>NC_044980.1:55545679-56213179 GCF_008728515.1 Papio anubis | reverse complement strand
ATACACATATAATACCGGCGTGGCTCTGTTCTTTAAGTTAAAAAGGGTACAAAGGCAGGCTCAAGTAAAAACAAACCATCCCTCCCATCCCCACCCCCCACCCCATTCATACAAGATCTATCAACCAAACCTCTCCCGAACCAACATCATCAGTTTCTTTTTGCCTTTGTAGATTTGTTTCAGGTTGTCAATGAACTGTGTAAACTGAATGTGTCCATCATGCGCCATTAAGAAGGTCTCTCGGGCTTTGCTGAGGAACTCTATAAACTCACTATAGTGCCGAGGACTGATGTGTGTGAGCCGTGAGTGCGTTGTGTTGATGTAGGCCCCAATCGTGGCATCCAAGAGTTGCCTCAAGGGGGCTTTGTCCAGTGACATCAGCTTACCAGAGTTTCTCCTCCCATGTAGTCCCACCATGCCAGGAGTGGTCAGAGTGCATCTGCGCAAAATGTCTGACAGTACCGTTGCACACTTGACACTCTTGACCACCAGAGGTATTATAGCTGCAAGCTCGTTTTTACCAAGGGAGTGGCTAAGCGCACAGGCCCACAAAACGTCATTAATGGCAGGGTGTGTGTCCTGATTGTAGCTCAGGTTGAGATGGGTCATGGCCAGGGTGGCCAGCTTGTAGGCCCTCATGGGGTACCCGCGGTGCTCCATGTACCGTGCTATTGTAAAGAGCTGTGTATAGCTCATGCCGGTCGTAGCAGCATCGAGAACAATTTGGTATGCCGTCTCGAAAGCTATGTGATCCTTTTCACAAAGGGTTAGCGCAGAGAGGGCACAGTTCTGTGGATCCTTCATGGCACACTGCAGTGCAAGTGTCCGGGCGCTGCTGGCCAGCTTTTCCTGCTGGTGGCAGTCCAGGTGGAGGCGGACGATGGTGCTGTTGGACATCACGGTAGTCGCAACTATACTTGTGGCCTCGGTGGGAGTAAAGAGTGTAAACCAGGTCTGCATGATGCTGTCCAGGGCATAAACCCCTGCAAGGAACACAAACAGGCTCTATTACTGACAAGGAGGCTGGCCAGAGGTCCTGCCTTATTTTGACTTTTATAACCTGTGTTAGCCATCACAGGACATGAGCTAGACTAGAAAACCCTGTAAGGTAATATGCCTGGGAGAAACCTTTAAAAATAAGGTCATTATGAATTGTTATTCAGTGAAATGCTGAAAGGAACATGAACTTGCTATAATAAAGAACCAATCCTCTTGGTAGCTGGTATTTGTACTGTGCTGCTTGCCATTTCAGACAATGGCTTTTTGCTAATGAGTTCTAGTTCACTGGGGCTTCCTGTCAGAATCTGAGGCTCAAAAATTGCAACCCTCACCAAAACAGGGACTTTACATGGCTTGTGTGCTTGTGTGTAAGGTAAAAGTACACATAATACAAAATTTTAAAACACACAAAGAAGCTGGAAAATGTGGCCCATAATCAAGAGAACAAAGTCAATAGAAGCAGACCTACAGATGAATTAAACGTTGTAAATGGCTGACCATGTCTTTAAAATAATCACTTTACATTCACAGACCCAATATGCCTCACTTGTAGGAAAATCCTAAAAGTGAATGACTTGAAGAGAAGGTACTAGGTCTCAGAGAGAAATCAGATTTATATCTCGGGGCAGGGGCAGAGAAGTTATGTGGCTGTTCTTAAATTAGTATTATCTTTGTATTGCTTCACTAAAGCATGACTTTAATAATGTAAAGATAATCTTTGTATTGAGACCAATGTCCCTTTTCCAAAATACAAAACCATTATACATTAGTGAAAGAAAAATAATAATTTTATAGTATATGCTGTGTCATATCTAAACACTTGGATGGTAGTGTTTTCTCAGCATGAAGTGTATATCCCTTTCTGATGCAAATAAGAAAAAAGAACGTTTAACCAATATTTATTTTAAATAGCAACCGCCGGGCGCGGTGGCTCACGCCTGTAATCCCAGCACTTTGGGAGGCTGAGGTGGGCGGATCACAAGGTCAGGAGATCAAGACCATCTTGGCTAACATGGTGAAACTCCATCTCTACTAAAAATACAAAAAATTATCTGGGCGTGCTGGCAGGCGTCTGTAGTCCCAGCTACTCGGGAGGCTGAGGCAGGAGAATGTCATGAACCCAGGAGATGGAGCTTGCAGTGAGCCGAGATTGTGCCACTGCACTTCAGCCTGGGCAACAGAGCGAGATTCCATCTCAAAAATAAATAAATAAGTAAATAAATAAATAAATAAATAGCAACCATTTGTTTCTGTTGGCATTCTTGCTGGGAATGTACAGTTTTCTTCTGAACTGATCTACTGCTGTAGCGGGAAAATAGTTAGCTGAAGGGTCTCACAAAATGGCAGCTTATGGACAGCCAGGGAATCTTCTTATGGCTAGCTACAATTGCTCACACATCTGGAAGATCACCTAAACCACACCCAGTGGTCACCACTTCTCTGCTGGATACCATGAGGTATGCCTTCAGATGATAAAGAAGAAAAACAGTACAACTAGGTAACTTTATATATATTAACTGAATAAAAACAGTTTACTCACTGACTTATACCATTTTAAATAAGAGGCTGGAGCTTCACAAATGTGATCAGTTCAAAGCTGAATAATACAAGTATGTATAACTGAAGGTTAGGGGTAGGGGGTCGGGGAAAAGGGAGCCCTTGTAGACGGCTAGAGGAGCCTTGGAGAAGTCAAAGTAAAAGAGTGAATATGTTCACGTGTCTGTAACTGACAAGTTAAATCCTACCATGAGGCACCTGGGAAAGCTTCTGTTCCAGAGTTTACCTACCGACTTCAGTAGCACATGTTACCAGCCACCTCACCATCTCCCGCCGTCGCCAATTTAAGGTTGACAGTGTCATTCGCATAACCTATAAAAGCAGGATAACAAAATGTTTTGGAAAATTATCCTCAGTCAATGAAAAAAAAGGGCATAAACTATAAGGCATATAAGGCATACCTACTGTCTACCACCAGGAAGATGAAAGTATAATTTAGAGCAAAGCTCTACATATGAATTTGGATTTGTCCATGGCTACCCCAAGTGGCCTTGCCACAGCCACATTCTCCTCCCGGCAAGAGGCCCACATTCTCCTCCTGGTGGGCCCACTGACCAGATTTGTTATCTGAACCAGTTACTCTATCCCTCATCTGCAAAATCAGAGGGCTGGACTGGAGCATTAAACATAGCCCATGCCCTTTTTCCCTCCCCATATTTAACATTCCATAGTTCAATTTCTGAGGCTCCTGTGAATCCATTCTAACCAGGAACTCTCAGTGGTGAAAGATGTATTTTAGAATAATCATTTTAGTTATTCCTTCAATCTCTGGTTGCTCCTTTCTGGTGACCATGAAGGTAACTCCAGGTTTATGAGGGAAAAAATCATCCTTGATATCATTAGTGATCTGATTTTGTTTTTCACTTTCTAATAAGAAGTCCTTAAATACACATATCCACCTCTTTGTACTTCCTCCATTCTTTAAGATTCAAAATATCCAGGGATGGCCGGGTGCGGTGGCTCACGCCTATAATCCCAGCAATTTGGGAGGCCACGGTGGGCAGATCACAAGGTCAGGAGTTCGAGACCAGCCTGGCCAATATGATGAAACCCCGTCTCTACTAAAAATGCAAAAATTAGCCAGGTGTGGTGGTGCGTGCCTGTAGTCCCAGCTACTCAGGAGGCTGAGGTAGAAGAATTGCTTGAACCCAGGAGGCAGAGGTTGCAGTGAGCTGAGATTGCACCCCTACACTCCAGCCTGGTGACAGAGTGAGACTCCATCAAAAAAAACACAAAAAAACAAAAACCACACATGCACACAAATATCCAGGGACATAATATCCCCAAAGGCCCTCTTGGATTCCTTCCTAGGTTCCAGAAATACTCACAAAGGGCCTGTGAGATTCCTTCTTAGGTTCTAGAAAGCATGAGGCAAGGAATAAGCTCTCATGCACATCCTATTTACCAAGAATTCCAAATAACGAGAAAGCTCATGCTAATGGTTCTTTCTGCATCACATCTTTAAGATGAGGCAAATGGTGACAAAAATTAGCCAAATAACAAGAATTAAAAAAACAAAACAAAACTGCTGAACCATCACTGTATAGCTTAAAAGCAATCTTCTATACCTTTTGCTTGTACAGTACTCTATGTTACAGTGGTAGGTACATTTTCCTGTGATCCTATTATTTAGACATTATTAGTAAGGGAGAATCCACAACTAAAAAACCAGATTAATTATCCAATCAGGGGATTATGCTCCCCATACTTTAGGTAACTGAGGTATAACAATTTTGTTCACTGCTTTTTAATGGGAAGAAAGCAAATGTTAATAGAGATTCCATGAGAAAAATAGAAACAAATTTTTAGTTCCTGGTTTATACAGTGATCTGTTCAGAAACTATAAGGAAGCAAACATCTATCTGCTTGACCAACTCAAAACGTTCTTGGTACTCTGTTCTGCTGAAATCTAAACTGGACTCTGGCCCGATCACTCCTCCTTTACCTGTTTTTCTCAGAGTTATTAAAAGGAGCTAGAACTGCCCACCTATTATGAAAATGCAAACATCAATAAAAATTTTTACTTCCTCTAAAAATTTATCCCTAACAACTGAATCTTCATTATACATGCTAGCTTTATTTAAGTCTCTTGTTAGCAATAATTCTTCTCCTTTCATTCAAAGGAGAAACAGTATCGTTAAGGCTGCAATTCAGAAAATGATTTTCTTAATTGAAAGACACAAATTAGGCTTCTAAATGTACAGTCCCTGAACCTTACATAGCAGTCTGGTTCAGCTGGGAGTGACCACGTCTCTGAAATACAGTTCTCTCCTGAAGTCTAACAGATTTGTACTCCAAAGAGTCATTTACCTGCACTCAAAAATCCAATCAAACAAAAACAACCCTAAGAGGTGCCTTTATTTAGCAGTCTTTGATGTCCCGGGAAAGACTACCAGTCATGTACCTGCAGGCCCAGCTCCAGAGACACTTTCAAAAGAGTGATGTCTGGCAAACTGTCCATGAGAGTTGCTATTTTAAATGCATCTTGGGCAAGCTTGAAGATGTGTGATGAGGAGTGAATGTTTTTCTGGATGGATTCTAATACTGTTTCCAGCCTCCGAACATCGCCTGCAATGAACAAGGGAAAACCAAACCAAACCAAATCAAAGCAAAGCAAGACAAACAAACAAACAAACAAAAACCATACAACCATACACACACACAAAGGGGAAAAAAAGAAACAAAACAAAACATAAAGCACAAGTTATTTACCTAACATGTTCCCAGATGGCACACAACTAGGGCTCCCATAATTACTGCAATGTCTGTGAATCTCGGCTCCACAGAAAAAGATACACCGAGACACGCCCTCAATGACTCAAAGCACAGATGAACCAGAACCAACGTGAGACAGCAAACAGCTCTCCTAGTTCCTTCTTATGTATTTTTGGTGAATATTTCAGGAAGAAAAAAATGTAACCCAACTTTTAAATCTGCTTCTGAATTTCAACCATTTATATTTTCTTGGCATGGTAACTAACCTGAGCTCTGCTGGCAGCAAGTTAATGATGCAGGTAAATGAGGAAAATGCCACCTGTTTTGCCTTAAAAGCTAACATCTAAAGAAAAAGATCCCTTCAACCTATCTGACATTAACACCACTACTGACAATTTCATAGAAAACAAGACTTAAAAAAAAATAAACAGGCAAATGAATGAAACAATTATGAGGCCTCAGGACAGTACAGTACCTTTGGCTGCAGTTAGCATGGTGGATGCCAGCTCACACTGCTGGGACTCAATGTGGCTTAGAGTGAACCAGCGAGGGTAGCGGTTGGGAACAACTGATGCAATGTGGTGTGGGCGGGTGAGGTCTCCTGATGGAGCAGTAGATTCCAATACTAGTAACCTATAATGAGAAGACAAGGAAGGTGGCCCCTAGTTATTTCTTGTCCATTTCCTTGGCCAGAAAGACTGGTCAGCAGAGGCCAGAGGAGTGGGTAGATGGTCAGGCCTCTAGTTCAGGAAGGGCTGGTACAGCTATACTCTGCTGTGTGGATGCAAAATATCTAGATTTTTTGGACTATTAATTGTTTGCTATTAATAACTATTCATCACCCAAACCTTATTAATTGTTCATCACCCAAACCTAAGAGATTTTCTTTCTTCATCACCACTCAGAAAATTACAATATTCAAAGAAATTAAGATATGCAAACACTGAAGAACTTTTAAACACAGGTCTTGATGTTTACCTACAAATTTTGAATTGTATGACTCAAAAAATAAATCAACAGAAACTGTTAGTGAAATGGATATTTAAGACTGAGATCACAGTCAGGGAGCAGTGAATACTTAAGATGAATAAGCTTAACCTATTTAAACATAAAACAAGAAGGGAAGTAAAACGAAAATTACCTCCTTTCCATCCATTCATACTTTCTGCACAATTAGTTTCTTATGACTCCAGATATTTGACATTAGACTATGTTCTACCAACCATATTAGAGAAGATAAATGCCACCTAAGTGTCTGTCCCTTGACAGTTGTGCATAAATTCAGAGTGATTTCTGATTTTTTGTTAAGAATATACTGTCATGACGAAACCCTGTTTCTATAAAAAATAAATTAGTTGGGTATGGTGGCATGCGCCTGTAATCCCAGCTACTTGGGAGGCTGAGATGGGAGGATCAACAGCCTGGGAGCCATGATTACACCACTGCACTCTCGCCTGGGAAACAGAAAAAAACCCTGTCTCAAAACAAATAAAAAAAATATGCTGATGAAAAAATTTCTAACAACAAAGCACATATTTAGTAATCTCTTCTAAAAGTCCCAAAAAGATTAGTAGAGTACCTAAAACTGAAATAATTTATTTACAACCATCAAAATGCTGGCCTTCATTCAAGTACACCAGTGTTAAGAACTATGAAATAAGATAAGAGCTGGAGACCAAGGAGAGTCAGCTGGGTCTGGGAGTGATGCTGGCCTCAGGGCCCCACCCAAGAGCAATTATTGTCTGGTAAGCCAAATGGCTCATTCTCTTCTCCTTTTATCTAGGAACAAAAAGATGTTAGTGGTAGAGAAGGTGGCAAGGTAGGCAGTTAAGTAGTAAGAATATTGGCAGGGTTGCTATTTAGCTTTTGTATAAAACTCAGGAATATCCTCGTATTCACAGGCAGGTCTTGCCAGACTTACTGTAGGAGAAACTAATCAACATCCCTGGGAAGATGAGAAAATGAGAGCCAAAGATGACCTTCCTCGGCCTTCCCCTTCCAGAAGGACTAAGAAGCAAGCGAGCTACATCTCTCTTTTCCTTCCTGTTCCCCGGACCGCCTGTCCTTGCAATACCTGGTGGGGTACACTACCTGCCTTCCATGGCAGACCTTTGGCAGGACAGTAGTGGCAGATAGAAGAGAGAAACTGGAAAAAAAATTCCCCTGTACCCTGCTAGTATTCCCCATGAAGAAACTGCCTTGGCAGCAACCAAGGACAAATATAAATGAGTTTGTGAGTGTTAGAAAAGCAAGCCTTTCTGCCTGGCACATACCATTACATAAGCCAGAACCACACAGAAACTTCATGCTATTTTACCCTTAAACTTTGCCAGGGGTAGTAGCAACAGCATCTGGTGGCATCATAACATTAACATCTTCCCTTTAAAACAAGATTAGAATTCCTAAGATTTGAGTAAGTATAGAGCTGAGCATATGTCTTCATAAGACAGCTTCCATTTCAGCTTCCAAAATGAAAATAGGAACTCATTTATTATAAAATCATGCTCTAAAACATAAACCAAGTGGTATAATGTAATTTGGTGGGGGACTTTTGCTGATGTTTGTTATTGACTTATTTTTTGGTATTTTAAAAATAGAAAAAAGAATACTTAGGCAGATTCTCTAGTAAGTTAGTAAGATTCCATATTGCCAAGGAAAGCATGTCAAATTACAGGATGTCAGCCTTAAAACACACTGACACATAGGTATACACAGAGACACATACACACATCCTTATCACTGCATAAAAAAAGAGGCGTCCTGATAGACATAAGCTACACTCAATACTTTCAGAACAGAGTGACTTTGGGGACACTGGTAATTTATAGGTAAGGGTTTGTTTTAGAATCTACTTCACTGATTACAGACATAGAATCTTTGATGAAAAGCTTCTTGAGATCAAACTATTAATCAGCACACACAAGCTTTTAGGTCTATAACATGGCTTGTCCTTAGGTGATTATAAGGATGTCTAATCTGTACTTTCCATTAGAAGCATAGGAGTGTTTTATTAATTTTTTTAAAGGAAAAAGAAAATGTTGATGTTTTAAGAAAGGTGGATGTTCCTTTTAGGTCCTTAAAATTTAAAGGTCATATGTAAGATTAAAATGTAATCTTGAACTCATTAAAATATTCACCTTGAACAAATCTGTGATAAAAATAATTATTAGGTGAAATAACTTTTAAAAGAATGTAGAAATAAAAAGGTGGGTGGTAGAGAACAACATATTCCAATTGTTATTGCTGAAAAGGAGGGACCGATGAGGAGATGGAAGCAGTCAGAAGAGAGGCAGGCAGAGCCTCGAGGACCCCAAATAGTGACTCCTTCACTGCTAAATGCACGTCCCACCTTCTCTCAGCCCCCGTGATTACAGATGTGCCTTGGTAATACAGGGAGTTGCTTTCCTGCACTACTGATGGAATGTGGAATTACCGCAGGTGTGAAGATCTCCTTCAATTATATTCAATCAAGTATATTTATTATTTACGACTGTTTCAAAAATCAGTTTTTTTCAAAACAATTAATTATTTATGAAGGTTTCAACTGTTGCTGTTTTGTGATTGAACTTGGCCTGAATTGTGCTTCAAGAAAAAGTAGGAAAAAGCCACAGTGTCCTTGAGTCTGATAGCAGCAAGGGTAATTCTTCCCTTACTTTATACAGAAGCAAAACAAGCCAACAAGCAAATCACCTCGACAACAATCCAGAAAGCATAAATAAATAGTTTCTTTAGTTCTTCTGCTGTCTATAAGAAACGTGAAGGAGTAAGTCAGTTAACAGCCATGCTTCCCAGTGGGAATGTGGCCTGCCTCTGCCCAGCTGGGCTGTGAATACGTACCGCATTGCTCTCAGTGCAATTTTGTATGCCAGTTCAGCATCGTGAGGTAGGAGAGAGGTGAAGAGATACTTGGCAAATGTGTGCATTGGAACGCTCTCCCGATGGATTATTTCGCCTAAACCACTATATGGTCCGGCTGTGGGAAGAGAGCATACACATTTTACATTCTTAAAAAATGAACTAACACTTCTTGTAAAGCATATTTTTAAAATGTCACATAAAGTTACAACATATACAAACTAATCTAGTTAAGAATTTCATGTAAATGGCATAGAAAGGAATACAATTCTTAATCAAAAAAGATTCTTCAGGGTATAGTATCCCTTACAGATTTCACCTCATAAACAAACCCCTAACTGTCCCACAGCTAAATGAAAAATCCAGAACTCAAGGGGCACAGAGCATTCACAATACAAGTGCCTCAGAGAAAGGAACCCTCTATAGCATAAAACCTCGCTGCATTTGAGCAACATCCTCTCTCCATGTGTGGCATCGGAGCATCTTGATTTGCAAATGCACAGATGACGCCACAGCCTAACTACGGAACCTACCCCTGGAGCCAAGAAGGGTTATGGGCACAAATATGCCACGTTTCCAGAAAATGGTGCTCTGTTCAGGGGTGAGAGGTGTGGGAAGATTCTGAACCACAACTCTCTAACTATACACATTGTTGCCTCTAATGAGTAGTAACAGATATTAATTCCTAGAAAGTGATTGTTAATAAAAAGTATAGTTACCCATTTGATAAATGCTCTAGGCACAAGAAAAAAAATAAAGTAACTGGAAATCTACTATTCTTTAGGCTCCCGAAAGCCAATTTTAAAAGCAAAATTACACTTCAGCTGTCAAAGTTCATTTCTTAGTAAATTCTGACAGGCATGGTGGCAGAGCTGACTTCCCCTGTGTGGTCCTTGAATGCTGCTTTGAGAAGGGCAACACAGACTTTTAAAATAAATTCTGAAAGGAAACCACAGTGGTTAGTTCAACCACTTTGCACTAAGGTACTCTGAGGTTTAGTTACTGTAAAGTGTTTAATAAATTAGTTTCCATGTCACCTTCGGGTAACATCTGTTTCATGATTTCTAGAATTATGAACCATGACACCACTGCTCAGAGGACATGCTATATTTGTTTTCCATGAGAAAAATCAGTGTGGTGAAGAGTTTAGAATGCAAGAAATGCACTTCAGAAGAAAAAAATGGTAAAAGCAGTTCCTGAACTGGTGTTTGGTTATGAGCACATTATATTCCAGATCATTTTAATGGAGGTTATTTTTTAATTCAGTTCAGTTTTTTGTATTTTTGAATTATTCATTATTTAAGTACTTTAAAAATCATACAAATTTTTTCACCTAAACTAACATCTAATCTAAATCTCTAATTTCTCCAAATCCATTAATCTTTAATTTTAAATGTTTTAGTGATTTGATATTCTTCAAAAGTTCATATAGCATTATGATTGCACCTTTTGTTCATACAGCAAGGCTACATTATTTAAGTTATTAACTGTTACAGACTAAATATATATGTCTTCCCAAAATTCACATGTGGAAGCCCCCAGCCCCAGTGTAATTGCATCTGGAGTTGGGGCCTGCATTAAAGTAAAATGAGGTCATAAGGGGGGGACCCTGATCCAACAGGATTAGTGTCCTTGTAAGAAGAGACACTGGAGAGCTTGATCTCTCCGTGACGTGAAGACACAGAGAAAAGATAGCTGTCTTCAAGCTAGGAAGAGTGTCCTCATCGGAAGCCAAAGATGAGGCTGGCAGCATGATCTCAAACTTCCCAGCCTTCAGAACTGTGAGAAATACATTTCTGTTATTTAAGCCACACAATCTGTGGTATTTTATCATGGCAGCCCAATCTAAGACACTAACTCTATTTTACTTAAGGACTAATTATAGCAAATCTATAGATTAGCCATAGTCTTCATTTCTCCTCCATTTTCTTTCACTGTTTCCCTTTAAACCACCAAGTTACCTTTTTGTACTATTCAGGAGATTCAGGATATACAATTAATTTTTTGCTATGATACCACCCAACAAGTAAAACATTTAGTCAGGTATCCAATAATTATTTGTGTATTATTAGTGTAATTCCTGGACTCTAGTGTACTACTGAATAATGACAACTTGACATTTGGCACCAAGTTTCCCCAGAGGTGCTTGTTCAATATGCTAATTTATCTATCCAATATTGTGGCCAGGAGAGATGAATACTAGTAACAATACTGGGTTACTGCTTCCTCTTTCCAGATATCTGGGCCTGCTAACTAATTTGCCTCTGACATTTGCAAAGAGTATAACTGCATGAAGAACTTGGTGCCCTCGTGTAGTCAATTCAGTCATGGAGTTCTCAATCTTCTAGCATTTACAGTAATGGCCCTGTGGCTTCCCCGCCTTGGACTGCCTCCTGTCCTGCACCTAATTCACTCTTTGTGGGCCTTGCAGGGCCAGGAAAGGAGAAGAGGCAGAGACGAGTCAACAGTGCTCCTTCTCAGGCACAGTACTCATAAAAATGTTTGACAGGCGGGATGGACTAATCAAGACTAGGGCAAAGTTCAAAAATATTCATGAAAAATGAACATAGAGACACATTTAGGAAGGTAAATATAAACACCATACACTATCAACTTTGAAAATCACAGATCTTCCTTCTAAACTTCAGTAAAAGGGAAATCAAAAGTTAGTCAGTATAGCCTGTAACAGGCAGCATTTAAAAAATGTTTGTGACTAATGACATTGCTTATAGCAAAAGGAATTATATGGGAGAAAACTGAAAGAAAACAGTAAATTGAAGAATCAGGATCACTCTTTTTCTTTTTTTTTTTTTTTTTTTTGAGACGGAGTCTTGCTCTGTCGCCCGGGCTGGAGTGCGGTGGCCGGATCTCAGCTCACTGCAAGCTCCGCCTCCCAGGTTTACGCCATTCTCCTGCCTCAGCCTCCCGTGTAGCTGGGACTACAGGCGACAGCCACCTTGCCCAGCTAGTCTTTTTTGTATTTTTTAGTAGAGACGGGGTTTCACCGTGTTAGCCAGGATGGTCTCGATCTCCTGACCTCGTGATCCGCCCGTCTCAGCCTCCCAAAGTGCTGGGATTACAGGCTTGAGCCACCGTGCCCGGCCCAGGATCACTCTTGAAATTTGTCAAGATGGGCTTTTTATCTTTACAGGGAAAAAAACAGGTTCACGAGAGTGCTTCAAAAAATTGCTATTAGGAATTTTTACCAAAATTAAGCACGCTATTAAGAAGGTTTACCTGAAGAGCATTTTCCCTTTAAAATGTATTTCTAAAACATATAAAAATATAATATGTTTGAAGAAAATGTTTTCTTTTAAGTAGATCTTTTGCTTTGGACAAATAAAAGGGGTGCTGAAAATCTAAATCCTTCCCTGTATGTAGTAGTTCTGAACAGAAGATGAATATAACATACTTTATGAGCCTATCAATCACAGAGAATCCCATTACACACTAATAACACACATGTACTTGAGAGACAGAAGCAATAGACACTACCTAAATTTGCACAAAAGATTACACTACCACACTAATTACACTTATCTTTTTAGAGGGAAAAAAAATCTGAAAAATAGTGTCAGCCAAAATTTGTTAGGCCCTTTAAAACTTAACCTTATGAGAAGAAGGAAATTAGACCATGCCTCAGAGATTCTATGAAACTTTTTCCTTGATGAATCTGTGCCTAATGAATCCTCTGGAATAACTAGTCGGTGCGGTAGAAATTCACTCCCGCAGCCTTCAGTCCTTTGTTAGCATGTGCATGACATATTCAAAACCCAGGTGTCATGTAACTGCCAATAATTTGGAGGAAGGCCAGCCAATTACTATTTTATTATTTAATTGATCAAGGAAACAGGAACATGGCTGCCAATAATAACGCCCTAAATATCAAAATTGAATTTATCTCAGGAACAACACAGTCTAAATGAAATCGGTCCTTTTCCAGGTTTGAGGCATTAAATGTGGCTATTTTGTAATAGGCTATCATATATAATCACCTAAATCAAATGATACAAATCTAAACATCCATGCTTTTTTATTCAGTGACACTATTTTTTAGACAGCGAACATGTCTTCGACACCCCATGACTATAGCAATCAGGATAACAACCATATTAAATGCATTCAGATAGTACTCTTAACATAAGAAAGATTAGCCCCTAAGTCAACTTGGCTAAATAAGTGGAAAACTTCTGTATCAGACTACCTTCTAATAGGAAGACTGCTTGCTTGCGAAAAATTTTCACCAGTGTGTCATCCAATTCAATTTCCTGAAGCTTAGAAATGAGCTGCTCCTCATTCCGGCAAACTTTCTCTTGTGTGTACAGCCCATCAGGCATGATACGCTGCTGTCCCAGCCCTATCAGGGCTACTTCCACAGCCAGCGTTAAATAGGATTCCCCTTCTTCTAAGAATTTGTGTGCAGGTAGATGCTGGTATTCCAGAGACTTGCACTGTCCCATATTCTCTGCAAAATGCCACAAAAGAAATCAGAGTTGAGAAACTACTTTTGCAGATGATACAATAAGTACAAATATTTATACTTCCCAGTACTAGCAAATGAATTATTGACTAATGCTAAGAAAGCCAGAAAGCATGTTTTTTAGGCTAAAGTGCAGTCTTCCAGTATCTTTTTAAAAATGACCATGAATGATTAAATGTTTATATTTTGGGTGATATAACATTACAAATACTTTTCTGCCTTGAAAATAAATCACCAAAGAAAACTATAAATCTAAGAAAATATGAACTAAGAATACTTGAGAAAAACAAAATTTAATTACACAATAGTGAAATTACACGATGACTTGCACTCACCACTTTTTAAATCCTGGCATTCAAAAAATGTCCATAATAAAAACAGTGGGGAACACAACATATGTAACCCAATTTCAAGGTCCTTTTTATTATCCAAGAGTCATCAGTTATCACAAAAAAAAAAATGATTCTTTGAACATTCTCTTGTCTCCATTAAAGTGCTTCTATTATAAATTATAACAAACTTCAACCATCAAACTCTTAAGGAAAGCGAATTCAGACTCATGCCTTTCACCCTCCTGACAGTGTTTGGGTTACCCACAGTCCATGAAGGCAACTATCACGGGGGAAATTATGAAGGGGCAAGACCTGAGCTCACCTAGCCATGGAAGCAACAAAGAGACATCCTGACTCCCTGCCTTACCTCCACCCACTGCCCTCGGGCAGTCTTTTGAGGCAAGAGTATTAAGTTTCAATGGGCCAAAGTGAAATCTCAAAACACAGCTTTCAAGGAATGTGTGATATAAAATAGTTTTAAACAACATTTAATACTCCCCCTTAAAGTAGACTACAATATTTAAGTGACAAGTCACTTTCAAAGCAAAGACAAATTTGAAAAGCACCTAAACTAGATGTTCTAGTTCTAAATGCTAAGATGTACATCTTTATTTTATACCTTTATGCTAGGAAGTAGTCATAAATGTGGATAAATTCTTAGATGCAGAATCACTGGTGAGAAGAGAATAAATATTTTTCAGATCCTCGACACATGCTGCCAACTATCAACTCTAAGGATTTTTTCCCAGTTTTGTAGCAGCCTGTGAAAGCATGAGAGTACCCATTTTCTTGCTCTCTTGCTAACCAAAGGCACTGTTCACTACATGATTCCATAAAACATAATGTAAAGAAAAACAATGACTACTGCCATTCAGGGTTTAGAAAAAGAAAAGCACATGAGACAAATGTCAATGGCTTTACCTGTAAAATCTGAGAACCCAGAGAGGTTCTCATCATCAATGCGGCAGGCTTCCATAAGGCTACTGAAGAGAGTGCCCACAGGGTCCAGGGGATGTCCAACCCAGCCCTCCAGATTGGTTATCGAGGTTATGCTTTTATGGGGTAGCTCTGTGTAAGAAAAGGGAATTGAGAGATGGGGGAGTAGAAGGGAGATGAAGGGAAAGAAGTGGGGAGAACAGAGGCTTTACCATTTAAAAGCAGCATCCTGATAAATCAGTTCTGAATTCTGTTGGAAATTCCCCTTTAATTAAGACACCAATCAAAGGGTACCATAATCCCCAACTTGTCAACTATTTTGAGTTCTAAACATTCATCTGTAAGTCAATATAAATGGTACTGAATTCCCAGGACAGCTCCCAAACATCTATTTAATTCATGTGTCTAGGTTACCAAGTTAACATTATTACTTACACTATTAAATTATGTTGTATAGGGAAAAATGAATTCCAAATTTTCTTGTGAGAAGTTAGGGACAACTCCCCCACTTCCCTAGGAGGGGGCATTAGAGAGGACTAAGAAGTCCCATTGGAATTATCAATTGGTAACTCCACCACGACATGCAGAAGAGACCTCTCTAAATCAGTGTTAACTGGGTCATGTAAATTGAGGACTTGAAGGCAGCTGTAGCTTGGGTTAGACTTGTATTCCCACATGAATATCCTTAAATTACCCCCTATCACCCTATGAAAGTCTTCCCTAGTGTGAATCTGTAAGCCATTTAAGAGACAACCTTTGCCATAAAGGGGAATGATAACAGACGATTATATATAATTTGAATGAAATAAATCCTTTTCATTTTCTTCACAGAATATTAACACTTTCAAGTTAAACTGTAGAATGCTGAGGAAGAAAACGCTATGTTTAAGATATATTCCATTGTTGTAAATAATGCAATATTTTACATCTAAGTGTTTACTAAAGTAATAAATAATAGTAGCTCATTCTTTTCTCATTTTTGAGATGGAGTTTCACTCTTGTTGCCCTGTCTAGAGTGCAATGGCGCGATCTCGGCTCACTGCAACCTCTGCCTCCTGGGTTCAAGAGATTTTCCTGCCTCAGCCCTGAGTAGCTGGGATTTACAGGCAAGGGCCATCATGCCCGGCTAATTTTAGCAGCTCCTTCTTAAAGGAAAACATAATAAAATTTACATACAATATAAAATGTACAAGAAAAATATTGCCGTGTAAATATCTGAAGAGTCATTCCATGAATCCAACATTCCTTCACAAGTCTTCTGGTTTTAAGCAATCAACCATCAGTACATAAAAATGAAAAACAGGCCGACGTGGTGGCTCACGCCTGTAATCCCAGCACTCTGGGAGGCTGAGGCGGGCGGATCACCTGAGGTGAGAAGTTCGTGACCAGCCTGGCCAAAATGGTGACACTCCGTCTCTACTAAAAATATAAAAATTAGCTGGCCGTGGGGGCGGGTGCCTGTAACCCCAGCTACTCAGGAGGCTGAGGCAGGAGAATCGCTTGAACCCAGGAGGCGGAGGCTGCAGTAAGCCATGACTGTGCCACTGCACTCCAGCCTGGGGGACAGGGCGAGACTCCATCTCAAAAAAAAAAAAAAAAAAAAAAAAAGAGGAAGAACGGCTTGGCACAATGTATTGAAATTTAAGTTGATGCCTAGATGCCTTGAAAAGGTCCTTCTCTTCAGTTTCTGTTGCTGGCTTTCATAAACATAATTAGTAGGAAAAAAGGAACATGAGTACTACTCCTGGAAACAATCAAATAAATATGTTTGCTTAAATATATATATATTTTGCTAATCAAATAAATATGTTTGCTTAAAAATATATATATGGATGGGGCTAAGGGAAATGCTGGGCTTATGTAAACAAATATATTGTCAAGTGATGGAAACTGAGGAAATATGAGGAATCAAAAATAAATCAAACAAATCTTTTTTTTCAGAATCAATAAGCTAACATATCATGCCAAACAGTTTTGGAAATGTATAAAATATTCCATTTACTAAACTTGGCCCATAACAAGTAACTGTTATGGTACTTTAGACTTGTAACAGCTATGAAAAGCCTATTTTTTAAATATGGAAAAACAATTACCAAAAATAAAAGTTGGGAAAGACACAGGTATAGATATGTAATCCTAGTAATACTCAAGAATGGTTGGGAATAAAAGTTTTCATAGCTTGCAAGGTGAAAGAGAAATGGGTCTAAGAATGGCCTAGACCTAAAGGTTACAGAATTCTCTCAAAGACAATCAAAGGAGTCTAAGTTAACATACTTTGTAACTTACCCAAATGTAAGTTTAGGAACATTAGTTCGGAATTAACACTTTTACACTTTCCTATTTTATTACATTTTAAACAAATTTTAAAAATCAACATTTATTCATAAAATGTATAATATGATTTTTTTAAAAAATCAGATGATCATCATGAACTGGCTTTCTTTTTGCACAGTATAACAAGTGCTGCACTCTTTGTTTGAATATTATCTTTTATACTATTCAGAAATAAATTCCTTTCACCATAGGCTGTGTATGTGTTGGAGGAAGAAGGATTTCAGAAAAATTTTCCAAAGTACCTAGCAATGTATTTTGCACACACCAGTGATGATATGAAGAACATGATGAACTGGACAAAGTCATGACTATTGGAGCTCTCACATTCTAATCCCATCTGAGCTTCCCCTTTCTTTGGTTCAAATGTAACTTTTGACTTTTTTTCACTGTAGGGTGATGGTGTTAATTTACATTCATAATACTTTCAATATAGAGTGTGTTAAAGTGCAAGTGTCTGTTAAAAGTTACAACAGATACTTGCTCCAACCTCTAGCCTTTTAATAATTTTTAGTTGTACTCTAGTATGTGTATAATCACCCAAGCATTAAAAACAAAATTATAACCAAAACAACAACAAAAACAAAAACCCAGCAACTAAAACTATGCCTCTTAATGAAAAATAAAATCACAGAGTGAAAACAAACCTGCTAAAGAAACATAAAAATAAAATTTATACCTATGGAAGGAATAAGATGTGCATGGATTAATCAGAAAAAGCATATACATTTATTTATCTGATCAGGGTCTTATGCATGTAATTCAATCCTTTGCAATTATTATTACTCAGTAATGATTACTCAAAATTTCAAAGATTAATAAACTGAGACAAAGAGAAGTTAAATGGGTTCTTTCAGCTGACAGCTCATCAAATGTCATTTACAGAACTTGAAAAATCCAGTTCTGGTTCTGGTCACTTTAAGTAAATATAATAACATGTCCTGATGTACAAATTATTACAGCTAAAAAGTTTTAGAATGCTTACACATTGTGCCAAGCTTTGTTTTAAGTGCTTTACAGAAATTAACTTGGTTTAATCTTCTCAACAACTCTAAGAGATAGGCCCTCTAACTGAGCCTCATTCCACAGAAGAGAATTCAAAATCTCAGAGACATCAACTGATTGCCTAAGACACACACTTGGGACATTAGGATTGCTGGGATTCAGGCATAGACTGTGTCCTTACTGTAAGAATTAAAATGCACTTCCACAAAATAAGGTATTTAGCTAACATGCATTTTAAATAATTTAGACATACTAGTTACTAAAACGATAAAGAAAATTCTCCCCCTTAAAAAATTAACCTGAGAGATTCTTTAAAACAATCTTTGCTTACAACATTCAACCAAGAAAAAAAATGCCCCAAATTTCTCACAGATCAGCCATTAAATATTTTTAAATGAATGGTGAGTAAAGCCATCATCTATGGTTCTAGTTCTAAAAGCCATCTCTCCCAGAACACAAAACCTAGTAATGTCATCACCAAGAATCCCATTCTAATGGAAACAAACTCCTTCACATTCACCTTTTTTTTGGGTTCGGAACATTTCCAACTGTTTCTGCTGCTGTCGTCTTAATGTATTAACAATAGCTATTGCTAGTCTCAGTGCTTCTCTGGGGTACCCATGAGAACGTAATGCGTCCACTCTTGCACAGGCTGTAGGAACATGTTCTAAAACAGAAAGTCAAGGGGGTAAAGTTGCCACTGTCAGATATAACCATAAAAAAAGAATTTAATAGTAAGATGTTTCTCCCAAAATACTATTAAAAAGACACAAGAAACCATTTCTGAACTTGGATTTGAATGAAAAACTCAGCTCCTATTGCCAAGCATTCATCCATCTCCCATTGAATCCTTCAATTCTCCACCTCCCACTCCAGTAATGCTATAGAAACTAAACAAAGAAGTAAGTCATGGAAATGTCTTTCCGGTTTGGTCACTTACCATGCCAGAGGGGCCACCCGCGGGAGTCGAAGAGGGAGTTTTCAGTGTCGTCATGGTAACAGTAGTTGGTGTATAGGTCACTGTTGATAATGTGCTGCAAGTGGCTATCCTGCCAGTGGAGATCACATGCCTCGATGGCTCGGGTGAACACTGTCCGATGTGGCCTGTTCGATGAATCTGTTTTTTCCACAATTCAGAAAGCCGTGTCAGCTATTATTCACATGTGAATAAATCAGTCATACCATTCTGTGGCCAGATGTTCATGAACACACCCACACACATTGTCCTGCACCCCCTAAGCAGAAGGGTGAAGGGTGAATACTCTCACATCCTAAGTACTAAGAGGCAGGTCAGCCCAAGAGCCACCATTCACTCACTTGTTTATCAAACACAAACATTCTGCAGCCATTAAAGCTAAGGTTAAAGGCGTCCTGCAAAAAGAATTGTCAAGTCTAGTTTCCATGCCAAATACACTCAAAGGAGGCACTCGGCACAAAAATCACATGAAAACTCACTGCTCCCCACTTCTGAGGTGCTGTGGTGGGCTGCCCTGATGGGATCAACAGCTCTCACAAACACTATGCAAGAGATGCGACACCAGCCATGGAACCTTTCAGGATTATGCAGTCAGCCTTTAAAGATATGCATAAGGGTTGTGCTTTTGGTTGTATTTTTTAACTATATTGTGCGGTTTTGCACAATTAAAACTATTATGCTTCTTGGGATATAATGCTTAAATACCACTTTATATCCCAAAGGGCATAAATGCATATATTTAACATTTCACAAAGCCACACAACATAGCTACAAAACAAACCAGCGCACTTACCTTGCCCCTACAGGCTGCCTCCTGACTCCTGGACAGGTTCCATGACTGGTGTGATGTCCCCAGCATAGTGTATGCCGGGGCATCACAAAAGAGCAGAGCCATACACTCCGAAGAGGGTTCAAGTTTCAGGACCTGACGGAGAAAAGAAATGTTTGGGGAATAAAGGATATTCTCACCCCAACTCCTGGGATTATTCAATTCCTAAGGATCATATGGTTCAAATTCTACCTGCACACCCACCCCTTGGGTTTCCACTCTAAACTTACCTTCAACTGTGGCACAAACTTTAGCAATCCTCAGCTGGAAATCAGGTTAACAAACTATTTCTATTTATGTGTACTTAACCTAGTTCAAGTATAACCCCTCATTGTTCTGAGACTTAATTAAATGAGAAGCAAAATCTGGAGCTTCCTTAATCGGTAACATTTCATTTTCCTGTCAACTGGACCTTTGGCTGAGCACAGACATAAGGGAAAGCACAAAAATCAAAGGACAACAACTGAATTGAGAAGAGATTGGAGAACTCATCTACGTCAACCCCTTTACTCTGCTGATGGAACTGAAAAGCAAGGGAAGTAAAGTGACTTGCCAAGGTCACACCGTCAGGCAGTGACAGTGGAGACCAAAATACAGATATCCTTATTGCAAATTCAGCTAATTCAGCTGGTTTGGAAAGGCTTTTGACAGGTCTTTAACAAAGAGACATTACTTCAGTTTGGTCTCAGGTCAACTTAGCTATCTGTACCTGAATGGTAGACACATCAAAATGCATGTGTGATAGATCATTTGAGAGGCACAAATAATGATGATCTGTTATGGCTCCCACCCAGACTCCTCACTAGAGGTGGATGGATAGAGACACTGCAAGGGAGAAGGCAAAGCCCTACATTTAAGGACATTTTGAATCTACTGGGGCTTTCTGCTGAGCAGAATAAATATACCCATACCCAGCAAGAAATTGGTTCCATGACCTCTCACAGTCAATTGATCAAATGTTTCAAAGTCCAAACCTCACGTAAGTGTTTTTTAGCCTCATGTAAGTATCTTTTGTAATTTCATTTATTTTGTTAAGCTGAAATCATAGAAACAAAATTTAAAACTAAAACGAGACTTTAAAAGAGCAACTTAGTATTATGCATGTATTAAGAGAGTGAGTTAGAGGTCTGCCTATTGATTTGGCTCAAATAGCAAGCTGTTAACATGATTCCATTTTTATACAATATTAATAAATACCTGAACCTTTCACATGTTTCTGTGTGACTGTATAAGCATAGAGAAATATAGAGTATACATACTAGACTTTTAACATGGTTAGCTCTAATAAAACCAATGACAACAAAAGAGGCTAAATACTCATGAAATGAAATTTAAATGAAAAGTCCTGTAATAATATGGGAAACACATAAAATTAAGTATGTAGCTAGATATAAAAGATATACAATTAAAAATCTGGTTTGACTAGGTATCAAAATTAGTCAACTTTTAAAATCTTGAACGTCTGTGGTTATTCAATTTTGCAGTAAGATTGAAAAAAGAGAAATAATTATCTTGATCAATTTTTAAATGATAAATACATACATTTGTAAGAATTTTTAATAAAGTATACAAAATAGCAATACATGCTGATTAAGGAAAACTTGGGAAATTAAGAAAAGTAAAAAGGAGACATTCTTAGTTTAATTTACTAAAAAAATTATAAAATTGGCTATCATTTTGGTATATTAAAAAAATTATTCTCTTTCAAAGGGTATAATTTGCAATGTTGTTATTCATTAACTCTAATAAATTATCTCAGCAGAGGCAGAGCCTGGATAAGCCCGACATTCACTCTAACGTGTAAACACAAGAAATTCTGCCCATGGCCTATACTGTGTGCACACTCAGTCCAGCTGTAATGGCACAGCTGCTGGACTCTACCGGCCACCACAAGCTCTCCCCTGGGGAGCCAGCTCAGCTATACAGGGAAGGCACTACAGGTATGAACACCAAACCTCCTCTGTAGGCATGTATCTTCTGACAGCCCCTCAGCAGGATGGGGGTATTCTGCTAAAAGTAGGTACCCTGGTGCCTTTAGGTCCAACAGATGTAAACACTGCCCTTAGAAACAAGGTCCTGACTTTGTATCACCTAGGACAAACTGTAAGTGAAATGAACTTTTTAAGTTTGGAGGCTGGACCACTTCTTACCAGCTTTCTAAGGCCATGAAATATTCATGCTTAATCAAGGGTAACAGAATAAATGGAACGTAAAAAGTAAAATGTAAAATGTTTGAGTAGCAGTCCCCAAAAGCAGTAGGGAATAAAACATAGTATAAATAGAAGGGGATTAAGGATATTACCTATGTAGATGTAGGCATACCCTTTCCTAGCAATGGAAGAGAATAAATGTTGAACAACTAAACTTAAAAATTCTGAGCACCTGGAAAAAAACTGGGGTTATGTGGGATACATTTATTTTCTTTGAAGTTATTAAATACAATCATCATGGGCAATAAAGATATGACAGACTTCAAATACTGAATTCCCATGGCAAATCTTTCCAGACAAGGCAGAGTCAGACAATTGTCTTTCTCAAGTCCTAAAACTTCTTTTTGATTGGAAAAGTCCCTATGGAGTAATATGTATCATTTTCTTTCTTTGCAGGGACTAAAAACACTATACTAACATCACATTCAAACTCAGCACATTGTTCCAGTTATTTCTAGTAGTACAAATTCTGCATGTGGCTAGTACATAGAGAATGTAGTCTTGATTCTGAATCCTAATGTTCTCTAATTCCCACCTTGCTTCTATCGTGACTTTCAAATCTTTCAAATTTTCTCCCAAAAAATGCACTGAATCATGCAAAAATAGTGTCATGAATTAGTTAATAAAATTTCTATTTGCAAGAACTAATTACTTAAGAATTTCATTTTGAAAGGGAAGAGAACATTCTGCAGCAGGTAGAAGGGAAAAATGGGGCCAAGGAACGAAGTTTTTTAAAGATAGGAGAGACTTGGGTTGAATACATAGGTACAATAGAAAGGGAGAAACAAAAAAAAAAAACGAGACAGAAATGAGAGACAGAGGTTCTTTTGGAAATGTCTGGGAGCATTTCTTGGTTGTCCCAAAACTTGGAGGGCACTATTAGCCTACAGCAGGTGGGGACAACCATGCTATACAACCCCTCACAATAAAAAAATTTCCCAGTAAAATGTCAACAGCATTCTATGTCCTTCAATCGAGTCATAAAATATTTCCTTACTACATTTTAAAACTAAGAATTTTTAAGGGACTAAATTATACAGTAGATCAAACATGGATTGACCAACAAAGATAAAAACATATAGCTCCTCAAACCTCTTGATAGTTTGTTTTAAAAGTAATATATTAACCATCCTACTCCATGATCTCTTTAAATTAGAAAAGAATGTCCATAATAAATCACTGATAGGCCATTTTAACATACTAACATATAAAATAAGTATTATATCCATCCATATTCTGAGAATATAACAAAAGCATACAAATATCTCAGTTAAATTTAAAATATACACACAGACACACATACACTCACAGTCAACACATATTAAGTACTGGAGTTGTAAGTTCTTAAGCTGGTAAAATCATTTTCCCATATACATTGTAAGTTACTATTATAAGCACATACGGATAGCTACAAATTGAGCAGAACATTATGGTGGACTCACCTTGGTTGGCATTTGCACCCTGAGGCAGAGCATTGGTTAAGTTGGGTAATTCACTGCCATGATTTCCGTCTTCCCACGGACAGACATCAACACTGTTCCATTTCTTCAGCTGTTTTAGCCAACTGGCCTTTTGCTCCAACTTGCAGTGGGGGTTTAAAACTATACACATCCACAGAGCACCTAATTTAAAGGAGGAAAGGAAAGTAAAATTTTTTAAAATTATAAAAATATCCAATGTTATCAAGTTAAATTGTTTAAATTTATTAAAATTTAAAAATGTAATTTATATTATACTTAAAATTTTAAATTATTTAAATTATCAAGTTAATTATAAACAATTTCAAAATAAACCCAAGTCAGTCATTTTTATAACTCAATTCTCCTTAATGTAAGCCACAAATCCCACAGAGAGTTTACAGAAAGGAGGACAACAGATCCAAGGTTTGAACCAAAGATCCAAATACTCTTACATAATAAAATATACTTCATATTTCACAAATGCCAATAGTAATCAACTTCTTACTTGCATGATATTTTAGATAAAAATGCCAATAACATATACAATCTCAGGGTCCAATTTACAGATTCTATACATGGATACTGCAATATATCACTCCAAATGGTTCTGCACAAAAATTGGATTTACTTTCTAAAATTACTTTTTATAATAAAATCATTAAGGCATATAGTAGACACAAATAACTTCCTCTTCTCCTTATAATTTCAAACTTTATTATGCTTATTAATTAGTATGCATATTTATATGTCAGTAAAATGTGAATAGTTTTGGACAAAAAAAAGCCAGTAAAATAGGTCTTTCAAAAATAAAATTCATTTAAACATACTTCCCTAAATGATTTAATCAGTAACTGATTTTAAAAACATAGTTGAAATCACTAAATGTGTATCTTCATGAGTAAAATTACTAAACTGTAATCAAAATTTCCCTAGTTTTTCAAAAGAAAGGCAATCATACATTTAGAATAAAGGCATAACTCATAATTTGAATAATTAAGGTCCGATAAATTTATTATTCCTTTCTACATTCTTCAAAGTAGAAAATTCAAGCAAATATTTCACAAATTTTAAAAGTTCAAGTTTTACTTAAATTTCAAAGCAAGACAGACACCAGCATTCCAAAGCTTTTCACGACACAACTTCTTTGAAAACGTATGTGTGCATGTCTGTTTATGTTTTAATCATTTGTTAGTTAAATGCATAATAATGGTAGGAATGAAAACTGTTTATGTTTTATTTGTCCAAAAGATATGGCTTACATTCTTCCTCATTAAAAATAAACAAGCTTCTACCATTAGGGCAGGGGTCCCCAATCCCCAGGTTGCAGACTGGTACCAGTCTGTGGTCTGTTAGGAACTGAGCCATGGCCTGTTGGGAACCTGGCCGCACAGCAGGAGGTGAATGGCGGATGAACAAATATTACCGTCTGAGTTCTGCCTACTGTCAGATCAGCAGTGGCATTAGATTATCACAGGAACATGAATACTACTGTGAACTGCGCATGTGAGGGATCTAGGTTGCATGTTCTTTATGGGAATCTAACTAATGCCTGATAATCTGAGGTGATACAGTTTGATCCTAAAAGCATCCTCTCCCACCCCCCAATCTGTGGAAAAATTGTCTTCCATGAAACCAGTCCCTGGTGCCAAAAAGGTTGGGGACTGCTACATTACAGTATCTATTATTTTAAATATCAAATAGCTTTCATGAACAGAAAACAAAAAGGGCCACAACCTATCTAAGCCACAGATATTTACAATCTGCATTTCTATATTTTAAAATACCAATTAAAAATAAAATATGGCTAGCGAAGATGGAGTAAGCCTATGCCCATCCCTCCCAATGATAACAAAAACTTTAGACAAAACACAAAAAGTAGTAGTAACCTGAGGATTCTGAAAAGTAAGAGCAAGCAGATTGGAGAGAGAAAATAAAACCTGGAGAAGCAACTCTGATGGGGGTGACTTGCCATTATGTTTCCCCTTCTTCTTTTTCTCCTAGCATTGAAATAAAATTAGTCCCATCCAGGGAACTTTATAAACGACACATGCAGCAAAAACTTGAGAACCCTCATCTAGCTGGTATAAGCACAGGGAAAAAGGACTCCCAAACCAGGAGCTGAAAAGGGGGATCTCTGAATTCTGTGTACAAACTGGTACAAGTCCTGGTCACACTTCATGTGCATGAGACAGATCCAAGGCAGTATAACCAAGGTTTTGAAAACTAACTGACATTGGAACTATCACCCAATGGACAGGAAACAATTTATGGTCTGAATCTACCTTGGTTTGCTGCATGCTTTAAGAAATTTTTAAAAACAATCTCCTGAGGATTTCAATTATTTAAACAATCCCCAGGCTCTCATGATACAACATTCAAAATGTCCAGGACCTAAAATTATGTGACTTACAAATAAACAGCAAAATGCCACCAATTCCCAAGGGGGAAAAAATAGTCAACAGATACCAAGCAAGATGAACCAGATGTTAGAATTATCAGTCAGAGGCTCTATACCAACTATTATAATTAAGGTCCATGAAATGAAGGTAAACACTATTGAAAGGAATAGAAAGGCAGCTCTCAGAAGTGAAATATAAACTATAAAAAAATGAACTAAACAGAAATTTTAGGGCTAACAAAACAATATCTGAAATTAAAAATTAACTGGATGAGATCAACAGCAGAATGGAGATGACAGAGGGAAAAGTCAGTGAAAGTGAAGCTAGAAATGACCTCAACTGAAGAAAAGAGAGAAAAACAACTAGGCATAAATGAGCTGAGCCTCAAAAACAGGTAAGAAAATATCGAAAGGTTTAACATTTATGTCATTCGATTCCCAAAAGATGAGGAGAAGAAAAAAATTGGAAGAAATCATGACTGAAAACCTCCCAAATTTGTAGAAAGGTATGAACTTACAGATCCAAGAAGCTTAGCCAACCTCAAATAAGACACATTCAAAGAAAACCATTCCCAAATATGTCATAAACTGCTGAAAAGCAAAGATGAAGAAAAAAAATCCTGAAAACAGAGAATATCAAAATACCATACATAGAAGAATAGTGACTTGAATAATTAGAAGTTTCTCATCTGGAAACAGAATACAATCTTTAAAGGATTAAAAGAAACTAAAGTGTCAATCAGAATTCTATGTCCAGCAAAAACATCATTCAGGAGTGATGATGAAATATAACCACATCCAGATCAGGGAAAATTTACAGTATTCGTTGCCAAGACATCTGTTCTAAAAGAAATGTTGAAGGAAATTCTTTACGCTGAGGAGAAATAGTATCAGAAGGAAACTTGGAAGTTCAGGAATAAAGGAAGAACAATAGAAATGACAAACATCTCAGTAAATAGATCATTTTTGACTTTTAAGTTCTTTAAAAGTATGACTGTTAAAAGTAAGAATTTAAGCAGCATCTTGTGGAGTTTTAAATGCATATAGAGGTACTGCACATGACAACTATAACATAAAAAAAGGGAGAGTAAAGGAAAAAATATACATAAAAACTGTATCTATAAACTATATATACATTTATATATATATATATATTTGCCATGTTAAATGGCATGTAGAGCCTAACAACCACAAAACTATATATATATACAGTTTATATATATATGTATATTTTTGTTATATTCTACATGCCATTTAACATGGCAAAAATATTAACTTCAAATAGACTGTGAAAGCTTAGGTCTGTTTACTATAATACTGATACCACCAAAAATATTCCAGGAGATACAAACACAAAGGATAATAGAAATTAAATTATAATAAAACATTTTTAAAATAAGTAATCCAAAAGAAAGCAAGAGAGAGGGAAGAGATGAATGGAAACAGAGGGAATAAACAAAAAACAAATGATTAAAATGTAGACCTAAATTCAACAACCACATCAATAATTATATAAAATATAAATGGTCTAAACATATAAATTAAAAGAAATGGTTAAATCAGGCTAAAATACAAGACCCAAATCTTTCTTATACTGTGTATAAGAAATCTACTGTAAATATAATGACATAGATTAAATGTAAAAGTATGAAAAAATATATACCATGAAAAAACACTATAAAATAAAGCTGGCATGACTATATCAGTATCAGATAAAGCGACTTTAGAACAAGGAATACTATACCAGGTATAAAGAGGAGCATTACATAAAGATAAAAGGGTCAGTTTTCCAGAAAGTTTTCCATAATCCCAGACGACTCTGCTGCACCTCACAATAAGACTTCAAAATACAGGAAACAAAACTGACAGAACTTAAAGGAGAAATAGACAAATCCACAATTATATTGGTAGACTTCAATATTCTTCTTTCAGTAACTAATAGAACAAGTAGTCAGAAAATTAGCAAATACTTGAACACTGCTATGGTCTGAATGTGTCCCCCAAAGTTCATGTGTTAGAAACATGATCCCTAATGCAACAGTGTTGACAGGTGAGGCCCTTACGAGGTGATTAGGTCATGAAGGCTGTGCTCTCAAGCTGTTATGGTGGGAGTGGGTGAGTTATCTTAGGAGTGGGTTTCTGATAAAAGGATGATTTGGGGCCTCTACCCTACTCTCTTGCATGCGTGATTATCTTGCCCTTCTGTCCTGTGTCATGGAATGATGCAGCAAGAAGGCCCTTGCCAGATGCAGGACCCTCAGCCTTGGACTTCCCAGCCTCCAGAACTGTAAGAAACAAATCTCGGCTCTTTGTAATTTACCCAGTCTCAGATATTCTGTTACAGCAGCACAGAAAGGACTAAGATGAACAATATCAACCAACTAAACCTGACATTTATAAAGCACTTCACCTAACATTAGCAGAAACAAACAAACAAACAAACAAACACCTACTGTTCATTTATTTATTTACTGAGACAGGATCTTGCTCTGTCGCCCAGGCTCGAGTGCAGTGGAATGATCATAGCTCCCTGCAGCCTCAAACTCCTGGGCTGAAGGAATCATCCTACCTTAGCCTCCCGAGGAGACAGGGTCTCACTATGTTTCCCAGGCTGGCCTCAAACTCTAGCTGTCCTCAAGCAGTCTTCCAGCCTCAGCCTCCCAAAGCTCTGGGATTATAGGTGTAAGCCACTGTGCCCAGCTAAAACCTACTATTTTAAAATGTACAAAAAACATTCACCAAGATAGTCTATATTCTAGGCCATAAAACAAATTTTGACAAATTTAAAAGAACTGAAATCACACCAGGTATACATTCTCTGACAAAACAGAATTAACTCAGAAATTAGTAAAAGAAAGATATTTGAAAAATTCCAAAATATCTGGAAATTAAACATGCTTCTAATAACTCATGAGTCAAAGGAATAGTCACAAGGAAAATCAGAAAATACTTTGTATTGAATAAAAATGAAAAAATATTTTGAAATTTATGGTATACAGCTAAAAAAGTGTTTAGAGAAAAATTTAGGGCACTAAATGCTTACAGTGGAAAATAAAAAGGATTCAAATCAACGATATAAATATCCACCTTAAGAAAACAGAAAAAGATTGAGAAACCAAAGCCAAAGAAAGCAGAAAGGAAGAGATCAGAAATCTATGAGACTGAAAACAAGCAGGAAAAAAAAAAAAATCAATGAAACAAAAGGTGGTTCTTTAAAAAGATTTATAAAATCAATGAAGCTATAGCCAGGCTGACACACACACACACACACACACACACACACACACACACACGGGGGGGGGGGGGGGAGAGAGAGGGGAGGAGGAGAGGGGGGGGAAAAAAAGGGGGGGGGGGGGGGAGAGAGAGAGAAGATACACACTACCAGTGTCAGGAATAAAAAAAGGGCACATCGGCCAGGCGCAGTGACTCACGCCTGTGATCCCAGCACTTTGGAAGGCTGAGGCAGGTGGATCGCCTAAGGTCAGGAGTTTGAGAAACCCCAACGGCCAACATGGTGAAACCCTGTCTCAACTAAAAATACAAAAAAAAAAATTAGCTGGGCGTGGTGGCATGTGCCTGTAAACTCAGCCACTTTGGAGGCTGAGGCAGGGGAATTGCTTGAATCAGGGAGGTGGAGGTTGCAGTGACATCATTATAGATCTCAGAGATATTAAAAGGATCCTAAGGGAATACTCTGGACAACTTTATGCTCATAAATTCTACAACTTAGATAAAATGAAAAAATTCCTTGAAAGTCACAAACTACCAAAGCTCACTCAAGAGGAAATAATAACCTAAACGGTTGTAAATTAATTAAAGAAATTAAATGTGCAGGTAAAAATCTCTAACAATACAGATCCAGATGTTTCCCTGGAAAAGTCTACCAAACATTTAAGAAATAGTATCAATTCTACACAATGTCTTCCAGAAAATGGAAGAGGAGGGAAGGGTTCCCTCTGTGTGAGGCCAGCATTATTACCCTGATACTAAAACCAGATGAAAACATTACAAGTAGACTCAACTGCAGATCAATATCCCTTATGAACATAGAAGTAAAATGCCTCAACAAAAATGTTAGCAAATCTAATTAAGCAATTATCAGAAAAGGAAAATACACAACATACGGTTTATCACAGGAATGCAAAGCTAGTTTAACATTCAAAAATAAATTAGTATAATTCACCATATTCAGACTAATGAAGAAAAACCGTATGATAATCTCAACAGATACAGAAAAAGTATTTGGCAACATTTGACATTCCTTCATGATAAAGCAAGCTCTCAGAAAACTAGGAATAGGAGCTAACTTCTTTAACCTGATAAAGGGCATCTGCAAAAAATCCTACAGTTAACACAGTAATAGTAAAAGACTGAATATTACTCCCCTATGATAGAAACAAGGCAAAGATGTCTGCTCTTATCACTTCTATTCAGCATCACACTGGAAATTCCAGACAGGCCAACAAAGCAAGGGGAGGGGATTAAAGACATCAAGTGGAAAGGATAAAATTGCTCTTAGAACCAGTAAGTATAACAAGGTCATATGATATACGCTCAAATGAAACAAAACAAAACAAAACAAAACAAAAAAACGCTTACCTCAAAACAAACAAAAAACTGTAGGTATATATGCTAAATATGAACAACTGGAAATCAAAACTTACCCAAAAAGTACTATTTATCTTAGCACCAAAAAATCTTAGCTTATAATTCTAAGAAAACAGGTGCAGTCTCTATGTTAAAAACTACAAAACACTGATGGAAGAAATCAAAGACAATACTGAAAAGTGGGAGGTTAACATGTTCATGGATTGGAAAACTCAATATTGTTAACATATCAATTCTCCCCAAATTGATCTATATATTTTACATAACCTCACTCAAAACGCTAGCCAGTATTTGTGTGTATACTGACAAGAAATGCAATAGAATGAATAGCCAAAACAATTTTTAAAAATGGCAAAGTTGTACGAAGGACAAAGACAAAAGATTTAAGACTCTATAAAGCTACAGTAATCAAAACTGTAGTAGTGATGAAGGGATAGGCACATAGATCAAAGGAACAGAACAGAGTTCAGAAATATACCTACACAAATGTGGTCAATTCAAGGTTCAAAGTCAATTGAACAGAGAAAAGGTAAGTTTTTTCAACAACTGGTGCTGGGAACAATTAGATATTCGTGTGAAAAAAAAAATGAACCAAAATCCATATTATACACTTACTTCACAAAAAAATTAACTCAAAGTGGATCATGAACTCAAATAAAAAATTTTTTAAAAACCCATAAAACTGCTAGAAAAAAGTTTAGGAGAAAATCATTGTAATCTTGATTTACATAAAGATAATGTTAGATACAAAATCAAAAGCATGACCCATAAAAGACAAAATTGATAAAGTCGACTTCATCAAAATTTAAAAGTTTTATTCTACAAAAGACACTGTTAAGAGAATGGGAAAACAAGTTACAGACTAGGAGAAAATACTTGCAACTTGTACATCTGATAAAGGACTTGGATCTAGAATATGTAAACTTTCTCAAAACTCATTAAGGAGTTTAACTCAATAAAACTGGGCAAAAAAAAAAAAAAAAGACTATCAAGCCAAGAAAAGACACAGAGGAAACTTAAATGCATATTAACTAAGTGATCCAATCTGAAAAGGCTACATACTGTATTATTCCAACTATATGACATTCTGGAAAAGAGAAAACTATGGAGATGGTGAAAAGAACAGTGGCAGTCGGAGTTTGGGTGCAGGAAGAGATGAACAGGAACAGCATAGAGGATTTTTAGCATAGTGAACTACTCCGATACTTCAGTGGTGGATACACGTATCATTATACATCTGTCCAAACCCATCAAATGCATACCACCAAGGGCGAATCTCTTACGTAAACTATGGACTTTGGGTGGTAATAAGATGTCAGTGTAGGTTCATCAATTGTATGACTCTGGTGGGGGATGCTGATAATGAGACAGAATATGCATAAGTTGGGGGTAAGGAGTCTATGGGAAATCTCTGCTCAATTTTTCTGTGAATCTAAAACTGCTTTAAAAAACACAGTCCATTTTTTTTAGAAAAGGGCAAAAAATTTAGAAAGACATTTTACCAAAGAAGATACATAGGTGGCAAATTGCAGACAAAAAAACATACTCAATACTGTTAATCATTAGGAAATACAAATTAAGATCACAATGAGATACCATTATATACATATTATAATAGCTACAATTATACAAAAAAAAATTTAACCTGACAGCAACTGTAGGCAAGGATGTGGAGCAACTGGAATGCTCATAAATTGCTGCTTGAAGATAATAAAGTGGCACAGACTCTGGCAAACAGTCTGGCAGTTTTTCATGAAGTTAAATGTATTTTGACGATATGACCCAGCAATTCTACTCCTAGGGATTTGCCCAAGAGAAATACAAATTTATGTTCACAGGAAAACGTGTACAAGAATGTTTATAGCTGCTTAATTTGTAAATGTGAAAGACAGGAACCAATCTACACGTCCTTCAACTAGTGAATGGATAAACAAACTATGGTACATTCATACAGAAGATACCACTCAGCAATAACAACAACAAAAACCCACTGATGTACACATAATATCTCAAATACACTACACTAAATAAAGGAAGCCAGAATCAAAAGGGTATACACACACAAACTTATAATTCAATCGATAGGACATTCTGGAATGGCAAAACTAAAGGGACTGAGAACAGATGAGTGGTTGCTAGGGATTGGGACAGGATGAGGGAATTTTGGGGGGGTGGTAGACTGTTCTCTATCTTGATTGTGGTAGTGGTTACATGACTATATGCATTTGTCCAAACTCAAAACTGTACACTAAAAACTTTTAGTGTATGTATTTTTATAGTATTTACAGTATGTATTTTATAGTATAGTAAGACTTGTACAACCTTAAAAATTAAATAATTGTATTACCATTAATAGTCACCATTTATTGGGTGCCCACTACATGCTAGAGGCATCATATTTAGGGCTTTACAATCACTTATCATTAACTTGTTACAAGAACCCTTCACAGTCAGAATTACTATTCTATTTTGAAGATAAGTGTCTTAGTCTATTTAGGCTGCTATAACAAAAATACCATAAATTTGGTAGCTCATAAACAACAAACATTTACTGCTTACAGTTCTGGAGGGTAGGAAGTCCAACATCAAGGTGCAGATTTGGCATCTGGCGAGGGCATGCCCCTCATAGATAGCACCTTCTAATTGTGTCCTCACACGGGGAAAGAGGTAAACAAGCTCCCTCAGGCCTCTTTGATAAGAGCACTAATCACATTCCTGAGGGCTCCATCCTCATGATCTGATCACCTCCCAAGAGCCCCAACTCCTAATGCCATCACCTTGGGGGTTACAATTTCAACATAAAAATTTTGGGGCGGACACAAACATTCAGACCATAGCAATGAGAAAACTAAAACTCAGAGAGGTTGAGGTCCTTAAAAACAAGATGCTAAATATTCTTGGCAACTTTAAACAATGATTTCTATGATTTTGAAGAAAAAAAGAACTCCATAAAACTCAGATTTGCATGCTTACATTTCTCTAATTAGAAAATTTCCATTCTGCAGAATGAGAAATTTTTTAAAAACCAAGCCTTTATTAATTTGCTTGTAACATTCTTTTATTGCTCACCTCCCTAAAGAGAGGTTTCATCCTGGAAGATGTTCTTAATGTTAGATTCAAGTTCAAAGCTATAATAGATATGGTCTTTTATCTTAACAGTCATCACTACAAAAGCTGTAATTAGCCTTAATAACCAACTCAACCAAATTGAGCAAGTCATCTCCAAATTTTATTAATTCAGAGTCCCACTTTGGGCATTTATCTCCTTTCCCTTCAATACGCCTGAAACATTTGTAGCTTTACAAATAAAGCTATTTGATGATTAAACACTTCATTCTGCTGTCCCTCTGAAATAGTAACCCTTTAAGGACTCGGCCAAAACCAGGACAGAAGGCTCAGTGAGAAGTCATCATTTTCTGCACCTAACAGAGGCCATGGCACCTAGTCAGGTACTACTGGTTCTTTCACAAAGAACACTTAATTATTTGCTATGAATTACAATAAAAGCAAGTTCAATACTTTTAAATTACTTTCCTGGCTTCAAGGCATCAAAGTATATAAAGGCTATTATCAAATTGCTGGTGTGTGCATCATCTAGTTTCTGAATTATCCATGGCACATATCAGCTCTAGCTTTTTTCTATCATCCAGCATGTTTCTAGTCTCCTTTCTAATACTATTCCTATTCCATACTCAGTGATTTTAGCAGAAAGATGGCACTGTAACATATAAGGCAAAGTAAACCAAAACTAGGAAGGCAATCCCCCAGGGAAGAAGAAGAAAAACAAAAAAACAAAAAAAGCATTCGTCACACAAAGTAAATTGTTCCAATCCACTTAGTGGCCTTAAACCTATTCACATCTTACACCTAGCCAGTCAGAGAATATGGGCAGAATGTTGCTGAGGCAGAACACAAATCATCGTGCAAGTCATTTGGTTACTTCTGCATCCCCCCAAAAGCAGAGTGCCAGTGGGCAAGAACCCATACTCGGCAAATGTGGGTGGCAAGAATGAACTCTACTTCTTGAAAGCCAATCTTTTCCACCAAACATTCAGGTGTACAAATTATCACCACCATTTTGCCCAATCTCACACACCTATTGTTTACATTTCCAAGCAGAAGAAGTTTTTGATGAACAAGGTCTGATCTGGAAAGGTTAAGATATGGATTACCAGCCATAAGACTTTAGGCCAACACACAGGCTCTTGGTGATGGCAGTTCCCTCATTTAATCAATAGGAACAATAATTTCTAACCTCATTGGGTTGTTTAGACTTGAGTGTTTTTGCTAAATGTTGAATTCACAAAGCTTCAAAAGGTGCACTCCTGCAAACCACTGTGATCAAAGACTTGGACGTTGAAGAAATTGAGAATCAACAGTTAAAACAGAATTGGAGTGATCAGACTAAAGAATCACTCAAAATCACTCTGAATACCCTTATAAGTATTTTACATTTAATAAAATAAAACAAGACAACATATTAAACAAAAATCAGTAACTTTAAATACTTCTGAAACTTGTAATGATGAGTTCTTGAACAATTAATTTCCGCTTGGCATTGAAACACATTTCAATCTCTCCTTTTCCCTTGGTTTCAATGACAGACTTTTAAATGTGTTTTGTTTTCCTATAGACATTATTCTCTCTAGCTCCCAGGACTCCAGTCTGGGCCTACAGGCAAAGAGAGTGATTTAAAGATCTGAGATGCTTTGGCAATTTTCAAATCACTGGTGTGTGCATCACCCAGCTTCTGGATTATCCCTTGCATCCTTACCTACTCCCACCAGGAGGCATTTCCGAAACACATCCCCAACCCAACAGGGTTACTGAACATTTTCTCTGTCCATGGTAATCTCAAGCCTGTGAGTACTCTTCCTTCAGCTTCCCTCTCTCTGGATCAGCTCCCATAGTATCTTTGCCAAAACACTTCTAGTCTACCATCCACTCTGCCGTTTTAGTTTTAATGCCCAGGTTCCATAGTCTTCTATAGGAATTTAAAATTATCAGAACTTATTTCGGGGAAAAATCTAAGAAGTCAAACCATGTAAAATCTTACGTAAGAGTTTGAAGATGATGATGAATTACTGTAAATGAAATATTATGAAAAATGAAAATGTATAATACTCTAAGACTGTGTTATACTCTTTCCTATAATATTGACAAACATCCAACTTAGTCCAATTCAAGGGCTATGATTAGGTGAAATAATAGAACTTCAGTTTTACACATCATTATATTTCACATTTCTGGGGTTACTAGCATTTGGAGAATAACCATTAGAAGAAGCATGAAGTACTGTCAGACTTATAACCACTGTTCTTGTTATGTATTAAAAACTACTCTAAAACTTAATTAATATAACAATATATCGTTATATCTCACAATTCTGTAAGTTAGAAATTCTCTCTCTCCTCTCCCCTTTCACCCTGTGTCAATATGGCCTGTCCATGTGCATAGCCTGGCAGCCTGGCAGTCAGGAGAGTCAGACTTCTTATATATAGAAACTCAGGGCTCCAAGATCTTTGAAGAGATGGGAAGTGGATGTTGCCAGTCACCCAAGGCTTGGGCCCAGGAACTGGCCCAAGATATCCTCTGATATATTCTGTTGATCAAACATGTATAAAAATCACCCAGATTCTAAAGGAGGGAACAAAGACTTCACATCTTCATGAGACAGTTACTAGTAAAGAATCTGTGGCCGTCTTTAGCCTATCACAGTTATCGAAAAAGATTATAAATTTGCTAGATTACAAAATAGAAAATTAAATTATTTGCAAATGAGTATAAGAATGTTGTTAGTTAAAATAATCCAACTCAAACAAACCATTCATCATATGAGAAGAGTTGTAAGTCAAGCAATACAAAGAAGTCATTATGAAAATTTAATAGTATAAAAGGTATCTCAATATACCTTGCGATATTTAACACTGGTTTGTATGCTAATTTTATCTCTTCAAAGAAAATCCTAACAATATCAGGTAACACATGTTGGATTTCTAATTAGATTCTACATTTAAAATTTTGAATGTCTTTAGGGTGCAAAGATTGCTGCACTTAATTCCACTAACATACTTCTAAAAGTGAGTGGCATCTACACTTATTCACCCGATAATAATTGCTGCCATTTATTGAATGTTTACTTCACACTAACCCTGTACTTCACCCTCACATTAAAAAGAAACCCACTTTATAGATAAGGAAACTGATGTGCAGAGAGAAGGAGAAAATGGTGCTGCTATTAAGGGAGCCAGGATCTGGTCTAAGATTCGTGTTCCCCTAAAACCAATATTCTTAAACATTATGGTGTTTAACCTTCGATCTAGCTATGTGGTCAGAAGGTTCTTCTGTAAGTTGGTATGTGTATGTATAGTTACGTATATATGAATTCCAAAATAAATGATATTAGTCTTGACAGAATCACCATTCCATTCCTCATATTTTAGCATATAATATAAATAGTATATTATCATCTGAAATTATGAAGTATCCTTAAATGTAGAGCTAATAAACTCTGTACTTTATTTAACCACATGTTCTTAGGCACTTAGAACATGTCTCTCCCATAGGTACAAAAGCACATCCAACAAAAACTTACACAGGTCCATCTAGAAATAGCTTAAATTAACAAAAGAAAACTGCATTTTTCAAGACTGACAGGCAAAGGAGATAAGTAATTTCATTGTAGATTGAAACAGTAGATAAATAAAAGCTCAACTTATGATTCAAGACTGATTATTCAAGTCAGAAGAAATCTGTTTTCTCTGAAAACATTGCGATTGGCTCTGTTAGAGTTAAGTCAGTGTCAGCACTTCTGGAATAATGCACATGTATGCTGTTTGCCTGCTGGGGTGTGTTTCTGGGTAGAGCATTATGATTTGTGACTGAATAAATCAGCTATTCATTGCTACCCCCCACCGTCAATAAAACTTGTTTTTCAAGTTCCTTCTCCTTCATGGTTTTTTTGTTAACATATTCATCTCAGTAATTAAAATAAAAGCTGTACTTTTTGTGGGGTTTTTTGAACAACGAATTGATTGATTAATTAAAAGCTACACACTTTCTATAAAAGATACCACTGGAATTTCTGACAAATATTGGTCTTCTCCATATATCCCAGGAAAACAACTGTGTATAACATCACTGGAGAAAGCACAGGGCCATCAACAGTGGGAAGTGGGGAGCAGCCAGTGGGGGCTGAGGAGCAGTACAACCAGCATCACCTTCTCTAAAGGTGAATAAGAAAGGCAAGTGGCTCCCTTTCTTCTATCTCAAATTCAGAAGAACAAAGATTATTACAGGGAAAGTTTAATTTCTACTTTTTATTACGTTTATCATTATGAAGTAATGCCAGGCAAAGTAAAACAATCACTTTTGGTACTTCCCAGGCTTCCACGGCTATTAAACAATTCATAATATTTATCATATTTATTTTTGTTCTCAGAGGCTATCGTAAGAGTCTAGAATTTCATGCATGATCCAATTAACTAATTATACTTATTTAGAGGCCATGAAATGCCTAATTGCAGTCACAAATAGGTGATCACTGGCATAATTAGTTGTGCTAGCAAAACTACAGTCACGAAATTTCTTGGGTCAAACCACACTAAAATTGTGACCCTAATTATAGTATTGTTCTCAGTACAATGCTGTCTTAATATGTCAGCCATCCCATGTTTGGAAAATAACTTTTTTTTTTTCCTTTTGGAGACAGAGTCTCACTCTGTTGCCCAGGCTAGAGGGCAGTGGCGCGATCTTGGGTCATTGCAACCTCTGCCTCTCGGGTTCTCCTACCTTAGCCTCCGTAGTAGCTGGGATTACAAGCGTGCGCCACCACACCCAGCTAATTTTTGTATTTTCAGAAGAGACAGGTTTCACTGTGTTGGCCAGGCTGGTCTCAAACTCTCAACCTCAGGTAATCCACCTGCCTCGGCCTCCCAAAAGTGCTGAGATTACAGGCATGAGCCACTGCGCCCGGCCTGGAAAATAACTTTAACTGGTGAAAACATTATCCTTTAAATTTGATATGCCAGTTTTTAATTCACTAAAACATTTCTAGGAAAATTTCAAAATAAAACCTCAGGAATACAGCAAAACTAATTCTTGAGATTGCTCTGGTCAAGCATGGCAAAACCGTTAGCTAAATGGCACACAATTGATTATCACTTAACCAAGTTCTGACAAAATTCTAAAGTAAAATAACCAAATGTTTGTTGTCAAGAAAGAAAATAAATCGGCCAGGCACGGTGGCTCACGCCTGTAATCCCAGCACTTTGGGAGGCTAAGGTGGGCAGATCATGAGGTCAGGAGATCAAGACTATCCTGGCTAACATGGTGAAACCCCATCTCTACTAAAAATACAAAAAATTAGCCAGGCGCGGTGGTGGGCGCCTGTAATTCCAGCTACTATGGAAGCTGAGGCAGGAGTGGCATGAACCAGGGAGGTGGAGCTTGCAGTGAGCTGAGATCACACCACTGCACTCCAGCCTGGGTGACAGAGTGAGACTCCATCTCAAAAAATGAAAAGAAAGAAAAGAAAGAAAAGAAAGAAAAGAAAGAAAGAAAGAAAGAAGGAAAGAAGGAAGGAAGGAAGGAAGGGAGAAAGAAAGAGAAAGAAAGAAAGAAAGAAAGAAAGAAAGAAAGAAAGAAAGAAAGAAAGAAAGAAAGAAAGAAAGAAAGAAAGAAAGAAAGAAAGAAAGAAAGAAGAAAGAAAGAAAAAGAAAGGAAGGAAGGAAGGAAGGAAGGAAAGAAAGGAAAGAAAGAAAGGAAAGAAAGAAAGGAAAGAAAGGAAGGAAGGAAGGAAGAAAGAAAGAAAGAGAAAGAAAGAAAGAGAAAGAAAGAAAGAAAGAAAGAAAGAAAGAAAGAAAGAAAGAAAGAAAGAAAATCATAGATATTCCTAAACAATTAACTGGCATCCTGGATAATGTTCCTCCCTATAAACCTGTGGCCCTTATCTGATATGTAGTCTTTCCATCCCATTTGATTTGTTGGTGCAGTCGGTCAACATGCAAGATACATCAAAAACAGCCTGACCTCACTGGAAGCCAGGTTCTATAGGAGGTCACCAGAGCCACCTCCTCCACCTCTCACTACCTTTCTCCTTTTCAAGAGAGGGAAGGAGAGAGGTAAAGAGAAACTAAAATTAAATAAATAAATAAATAAATAAATAAATTTTAAATCAGAGGGGAAAAAAGGCAGAATGATAGATGCTTTCTTATTTTGAGATACAAAAAGGCAAAAGGACAGTCAATAGCTGAAGGAATGTGAACTGTGGTAACCTGCAAGAACATTTTCCATGTGTTCTGCACTGGCTGCTTAACTTAGCCAGTTAAGCATAAGAAACATAAGAAACTGTTCATAAACAGTTTCATGGTTCATCCAATAGTCCTGACTCCAAAGTCTATATAACTCTATCTCCAGAAGACTCAACTGACACATAATAGTGACTTGTAATAGTGACTTATTTTATTCTAATACATAAAATGCATTACATCTATTGCCAAAATTTGCCAAAACACGTCCTACATTATATTAACCTTGTTTCTATAGTTGTCTTAAGCTGTCCAGGGTTGCTTTTTATTTTTCATTTATTTATTCTGTTTCCTGACTAGACAGTAAGCTCCACAGTAGCAGAGCCTACAACTAAGGGCACTATAAACCAGCAGATTCTTGTTAATTTGTCTCCTATTCAAATGTCCACTATCCATATTTAGACATAAGGCTTCCCTGAGCCACTGGTACAACGCCCTTCCATTCATTTGCCATGGAGAACCAATTTAGGACAAAAGACAATCAAGAGTCCACTAAAAAATAATCATATTTCCCAAAGATTATTAGTATAGAGTGCTGATGGTCAGGACATCTATACTGCAGACACTTTAGCACTATATTTGTATAAAAATTCTAAGAAAACTGGCTTGCAATATTTCGTCAGATTGGAACTGTAATTCTATTCAAAAAAAAAATTTCTTAACGCACTGACTTTTCTGTGGAGTTCAGAAAGAACCTGTGATGGGTGTTGGGTTTCCTAGAGAACAGAATGTTTCATTTTGCTCTAATTCATTCTATTACCGAATTAAACTTTGATGTATTGGTCTTGACAAGTGCTTCATGCTGATTGTATTGTGTATGATAGTATAATCACTCCCCATGCATTTCCCACTGGCTGGCTGATTAATGCAACAGATTACCTGCAGCATTGATGGCAAGGGGGAATCATTGCCCTTCTGTACTCTAAACTGTTTGTATTTCAGTGTGCATGTGTGTGTCCAGGCACACACACGCACCCATGAATATCACGCACATGGGTGGAGAAGGCTAGATAAAGCAGAAGAAGAAAATGGAGGACTCAGTAAAGATTAATACCTTTCAATCATTGTTTTCAGTACACCAAAAATAACTGCTTAATGTTTCCAAGTAAGTGTCAGCATTACACTTCAATTATTCGTTCACTTTTTTATTCACAAATATTTACCGAGCATCAACTATAATATCAGGCACACTTTTTCACCTTCATAGGAAAAATAACTTAAAAAATTACTTTCACTATTTGTGGGAAGGAGGGGAAAAAGGGGTAAGATTATCAAGTGGACATTAATACAGGAATAAAAAGAGGATTAAAAAGGATGGATACGATATTAGTTTAAATGTGCCAATAAAGACAATAACTGACGATAATACTATTAAATACAATGAGTGGTTAATGGTTTCCAAACATACAGGTATATCTTTCAAATTATGTGATCCACATATGACCCTAATGCAAAGAACATCTTCTAGCGCATGGTCAATCTGTTCTGATGAACAGGTTGCTGGATATATTAATCTCATTTTCAAAGTGGCAGGGGGGAAACAGACTTTGTGCTCTTGGGAGCATTTTGGAAGTATTCCTCCGAACAGGATTTTCTCTCCATTCCAAGCTTGTATTTGACCCAAGTGCCCTGTTTGGAATTCTCCCATCCAACTCATTCAACCCTTGATCATACACAAAGGAAGACTATGGCTTCCAATCTAAGCCACTTCGAGGTCCCTCTCTGATTCCTACTTTATTAATGCTTCTCACCCTCTTCTCCAGGTTTGCTGAAACAGATTTTGAAATTTATTAATCCAGTTGGTCATAGCTTAAAATCACAGAGATTTGGCTTTCTATTTCAAAGGTTATCTTTGCAGCAGAAAGCACAGAGAACTGAGTGAGTTACCCACATTTCAGACAACTAGTATCATGACCCTGGGTATTCTGTCACCAGATCAAAGTCTAAGAAAATATCCCTAAGACTAGTTATTAATTCCCTAAAGCAAGTTAATGTCAGAAGACTCCGGCATTTTACTATACAGAGTCCCTTTCTTATATCAATTTTGGAATTTTAAAATAAAACACGAAAACGATGTTATACAATTATCAGACAAGCTTACAAGCAGCCTCACAAAAGTTCACTTGTTGCAAATCATTTGCCGTCTTGCCTTCCCCTAAAGTATATAGGAGAAAGCTATTTATATAAATTAAAAAGTCATCCTTTGTCGGCCGGGTGCAGTGGCTCACGCCTATAATCCCAGCACTTTGGGAGGCCGAGGCGGGCGGATCACAAGGTTGGGAGATTGAGACCATTCTGGCTAACACGGTGAAACCCTGTCTCTACTAAAAATTACAAAAAAATTAGCCGGGCATGGTGGTGGGCACCTGTAGTCCCAGCTACTCGGGAGGCTGAGGCAGGAGAATGACGTGAACCCAGGAGGTGGAGCTTGCAGTGAGCTGAGATCGCGCCACTGCACTCCAGCCTGGGCGACAGAGTGAGACTCCATCTCAAAAATTAATAAAAATAATAAAAATTTTTTAAAAAGTCATCCTTTAGTACGGCAGTCCCCAACCTCTTTGGCACCAGGGACCGGCTTTGTGGAAGACAAATTTTCCACGTATGAGGACTGGAGACAGAGGTGGTGGGTTGGGGCGGGGGGGTGGCTGCCGGGGCATGCTTTTGGGATGAAACTATTCCAACTCAGATCATTAGGCATTAGATTCTCATAAGGAACATACAGTCTCGATCCCTCACATGTGCAGCTCACAATAGGGTGTGTGCTCCTATGAGAATCTAATGCCACTGCTGATCTGACAGGAGGTGGCACTCAGGTGGTAATGCTCACTTGCCTACTACTCACCTCCTGCTGTGCACCCTCAGTTCCTAACAGGTCAAGGACTGATACTGGTCCACAGTCCGGGGATGGGGGAACCCCTGCTTTAGTACATGTCTAATAAGAGTACCTATTAAAAGCCTATTGAAGATAGTGATTATCAAGCATACATATAGTATCGGAATCCTTTCCTCCAGAATAATCTTGATGAAAACTCTAGTAGTAATGTGGTAAAGTCACACTGTTCTGATTGAGAAGGATCTGCCTCGTGCCTTCAGCACTCTCTTCCCCCTGACCCCAAACCTAGGGACTCTGCAGGGCAGTGTCTGAACACCCCTCTAAGGACAACCATTTCTAACTTCCTTGGGTTTTCCTCCCCATCATGAGCCTAACGAAGCTTAAATTAACTATGATAGCATTTACAAAGCACCTTGTTTGATATTGGCACATACACAGAGCTGCCTAAGGAGCTGCTTCAGCCTTCCCTTTGCTTCCACTTCTTTCCTTCCTGCTCCTGGCATCCCTGATTCTGTGAAGCCCCTGGGAATCCCAGATGGCTTAAAATGAAGCTTCTCAGACCTCGTTAATTTTTGTACGCTGCCACTTCACGGTAAGAAAAGGTGAAAGAAATTTTCTTCCCCAGCTTGTCTTGCTTCATTTTCACTCTCGCTCTCCCCCTCCACCCTACCATGATAGTACTCTCTAGATCCACAGCCTAGTAAGGAGACTTCCCTAGTCAGATTTCCCATTGGTGGATGTTTCTTGAAGGCAAGTGCAGTCAGTACTGTCTCTTAGGAAACAGGAAAAGTAGGGAGAGAACTTTTCTAAGAATTGTGAGGAAGAAGAGGACACCTTATACCAATGCTATGACATTCCTATTAACCACTAATGTGAGAAGAGTATCTATTGTCAATGGACTAATGCTGTAAGTAGAAAGATGACATAAAAGAAAGTAACTGGAACCCATTCTTGATACAAATAAAGCTACTAACACACAACATATATAAGACAGTAACACTCAAGTGTATTACAATGAGCCGAAAAGAAAAGTGCGTCTTAACTCCTCACCAAATCTCCATGCTCTATGTTTAGCATAAGGTTTCATAAAAACACACAAGGAGGTGAATCTCAAGTGTTGTTACAAATTATCTAATTCTATACAGAAACAGTTTAGACAAAGGATACTACTAAGAATTTCCAATTGGTTAGACAATAAGATCAAGTGACCTGTAAAGTCTCTTTTAATCCTGAGAATCTATTTTTTTAATTCGTATTTTAAAGTTTTTCTCTTTATTTCCACTCTTCCCTATCCAGGGAACTGAATGGATAATTAAACCCTAGCAGCCACGGTCTAGAGGATAGTTGATAGCAGTACACAGCAAGTATTTATCCTAGGTTTGCCCATACATTCTCTCTTTTGGTTTACTTCTGACCCAAACAAGAGATTACTCTGTTTACTTAAAGAAGCAGAAAATAAACCCCTCTTTTCCACCCCCACAGCAGGGCAGAACTCCGAGGTCTATGACCCAAGAATAGAGTTCTGAGTTTTAAGAGACAGAAAGCAGTAGGAAAGCACAGGGAAAGAAAACAGGCCCCAGTAATGAGGACCTAGAAGCAGATGAGCCTCCTGAGAACAGTGCTGGAGGGAAGCAAAGCCTTCTCAGCAATACAATTGACCAAGGCCTCTGTATTTAGAGGAATCTCTCAACGGCACAGACAGAAGCAGAAACTGAGACCAGAGTATACAACCCCATCCCAGCAGGACAGCTTATATCAAGAAGGGGTCTGCAGAGCCTACAGGGCATATGAGATAAAGTGGTGCTGGCAACTCTATGGTCATTATCAGGGCCTAGTTCAGGCCAGGGCAAAGACAATGAGCTAAGGGTCTTCACCAGCTCCTTACCAAAGGGGACTCAAAAATGGGATACAAATTTCACTGTATTCCATCATACAGTAGTACCCCATACTATAGCATGCAGTATCTGTATTTACGATAAGCTGAAGTTTATTATTTAATACAGTTCTCCATCAATGGCATGTATTTGGCTGTGGCATCCATGTGCTTGTTTTCTCAAAGAACCTGAAGTTAGAGGGTCCCTGTAAACATGGGTACAAATGGGCGACTAGACTAGGTAAGCTCAGCTGACTATGGCAGTCAGGACTGCGGTACCATAGCTAGGCAGACCAGGCCAGGCAGCTCTTACAGGGTTTATTCCCCACTAGGTGAGCTTCGCTTTGCCTCTGCTCTGCTCCGAGTTAGAGAGACTACCTGAAAGAGAGGCATATAATAGTGTTTAAAAATAAGCTGGCCGGGTGCAGAGGCTCACACATGTAATCCCAACACTTTGGGAGGCTGAGGCAAGCATATCACAAGGTCAGGAGTTCGAGACTAGCCTGGTTAACATAGTGAAATCCCATCTCTACTACTAAAAATACAAAAAACTAGCCAGGCATGGTGACGTGCGCCTGTAGTCCCAGCTACCCAGAAGGCTAAGGCAGGAGAATTGCTGGAACCTGGGAGGCAGAGGTTGCGGTAAGCTGTGATCACACCACTGCACTCCAGCCTGGGCGACAGAGCGAGACTCGGTCTCATCATCATCATCATCATCATCATCATCATCATCATAATAAACTGAGGACATTGTCTAGTCTGGTGGTTATGTTTCTGAAGTCACTGGGATTAAATTCTTGCTTTGCTACTATGACCTCGGGCAAGTTATCAAGCCTCCTTAAACCTCAATATTATTGGCTGTAAAATTAGGGCAAATAATTGGACCTATTTCACAGGATTGTTTCAGGGATTAAATAAAACAACACATGCATTAAGTGCTTAGCACAGTTCCTGATAAATAAGTATTGGCAACTATGTTATCATTAGCAGCTAGACCAAAATGAGAAATAAAGCAAAAATCCAGGTTTTATGATACCTATCTACCATCTCCCTTTTTGCTTTTAAGTAACAACACAGAACAGCAAGGTTGGATAGAAAATCTTAACATTTTTGATAATGAATTTGAAGGCTCTCTACTCTCTTCCACAGAGCCCACTGCTGTCTTTGTTCAGGCTGTTTCTTTTTTCTGGAGTAGTCACACTACTTTTCCCTGCAACACACCTCCGTAAACATCCTATAAAACCATATTAAATTTGGTTTCTACAAACCTTTGTACTAATTTGTAATGAAATTACTCTATAAAAGTTCTCCTTCACCCATTCTTGGCTGTTCTTATTTATCACATCTCCTAATGTTTACATCTCTCTACCCCCTCCTGATGACTGCTACTATCACTACCCCAAAATCAAATAACTAATACATCTATTCCTCTAGACATAGCAAGTGCTTCATACACACTGATGGAGAGACCACAGGAAGACCTCTGGAAAGAAGGTTAACAATATAGCACTGACAGTGGTATGTCGTGGGAAAGCTGTACTCTCCTTATGCCCAGGGAAGACAAACAGGTAGATGACAAGCAATCCTGATATGTAGTTCATTAGAATTACATTCTGTACTTCCAGCTATTTGGAAGTTACCAAGTGTGTACTGACATCTTTTTGCTGCAAGGGAGCTCTGGCAATTGCTGTTTTCTTTGTGGTACTAGCAAAGAGGGAACTACGTATATGGGGAACCATTTTGGTAAGCTTTGTAGTTCTCAAAAAGAAGCAGTTGTTCCTTAGCCATTAATTCACCACCATCAACTTTAAAATGTGGCAAGCTTGAGTTAGTTTGAATAACTCAACTAAAGTAAGAAGCTCAAAACAGGGATGGGGGTGGTTGGTGGGGGCAGTTATTAAGCCTCCTGCTTTCAAAGATGTAAGACAGCATTCCCCAGAAATTTATCCACAATTACCTATAAAGCAGAGTAAAGCAGAGTCTTTGGAATCTTATTTCTGGTACACAGAGACTGTCCTAAATTACTTAAAAGTATCATTTTGAATGTGTGACTTAAGCATATGTTTTTCTCCTTATTCAAGAATAATGTAGGTGGTTACAGAAAAATCACTATTTGAGTCTGGGATGGAAGATGGAACAGCATTTGGGTCCGCGGAGCAGATTAATTCAAAAAATACAGTCTCAAAGGGTAGGCTGTGTTCTCTACTGCCGAACGCAGTTAGATTTACTCTAATTCTAAGTGTACTGAATCTGTATACCACTCAATCTATCTAGGACCCTACCAAGGAACATTATAGCTGTTGCTTAATAACAAGTGGTCAAACTAATCAATGAAATTCAAACTAGAAAAAAAATCTAACTATGGCTATTTCTGCTCACACAGAAGTAGGTCTCCAGATGAGAAGCCGTGAAAAGAACTCGAGAGATGCCACCTTGTTCTCGTGAACTGAATGAGCAAAGCTCAGCGCAGCAAGGCTCTTGCAATGGCAGCCCATCCTCTCCCTAAGAAACAGGATTTATATGCTAGAAAGCAAAGCGCGTGACTCAGCTCTGAGAGAAAGTTAAGTGTTTAAAACTTGGGGAAAAACATATTATGTAACAATTGAAAATAAAAATTTAAGAATATTTCCCTGTGATAAAACTGTAATTAAGTGTTATTTAACTGTTTCCTCTAATGACATTCATTTTAATTAGGTTTTAATAGACTGGCAGCCACAACCTATAGTTTTATAAAGCAAAGTAAAATTGCAGTCTAGGAATACATTTAAGAAAAGAGAGCCATCAACACAGATGAGAGGTTACAGTATATCCCCTCATCCCTAGACCCCCGCAGTAATTAAGTGTGCTGAACAGACAGCCATTACAGCTAACAGTAGGTGTGCTCACCCCCAATCAGCACTGGGTTGTTCTTTGAAATCCAAAGGTTATTTCTGTGATCTGCTTTCCAGAAAATGTGCATGTCACAGAATAAAGAATGTAATTCAAGAGGTGTGTGTTCTATAGATTCTACTAAATATGTAGCTTCTATCAAACGTACAACCTCTACCATTACAATGGGGCTTTCTATTTTAATATATACCTTTTCTTATAGCTGATTATGATACAACATTACTCATCTTGTGAACACTGGCGTATGTCTGGGAAAATGAACATCATGCAGAGAAAGTAAAATTAATATTTGAAAAACTGACTCATGTACAAGATAAATGTATCTGCAAATGAGATGCAATAAACAGGACCTTAAGAGTATGCATCTGTACCTATTTCATACTACATTATGAAAATCAGGGAGTAAATCACAAAAGTTAACTCATACCAAATGAATGTCATAGGCATTTATATTAGAAAAGAAACACAGAATAATCAGTCCCTTTGTTAGCTGGAGCATGGGGGGAAGAAATTGGGCCTGTGGCTACCACAAATAAGTTTTCATATATTCACTTGAAAGAAAGAAAAAGTTAAAATAAACGTTACTTTTACAATTAATTTTGAAACATCAACACTTAAATTTTCATAAATCACATGTAAGCAGGAAATTTTAAATCTTGGGGAGGGGGACACTGGGCTGCATGAAAAAGATTTTGTAATCTTCTGGCTGACAATCTGATGGCTCCAAATCCATCTGCCAAGAAGCAGAGTTACTTGGCTAGCATACTCTCACTTGTACACTTGCATCAGATTAAGGCTTTCATGCCAGGAATCTTTTTTTTTTTTCCTGGTGTACTGGCCACTGCCAGAAATGGACCCAATGAATCCACCACTGCTAAGGAGTTAAGCATCTGAGATTTAATTTAACAGTTTCAGCTTTATTAAGCTGTCACAGAGCGGCCACACTTTGATAACAGTAGCTGCTCCAATTATGGCTTGGTTTAGGGTTGACAAGTATAATGATTCATTCGCGGCACATGAGAAGCAATAAAAGGTTGTTTTGCATTACAGCTTTAAAAATGTGGGCATTTTTTTCATTTAATTTGTCACTTAGCTTTTGCTAAGAGGACATTTAAATTGCAGTAAAAGGCAAATGGGGCTTTTAGTTTAAATGTAATCCCCATATTTAAATGATCTGTAATGGCGCGGTGTTGGAGTGGGAACACTATTGTCTCACAGTGGGTCCTGATGGTGACATGTGACATTTGTATTCAGGTCCTGTATTATCCATGTGGCTAAAGGGCTTCCAATTTCATTTCACAGCCAGAAGCCTGCAGAAAACACCAATTAACTTGCAGATCCCATTTGCCGACAAAACTCAGCCTCTTCTCAATGTCTGGCATCTGGCAGTGCTCAGCATTTAATTCCAAAGCAGAGCCTTGAAGCAATGTGAGCTCTGTGTAGGGGCACAAAGTCAAATTGCCCCATTTTATTAAGAAGCAAAAGCCTTTCCTTTTGTAGTCCAGAAGCAACTTTTAGTTAATTTTTTGGTGAATGAATATTAAGATGTGATACTTACTGTTACCTCTACGTGAGATTCTTCACAGAATTTAGACCCCATTAAAATGGCAAGTGACCTCTGCTTGCCATCAGAGTACATAGGAGAATTTCTAGCAGTCTAGTAATGATGGGGTGGTGGGTGGGGGGCACACAGGACAAGAGGTTGTGGTCTTTATGCCGGACTGAAATAAAAGAATTTGTATAAAGCCTGGTCCTTAATTAGAAAGTAGTCCATAAGAGGGCATAACTAGAATCAGCTGGTGGAAACTTCCACCTAATAAAAATTTATACTTCTGATTGAGGGTTAAGGTACATAATTTTCAAAACCCACTTGGAAAAGTGAAATTTGACCATGAATTAAATGTGAACACTGCAAATTTTATTTGACTGTACCACCAGTACCTTTTTTGGTAACCAAAAAATTTAGTTGCTATTTTCTTCCTAACCAGTCATTTGTAATTCTAAGTTTCTCTAAGTACCAAAGCTCTGTAAAATTGCATTCATTTAATATTAATTCAATAATTTTTCCTTAAATGATCCCCTTCATTATAGTTTTCTTAATGCTAATCCTGTTTACTTTATAAACCATCTAACCAATCTAGTCTGTACTACAGAGTTACAAAACTGAAAAAGATTTACTTGAAAAGTAAAACATTCAGGATTTTATGAAAATATTTATTTAAACCATGCATTATACTTGTGTTCTCTAACCACCACACTGTGTCCCCAAACATCATTCTAATACATGGAAACTATCTATTGTAGTTAGATTGATTTACATTTTGATTGGGGGAAAGGGCATTACTATTATTGCAGGAGACTCAAAGAAAGCAGCAAGATTAAGTTATTACAAGATACTTAAGAAAATTTCCAGGGAAAAAGTCAACAAATATCTAATAGTTCACAAGTAGTGAACTTGTCCACAGCCAACTCCTGAATGTATATCCTATTAATAGGAAAAAGGAAATACTGGTGTCAAATCCTTTACCAACTTGCTGCATAACCCTAGATTATATAGTATCATGTTTGAAGTCTCCTAACCTCTCTGGACTTGTTTCCTTATCTGTAAAACAGCTAATCTCAAATACCCCTTCCGATTATGATCATTTGGTATCTTCACAGACGACAGCATCTTTTGGTTTAGACTACACCTGGGATCAATCAGCATGATGTGGTCCATCATTAGTCAAGAAAAATTTCACTGAGACTAGGATCTTCTAGTAAATATAGACAACATTACTTCTCATAAAATTAATACAGGCACTGATATATTTGTCAAAATTTCAGGTGTAACTTATAGATTTCTTAATAAAAAGACAAGATAATGAACACATCATTCATTATTTCCCTAGCGGTGAACATTGGGTACCAAGACTCATCCAAACAAAATTCCCAGTATTCTTTTAATGAACATGACTAGTGGATTTCTCATTTTTTTGAACACTTGCTATATTTGTATTTTTAACCACCAGGAATTTAGGAAGCAATAAATATTAGAATTTGCTGTATTTTTCCATTCTGAGGATCAACAGTTCATTTAAATCTATAGTAGCCAAAAATAAAATGAATATCCAAACTAATTTCAACAATTCCACTGTGGGGAGAAGGGGAAGACTAAATTTTAGCTGAATTGATTACAATATTAATCTAGAAATAAGTAGCCAGCTCTACCATATAAAACTGCTATTTTAAAATGATACAGCTTTTTTTTTACCCCCCAAATACTTAAAGGGAGATTCCTGCACTTAACTTTCCTTGAGATCAGGCAATTCCCCCAAAACTCTGCCAAGGTCGTTTTCTGTAAATGCCAGCCCAAGTTCTAAATCCTCCTATGCTTCTAACCTATATATTGGCAACATGTTCCATGTATGAGCAGCTCTCTCTTCAGCAATACTACGACCATGTTCTTGAAACATCTGACTATGGTATTTATCCATATGCAAATCAATGGTAATTTGTCGGGAAACATGCTTACCCAGCTCATCCCAGAGCTGCCTGTATTTGTCAGTCATTGCAGTGCCTTGTTGTCGCCAAAGTGACAGGCGAGGGTCAGCCATGAATTGCTCTGTTATCAAGGTCAACATGCGGGCCCCATTGGAGTCCCTCATCTTTAACATCTCCCGCACCTAGTGGGGAAAAACAGACCTTTGGAAAATTGTTCAAAACAAAAACACAACAAAATCCCACAGCAACACAAGAGACAAACCACCACTTTTCTCTGTTTCTCTCTCTCTCTGTGTGTGTGTGTGTGTGTGTGTGTGTGTGTGTGTGTGGTGGGGGATGGGCAGGAGGAGTCAAGCCTTCACACCAGCCCTCTTAAGCAAACAAAATATATAATTTAAAACCATTCCCTACTCTAAATAGCAATTTAATCAAAGAAATGCCCATTCATTATTTTGAATTACATTTTAGAATCCGTATGAAGAAAAAATGCTCTCAATTCCAAAAATGTTCTGGTTGGGTCTTACACACTGATTAAGGTGAGTAAATCGTGTTTCTTGTGTCCAGTAGAAACTTCCTCTTTTTTTTGAGACGGAGTCTCGCTCCGCCGCCCAGGCTGGAATGCAGTGGCCGGATCTCAGCTCACTGCAAGCTCCGCCTCCCGGGTTTACGCCATTCTCCTGCCTCAGCCTCCCTAGTAGCTGGGACTACAGGCACCCGCCACCTCGCCCGGCTAGTCTTTTTTGTATTTTTTAGTAGAGACGGGGTTTCACCGTGTTAGCCAGGATGGTCTCGATCTCCTGACCTCGTGATCCACCCGTCTCGGCCTCCCAAAGTGCTGAGATTACAGGCTTGAGCCACCGTGCCCTTCGGAAACTTTCTTTACCAGTTCTCCTTCAAATTATCTCTCTTATCTAAACCAAGTACACTTTGTGATTCAAGATTACACTCCAACAAAGTAGGCATTCATGCTTTGACAAACCACAGAAGTAAAATCTGGCACTGGGAACAGGTATCTGAACCTACCTAGTTTACCAAAACAGGTTTAAGCAAGGTGCTGCTGTTTCCTTGCATAAAATGAGATGCCATAATTTTAGTAAGATGCCATAACTTTGCTAGCCTAAAGAAATACAATACCAAAACAAACATGACAAAAATGGAGCATCTTCCTGACTCTCCCACTGATTATACTTACCATCAGAAAAGCAGAGCCTAATGCAGAGTCCACTGAGAACTCAAGAAATATTCTAAGTAGATCTGATAATGTGTATAATAATAACACTTGGCCTTTAGTTTTTTTAGGAACAGCTTTGTTGAGACATAATTCATATATCATACAATTCACAATTTAAACTGTACAATTCAAAGGTTTTTAGTATATTCACAGTTGTGCAAGTCCTTCAGTTTTTGAGATAAATTAGTACTTGCATAACGATTCTCTCTCACTTAAGTTTTTTTTATATAAAGAGCAGCAGCATACTTCTATTGCAATGGTAAAAGAAAATTGACAGAGCTGTTAAGTTCAAGAACTCTCTTGCTCTATATGGGTGATCCACGAAGCAGAATAATAACCACAGATCTAATAAGTTAACTTTGCCTCTCAAGTTGGAACTTTAAGCTTTGTCCATTACTCTTGTGCTACATTTCCCAAATAAAAGAAAAGAAAAAAGAAACACAAGGGTAAACCTCTCTGCAGGAAGCCCTAAATGAATCCATCCACTCCAAAAATGTGTACTGCTAAGTATTCAATAAGTAAGAATCTCAGCTGTAATTTCCCTGTAAGAAATTACTGGAGCAAGGTCACGAGCAGTAGAAAAGGTGGGGTGGTTGATCCTTCTTTCAGGACTCTCTCTATGTGAAAGGCAAGGAAAGGAGAAAACAGTAGATCCTCAATAAAGCAGCCCAAATCTAAAATAGATCCTGCCTGATGTCTGTACCCTCAAGAAATGGAACTTCCTCACCAACTTTAGAATTTGAGCTTTATAAATAACTCAAAAGCACTTCTACCCTGAATCACAAAGGTTGTGCTTCCAGGAGCGTTACTTCAGTATTCCTATAAAGGAGTTTGTTCCTAATATCAAAGTACTAAAAACTCATTAACAGGTGAAGATGGATGAAGCAAAGGAGTTGCCATTTTTTGGATACAATGTTAAAGAGTTTTACATTTATACTTACTGTTTAATTTTCACAACCACTATGTAAAATAGGCCAGATTATAATCCCCATTTTATTAATTATAAGACCAAGCCTCAGAGAGGTAAAATAATTTGCCCAATGGACAAGGGGAACAGCTTGGATCAGAACCTGTATCTGTCTTAACTTCAAGTTATGCTAATTCCAAAATTAGAGGTTGCTATTACTTCACATGGCATACATAATGTATATATAATATACAGGGATAAAAAGAACAACTTGCAGATCAGTCTAATAATACATCTTTCAAACTGTTTCTAACATAAGAATATATGAAATACTTCCTGTGCGTCTAAATATACTAAACCTTTTATATTATTAGTATTGTGGATTTGATTTAATGTTTATTTTTTCTGGTAGATTTCTAACCTATTATGCAGCAACAGCAATGAAAATAAACACTTTACTCTTAAGTATATAAAACAGAACTCTCTGTGTAACCAGCACTCATGTACATCTATAGCTTAATGGTAATTAATTTGCAGACTGTTGACACGGAGGCATGACATGAGTTTGAAGTGCCTGTGAATCACCAAAGAATGCTTAAATCATGTGTAAAGTAGTATTAGAGTTAAATGTATTTTACTGTAATCTAATTCTGGGGAAATTGTCAATCTACATATGGTATACAGGATAAATCTTTATAAGCATGGTATTGATTAAGCAGAATACACTATTCCTGGCCATACCCAGTAACAGGGTTTACTCTAATTCTTTTGAACTAAAAAAAAAAAAAAAAAACCTTCAATTATAACAAGTATTAGAGAAGATATTCAACAAAAGCATCAATGAACAGTTATCTGTTCCCTTAAAACCAACTTTAATACATTAATCATTAATCATAATGATGACTATACCCCCCAATGAAAATATACTGATTTAATATTATTCAAAAAGCATTTTATTCAGTATTTACAAATCTGTGTATGATACTGAAACTTCTGTATAAAGCAAAACACACAGCTTCCGCTCACAAGGAACTTATGACCAAGATAATTTAAATTCTTGAGACATCAATTTTTAATGATGGAGATGAACAGCAGACAGCATCATTTAACACCATTATCACAATGATTTTAGGAAATATGTTATTATTAACTAATTTTCTAGATGAGAAAATTAACAAATAATTTGCCAAGGTTTATATACTTAGAAAGATCTAGAACTTGGATTTAAACTGAGATCTATCTGACTCTAAAACTCAAGCTCTTGAAATTAACTTATAGATACTGACATTATTAAACTAAATAATTAAAGCACATTTTAGGGATTATAAAACTATGTTCTCTTGGGAAAATCAACTAGAAAGGGAAAAACTTGAAAAAATGGCATTTTGAATAACATTGTTAATTATTTTGCTTTTATTATTGTAAGAGGTTTTTCAAAACTGTATAAATTATCACCATTTTATTGATAGGAACTGAGAGAGACAAAAATGTCCCACATCTTGTCTAAGATCACCTAAGGGGAAAAAAAGCTTGCATTACAATACAAAAGTTTCTATTGGTCAACTAACTTAGACCCTGTTCTTTAATTTTCAAAAGAGACTTTATCCTATTGTAGACATGATCATATTTAGATAGTCCCTATATATGTATATATTTAGAATATTTCTTTAGAAATAGACAATCATACCTTTGCAAAGAGCAAATTAAGCTGCTTCCCTGATCCGTGGTACCCGCCCTGGGAAAGGAACAGTTTAACCTGTTCTTGAACCTGCTCTTCATCTAAGTGCCAGCAGTTTTCATCATCTATACTAGCACCTGCTGTTGGATCGGGAGCACCTAGAAATAGAAAGAAAAATAATAACACACAGGCTAGATAAAAACTCTGTGCTAGAAGGATTAAGACTCTTTTTGCCTACTTTTTAATTCAATCTCAATTTCAATTATACATACAAATTTATGACAAAGTAAATACAAGGATCACTCTCATTTCCAGAACTCTCCTGATTTGTGCTAAGCCAAATGCAGATTACTTTAGAACTGAGATATTCCTATTTTTTAGGTTCAGAGACTATTATCTCTGGAGATGAGTTTATAGGTTCTCTAAAAAATCAAATTCACAAAAGTGTTTCATTGTAAATACATGATGTTTATAAAGCTGTGTAGGCCACGCTGGAAAAAATGTTTTTCAAAGACTTTAGAAAAATATGAGACAAGTTAACTCAGCAGAGTATTTCTCTCTTTACTATGTTAATTCAATAAGTTTTCACCATTATCTGCTGCTGTATAAACTACATGCTGACATAAGTCTTTAGTTGCAGAAAACCGCAGATTAAAAAGGGAAATCAAGCCACATGGGAACAGGCAGTGCAGCTGTTGTATTAAACCAGGTTGTAGTATCACCTTGCCAAACTGCATAAATATTTTATTGCTGAAGTACACACAAAGATAACAGCTATGTAATAAGCCCTGTGTGTAAAGACTACCTTAGAAATTTAAAAACTACCCAGATATTTAGGCAGGTAGATTGTTTCACTATTTGCCAATAAAATAAAATGGTATTTTAAGGTCTAAGTTTCAAAAGTAATATATAAAAAATTTAGATCTAAAAATCATTCATCCTCAGTGTTTCATCTGCTTATCAACCCTTTAAAAAAATACATCTGTAGGTGTGGTTTTGTATTACTTTTCCTGTCTTCTAATGATCTAAAGCAGACTCAATTAACCAAAGAAATAATCACTAGCATCTGCTTAGAACCAGGGTCTACTAGTCCCTAGTAGAGGAAGGCAGTGGGTCCCTGAGCCTGCCTGCAAAAGTATATGTTCATTCATTCATTCAGCCAGTCAACACATTTACTGAGTGCCTGACTCAGTGCCAGCCTCTCTGCTAGACTTGGGGATAGAATAGTGTACAAAATAGACAGAATTCCTGTCCTCACTGAATCTATAACCTAGTTCAGAGGCTTTCAAATTTTGCTGAACAAGACCCCACAATAAGAAATATATTTTACATCATGACTAATATGTTTATGTGTCTGTGTGTTTACATAATTAATCTGCAAAAATTTGATGAAAGAAAGTGTCCTTACTATAAGCAGAGGCTCAATATTTTCTACTCTATTTCATTTTTTAAAGATGGCTTGTCACAATTTTTAAAACTGATTTTACAACCTATAACGGGGTGGCCACCCACTATTTGAAAAACACTCTTTTAGGTTTTTGAGATAAATATCAATCTAATAATCATATATACAAACGTATAACAAATGGTAATAACTGCTCAGAGGAACAGGGCAGGGTGATGGAAGACTATCATTAGAGAATTCTGGCTTTGGATTGCTAGGGTAAGCATACCTTGATGAAATGGCACTGAGGTGAGACCTGCCTTAAGTGGATTAAAAGCTAATTAAAAATGAACTAAAGGTCAGGAAAGGAGGGAAGGGTCTGCATGTGAGAAGAACTTGAGCATAACCCTTAGGCAGGAAAAAACATGGTGCATGGAAGAAATAAAAGGCACTCTATGCAACCCAAGGATAGAAGATGAGAGGAAGAGTAATACAAGATAATCCTCGAGAAAAGAAGCAGGGTCAACTGAGTGGCTTGGTTGGTGAGGAGCTTAGTTTTTTTCCCTGAGAGAAATGAATGGGAATTCATGACAAGTTATCAAAATGGAAGAAAGAAAAACTCTAAATAATAAAAGATGTTTTGTCCTGATATGCATCAGTTTCAACATTCCTACCAAGAAATATTATGCAGCCATAAAAATGAATGTGGAGCTTCTCTATGCATTACAATGGAAAGATATCCAGGACATACTGTTGATTGAAAAAAAAATCAAGGAGAATAAAAATATACACAGTATACCACTTTTCAGGCAATTAATGATGTTTATACTAGATAGACTAACCAAGAAAAGGAGAAGAACCAAATAAATAAAATCAGAAATGAAAACAGAGGCATTAAAATTGATACCACAGAAATAAAGAAGATGATCAGAGACCTATTATGAACAACTATATGCCCCAAAACTAGAAAACCTAGAAGAAACAGAAAAGCCTGAGCAGACCAGTAATGAGTAGCAAGACTGAATCAGTAATAAAGAATCTCTCAGCAAAGAAAAGCCCAGGATCAGATGGATTTACAGCCTAATTTTACCAAACGTAGGAAGAACTAATACGAATTGTCTTGAAACTGTTCCAAAAAATCAGAAGACAGAATCCTCCCTAACTCATTATACAAGGCTAATGTCAGTATGGTACCAAAACTAGACAAGGACACAAGCCAAAAAGAAAACTACAGACCAACATCCATGATGAACACAGACATAAAACTCTTTAAAAACTAGCAAATCCAATCCAACAGTGTGTCAGAAAGATTATACAGCATGATCAAATGGATTTTACACCAGGGATGCAAGGATTGTTCAACATGCAAATCAAGAAATATGATACCAGAATAAAGAACAAAAAACATATGATTATCTCAATAGACACAGAAAAAGCATTTGTAAAATGCAGCATCTTGTCATGATAAAAAATTCTCAGCAAACTAGGCATAAAAGGAACATATCCCAAAATAATAAAGGCCATATACGAAATACCCACAGTCAACATCATACTGAATGGGGAAAGGTTGAAAGCATTCTAAGAACTGGAACAAGACAAGAATGCCCATTTTCACCACTCATATTCAACATAATGCTGGAAGTCCTAGTCAGAGTAATCAGTCACGAGAAGTAAATAAAAGGCATCCAAATTGGAAAAGAAGTCGTCAAATTATCCCTGTTCACGGATCATACATTCTTCCATCTAGAAAAACGTGAAGACTCCACCAAAAAGTGATTCAATTTGATAAACGAATTCAGTAAAGTTGCAGGATGCAAAATCAACATACAAAAAGTGTGTTTCTATATGCCAATAACAATCTACCTAAGAACCAAATCCTACTCACAATAAGTACCAAATAACAAAATAAAATACTTAAGAATATATTTAACCAAGGAGGTAAAATATTTCTACAAAAAAACTGTAAAACAGTGATGAATGAAATTAAAGATGACACAAATGGAAAAATATCCCATACTCATGGATCAGAAGTATTAATATAAGTAAGATGACCCTATTGCCCAAAGCAATCCACAGATTCAAAGCAATCCTTATCCAAATATTGACATTTTTCACAGAATTAGAACAAACAATCCTAAAATTCATATGGAACGAAAGAAAGAGCCCAAATAGCCAAAGCAATCCAAATAAATAAAAAGAACAAAGCTGAAGCATCATATTACCTGGCTGCAAATTATATTACAAGTCTACAGTAACCAAAACAGCCTGGTGCTAGTATAAAAATAGACACATAGACCAATGAAACATAACAGAGAACTCAGAAATAAAGCCACACATTTACAACCAACTGATGTTCCACAAAATTCACAAGAATATACACTAGGGAAAGGACACCCTTTTCAATAAATGGTGTCCTTTTTGGAAATAAATTTCAAAAAATTGCATAGCCACATGCAGAAGACCAAAGTTGGACTCCTATGTCTCATCATAAAATGTAAGACCTGTAACTATAAAAATACTAGAAGAAAACCTAGGGAAAATTATCCTGGACACTGGTCTAGGCAAAGCATTTATGACAAAGACCTCAAAAGCACAGAAACAAAAATAGAGAAATGGGACGTAATGAAACTAAAAAGCTTCTGTACAGCAAAGGAAATAACAGAGTGTAGAGATAACCTGCAGAATGGAAGAAAATATTTGCAAACTATTCACCTGACAAGGAACAAAATCCAGAATTTACAAGGAAATCAAACAACTCAACAACAACAACAACAAAGCCCACAAATAATCCCATTAAAAAGTGAGCAAAGGACATGAGACATTTTTCAAAAGAAGACCATCACTAACCATGAGACAAGTGCAAGTCAAAACCACAATAAGATATCATCTTAAACCAGTCAGAATTGCTATTATTAAAAAGACAGAAAATAACAGATGTTGATGAAGATGTGGAGAAAACAGAGCTCTTATACACAGTTGGTGAGAATATAAATTAGTATAACATCTACGGAAAACAGTATGGAGATTTCTCAAATAACTAAAAATAGAACTACCATTCCATCCAGCAATCCCACTACTGGGTATCTACCCAGAGGAAAAGAAAACATTATATGAAAAACACCTGCACTCCTATGTTATATCACAGCATTTTTCATGACAGCAAAGATATGGAATCAATCTAAGTGTCTATCAATGAATGATGCGGTACAGATACACAATGAAATACTATTTGGCCATACAAAAAAAAAAAGAATGAAATCACATCCATGCAGCACCAAAGATGGAACAAGATGCCATTATATTAAGTGAAACAAATCAGACACAGAAAGACAAATACCACATATTCTCACTGGTAAGTGGCAGCTTATGTACAGAAGGGCATGGAGTGTGTGGAATGATAGACAATGAAGACTTGGAAGAGTTGGGGGGTGGGTGACGAGAAATTACTTAATGGGTACAATGTACATTATTCAGGTGATGGATGTCCTACAGCCCAGACGACACACCACCATGAAATCTATGCATGGAACAAAATTACTCTTGTACCTCAAAATTTATACAAATAAAAATGATAATAAACAAAATACACATAAATAAATAATGAGGTTTATAAAAGAGCTTACATATTAGTATCTCCTTATATATGCATAAAATATTTTGGAAGGACATTTGAAAGAGTACAGGTAACCTAGTTACATGGGGGAAGGAGACATCATTTAAAATTATGGAACCATGTGAATATATTTATGTATAAAAAATAACTTTATCTGAAATATGGGGGATGAATTGAGGGGCAAAAATACATACTGCTATTCTGATGGTGTGCATACAGGATGATGATAGTTGCTTGAAAAACAGCAATGAGAGCAGAAATGGAGAGGATGACAGGATTTCATAAATGCAACAAGAACTTGGTGAATAAGTGGATATGTTTAGTATGGGAGATGAGCAGATAGAGAGAGACATGAGTTTCTGGATTAAACAACCATATGGAATACTGGAAAACTCACTGACACACAGACCACCAGAGAAGGACAAGGTTTGGGAGTCAGGAGGGGCAGCGTTTAGGTCATGAGCTTAGTTTTAGATGTGAATTTGACATACCCTTGAGACAGTGGAGAAGAGGGAAGAGGATTTCAAGGAGGAAGCTGGATATACTACGGGAAACAGTAAACTGTTTAAGAGCATCTAGGACCAAATCCTAAGGAAGGCCAACATTTAAAGGCTGCATAAGTAAATGAGCAAGGATGACAAAGGAAATAAGTGGCCTCTTAGGAAGATTGGAGAGACCAACTCTTCCAGAAAGAGAAAGTCATTCCAAGTAGGGACTGGACAAGTACGTAGAAGTGAAGCTCCATGAGAGCAAGAATTGTATCTGCCCTGCTTACCACTGCTTCCTAACACCCAGCCACTATCAGAAGATCAAGTACTGGGAGGAAGGGGGAAAGAGGGACGGAGAAAGGCACATATACATTTTCTCCCCTGGAAAAAGAATTCTTAGTTAAAAGGTTAAGAACCACTATAAAGCATCTTCATAAACATTATCTCATTTTCTCCTCACAATGTCCCCTGGAGGCGAGTATAGATCATGATCCCCATTCTACAGGAGAAATGGGTTCCAATTGGTTATGACTTGTACACAGCCACACTGCTAAATCCAGTCTCCAGGTTCTTTTTTCTGCCGATGAACATATTCTAGGATCCTAGAGCTAATGTTGAGCCCCGAGGTCATCAAGGGAGGGGCTGTCAACCCTAAAGCAAATAAATATTTAAGGAAGGGTACTGGTATGTTTGTAGGCATTTGTTAGCATGCCTCTTTTTTACAGAAAGCTTTAAGGATACACAATGATGTGAAGTTAACTACTAGGTCTATAACTGTATCCCACAGAAATTCAGAGACCCTAATCCATCCCATCTTTTTGATTCTACAGACACACACACACACACACACACACACACACCCTTGCACAAAATACCTATAGATTCTTTACATAAATGCCTCAAAAGAGATTTTCCAAACAACTATTGAATCTTGACTTTTATTTTTAAATTCTTCCCAACATCCTCCTTGGAAATCTGACACATCCCTCCTTATCCTCTTCATGGGGAAACTCTAATTAGCTACTGACCATCCATTTCCACTGGTCCTTCTGATAAACTGAGCTAAACAATAGAATCTTCCATCTCGAAAAACATCTAGCCTCACAGTGGTTACTTCTCCCAATTTTTGTTATTTTTTAAGTTGTTCTCTATGGGCACCAAGGGCCAAAATCCACAAGGAGACCTGCCCCAGAACTACTTGGATGGGGGCTGACTGCTGTGGCACGACTGAAGACATTTCAGCTGCTTGGGTCATACCCATGTCAGACTTGGGGGTCTGATTTGCCACAGAAATAGCCAAATATTTTAAGTAGATCTGAATTTGGTGCAGTCTTCTGTGGCCTGATTAAATTGGCAAAGGGGTCACCATTCAGATACCCCCCAAAAACTTCAGAATATACTCCACTTACTTTTTTTTCACGCCAATAGTGTGTTGCAGGAAGTCAGGGACCCCGAATGGAGGGACTGGCTGGAGCCGCAGCAGAGGAACATAAATTGTGAAGATTTCATGGACATTTATCAGTTCCCAAATAATACTTTTATAATTTCTTATGCCTGGTCTTTACTTTAATCTCTTAATCCTGTTATCTTCATAAGCTGAGGATATACATCACCTCAGGACCACTGTGATAATTGTGCTAACTGTACAAATTGATTGTAAAACGTGTGTTTGAACAATATGAAATCAGTGCATCTTGAAAAAGAACAGAATAACAGCAAATTTTAGGGAACAAGGAAACACAATCATAAGGTCTGACTGCCTACAGGGTCGGGCAAAAAGAGCCATATTTTGTTTTCTTGCAGAGAGCCTATAAACGGACGTGCAAGTAGGAGAGATATCGCTAAATTCTTTTCTGAGCAAGGAATATTAATATTAATACCCTGGGAAAGGAATGCATTCCTGGGGGAAGGTCTATAAATGGCCGCCCAGATGTCTGGGAACGTCTGTCTTATGTGGTTGAGATAAGGACTGAGATATGCCCTGGTCTGCTGCAGTGCCCTTACGTTTACTAGGGAGGGGAGGAACTCCACCACCATAGTAAATTTGTGGTCAGCCCGGTTCTCTGCTCTCAAACCCTGTTTTTTGTTGTTTAAGATCTTTATCAAGACAATACGGGCACCGCTGAACATAGACCCTTATCAGTAGTTCTGCTTTTGCCCTTTACCTTGTGATCTTTGTTGCACCCTTATCAGTGGTTTTGCTTTTTCCCTTTGTCCTGTTCCCTCAGAAACATGTGATCTTTGTTAGACCCTTATTAGTAGTTCTGTTTTTTGCCTTTTGAAGCATGTGATCTTCGTACCTACTCCCTGTTTTACACCCCCTCCCCTTTTGAAACCCTTAATAAAAAACTTGCTGGTTTGAGGCTCAGGTGGGCATCACAGTTCTACCACTATGTGATGTCACTCCCGGCGGCCCACCTGTAAAATTCCTCTCTTTGTACTCTTTATTTCTCAGTCGCCTGACATTTATGGAAAATAGAAAGAAAATAGGTTGAAATATTGGGGGCGGGTTCCCCCAATAATAGTGAAAAGTGATAGAAGAATACAGAAATTACTCTTGACTTAAATTACACAATGTATATTTTTCCTTAAAATTGGATAAATTTTAAAAACACCATATATATATATATGGGGTTTTTTTGTTTTTTTTTGTTTTTTTTTGAGACAGAGTCTTGCTCTGTTGCCCAGGCTGGAGTGCAGTGGTGTGATCTCGGCTCACTGCAAACTCCACCTCTTGGGTTCACACCATTCTCCTGCCTCAGCCTCCTGAGTAGCTGGGACTACAGGCACTCACCACCACACCCGGCTAATTTTTTTTTTTTTTTTTTTTTTTTAGTATTTTTTAGTGGAGACGGGGTTTCATCCTGTTAGCCAGGATGGTCTCGATCTCCTGACCTTGTGATCTGCCCACTTCAGCCTCCCAAAGTGCTGGGATTACAGGTGTGAGCCACCGTGCCTGGACACTATTATATATTTTTAAAATATGATGGATTTTAAAATTGCTTTAATGGACAATTTACATACATACATACATACAGATTTTGGTTCAAGTGAAGAAAAATCTAATAGCAAATGTATAAATATATGAATTATGTTTTCTTAAGTTTTTAAGAAAATCTGAATACTTGTTCCCTCCAAAACTCGTATTGAAATTTAAACTCCAATGTGGCAGTATTGAAAGGTGGGGCCTTTTAAGAGGTGAATGGATCATGAGGGCTCTGCCCTCATGAATGTATTAATCCATTCTTGGATTAGTGTATTAATGGCTTAATGGGTTATCATGGGAGGGAGCTGGTGTCTTTATAAGAGGAAGAGATACCTAAGCTAGCATGTTAGCATGCTCAGCTCCCTTACCACGCAAGGCCCTGTGCCCCCAGTGTCCCCACCAGCAAGAAGGCTCCCACAAGATGCCGCCTCTCAACCTTGGACTTCTCAGTCTCAAGAACTATAAGAAATAAATTCATTTTCTTTATAAATTACTCAATTTCTGGTATTCTGTTATAAGCAATCGAAAAATGAACTGATACATTAAGTTGGGGTTTTTATTTTTATTTTTTGGTAAGCTAGTATTAGAATTAACTTACTTCTTTACAGTACTGGGCAAGAAGGAAATGCACTGGGGGAAAAAAAAAATGGCCCAAAGTCTACACACTAGTTGAGAGGATGGATTAGAATTCAGAAGATTTCAGTTGTAGGCACTGTTTGGAAAAACTATGCATTTTCCAGCAAATAACTTAAGCTCTTCAGGCCTTCATTTCCTTAACTCTAAAATTCTATAATGTAAGGAAAAAAATTAACTAAGCAATAAAAATTAGAAATCTGCTCATGTGATATAGAAATCTTCCTGACTTACTCATAAGACTGCAAGCAAAGATAACTAGTAGGTAAATAAAACATAGATTCATTCTATATTTCAGGAATAAGACATGTACACTATACATAATAGACCAGGAAATTTAATGTCTACAACAATAATTTCCCCAAAAGTACAAATTCATGTATTTAACACTAATGCTAAGTTTTAACTATTTTTATTATACTTTAAGTTCTGGGGTACATGTGCAGAACATGCACATAGGTATACACATGCCATGGTGGTTTGCCACACCCATCAACTTGTCATCTACATTAGGTATTTCTCCTATGCTATCCCTCCCCTAGCCCCCCACGCCCCACAAAACATCCCGGTGTGTGATGTTCCCCTCCCTGTGTCCATGTGTTCTCACTGTTCAACTCCCACTTATGAGTGAGAACATGCGGTATTTGGTTTTCTTTTCTTGTAGTTTTAACTATTTAAATCCTAACATGTCTTGATTACATGCATTACAATGTTGCCTAAGCCTTATATAAAATGTAAGATTTGCAAAATTTATGTCTACTTGTTAATGGCTGTCTATAATCAAAGACAAACCTCTCAGCATTTAGCTTTGAGAAGGGAATGCAAAAAGAAACATAACTCATGTATTTATATAGTTGCTATTAGATATTCCCCCCGTTGGGCAGGAACCAGAATCTGTATGTATGTAAATTAAATGGTCCATTAAAATGTTTTAAAGCCTATCATGTTTTTGCTCTTATTTATATTTATAATAATAAATGCTATAATATTTACAACTGTATAATTAATCTTTGTGGGCATTTTATTACTGAAGCTTAATTCTTCAGGCCTTCGGGGAAAGTCAAATTATCTGTTGGAAAAAAAAAGTAGAACAATTTGGTCTCTCATTCCCAGAGATGGATGTGTGAGTTTGATTTACCCGCCTACCTTGGTAATGTAATGTCACAGGCAGAAAGCAAAGGAGAATTCATGGATATGAAGGACTACTATCTAAGTCTTTGGCATCCCCTGTCTACTGCTTGATTTGGTTCTGATTTAGTTGTGATTTATCCCAACATCAAACTCGCTTGCCCCAATAGTTCTTTTGATAAGTAACGGCATATCAAAATGCCAGAGGCATATTGTGAAAAATAGATGCTGAGATACCACTTCAGACTCACTGATTCAGAATCTTTGCTGGGGATAAAAATGGTAGGAGCAGTAGAATTCTATCTGGAGAGAATGTTAAGCAGGGTGGCACATTCTAGATCTCAATAATTAAAAGTATTTATGATCCTGAGGCATCAGACAGACACCTCTCCAGTGCATCTAATAAAGCATATTTAAGCCATACTGAATGAGGTATCTGTCTCATGCCACGGATACAGTTACTTCTAGGTGTTAGATACCACCAAGTCATTATGCAGATTTTAAACTGAGCTATGAAGACACGTTTATAACTGGCTTATGCTGTTTCTGGTGCATGGAGCTACTCACAGCTTTGACTTCCAATTGAAGACTTAATGCTTTATTTTATCTACTTTGCTGGAAAACAAATTCAAAACAAGAAAGAGCAAAGGTCTTTTGTTTACAAAGTTAACATCTTGCTAACACCGTGAAACCCCGCCTCTACTAAAAAAATACAAAAAAAAAAAAACTAGCCGGGCGTGGTGGCCGGCGCCTGTAGTCCCAGCTACTGGGGAGGCTGAGGCAGGAGAATGGCGTGAACCCGGGAGGCGGAGCTTGCAGTGAGCCGAGATCGCGCCACTGCACTCCAGCCTGGGGCACAGAGCAAGACTCTGTCTCAAAAAACAAAACAAAACAAAACAAAACAAAGTTAACATCTTCGTCTTAACTGTGACCCAACTGCCACAGTAACACCTTTTTCCAAATAATGCTTTTACATTTATATTTATGTAGCAGTGTCCCTGTTTGTTAAAATTAATTCGTCAAATTCAGCCTATCCAGGCAGAATTTAGGCAGCAGATGTCTACACTGCAGAGGTGATTAATTCAGCCTCTTTTGGGGACCCACAGAAGAAGGCCATCTCCTACAGTTTTAGGGTTTGCTGTTAAAGCTAGGAAACATTAAGTCGGTGGCTTACAAAGGTCTTGGTCGATCTGTCTTACAGGCAAAATCTGACATCAACCATTGGCATCGAGAGGGAAAAGGCAAGACAACAAACTTTAGTGACTCAGACTCAAAAAAATTTCTTTCTTTACAGCAGAGAAGAGAGAACTAGAAGACCTCTGAAAGATGATAACACTCAATAAACACACTCTTTAGATCTTTAGAAAAGATTTAAGTTTTATCCTGAATTAAAGTCTCCTTTCAAAGGGGTACTAATGCCTTTATTCCAATTTACAATTTTGTTATAGTTGAAACAGCCAGATCTTTCATCACCTTCCATCCTCTATGGTCACTCCATGTAATTCTACTGCCATAAAATAGTGTGGTGTCCTCTCCAGGAGCGATCAGAGGACAAGCCATTTTCCTGATTGTGGAGGCTAATGACACAGGAAGGCCTGATGTGCACCAGGTTCTGCTCCCCCAACAAGCCACCTTCCTTTCAGCTAAATGCCAAGGAAGTAAATAAGCAGCACTGCCATCAGCATATATCTCAGGGAACTCAAACAGACCTGTCAGGGTTTATGGCCCCTCCTCTATTATTTTCCTCTCTTCTGATTTTATTATTCATCTCTTATTATCATTTAATTTACTTCAGCAGTTCAATAGTATAGGTATTCATGTACAGAAATAATCATCTATTTTATATGGAAAAAAGCAATAAAGTATTTGTACATTCTCTAATGCTCATTAAAAACTGCAGAGTATAAACCCAGAGTGCTTTTCAGGTACGTTATTTTCCATTACTTATCTAATAAATGTATTAATGATTACTCAGTACACAAATAAAGATATTTAAATGCAAAGTTCTCAGGAAGTCTTATTTTTACATAATTCAACTCTTCAGATTTATTAAAAGAGATCTACTATGTTTTCAGGCTTTAAGAATAGTTGACTCCAATTATTTTTAAAAGACTTAAAAAAAAAAACTGGTTCACAAATATTTTCCTTAAATATTTACCACTGCCCTTGAGGACTCCTATCAACTGCCACATCACAATGATGACGGTAATAGCAGCTCACTTTTACTCCTTGACCATCCTGACCTTATAAAATGGGCAGTCTTCATTGTCCACATTTGACAACCAACAAAACCGAGGCCTGAAGAGATTCAGTTACTTGCCCCTTGGTAACAAAGCTGGAAAGCAAAGGGCCAGTATTCTAACTTAAGTTGCCCAACTTCAAAGCTGAAACTCTTAAACACTCTGAATAGTTTTACAGTGGGAGGTATGAGAAACGCCACTGTGGGGGAGATGGGAATGATAAGCTCTTCTAGCCAAACGGGAGAGATCGGAGGCCAGCTCAATGAGAGAGGGATGGGCAAGGAAACTGATCACAGCTGGCAGCAATCTTTTTTAAATTATGAGGGTTGGGATGGTGTCAGAGATGACCAAAGAGTGTGAGGGAAGGCAAGATGTGGAGGCGAAGAGAGGATGAAGGGTATTGGGCTAAAAGTAACCTGGCTGTTTTTGCATTCCCCAACAAATTCCTCGTGGGCTAGAGATTTATAATTCCTCCTAATTAAGAGACATAAGTTCAAAGACGACTTCTTTGGCAATAAAGTGAAATGCAAAAACTTTTCATATTAAGAAAAAAAAGGGATCACCTGTACATGATCATAGATTTTATCCGTTTTTTTAAAACACTTTTTTTTTTTTTTTTTTTGAGACAGAGTCCCGCCCTGTCACCCAGGCTGAAGGGCAGTGGTGTGATCTCGGCTCACTGCAATCTCCGCCTCCCAAGTTCAAGTGGTTCTCCTGCCTCAGCCTCCCAAGTAGTTGGGATTACAGGTGCACGCCGCCATGCCCAGCTAATTTTTGTATTTTTACTAGAGACAGGGTTTCACCATGTTGGCCAGGCTGGTCTTGAACTCCTGAGCTCAACTGATCCACTCACCTTAGCCTCCCAAAGTCCCAGGATTACAGGTATAATAAGCCACCAAGCCCAGCCTAAAAACATCCTTATAGAAACATCAAGTTTCACTTACAACTTAAGGGTAAAACTGGTAATTTTTGAAGGGAAGTTCAGCAGTACTTACAAAATTCAAAATGCATATATCATTTATTCTGGCATTTCTACTACTAAGAATCTATTACATCTATACAAATTCACACATACACACACACATTCACACATAAAGATGGTCACAGCAACAGTGTATATACAGGGAAAAATGCAAACAACCTCCTCAAAGTCATTCAGTGAGTTAAAAGCTAAATATATCCATACTACAAATACTGTACTACAATTAAAATAGAACTACATAATAAGAGTACTAACATAAGATATTCATGACATATTAAGAGAAAAAAACTGAACACTATTTTCTGAATTCTTTATTTTAAAACTTCATATATATGTGTGCACATGTCTGCACATGTGTGTTCATGAGGAAAAATGTCTCAGAATATGAACCATGCTCTCCACAGTGCCTGCCTTGTGAGAATAAGGGTGGTTTTGGAGACTAAGGGAGCTATTGGGAATGGGAAAAAAAATGAGGACTTGCCTTTTGAGATAGTTCAATACTACTACATGAATTCTTCTTTTATAAATTTTCTTTAAGTTTCACTCTACTGCACTTTAAAGATGGTATAGTGAAAGCAACTTGAACTATCTCCTACAGAATATATTTGCTAATTATACAGACCATCAGGAGACCATACCTTTGTTTTACCAACTGTCAACACCAGAATGTTCTATTATACAACAGAAAGGGTATGATACTAACAATCAAATTACCTCCCTAGGATACCTGCAAAAACTGGTTGCTAAGGCAAGCCCAATTACAATAAACACAACCATCCACAGGGAAATAAAAGGAAGGAAAATGTGACATGAGGCCTCCATCAGATGACTCCAGCTGTCACTCACTGGTAGATTTGGAACATAAAAGTGTACATGTCTTTAAAGAATAAATACCCACTTCCTACTAAAAACAAAACAGAATGAAAAATGACAGTCATACTTTTTGCTTAACAGATATGAGTACTTATTACGTCTTAAGTATTGTGCTTACAGAAGCTATCAGGATACACAGGCCACAGTTTCAGCCTGATAAAGCTCACAATCAAATGAAAATGAAGAGCTATGCAATGAAGATGGGACTGCTGAATAGATTTGCTTGTTTGTTTGCTAATACCTGGGATAGTCTGAATAGACTGATATACAACGTGGCCAGGACACAAAGGCATTCAGAGGCAAGGTTAAGCAGGACAGGCAGACATGAATGGAATTCTTGGTCTTGGTTGTGTAAGAACCATGCTCAAACAAATTGAAATGGAAGAACAACACATGAATGCACGCCTGGGTGAAGCTACAGAAGGTACACCTTTGCAGTACAGAGCCTAGGTTCCTCCTATGCCTTTGTAGATAACCACCAGCAAAGACACAGAGCGGAAGAGATCTTAGATGTCATATGTCAACCCTCATCCAATATGTGAATAAATGCCTTCTACATTTGGCTAGCTGAGATGGCATCTCTAGGCACATGACAGGGAAGTGAGGGGTAAGTCTGGGCTACTTTCAGGATTAGTCCAGGCCATAGGAATAAAAGGGCCACTGAAATGATCCTTTCCTTTTTTCCTCTATTCTCGGTTGCGGTTAAGGCCAGTTTCCCCTCAGACTGTCCTTCCTTGTGGTAATCTGCCCAGTACAGGCTAGCCCATAGGAAGATTAGTGTAAGAAAAGCCGTAGGAGAGAAAATAAAAGAGGAGGAAATATGTGCCAGAAAGTCAGGGGAAAGCAATCTGACCTCCAATTATAGTACTATCCATCCCTTTACCGGCTTCTCTCTTCTTAACTATGAGTACTTGTGGATACCCCAATGTGAAGTAAGGTCAGTTATCCTTTTTATAATTATCCATCATATGATTAAAATTATCCCAACACTGATAGAGAAGATTATGAGCATTTTAAATATGAGAAAAAATGGGTCCCATCCAAGGTCACACAGGTAATATGTAGTGGAGACAATACTGGATTCTAGGCCTCTAGATTTTAAGTTCAGTGTTCTGTCCCTACACCACAGTTTACCAATCTACAATACATCTCCTTTAATAGGAAGCATAAAGGACAGAAAAGACCAAGTTAATTAACTACAAGAGTGGGGTTAGCACTTGGAAATCTGTAAGTCTCTAGAAAAGTACTTAGCAAAGACACCAGCTTCTTTTTTAAAAATATGGACACTAGAAAGTTTTATTAGATTATAAAACCAAGAGCAAACAATTTTGCTTTAAAAATACAGAACTACAACTGGCAATCTCCTTGGTGGGCCATTAACATTAACTATCTTACAGCCTCTTTTAGAATGTAGTGGTTAATTTTATAATCTAATTAAAATTATGTGGGAAATTTTATGAAAACATATTGAAATGTAAAATGGTCTACTGACAAGGACTGAACTATTATGATGACAAACTATATTCCAACAACTTTCACTGAATCTGTGACCTTGGATAAGTCACTAAACTCATTCTCCTTGATTTCTTTATCTACAAACTACTGCAATTATAAAAATTGCAAGAATATTGCTCACAAGGAAATTGTGAAGAACAATGTGTGTGAAATAGGCTTGAAAAACTTTAATTCCCCAGGATAAACCTTTAAAAAAAATATTGTAAAATAATAAGAAAAACAACTACTAAGAACAACTACTAGGTTAAGTTCACAAGGAAAAGGGGAAAAACCTACTGTTAACAACATATTTTGTATTTACTCATAAATTATATATAATATGCCTTTCTTCCAAAAAAGATTTGGATAAGCTAAACCTTGTCTTTATGATGCCTACTAATCAAGTCTAAATCATATCTTAACTCTTTTATTTATGTGAGGTAAAAGTGATGCTTTTCCTCAGAGAAAAATTAAATCCTCCCAATATTCATGCTCAAGACTTTTGTCTCAAAGAAAAAGTGTATCCACAAAACCATGCAAGAAAGTACTGCTTTAGAAACAGATTTCTTAAAAGAGAGTGCCTTACATACAGATCTTTATAGGCAGGTGGGATCATGTTGTCAAGTAACTGCAATAACATTTTTTTTTTTTTTTGTAAAACAGTTTTAATCCCACCCCCTATTAAGTCATTAACAATTAAAATAAGACCCTCCAGGGAGCAGATTTCCCATTTCATCACTTAAGGTCACCATGGCTTGCTTCCTACCTCTCTTCTTTTTTACCACTTGTCAAACTAGAATGGAAGGCAGGAAGGCAGCTCATGTAATTGGTCCATTTCCAGGCTGAGAGCAAATTTGATGATAAATTAAGTGAAGAGAAAGCTGGCGGGATAAATTGCTCAAATTCACTGCTCTGGAGAAGCTGTTCCTATACACAAGTTACTAGGAAATCATATTGACTCTAAAGGTAACCTGCAATCTATCCTTGATAGGCTTTCCTATTTTAGAAACTATGAAAGAACTACATCATGTGAATACATTATCTCATCCAACTTTAGTTTACATTGTTTCATTAGTTCCATTATTTCAACACAGACTGAAAAATCTTTCTGATAAGAAACTTTAGGGGCTACTATCCTTCAAAACAAGCAAGAGAAATGCAGAACAAGCAAATCATTACTGATGGAGGCTTTCGGTTTTACTAAAGCTCAAGAGAACAAAGTGATCCTAGCGGATTACATGACCTAAGGAAAAAAAGAGGGAAAGGAGAGAATGCATAAAAGTTTGAAGAAACAGTATATTCTGTTCTCCGCTTCCAATGTACAATTTAGTAAGAAGCCACAAACAGAGAACTCTCTAGGATGACCGTTAGCTGGCCTGAATTTTCACAAGGCAGCAAGATTTGAGGCAGATGATATGACAGAGCAGAAGCCTGCTTGAAAAAGTCCTTGAATACATGTGCTTTTGAAGGGCTGAAGGTACTTCTGTGGCAGCGTTGTTTACACTCCTGTTATTTAACATTGGCAGACTACCAAGTCAAACGCTTTACACACCTCATGATGGCTACTTTAGTAAAGCTGAGCCTGATATGGGGTATACTAGAAGAAATACAACTATGTGGATTTCCTCTGACAGAGAAACCACGCTAGAAGTATCTCACAGCACCACGAGACTTGTAAAAGAATGTTCACAGCAGCTCCTTTCAAAACTAGGCCTATCAAAAGTGAACACAGACAAATAAATAGTAGTATTCTCATACTCAGAAGACTCTAGAGCTGTGCTGTCCAACGTGGCAGCCACTAGCCATATGTGGCTCTGAGCACTTGCAGTGTAGCTACCAGTGTTTTGAGCTATGTTGTGAGGTGTGTAACAGAAACCAGATTTCACAGACTTAACATGAAAAAAAGTAAAATAACAACATTTTTCTTGAACATTTACGAATATTATGATATGCGTTGGATAGATATTTTAGATATACTGAGCGAAAGAAAACATACTACCAAAATTAATTTTACTTGTTTCTTTTTCACTTCTTAAAATGTGGCTATTAAAATATTTAAAACTATGCATGTGGTTAATATTCTATTTCTATGGGAAGGTTCATGTTATATTTCTACTAGACAGTGCTTCACCAGATGAATAAATTACAGGTATGTGAAAAAATATGGGTAAATCTTAACATGATTCTGAGTGAAAGAAGTCAGGTAATACAAGAATCATACTGTATTATTCCATTTATACAAAGTTTAAAAACAGATAAAACTAAATCAATGTTTAATGATGTCAAAAACAACAAAACACAAACTGCAAAGGAAGTGATAACTATAAAACTAGGCAGTGGTTACTAAGGGGAAGAGAAAGGAACTTGTGACTGAAAGGGGGTACTTGGGGCCCTCTCAAGTGCTAAGAGCCATCTATTTCTTGACCTGGGTAATAGTTCACTTTGTTAATCTGCACATTCATATTATATGTACTTTTCTACATTTTTATATCTCGTAATTTTTAAAGTTTACAAAAAAGGACCTCAAACTGCTTTTTTGAAACATTTTTATTTGCTGTATCAACTAACCCACTAAGGAAAACCTAAAAGAATAGGGTTGAGAGACTAGTCCTAGATTTCAAATCAATATAAATAAAGAAATGTAACAACGTTAGGTCCCAGAGCTGTTTAGTCAAAACTGCATTACTTTTTTCAACATTTTTAAATATTTTTAAAATTATATCCAAATGTTTTAAAAATACAAGCAACCTATGTTTTGACAACATTATTTATCTTATATTAATGTACTCTAGGAAATAAGTGGTACGTATATTTCTGAAAAGTTGCACGTATATATTCTTGTAAGTTGACATATTTGCACTGCATAAAATAAACACTCAATAAATGTGTTTACAAATAAATGAGAAAACATGTTCAATGTATAAAAGATTTAAAAGAAATCTTTTTGTATTTTCTTATACAAAATATTCACATTCCAAATTCTCTCTAAACAAGCTCTAATGTTTTTCTAAAAACAATTTATTTTCCTAATATGAGGCAACTGATCAGAAACTTTCCTGCACTGGAAAATAAATTTTAAAAGAAAATGAAAAAATTCACAATAGGCACAAGTCAGTGTATTGACAAGGGTGAATTAAATAAGTGCTCTGCATAACTAATATCTAGTACTTGATGAAATGTGACTAAATATAAAGGAAGTGTAAGAACCAAGCTTTAACATGTATGATTTTTCTGAGCACAAAAGGCTTGGCACCTAACACAAAACACTTCAAAAGAAATGTTTTAGAATACAAATGTAAAAATCTCTTTTGACCAACTAAGAGCAATGCTGATGACCTATTTTACATTTAATTCATTTTTATGCAGAATAATTGAATTTATAAGTGAAAAAGGATCCAGAGAGGACATTTAAAGAGTCAATGTCTATACTCACCATGAACTTGGTTGATTTCTGAATTTTGGGAAAGAATTTCATCTGCTAATTTTTGAGCAGTTGGCAAAACTTCTGTGTGGTGCACTGTGATCAAATACTGTACAAACTTTTGCAGTTGGTCTCTATTCATTTGAAAGAGAGTCTCTGAAATGGGAAGATGCAGTTTGACCTGATCTGGCTTGCGGATGCGGTATAAAGACAGTGCCACAACATGGGCACAATAAAATATGTCCTTGTTTCCACAGCTGCAGGTCACTGAGGTAATCTTGCAACGATCAAAGCTGATGGCCACATTGCAAACAGTTTCTGGCTCCGATTGTATTGCAGGTTCTGTCACTGTGCCGCTCAAGTGGAAACCTTGAGGGTGAAAGAAAGAAAGGGAGGGTTTAGCTTCTGCATTCACATGCCATGAAATGCTCTAATCCTTTGAAATGTGTGGGACTTGACAGCAGCAAGAAAAAAATATGACAGCCTTTATATTCAAGTAAAAACATTCAGGCCACTAACCACTACTAGCACCAGCACCTTACAGGTTAAAAAAAAATGGTATTCAACAGATATGCTAAAGTATTTTACACAACCATATGAAAACATATATTGCCATACATTACCATCATACCTATAGGAAGTGGTTAGATTACAGCACTCAGAGGCCATCATTACTCTACTCTGAATCGGGGTATACAAGACAATAATCCCTTAGATCAGTGGGATCAGTGGTTTTCTTCTTTTTTCTACCCCTTTTTAAAAGTAGAGTCAGTCAGCTCAGCTTTCTTCTCAAAAACAAACTCTCCCCACCTTTATTCTAGGCAGCCACTAGCTGGCCCCAACCAACCAATATTGCAACTCTAAGGGGGTCCCTTTCACAAACTTTGACCAGAAAAATTTTTAAATTTAATAATCCTTTCTGTAACATGCATAACGTATATCCCAATACAGCAATGTCTATGAGCAGCAACTGCTTATAGAATTGCAGGGCCCACCAAATCTCATATACACTACCACCTAAGTAACTCATAATGATGATTCTCTTCCATGTCACATACAGAGGAAAGTTATACAGATGTATGGTTATTACACACACACACACACACACACACACACACACGGTACAAAATTACCAAGGTGGAAAAAGCCTTAAGAGGCCTTATACCTTAAACTTACACCCACACAGAAATCCTCTATGACAGTGGTCCCCAACCTTTTTGGCACCAGAGACCAGTTTTGTGGAAGACAATTAGATAATTTCCCATGGATGGGGGAAGGGGATGGTTTCAGGATGAAACTTCTACTGTTCCACCTCAGATCATCAGGCATTAGATTCTAATAAGGAGCATGCAACCTAGATCCCTCACACGTCCAATTCCCAATAGGGTTTGTGCTCCTATGAGAATCTAAGTCCACCGGTACTGGTCCACGGCCCAGGGTTGGGGGACCCCTGCTCTATGAGCTCCATGACCAATGGCCGTTTTGCTGCCTATAATGGTCCACACATGAGGCATTCACCCAGCCCCGGTGGCCATTTCCCCTTGGACAGCACTAGCTACAGCTTACTGCCTTCTACCACCACTGCCCACCAGGCAGTCCTGACCGGCTTGGCCAGAGGACAACTCCTCCATGCTCTCTTTCCCTACATTGCAGAGGAAGGCTGTCCTAAATTGGGGTGGATGGTAAGGGGGAGCATCCCTTCAATCCCAACCTCTCTCTCTCTCAAAGCCATAAACAGTGGCCAAGGATAAGCCTGAAGGGAGTAAGAAGAATATAGTTTTGGGAACCTCCACGACTCAGACTGACCTCAGGATTTCAGATGCCTGAAACTTGAATGCTACACAGTGAAGCCCTGGGCTCTTTCCCAGCCTTCCTCTATTGATGCTACTTTAATAAAATTCATCTAGCTGGCCACTGTTTCTTCCAGTTCCCCTTCATTCACAAAGAAAAGGATTGCTACCATGTGGGGACTCCGGAAGGGGTGGTGCACATGGAGCTGCAGAGGTAAAATTCAAGAATGACGGCCAGACAATGCTAAGGGTTTACACACAGGACATCTGAACCCCGCTTACTGTCTTCCCCCGCAGAGTCCACCCAGGTCAGACAGTTGAAAGAAATGCTCCTCCTAAGAAATCTTTCAGAGGTAATATAATTTCACCTTGATCATTCTCAGCAACATTTAGTAAAATGAGAAAGGTGTTGCAATAATCTTTATCAAATGCACCAATGAAAAAAGAGCATTCCCTAAAAACAAGTCACTATTACTGCTTCACAATAAGAAATTTTGAGAATTGTCATATAATAATCTTTGGTTTTCTTCCACAAATATTTTGTTTCAGAATGGATATTCCAGTCTCCTTTATGTCTTTTAATCAACAACTTTTTCTGAAAAACCACAATTAAAGAAAGGGTACATAGTAAATATTCTAAAATTTTTAAATATCTATGTTCCCATAAAGAAAAAGTCACATGAAAAAGTAAACACTCCAGCAAATCTCAAAAATGAATAACGAGGGCGGCCTTGCTGTAATATATGCAGATGTAATATAAACCCACAATAATTAAAAATTCTTGGGACAGGCACAGATCAAGACAAGAAAATTACCAAGGGATCATAAGAGAGAGTCTGGAAAGTTCCCAAGCACATTCTGTGCATTTAGTTCAAGGCAAACTCTTGTTTTCCACCTGTCATATATGTACTTGCACAGGCAAACCAGTTAATAGGAAAACTGACCATTTATAAAATCAGTCTCTTCCCACTTAACACTGTCACATTTCTCTTCACCAACCAACTCAGTATATTTGTCTCTCTGCAAAAGTGATATTGGAGATAACATTTTCCCCATCCCCACACCTTGAAGATGGAGAATGATTCTAATCACAGGCAAAGCCAAGACAATTAAGGATCCAAGAGTTAAACCAGTTAGTACTTAAATAGTCTACCCGGAGATAACATAACAGATGCTTCAAAAAAGACTGATTTAACTATCAAAGAAAAGGCCTTGGCCAGGCACGGTGGCTCATGCCTGTAATCCCAGCACTTTGGGAGGCCAAGGCGGGCGGATCACAAGGTCAGGAGATCGAGACCATCCTGGCTAACACACTGAAAACTCTGTTTCTACTAAAAATACAAAAAATTAGCCAGGTGTGGTGGCAGGCGCCTGTAGTCCCAGCTACTTGGGGGTCGGGGGGCGGGGGCTGAGGCAGGAGAATGGCGTGAACCCGGGAGGCGGAGCTTGCAGTGAGCCAAGATCGCGCCATTGCACTCCAGCCTGGGTGACACAGGGAGACTCTCCCTAAAAAAAATAAATAAATAAAAGGCCTTATAAAAACTGGTGAAGCCCTCAAATAGTTTCTACAAAAATGACCTGCTTTATTCACATGAGTTATTCAGTACAAGTCAGAAAAGAAGTATATTGAATCTTGACATCACACAATTATGCAGGAGGGAATCCCACATATTATACAGTTTTGTTACTTAAAATTTACTATTCTTGTAAAGTTTTTTAAAAAGCAAACAATAAAATATTGTGACCTCCAAAACAATTTAAATCCAAGAGAAATGTGAAAGCACAAATAAACATATACATGTCTTATAGCATAACACTCAATATTCTGAGATCATCAAAGATTAAGGTGTTTTATGAATGTTCATTTTCCAAGTAATTCTAGATTATCTTGCAAATGCCCAAAAAATCCAATCATTTTTGGCAAAAGTATTTCTAAATGTCATAAATTCTACTCTGCCCCCCTAATCAGGTGACCATTTAGGGTGTTACTGAATGGGGAAGAACTCCAAGAGACAACTGCAGATGCCAGTATTTTTAAAGTAGGCTCTTTTTGTTACCTTTCTCCACCATCAGCTACCAGGATGACTCCTCTCCTATACTGCTAACTTTATAGAAACTTCTTTGTCCTCAGGTAATGGCATCTTTAATTTGACTAGCTTTGTGGCAGCTATTTAATGCTCTGAGGCCTATTGTTTTGTTTTGTTTGGCAGGGCTAGGGGTGGCTCCCCTTACCTTTAGGTGAGCATGTTAAAGGAGAGAGGTTTTACTTTAAATACAGGAAAATTATACACATACACATAAAGGGCAGCTGGTATATTACTTTGTAAGACTACACAATACAATGACTCAGTCAATATGCAGGAATTTGACCAAGACTACTTCAGGATTGTATAGTGGTGTATTTTGGCCTCTCCAATTTGAGAAACCTTCTTTGAAATTCTACCAACTCATTCTCTGCGGATCCTAAATCATACGAGAGAACCCACAGGACAAACAAGGACACTGTTCCTCCCTCAATAATCCCAATAAGGCTGTAAGACACCCCCCAGCTGGTCTTACCTCTTAGGTTTTGTTTCAAGACAAAACAATGTTCCTGAGAACTGATTTTTGCCTTTCTAGAGTTTTGACAAACTATGATGACCAGCTGTTTTAGGGCTGCAAATGCAGAATCTTCCTCTGGGATAGTTAGCTGTTCTATATAACAGAATTGAGCATACAAAAGGGACAATCCTGCACTCTATGGAAAAACACGGATAGAACTAAAACTGAAATTATGCAAACCTTTTCTTAAAATATTTATTTGACTTTATAAAACATAACCAGTGAAAGACAGTTAATTCCACAAGAGCTTCACAGAACAAACTGTTTTATCATCATGCTGTCATAGAACCCAATAAAATGTTAGAATCCACATTCTTAATCTGCACGAACTGAAGAAAAACAAAGCACAAACCAAGGCATAGTGTTGTATAGTCCTTGGGAATAGACTTTGGTTTGGATCAGGTTCTGCCACTTAAATGCTACGTATCTTACATTAAATATTTAACCTCTCTGAATCTTGCTTTATTTGTGTGCAGAATGTGGCTAGAAATACCTCCTAGGGTTGTTTGGGGAATTAAAATGAAATAACATATGTAAAGCACCTGGCACATAGTAAAAGTGCTCATTAAATTTTATTTCCCTTTCCTTCCCTTCCCAGCTGGAGAAACAGAGGAGGGGTGTCGGACACATTCCCTTTCACCCATAACACTTTCTTTTTCTAAGCTACTGGAATCTTGAGGGGAGGAGGGGTCTAGCCTGTGGAGATGGCTTGGAAAATGAGAGGGATCACTGAGAATGTCTCAGTTAAGTCAGTCAGACAATACTAGAGGAATCACTGCTATTTGATGGCAAAACCAAAATATTTCAAAGAGTTACTTATACCTTTACTCAACCCAGCTCTCTTTCCCCATTTTCCTATTAAGTTCTGTCAACTCACAAATAGTTAATTTTGTGAAAGAGTGTTACTTTCATATAGAGAAAAACTAGAAAGTATTAGGGGAGAATCTTTTTTGGTAACCATAAAGGATTCTAAAATGTTATAATGCAATGATTCTCAAAGTATGGTCCTAGGACCCCCCAAGAGGTTCCTAAGTCTCTTTGAGAGGGCCCACAAGATCAATATTTTAAAAAATACTTATATCTAGACATTATTAGCCATTTAAAATCTTCTTCATGAATGTATGTTTAGTTTTCCAGTATCACATTAGTATGCAATGTGTAATGTAATGATATCACATTCCAGTATCATTACAAACTGAACATAGAGACAGACAGCAAAGTCCAGCGCTCTTCTTTTAAGACAGACATTAAATAGGCTTGCAAAAATATAAAACAGTGTCACCCTGTTCACTAAAATATTTTTGTTTTGAGAACTGCAGATTTTTTAATAAAGATATATTGTTTATGTTGTGAGTTCATTACTGTTATTTGAATGTATAATTTTGTTTTCCTTTTTAATTTCAAACATAGTAAATATCATTAGATATAATTCTCATAAGCAAAAGCACTATGGGCACTTCCATTATTAAGAATGATACCAGAAAGTTGAAGAACTGCTCTTATAATGCACTGCCAAGATGTGGAAGAAAGAACTCCTCTTGTCTACATCATACTGATGTGGCACTATCTGCACTTACATCTTATAGTAGGTCCAAAAGACTCAGTAGAGAAACACTGAAGGGACAAAGTTCTCACACATGAACACATATTCAAATCATCTATGTTAATTTCACATTAAAAAGATTAAGGTTTCTAGAAAGCAAATGTTTAATTCTTCACTGACATTCCAAATTAAGCTTAAGAAGTTAAGCTTTTCTTAAAACATATTTTTCATATCTTAGGTTAAATTTTAATTGCATATAAAAGGGAACAAGGAGACACATGATATCAGACTGAAAAAAAGGGATTTTAAAATACACAAGTAATTTCTAAAAGTTGGCCATTTTGTGCATATATGTATATACACTCAGTTAACTGAAAGACTGTTATAAACTCAAAGCATTAGGAAATTTCTAAGCTAAAATAAACTGGCAGACATGAAATAAACATGCACACTAAAAACTACTGCTTTCATGGCAGATTCTTTCCAAAAAAGTATGCGCCCTGTGTACAAGGCGCCCAAGTAACATATTCTTTGTTGAAAAAGAATTTAACAGAAGCACTGGTGTAGCACTTACACAAATACATCTTTCACCCTTTTCCTAAATAAAAAGAACCCCCAGGGAAATTAAAGGCAGAAACCAAGGCAATGTAATGTTATGGCTGAAAGGGTGGCAAGGGTTGTGAGGAATTTTTCTGTAATTTTTTTAAAGCCAAGTCTAAAAATGCAAAAGTGTTAACCCTCCCATGATAATGTATTTATTGGTTAACTAAACCCACTGCATTAGCCAAATGTATAGTAACTAATACTTGATTATGTAACCTTGGTAAAGTAGATGAGTTAATCATTGCCCCCAAAAAAACCTTTTTACCTTTCCCAACTCTGAGAACTATTGCACTTAATCTAACACGCCACACTACAATAATCGATATTAAAAACAAAAAGTTTTAATGTAAATCATGTACAATTTCCAGATCAGCAGAACAAACAACATAAGGACCCAAGATGGAAACTTGTATAAAATATCATATTCCTTTTCAACTCCATAATTTTCTCAAAGGGAAATTCTAAATTAAAGGGACTGCATCCTGTGAGCTGGCTAATTAAATCCTCTAGCACTAATTTCTAATGCTAAGCTTAAACAGCTTATAGGAAGACATTAGGAGATTTTGCCAGCAATCACTAATGAAGTGGTTTTCATCTTTCCGAAAAAAATATTTTTTAAAGGAAAAGCTTTATTTTAAGACCACCTTAAAAATGCCTATTTGGAACTGAATCACTCCTACACTTCATTAATATTTGAGAGAAAAACAATGGCAAATTAATGCAAAGGCCAGACTGTAAACCACAGTATACCATACAAACAACATAAAAATTTATGGAGCATGCATTGGACGGGCCCAACTAAGAGTTCCCAGCAGTATTCTGCTCAGTATTGGTTGTTTTCTCGTTAATGTAGATTCTTAGACACCATTTTCTTACAAGAATCCATGTGATCAGAATACCTGTATTAGATATGAGTGGCATTAATTATTTAAAATTATTTTTGAAAATAAGACTCTTATCCACTAATTCGGATATCTGCAATGGGCACCTAGAAGTAGCACTAGTTTAAGGGGAAGTGCTGAATTAAAAAAAAAAAAAAAAAAAAAAAAAAAGGCGTATCACTCTGTCATACCAAATCCAGAAGTGCATAAGGGTTCCTCACCACCAACAACAAATTGCCATCAACTAATTTTTCAAGATGTATTTCTGTATTTTCACTTGCATATTTAAGGGAAACCATCATTGTCTAGCCTCAGATTCTGGGTGGGCAGTTGGGGAGGGGGTTGTGATTAAAAGAAAAATTGGTGGAATTTGAATTATTTTCACAACTGTAACTCTGAAAAATGCTTAGGAATGTAAATTATTTACCCCAATCTTTTAAACGTAAGCTGCTTTCTCTGATGCCAACCTTTTCTAATACAAGGAAAGCAGCTCTGGCCTTCCACCCTTCTTAAAGGTGGGGACAGCCCTGGAGCCCTTCCTCTCTAGGATCCCTTGTCACCTGCACACCCCACACTGCCCCCACCTCAGTTCACTGCTCCTTCCTCTCAGGGCTCACTTTGGCCTCTCACCTGGGTCCCAAACTTCTGAAGTGCAGATGAAGTTTATTGGAGCCCTTTGGTGCCCAAGTGGCACTCTTAGCATCTCTGCATGCTTTGTTTTGCCTCCCAAGGACCGGGTGTAAATGAGGAGGAAGCAGAAGATCCTTTTACCTATTTATTTCCCATTGGGTGCTCACAGCAAAACAACCTTTGGAAATGCTTGGCTGTTTGCTTTAAGGGTGGTGGTGAAGAGGAAACAGAAGACTAATTCTGTTTACCAGAGCCAAGAGGAAGGGGAAAGTATGCTCAGACCTGGGAGGGGAGAATGTAGGCCTTTGGCAGCCAAATTCTTCCACCCACACGATGGAGCTCTCGCCTGATCCCTCACTGCAACATGAGCCCTCACATTTGGCGCTAACCATTCCTAATGTCTTGCCCTATGCCCAGGCTCTAACCCACTTAATTCTCACAACCATCCTGCAAAGCAGGCATCATATTCCCCTTTTTACAGGTGAAGAAACTGATGTTCTCTAGGAGAGGCAGTGGTAGTACACACTCTGGATTAAGTAGAACTGAAGGGAACACAAGTTTTCTACATCTCAAACAATAAACTTACACAAATAAAACCTTTCTACTCCAACACATAAATGATTTTCAAAGATGAGGGAGGCAAGGAGCGGTGGCTCATGCCTGTAATCCCAACACTTTGGGAGGCCGAGACGGGCGGATCACTTGAGGTCAGGAGTTCGAGATCAGCCTGGCCAACATGGAGAAACTCCATCTCTACTAAAAATGCAAAAAAAAAAAAAAATTTGGCTAGGTGTGTTGGTGTGCGCCTGTAATCCCAGCTACTTGGGAGACTGAGGCAGGAGAATCGCCTGAACCCAGGAGGCAGACGCTGCAGTAAGCTGAGATTGCGCCACTGCACCCCAGCCTGGGCAACGAGATCAAAACCCCGTCTCAAAAAAAAAAAGAAAAGAAAAAGAAAAGGAAGAAAGAAAGATGAGGGTGAAGCAAACTAACAGATCCAGACACTTGAGTAAACTCTGCTAGGGTTAAGAAGCTTGGAGGCAGAGCTCTTTCATCTCTGTAGCCCAAGGATCCAGCACAGTTCTTAGAATAGGCCAGGCCCTTGAAAGTATATCAAATGAAAGAACTCATGGGGTTCCTCCAAGTAATGCCCTCCCTGCACTGTAAAAGCCACAAATAACTAAATGCTTTGGCCCCAAGCCCAGGATACTTTAACTTAACGAAAGACTATTTTTAAGAGTCCACTCCTCTCTATACTTCAAGTTAAACTGGAAGCTCAGAGATAGCAGGGGTCTGTGGCATCCCCATCACAGAGGACTATTCTTGGAGGAGGTGCTCCAGAAGAATTTGTTAAGATGAAAGAACACACAAGCACTCTTGGCATGTGGAACATATAGATGGGTGGTTCTCACACTGGAATGTGCATATGATAATAAAGATTGCAGGACCCCATACGTCCAAGGTTTCTGGTTCTACCCAGGTGATTCTGATACTGCTAGTGTCCAGGGACCGAAGTTTAAAAACCACTGACTTAGAAGATTAGAATTACAGCTTCAACAAGCCTTTTCTAGCCAAGACATATTTGAGCAAACATAGTAAATGGAACAATGAAGAATGTATAACTCAGGGTATTAAAAGTATATATAATATCTAGCTTCTTATGAAACCTAAATGTTCCCATTCTAAGTCAGAAACTGGTCTGAGCACCACAAAATAAAAGTAAAAATAACATAATAACAAAAGCTGTTATCACAGTTATTAATACTTAAAGCTAGACCATCTTTTCAGTAAAATCTTCATTAAAAATCTAAATTAAAATACAAAAAGTTTTAAGTAATCAGAGAGTATTTACTTCTGCAACGAGACTGTTTTACAACATCCCTGGGACTCCTCACAATTGAGAGTTATTTGTATATTAGAAACAATTCAATTAACGAAAAAAATATATAGGCAGCTATTTTAGTAACACATTTTTCACCTGAGGCAAAGTAGACCTTATGTGAGAAAGTCAGAGGCAACAGAATGCAGGATGGCACAAGGTGGGGCAGGACTGAAGAGAATTAGCACCTTCTAAAACAAGATTGGTCTTCCTTCAAGCTCCATCACTATCTCAGCTCGCTGAACTTGGCCTTGACGTTTTCATCTATAAAAAGGGATAATAATACCTATTTTGTAGGGCAGCTGTAAGGACAAGAACTGACTATATACAAACCATTACAACTCCTTTAATGGAATGCCTGCCATCATCATTATTGTAATAGAAATGCCACATACTCTGGAAAGCTTGGCGTTTTCAACACATGCACTAAAACCCTAGCCTGTCAGTGTGAGTGCACTTGCTGCTGGAAATGCCAAGCTCCCAGGAGCATGCTGGCATTCTACTACAATAATAGACTAGGGTTTGTTGTTGTGCTAATACATAGCTAACATATCCATACTTCCAAACTAATAGAACTGCTATCATTTTTTTCTGTTGTTCCAATTTTACATAGCACATTTTTAAAATGTAATTTGAAGGAAAATGAAAAGAATTTAGAAGACTTAATTTTGCCACAAAACAACTTTTAGTTTTAATCAGTTAAAGAAATGTTTCACCTTCCCTTTGAAGATTTCTCTCTACTAAAACATAAAACACCCCTTTTATCCCTAATGTTTGCCTTCCATGTGAGGTATATAAAATTATTTTTTACAGCTTCGGTCTACCTTGTCACTGAGGGGAAGACTAATTCAAAGTTGGGTACAAGAGTAAGGAGACTTGTAATTCTTGTTTTGGGAAGAAAAAGTGACCACAGCTTTCTATCTTCACTAATTTATGGTCTGACAAGCCAAGCAAAGTCAGAGCTCCTGCTCTCCTCAAAGAATCTCAAGGAACACTAGCTCCTGCCAGGACTGTAAGTTATTGTCATTTCCCTTACTGTAGAGAGCCAGCTGGGAAGAAAATCCTCTCTGCCCAATTTGTATGTTTTAAGAACAATGAGGTAGATATATTTTTACCCTGGCTAAATGGCACACTTTTTCTTAAATACATAATGAAAAATAAGCAAAGAGGTCATCTGTTCAAAATGCAGATAAAACCGGCTAAGTCATTACCACCCATATCTTGGAGCACTGTAATTACAGGTAATATTTTATTTTCCTTGCTTTAGTTGGTTGTGGGGGGAAAGTGTTTTTTCCTGAAATTTCTACAACGAACACATACTGCGTACAAGAATAAAAACAAGTGCTTTCACTAACACTGAATGAGTGTTCAAAGTCTTCCTGAGTAAAGAATTTGACTTATAAATGATTTCTAGCACCTCTTCTGTGAGCCTCGTAATAACCACACCCCCAGTACAAACACTGATGTCATCAATGCAGCTCTGCCTTACTGACTGGTCCAGCCTACTATAGCAACAGGGCACTCCAAAGCTTTCCACTGGATGCTGAACACACCTTATGGCTTAGCCACAGTTCACAGAAGAGGATGGGCTACACAACTCAAAAGAAAGACAAGGCAGAGACTGGGACTCTTGATTCTAATTTCAGCCATTAAGTAATTTTAGCCCCATTGGTAAGTTATTTAATATCTATTTCTTGTTCCCTCTTTTTCTCTCACTTATTAAAAAAGGGAAATAGATAATGAATGATTTCTAAAACATTATGGAGGGAGGCAGCAGTAATAGAGAGCCAATCATGACAAGATATGGGGTGGTAGTTGCTATACTCACTTATATAGCATGAGACTTTTGACCTCCCCTGGCTACTACAGGGTTGAATCAATGGTCATCTCAAATGACCTGGTGGCTTTGGCTCAGGGAAGAGGAGAGAGAAAGGACAAATATGACAATAGCTGGAGTCACATTTATGTCACTGGCATTTGGGGGGAAATTTTTTTAAAACTTCAAAATAAAATACAAAAGCAAGTAAGTATTTTTTACCAACATAATTTTTACCCATCTGCCTGAAAGTGAGATTCTTAGGGCATTATATCTTTTTGTCGTGTTCTATATAGCTGGCAAAATTTCCAGCTGTATAAAGAAATTTCAGAGTACATAAATATAGGTAGCGTTTATCTATGCAAAATATATAAAATATAGAATAAATAATATAGAAACATAAAATAAAGCCCATTTAAAAACGGAGTGAAACCTATGGATCACCTTGTCTGTCTTTGCTACATAAAAGAATGTATTCTTTCTCTTATTATCTATTATATATTATGAACATTATATATTATGACTACTCAACAACCACTTCCTTAATCCCCCACTGCACAACAGGAAATGTATATACAAGTCTCCCAGGAGGCATCCAAGAATAACACAGGGTTCCAGTTCTGAGAAGTCACTGCATTATTGGACAATTTGAGTTAACAAGACAGATTAAGTTGGATTTGGAAATAAGTAAGAAGAGATAATATCTAATACAATGTAAATTTTAGAAAGAAGAGAAACGACAGTACAGACCCCCATTTCCGAAGCCATGTTCTATTTGTGTTAACAGAAGAGGGAAAGGTTCCCAAGGTCTTACAAGTTTGGATTAATTTTCACCACCCTTTTCGAGATTCAAAAGCACATGAAAATGGTAACTGTTGTAAGAACTCATACAGTAACAGTACACCTAATGAACTCTATTTACTAGTAAAAGGTCTAGAATAACTGCTGTAAGATCCAAAAAAAAAAAAAAAAAAAAAAAAAAACCACACACACATAATTCAGGATAAGCAGTAGAGCTGATAAACAGAACTATGGGCTCAACTGAGTTTAGAATCATCAATAAGCATGAGCCAACTGAAAGGATTCTGTGATTTTTCTCCAGGAGTTGAAGACTACCTGGACATGTATGGCTGAAAGGCTGGAGATACCACATCATCGATATCCCTCATCCACTGTGAAAGAACCAAGTATTTAATGGAAAAGGTAAACATCGTTGAAAGTCAACCTTCTTATAATGCAAGACAAAAGAAAATACACCAATGCTGTTGTTATGTGCAGCACAGTCAAAACTTCACCTGGCATACTATCAACCAGAAATATCTATTAATATTTGATTAAACAGAATACCACACACTCTTGACTCACATGGTTGAGAAAATGTTGACAATATTTTATATCCAAATCCTTGAAACTTGAGTGGCAAAGCTCAAATTCCCTTTGCGGGAGGACCTGAAAGAGTCTAACATGAAAATACTGCATTGGAGTTTATTCTGTAACACAACAGAGATCCATGGCTATACGCAAAAAAGACTCTTAAGATCTGGTGGCACTTAGAAGTACCTAGAACAGTGCCTGACACATGAATACTTGTTGAGTGAATGAATAAATAAAAATGTAAAGTTTTTATTTAATACGAGGTTAAATGAAATCTGAATACTCTACCAGAGAGTTTTATTGTGAGAAGCTGTAAGATAGCAAAGTCTGAAAGCAAATGATCTATGTATCTTTCCCAGGATGTATATATGAAAGAGTTGTGACTAAGAACTAAACTCTTATTGTAGATAATATCCCTGATTAAAGGGTGACTTTTGCAAAACCCTCACAAAAATTCCACCAATACTATACACTATACTACTATACACAAATAGAAATGTGTTTTTACTTACTCCTTCTGAAAGCAAAGCATCTATAATATAAAGGAACAGATATATTCCATTTTATTAGTACAAAAAGAGCATGTTTGTTGGATATTGATAATAACATTATTAAAAAAAATCAGAAAAAAAAGTCAGCTACTGGTCCAGGGATCTAACTACAATTTTCCTTTCAATATCAAATAACTGTTCAATAAAGCTATTTATGAACAATGATTATCTTATGTTGCTAAACTTTAGGATTTAAAATAAATTTTACAATAGATAACTATGAATCACTGCCAAATTTCTGACTTGTTTCTTTTTAACAAGAAATGTAAACTCAAATGGTTTCAAATGTGAAAGAGTGCTAATTAAGTAGCAATTATGTACATAGTGGCTTAGGCTTCAGAATCAAAATATGTGTCTGAAGAATGGTAGTATAAATGGAATGAGAATTGACCTGGGAAAGAGACTTGAGTTTTAATCCCAGCTCTGCTACTAATTAGCTGTTTACCTGGAGTCTTTGGCCTTTTTTTTTTTTTTTTTTTGAGAGGGAATCTTGCTCTGTCGCCCAGGCTGAAGTACAGCGGCGTGATCTCGGCTCACTGTAGCCTCTGCCTCACGGGTTCAATCAATTCTTCTGCCTCAGCCTCCCGAGTAGCTGGGACCACAACTGCCCGCTGCCACACCCAGCTAATTTTTGTAGTTTTAGTAGAGACGGGGTTTCTCCATGTTGGCCAGGCTGGTCTCGAACTCCTGACCTCAAGTAATCCACCTGCCTCAGCCTCTCAAAGTGCTGGGATTACAGGCATGAGCCACAGCGCCCAGCCTGGCCTCATTTGTATACCTGCAAAAGAAAGCTGAAGGACTAGATCAGTGGTCTCTTACTTTCTTTTTCAGAAGGTTGGGAGGGAACATAGATCACTAGAGAATCTGAAAAAGGGGCCAAATATGCACAAAATTATGTAGAGTATTTCAAAGTTTAGGATCTCTGTTATCTACTCATTTATTTAGGTTAAGGGCATTCTTGTAGATCTCCCCATATATCCTCAAACTCTAAAAGTTTTAGATTCTAAGTAAGTCAAAAGCAGCCAAAATATATATACTCATAGTCAAAATGCATGGTGAAAACCTAGACTTTTGTCTCAAGTTATTTTTCTCTTTGGTTTATAATAAAGACTTTTGAGGATGCTTTTTAAGAATTTTATTGTATTCTTGTTTATTTGGTGTATTTCAAATGTTTATTTGGTATATTTCCAGTCATTTAGAGGTAACTAGAATACTTATCCAAGCACCTCCATGCTCAGAGGCAAATATATGTATCCAACCTCAAAAAGACTGTATTATTATCCATTCTTGAGAATAGGTGACGATTTAAATATAGTCCACATAATATGGGGCATCAAATGATAAAACAAGACTAATTCTAGAAGAGGTTTTCAATGGGAATTAAAGAGGGGGGAAATTTGAGAAATAACTGGCATAATGTATATGATTCAATGACTGATTATTGCCCTATTTCATCATAAAACTAAAATAACATACAGATTAAATGCAGACAAAAACACAAGTACTTCAGTATCGTCAGATACTAGTCAAAAGACATATGGGGCTGAGTGCATTGGCTCACGCCTGTAATCCCAGCACTTTGGGAGGCCGAGGCTGGTGGATAACCTGAGGTCAGAAGTTCAAGACCAGCTTGGCCAACATGGTGAAACCCCATCTCTACTGAAAATACAAAAACTTGGCCAGGCATGGAGGTGGGTGCCTGTAATCCCAGCTACTCGGGAGGCTGAGGCAGGAGAATCACTTGAACCTGGGAGGCTGAGGTTGCAGTGAGCCGAGATCACACCACTGCACTCCAGCCTGAGCAACAAGAGTGAAATTCTGTCTCAAAAAAAAAAAAAAGATAAAAAAGATATAGGGGCCACTTATTTAGTCACAATTGTTATGTTTATAAAGGATACTCTACTTGCCTAAAATATAAATATATTGGATATATAATCAAGGAAAATTCCTCAATAAAAACAAAAACAACAAAATGAAAACGGCCTGAGAACTGAACTATATGGCTAGTTTTCAGGCTCTAGAATTTTGAGGAAAAAGGAAATGGCCATACATGTATAAATTGAACACATTAGCTCATCAACTGTTTCATAATCATTCAAACTAATTTCTTTGGCACAGTACAAACCCTGCTACTTGAGGTTAAAATTGCTTCTTTTCTCTAAGGTAGACAGGTAGTCAGAAATTGGAAAAGGTTTAATCTTCAACAGAAATTTATTTCCCTGCTTCAGAAACCTATAAATGTTAGTACTGTAAAATATGATAGAAGAAAAGATACAATAAATGACAGCTACAGCTCTATCTTACTACTGGTCTAACTGGTTCTCTTTCACTTCTCTCTCCTCCTAACATTTATTCTTTCGAATTCTTTCCACACTTTCAACCCCTACTGAATACATTTGTACCCTGCCTCTTTCCCTTATCCTTTACTCTGCTATCAAAGTTACCTTTATATACATATGCAGAGCAGGAGAAATTCATCTGAAAGGCTAAGACAATCGTTTCTTGTGGCAGCTGTATTCCCCAGCAACTGTAAACTCTACCTGGAACATTTATAAACTAGCTGGGGACATCTGCAGTTACTCTAAGAATAAGGTTTTTGTTTTCTTTTTTTTCCTTGGGGGGGCAGTTCTGCCAGTCTGTTAGGAGGACAAGTCTACATTTACATATTTTTTTACATATCAAAATTCAGCATTTTGTTAACCAAGAAAGTAAAAAATCTAGCCAGATTAGAGAAGTATTAGCCTTAAAATATTATCTTAAAAACTAAGAAATTCCACTTAATTCCCTTTGATGATTCTCCTAAAACAAATTTTGTTTCTGATTTTTTCTAAATAAATATATGAAAATTATATTCACATTCTGTTTGAGAAGGCCTCCAATATATAAAGTCTTTCTCTGAAACTGAACTCTCCTGGTATAACAATGACAGCCCTATGATGATATAATTTTAAGGGAGAAAATCAGAAATGAAAGAGACTGATACCTTAACGGAAGATTATGCTGGCATAATCAGATTAAATGAGGTTCCAATTTTCAAGAGTGTGACTTTACAAACAGTAGTACTAAATAGGCAAAACCTTCAGCTCTCAATAATTCTAAAGAATAAAAGGTTCAGCCTGAATAACTGAGGGAAGGTTTATTCTTGAAACCAGTATTTTCATTTTACCAGGTGATGAAAGTCTTTTGAAAATGTATCAACACTTTCCTAGCTTCCTAAACAACAGTGTAACAGTATGGTGGTTGGGGGTGGAGAGGGGGGTCACCACAGCGCTGCAGAATCTAACTTAACACTTGCTTAACACACAAAGTTATCATTATGAACAAATTTACTGTACTAGGTCCTCCCAGTAGTGCCCTCACAGCCTCACTAAGCTGGGCTACCAGTCCTTTAGCTATAGAGATCTGCACTGCCCTGCTGGCCAAGTGCTCGGTCTACTCCCTCTCTCCTTCCTTGCAGAAACCAGGTGCCCCTTCTCATTGCTGACATCTTAATAGATGCATCCCTCTGGTTCTTCTAAAATGCTGTTTAAATCTAGGAGTTTGGAAACCAGATAACCACTGTTTTTAAAGTTTTGTATAAGTAAGAGTAAATGAGGTCCGAGTACAGGTCAAAGATTTTCTTCTGAGTTCAGGCTTAAGCTTCAGTGCGGGGATATTGGTGAATTTTGCTCGGCAGCTTCACAGGCTCTTCCTTTGTCCTTGTTTCACTGTTCTCAACTGCACCCCAGATAGAAAATAATCGTTAAGAGAAAATGAATGGACTTTTGCAAGTTTTCCACAAAAGTGCCATGAACTTGAAAAGGAAAATTCTAAAATTACTTCTCATTACTAGAAATACATGATGTGGTAACATCTTTAATTACTACTGCTAATATTAACAAGGAAGGAAACAATTTTTTTTTACAAATTACTTTTCTCTCAAAAATAAAATGACTTTGAGGATAAACTATTTAAATCTAACACAGGAAAGCCATTTTTCCCCCAAGACAAATATCTATTTTTTAAAAAAAGACACACCCAGATCTTGGTTTCTAAATACTACTCACCAAGAAAGGGAACCAAAGCTCCTTAAAGGAATGCCTGATTCTAGGACTGGGACACAGAATCTACAAGATGAACCTGGAGAATGTGATGGTGCCAGAAAGGAGGTGCAAAGAAAAAAAAACACCTTCACTGGGGGCAGTGGCTCACGCCTGTAATCCCAGCACTTTGGGAGGTTGAGGTGGGTGGATCATTTCAGGTCAGGAGTTCGAGATCAGCCTGACCAACATGGTGAAACCTTATCTCTACTAAAAATCCAAAAAAATTAGCCAGGCGTGGTAGCGCATGCCTCTAGTCCCAGCTGGGAGGCGGAGGTTGCAGTGAGCCGAGATCACGCCACTGCATTCCACATTCCAGCCTGGGCAACACAGCGAGACTCCATCTCAAACAACAACAACAACAAAAACTTAGGGATAGGCACAGTGCTCATACTTGTAATCCGAGAACTTTGGGAGGTCAAGGCAGGAAGATAATGTGAGCCCTGAGCCCAGGAGGTCAAGAACGAGCCTAGGAAACATGGCTTATGAGATCCCATCTCCACAAAAAATTTAAAAATTAGTTGGGTGTGACGGCATGTGCCTGTGATCCCAGCTACTCGGGAGGCTGAGGCAGGAGGACTGCTTGAGCCTAGGAGATTGAGGCTGCAGTAAACCATAATTGTGCCGCTGAATTCCAGCCTAGGCAAGAGTGAGGATTCATCTCAAAAAATAAAATAATATAATATAAAATTAAATTAAATTAAATTTTAGGGAACTCTCCCAATCTGAAAGAGCTGCCAACAACCAGGCTGCAAGTATTTGAGCAACAAAATCAATCGTGACAATGTTAGATTATAACTCAAAGAATAAAATAAGCATTTATGAGACCATACTGATATAAATAATGTATTAAATAAATAAATGGGGGAAGGGACACAACTTTCTAACAGAAGAATTTCAATTAATAAATGCAGAAGGAATGACGGAAATAAAAATATTAGAACAACATAGTAATAATTGCTGCAAAGAAGATTCACTGATGAATGATAAAATTAGTGGGTAAAGCTTTAAAGAAAAACAGAATATTTGCATAGCCTCAGAGTATCTTCCCCCCCAATATTTTATTAATAACTATGGTGATTTTGGCATATATATACAAATTATTTGATACTCCTCCTCCTGTGGGTGGAGTTTATTCTCTCCTCCCAGTGTGTGGACTGGACTTTGGTGACTCCCTTCTAATAAAAAAAAAAAAGCATGGTTATTCTTGACAAATGCTAAGACAGTAAAAGTGGCTGGGTGTGGTGGCTTACACCTGTAATCCTAGCACTTTAGAAGGTCGAGGCAAGTGGACTGCTTGAGCCCAGCAGTTTGAGACCAGCCTGGACAGCATGGCAAAACCCTATCTCTACAAGAAAACACAAAAATTAGCTAGGCATGGTGGCACACGCCTGTAGTCACAGTTACTTGGGAGGTTGAGGTAGAGGATCACTTGAGCCCAGGAGGTCAAGGCTGTAGTGAGCCAAGATCACGCCACTGTAACCCAAACTAGGTGACAGAGTAAGACCCTATGGGAAGAAAAAAAAAAAAAAAAAAAGAGAGAGAAACAGAGAGAATGGATGTAAAGTGTTCTCACCACAAAACACAAAAGTGATAATTGTATGAGGTAATATATATGTTAATAAGTAGCTAGATTTAGTCATCCCACAATGTATATAATACTTCAAAATAGCACGTTGTATACGGTAAAATACGTACAATTTTATGTCAATTAAAAACAATAAACTAAAAAAAGGAAAAAAGAAAAAAGCGTGGCAAGCAAAAATAGTAACTTTAAAGTGAAGAAACTTGGCAGATATCATCTTAAATGAGCCAGTGATCAAGGCTAGCATAGCCAATAATATATCATGTTGCTATCATGTACTTCCCTGATATGATGCAATGAGAAGTACCCACCATCACTTCTGCGGTATTCCTGCGAAAATCGCAGTCTCAATCTAATAATAAGAAAAGCATCAGACAACTCAAACTGAGGGTCCTTCTACAAAGCATCTAACCAGTACTCTTCAAATGTGTCACGGTCATAAAAGACAAAGAAAGACAGGTAAGTTGTTGTAGACTGGAGAAAACTAAGGAAACATGATGAGTAAATACAATATGGTATCCTGGACTGAATCCTCAAAGAGAAAAAGGATATTAGTGGAAATGCTGGGAAAATCTGAATAAAGTCTGTAGTTTACTTAATCGTATTGTACCAATGTTATTTCTTAGTTTTAATGAAAGTACCAAGGTAATGATAATGTAGATATTAACATTAGGGGAGGCTGGGTAAAGCATATATGGGAACTCTGTGTACTATCTTGCAACTTTTCTATAAATCTGAAATTATTTCAAAATAAAAAGTTTTAAAAAGAAACAATCTGATGTGGTTACTTAGTTGTGGCAAAAAGGTCACAAACATCTAAGCCACAAACATCTGCGGGGTCACTTAAGGTATATTCCTAATATTTTGATTTAATGATTAAGAGGATTTTTTCATACCATGAGAACGGGCAGGAGGACCCTAGAGAAACACTTGCACATGTGCACTGAGAGACATGCAAAATAACGTTCATAGCATTTTTGTAATAAAAAGCTGGTATCCCAAATATCCACGAGCAGCAGATTCAATACGCTGTAATATGTTCATATAGTAGAATACTATATAGCTATGAATAGGAATGAACTATAAACACAACCTTTTGATGAATCTCAGAATGTAGTATTTTTAAGGAGGAAAACTAGAAAAAAAAAAGCAACAAGCTACAGTGTATAAAGGAATAGGACACTCAGTGGAAAAGTATTTTCTTTAAAACAGCAAGAAAATGATTGACCCAAAGCTCAGGATAATTTCTGCAGTGGGTGGGAAATGGAAAATGAAGTAAAGGTATCGGAGAGAGGCACACAAAAGGCTCCAAGAGTACCAGTAACCTTACATTGTTAAGGTTGAGTAGTGGGTACTAAGTGTTCCTTGTATTGTTTTGCTTTATAACTCATACATATTTAAATATTCTTTAGTATATATTACATATATATTTGTAACTACTAAAAGGGTAAGGGAAGAGGTTCACCTTTTAACATATAGCACATCCTGCCAAATAAACAATGTATTAGGTGCTAAAATTTTTTCCATCTCTGTAAATTCCAAACTTAAAAGGTTACATTCATCTTTCTTGAATTAATCTAGAAAATAGCAATTTCTAAAAACCAGTGCAAAAAGTATTAACACCCATTCAGAATCTACAGGGTAAAACAAGCTTAACTAATTAATGAAGTCTAATGAGAAATCTGCCTTCTCCATTTAAAGGAAAGAATGTTTCCTCTATCTTTATTGCCATTCTGGGGTAAAGTATTTTCCCTTCACAAAAACAAGAAGTTTGTCTATGCTGGGAAAGATAAAAAAGAGAAACCCATTTGAGTTGCCTCAAATAATCGTGAACACTCTTGCCTCCCTTACAGCCAGGCCAATGTTAACTTAGTACTCTAAGTAAAAATGTCTTCCGGTTTTGAAGTATTTTCTGCATCTGTTTTTCAAAAGCCCCAAGTTCTTGATAAAAAGCTCTCAAAATTTAGAAATGTTTAAATAACATATTTAACTTTTAAATAATATACTTAAATAGGATCATAATTTAAAGCATAATTTGGATTTTAAAGAAAATAAAAAGTAGTTATTCTGTCAGTTTAATTACTCTGACATTGGTACCCTGACTTCCTGAAACTAACTAAAACATTCCTGCCATGATGCCAGCTTCCTAGCCAGGCTTTCTGAAAGAACTAAGGGAGCTCAAGTTCCCCCAGCTGAACAGAAGCCAAAATATGAACCACTGCCACTTCTGTGCAGTTGTAAGCAGGATAAATTGCTCATAAATCAAAGCTGTCTTTATTGATCACAATGACAACAACCACACTAGCCAGATGGTCAGTCTTCAGGGGTCAGGACATACTTTTAAGGTAAAAGGAGCTTCAAACTATAGACCCTGGAAACAGACTTCTTGGAACCACATTATCCTTAAATAAATAAACCTCAATTTAATAAAGTAAAATTACAGATAGTCCTAAGAAATACACTTGACTATGCAAGTATTTCCAAAATGACCACAGCAAATGTTCCTGGGGTTCCTCTTCCCTATGCTCATTTCTTTATTTCTCCACTGAGTGCAGGCTTATCCCTGCCACAAGCTTTACCTTCATAAGTCATTTTGTTTATTACTTCATGAGGGCAAGAGTGGTATTTGTTTTGTATACTACTTACTAAATTGGAGTCCTGTAAATATTTAGTAACAACAATACTAATCTTGATTATGTAGATCAAGCATTCATAGTACAGTGAAGTATAATCATAAATTCACCACCAGGAAATAATTTAAAAAAGAAATCCTCACCAGTGGCTATTCTATCAGAAGGCTTTATTAACCATGTCTAGGAAAAATGTGGCAATGTGGCAATTCAATGAAGTGTATACTTTTTCGTGGCCCTTACTTGGCCTAGCAATTATTTATTTTTAAATAAATCACATAAATGAGAAATCATTTAAAGCAAGAGTCTCTGGAATGCATTCCCATCTGGTCCCAGCCCTTCCCTTTCCCAGCAGAATGGGAAGACTGATGAGTCACTAACAAACCACCCACAGCCATCTATTTTTCACTGCCTTCAGCAGTACCCATTTCATGTGTGGGGCAAAGAAAAATTTGAACAAATCACCATTCTTCTTCCCACCTTTCCTACTACTGCCAAATTGTTGGAGGGGAAAATGAGTGGGAAAGATTATCCAAGAAGAGCAGAAAAAAAGGCAGGATGGAAAAAGCGGGCTGAGGATGTTGAAAGGCTCAAGAGGCTCCTGAACTGTTATTATATTGAATTTCTAAGAAGAGGCTGAGAAGTGGGGTAGGGGTATATCAATTTGGAACACATAGTTTTCCTAAAAAGGAAACTGTCCTTTCATTCCACTGAAATACTGTATTCAGCAGGGTCAGTCCAAAATTGTTCAACACCCCAACCTATCTCTGTGTCTTTCTGGTTAAGCTGGCAGTGAAGTGACTGACTATTCATACATGCAGTCATCCTTCCTTATTAGCTACTGCCTGCTCACACCTGGAGATCAACTGGAAACAGCTGTTTCACTCAGAGTGCCTTCCCATCTGCTTAACCTTGCTCCTGCCCTAAGGTACCCACCCTTACAAGGAGATGGGAAAAGAGCATAAAGTGATGGAATGGGTGCCCCATCAAGCTTTGTACAGTCAGTCTTACAGTATACTATCAAACCCAGTTTTGTTGGGCATGTGACTTCTGGAACTATGACAACAAAATCTCAGTAAAACCAAACTACCAAACACCTTTCGAGGTGCAGACTGATATAATTTTACCAGAGAATTATGAAGCGGTACATATGGCCTTATTCAAATGTAGGCTGTTAACAATTAAATTAAAAAAGTATTTCTGGGTACAACAGTATGCATCTGCAATCTCAGCTACTCGGAAGGCTGAGGCAGGAAGACTGCTTGAGCCCAGGAGTTCAAGGACAGCCTGGGCAACATGGTAAGATCCCATCTCTAAACAATAAATTTAAAAATATTACAACTCTGGAAATAAATTTAAAAAACAAATTGCTAAAAAAGTTTTATAAGCCTGATAAAGAATGCTTCATTACATACCTTTCAGTAATATTAAACATGAAAGTCAATGTGTGACCTCTTTAAGCAAAAAATTGGGCCTAGAACGCAAACAAAAATAAATGGTTTTCTCAGCTTCAGAAATAGGATGAGAAACCAATGTGACTATAAAATAGTGGGCATCCTACTGGTGTGGGTATTTTCTAAATTACTGCTCTATTATTAAGATGAACCCAGGACTATACAAAACACTTACCAGGAGTCAACATTCTTTGATGTAAATGCCCAACAGGAATCGTATAGGATGGCCAAAGGGCTTTAAAGAGGGAACGGAGATGCTGTGATTACAAGGACTACCAGGGCAATAGCGCTACCATTTTGTGAGGTTTGCCAGCAGGTTCTCCTTGCAGGCAGCATTACAGCTAAAAATGTCAAAACATCCTATATATACCTATCACTTTCTATTGCTACTGCAACTGTGATTTTTTTCAGACTACTTCAGTATTTCTAGTCAAGGCTACTCTTAACTTTCACTCTCAACTATGGCCTTATCCTTTCTCTTCATTCCTAAAACATGCTTTAATCTTCTGCATAGCAAATAAATCTTCTTATCATATCCCTATATATTTCTTGGTTCAGTGTGTTTATTGTACCGTCCCTAAGTGCATCAGATCAGAACCAGTCTGTCTCTCTCAGGTTGCAAATCCTTTCAGAATGCGTAGCAACACCATTATCATCTACCCTCCCCCAAACAGGACATGTATATATTTATATACATTATTTCATTTACTAGAAAACTATAGTATTTGATAAAAGGAAAAATTAAGTTTTATTTTAATGAAGTAGCATTGTTATTCACAAACCAGGGAAGAAAATGAAATAATGAATAAGAAGGAAACTAACTTAATATAGGCCTATGTTCAATTGTATAGAATGTGATATTCTGAAAAGTGATTTTTATGATCTCACTTGACCCACAAATCCAAATATATAAAGAAGAAAAGACATGGGTGACAAGAGTCATGCACTGTGTTAAGTGCTTTTCACATCTGAAAGTTTTACAACTCAATAAAATACATATTATTTTCCCCCTTTGGAAAATAGGAAACTCAGAGAGGCTATGATGCTAATGTGCTATGGAAACTGGCCCAATTGTCCCATAGAACTGATGTTTATGGTTTCTTTTGAATAAACACAGAAATTGATCCTCCCAGTCTTAAAACTTGAGAAAGTTAAAACCGTCTATCTGAGTTCCTTTCTCAAGAAACTAACCATCAGGTCTCCCAGAGAGTCTCAAAGGAACTGTAACTTAACAGATACCACATCTGGATATGAGACACCAGACCCCTCACCCATTACAATTGCCTAACTGACCACCTGCTTCCTGCTGACCAACTCCTCTTTACTCCTCCCTAATTCCTATTTTAGCACACATGGTTACATTTCTTCCCTGCTATATAAACCCTTAATTTTAGTCCATCAGGGAGATAGACTTGAGACTGATCTCCTATCTCCTTAGCTGTAGCACCTGAGTAAAGCCTTCTTCCCTGGCAATACTCACTGTCTCAGTGATTGGCTTTCTGTGCAGCTAGTTGCAAGACCTAGAACAAACCCCTAGCATGTCAGTAACAGATTTTGATTCCCCGACCTGAACATGTTGCTTGCTGGTCAGCTGCTGCAAGCCAGGAGAATTCTTAGAACACCTCCTAAGAAGTTGCCCGACCCTTTTTTGGCTGGAGGTGGGTTTTGGTCTTTCTCTTTGGCCACACTGCTGCCTGACAGCCTAGAAAAAAACAGCCTTTGAAATCTGACATCTATGTTCAGATGAGTGAGTGTCTTTTGTGGATACCAGCAGCTGGATCTGCTCCTCTGAGAAATTCTGAAGGAATTTCTGTTTGCAGGTTGAACAAGCCCAACTGACTGAGAGAGGAAAGCAACCTTTCTGTTTCAGTTTGGACACTCCTGGGGCTTGTTTGTTGCTGCAGCAGTTGGTTTGTGTTTTGGTAATTGTTTGTATGTGTCTTGATACAGTTATGGGAAATCAGAATTTGATAAACTTTTTAAATACTGTTTGGCCCCAATATTCTTTGGAATCTGCATAAGTTAGGTCTCTCCTAACTTCTCATTTTGCTGTGGAACAGGAAAGCAGGATGGAGTTCCATGTATCCAGGCTTTTATGCTGCTGTTCTAAGCAGGGTTGGGCCAGCTTAGTACATGATGTTTTTCTGCGCTGTGTTTGGCCTCAGAGTTCTTTTGAGTCTGAGGGGGTTTGGCCTTTAAAAATCAAACAGCTATGAAAACTGCTTTACCCAAAATTTTGGTTAATAGCCTTCATTGGATTACCTATCAGTGAAAATAAGGTTTAGTCATTTGAACATGTGTGTAGACCAGTGAGTTGGTATTGCTATCGCATGGCTAGGGTTCTGAAGTAAAAGCTATTGGATCTGTGTGTGTGTGTGTGTGTGTGTGTACATGTTTAGAAGTGTTTACGTGTATGTACACTTATATGTTTTGTCTACCAAATTGGCTTATAAATAAAAGAGCACTCATAAATTAAGTAAATACGTCCAAGCATTTCCCAAGTTCATGTGACTTAAGTAAATCTTTAATAAACGAACTGGCTTTAAAATTTTTGTAAGACAAAAACAGAAACGTCTTCAGAATTGTTAGTATATATTTTTGTCTAGGTTTTATATTTGTCTCTGCTAGATATTGTGAGGTGCTGGGGTTTGGCACAGAAGGTTATAAAACTACAAACGCAGCCAAAAACAAAATGATCTTTGTGTGATTTTGTTGATAAATAAGATTAATTTAATGTTGTTGGTTTAATGAAAATGCCTGAATCTTCTGAGTTATTGGTGAGAATGCCCAATGTATTTAATTTGAACATTCTTACTTAGGTGAACATCTGATATTCACATATCATAAAATAGTTAGCAAGGAACTGATGACTAGCTTTGTCTAATACCTCAGTTTTCAGAAGTAGTCTAGATAAACTGCTTTTAAAAGTGAAGGTACTGTGGGAGGCCAAAGTTGGTGGATCACGAGGTCAGGAGATTGAGACCATCCTGGCCAACATGGCGAAACTCCGTCTCTACTAAAAATACAAAAATTATCTGGGAGTGGTGGCGTGTCAGTAGTCCCAGCTTCTCGGGAGGCTGAGGTAGGAGAATCGCTTGAATCTAGGAGGTGGAGGGTGCAGTGAGCCAAGATCGCGCCACTCAGCCTGGCAACAGAGCCAGACTCTGTCTCAAAAAAAAAGAAGAAGGTACTGAGTACATGTAAATGTGACAAATGTTTGCATTGCTTTGTTTCACACTACATGTGCTATTCTGCCTAGACAGTACTAGCACTAAAGTACTTACTGGTCACGTGCCTTAAGTCAATGCCTTAATTGCACAAAACGTATAGTGTTACGAGTGGATTTAAAGACATTAATATGCATACCAGGAACAAAATATCCATCATATGTGTTTCTAGGCTCTGGATAACACTGTCACCCCCAAGGTAAAGTTTTTTTACCTTGAGTATGAGAAAAATTGGGGGTTCATTTTCTGTTTATTTACTTTTGCTTTCAATTTTCATTTACTTCCTGTTGTTCTTTGGGTTTTACTCACACATACACACATGCATGAAACCAATGATGTTTTTCAGTTTCTAACGGAAGGATTGTATTTGGTTCTATAAATAGTCATTTTGTTTCCTCTGCATTTCCAACAATTTGTCATTTGCTTTCAAACTTTAGTTGTGTTTACCATTATCAAAATTAAGTAACATTCACTTGGATTAAGTAGCGATAAAAATGTGAGACTTTGCACTTTCCAATGATTTTTTATCCCAAGCCTTTCATCACTGTTTGGACTTCAGGTGTATACTTTATAACAAAATATATTCAAATGTTGCACTGATTTGAGGATTCTAATGGTGAAAGTTACCTAATCAGTTGTCGGTACTGTATCTAGAAGCCAATCCTGGAAATGTATGATGATAATCTTTTAAAATAGCTGAAAAAATTATTGTGCGCTTGTTCTCACTTTGTCCTTGTTTTGTTGTAAGTTCATTTATCTTCATACTGAATTTCCAAGACTGGTATTTGCATTAAACATTTTTTTAAATGACAGAGAGAAAAGTTAATTGTCTTACTTTGATAAGTTTGGCACAGGACCTATCATATTTTTGATGCTTTTGGTCACAATTCTGTCACTAGAATGCTAGCAATTAGACATATGCAATGAGTATTGCATAAACTATTTTAATACAGTGGTTTGAAATGCTACAGGCAGCAACTACTAGACACCAAATCACAGTGTTTTAATTTGTGACATGTTAGAATGATAGGGCTTTCTGCAGAATAAATGTCCTATTAGCTAATCCTTGTGCTGTTAAGTTACAGGGTTTTGACTCATGGGTCTGAAAAAGGTACCCACTCCTTCTGATCTTGAACACTGACACTACTCAAAGCCTCGTCTTCAAACCTGGGAGAAGTACACGAAATGTACTGCTCTCATGAGACACAAGACCAAAAAAATTAAAGCTACTCAATCCCTCTAGGCCCAGGGAGTATCACAGAAGAGGTGGGTACTTGAGATTGTAAGGGCTGATTTTAAGGGAAAAGGTTACTTAAGAGTTTTTCTATAAATTAAACATTAATATCAAAAACACACTGATGCAAGGCCAACATCTAGGCCCCTATGTCGGAATAACAGGATTTTCTTGGAGCACTGATCTGCTCTTTAACAGAAAATTATAAAATATTAAAAAAGGGGCCGGGTGCAGTGGCTCAAGCCTGTAATCCCAGCACTTTGGGAGGCCGAGACAGGCGGATCACGAGGTCAGGAGATCGAGACCATCCTGGCTAACACGGTGAAACCCCGTCTCTACTAAAAACTACAAAAAACCAGCCGAGCGAGGTGGCGGGCGCCTGTAGTCCCAGCTACTCGGGAGGCTGAGGCAGGAGAATGGCGTGAACCCGGGAGGCGGAGCTTGCAGTGAGCCGAGATTGCGCCACTGCACTCCAGCCTGGGCGACAGAGCGAGACTCCGTCTCAAAAAAAAAAAAAAAAATTAAAAAAGGTTTATGAAAGTCTTACCTTATAGTCAAACTGATTAAAATTAGATTTGTTTATAATGTTTCATTAAAATTAACTTTAACATTAATAATGTATCATGCGAAGGTGAAGTTGGTTTTCTCTTTAAAATAAAATTTTTGTATAATGATAATAAAAGATTTTTGTTTACTTTTCAAGTAAACTGCAGGGAAAAAAAGTAGGAAGGTTAGGCAGATGTGGTTGGCCTCATGCTGTCTTTATTACATCTTACTGCTTGGGAAACTGAGTCTCCTACCTGTCAAAAGAGTAAATGTTTTTGTTTTATCATTTTAGCTAAATCAATGATTATTTTATGGACACCTATAATCCTATTTTGTGATATCAAGTGTAAACCTCTGACATTTGACAAGCTTTCCAAAGGCAAAATTTCAAGTTCTAAATTCAGTTTTTTTGACCTCAAACTAAATTTTTCTGGATATGCGGCCCCTGAACTTCAAGAGAACTATACTAGGCTTATCTGTTACGTTAGAATTATACAGGAGGACTTCAAATCTGAAGTGTTGTTTAACTTTCTTTGGGTTATATTTATATAGGTGTGTTGTTAGTATGTATTCCAGAATTGAATGTGATTCCTGAAATTCTGGTATGTCTTCATTTAGGTTGTTATAATGATTATGATTATTATGCTAAATTGTTGTATGCCACAGAAATAACCAGATTTCCTTATCAACTGTGTATTTATGGCTTTCCTAAGGTGTTTCTCATCCACAATTGTTTTGCTTTGATTCTTCTCAAAAAGTGGCTTATAATCAGCCACAGTCCAGCACTTGCTTTCTGGGGGGAGTTCCTGACAAAGACTCTTGAATACAGGTTTATGATAACTTTGGAGAGTATGCCATTGGACTAGAGAGAAAACTTACAGGACACTAAATGAAAGGCTGGTGTGTTCCTAAAGATTGCTAACCTAGTATGAAGCAGAGTAGGAGCTCATGGCATGCACTGAACTAATGGAAGATTGAAATAATTTTTAATGGGCTTTGTTTGTTGAAACATTACTGATTGTTCAGTCTGGAGAACCTTTTTTCTCTTGAGCTCTTTATAGCCTTAAACAATGGAGTATACTCTTATAAACAGAATTTAAGGCACATTTCTCTCCCTCTGCCTAATTTCTCCAGAATCCATAAACTATTTGTGAATATTCTTAATTCACTGTAATGTGGTTGTTTGCATAAGTTCAATGAGAAACTGTTTTCTTTTATAACAGGACACAGCTGGAGGAACTGGTCATTTTCCCAGGGCTTTGACTGAAATGGTCTTGTGATGGGTTCCAGCAAAGCAAATTTAGGAGAGCCTATGTAGACAATGATTCTTGCTGCATTTCACACGAGTAATCAGGCCAAGGATATGGGACTGAAGCTTATTTTGCAGGTAGGTTGGTCCTGATGTGAGCTGTCTTTGACGGAAGTGAAGGACTGGAGAGAGAAAGATTGTGCTTCAGAAGAAAAGTAGGTATTAGATTAAACTTCCATTCCTCATCCATGGTATGGAGCTGCCCAAAACACCCCTCCTCAGCATGAAGCAGCCAGAAAAACTGACAGACAGATTCCCTATGAATGATGAATTGATCAATAAAAAGGGTGGGACCAAAACTGGCCCAACTGGCCCACAGAACTGACGTTTACAGTTTCTTTTGACTAAACACAGAAATTGACCCAGTCTTAGAACTTGAGAAAGTTCAAATGTTCTCATATTGAGTTCCTTTCTCAAGAAACCAACCATCAGACCTCCCAAACAGTCTCAACGAACTGAAACTTAACCAGATCACCACATCTAAGTAATAAGACACCAGAACCCTCACCCAACAGGGCCTGCTTTCTGTTGACCAACAACTCTTCCTTACCCCTCTCTAATTCCTATTTTCCCACACATGGTTACATTTCTTCTCTGCTACATAAACCCTTAATTTTAGTCCATCAGAAACGTGGACTTGAGACTGATCTCCTCTCTCTTCAGTAGCAGCACCCAAATAAAGTTGTCTTCTTCCCTGGCAATACTTACTGTCGCAGTGATTGGCTTTCTGTGTGGCCAGCAGCAGCACCTAGACCAAACACGACTAGGTGGCAGTTCATCAGACTCTGGTATACCATGTTGCCTCTACCTCAGTCAAAGCGGTAAGTTCTCTGAACCATAATTGCAGTAAATGTGAGAAGGCTAACCTGTGATATACTCAAACTATGGGCATATAGAAACTGAGTCTTAACTACAGGAATAAGCCTGGGCAGTCAGAGAACCCTTGCACACTCTGTATCCCTACCTGGCCCTAGGCTACAAGATGGGCTGTGTGACCCTGGCAAGTCATTTAACCAATTAAGCCTTAATTTCCTACATATAGGAATGCAGGAGACAGACTAGATAATTTTTAAGGTTATGTCCCCCATTATTTTATTTCTTTCTGATAGTAATATTCAAATGTATGCATTTATTTTTTACAACTGTGCATAACATACAGGGGGAGAGTTGAAAATCACCACCCTATTAGGCAAGAACTGAGCTTATTTAGCTCCTCCTTATAGCTCCTAAACACAGATGATTTATATTTAAGCATTTAATAAGTAGCTCTAAAGGAAGGGAGATGAACTGGCTGGAGTCTAACCATACAGCTATCCTCACATCCAGGACAGGCTCAAGTTGAGTCTGCCTAATTGCCAATCCCTGGCTGAGAGGAAGAAAGAAAAGCTATTAAGTCTATCAACTTCGAACTTTGACTCACTGCCTAAACTGCCATGAGATTTTAATTTTTATACATAATATAATCTCATGTAGATTATCTCTAATCTAGAGGAACAATATAAACCTCTTAGTTCATGCAATTTCCTCTGCCAAATATGCCCCTTCTCCTCTCTCTGTAAGTCCCTAGTCACCTGTATGATCTACTTCAAGTTTGTTTCTCAACACAGTGAAAGGCCACTGTTACCTAGAACCTCATCAGCCCCACACACAAAAAAGTATTTGTTCTCTCTTTTGTGGACCAAAGTACTTTCTGCAGATTGCTATTATAGCTCTTAGCGCACAACACTATAGTGAATTGTTTATATGCCTGTCTGTTCCAGTGGACTGTAAGCTGTTTTATTCATCTTTGTGTCCCCAGTACCTACCAGGACCAGGCACATGGCTGGCACGCATTAAATGTTCACTGAATTGGTTGAATAGAACAGAAAATTTCCCTTTCACTCAACCAACATAGCTTAGGGCCTGAACGCCCCAAACATTCATGCTCTAACATGTTTTGAATAGCAAAAGGAAACTCCAAGCACCCTGTAAATTCAGTTCTCACACAGACCTGTGGGGAAAAGGTATTTTTAAAAGCAAGGTTTTTTTTAATCCTTCATATTTCTTATGAATTTGGAGGCCAAGAAGTAAGTTAAATGTCCCTGGTATCTTTAATGCTCTGCTAATTATTCTAATACTCATGACATTCTTTCACCTGTCTGGGAAGGTAAGAGAAGTTGATTATGTGAAATATCCACTAACTCTTTTTATCTACTCTCCTACCATATGAAGAGTCAGCACTTCACCCTTAGGCTCAACCATATCTTTTCTTTTTTTTTTTTGTTTTTTTACACCAATGAACAGCACAAAGAGGCTGCCATTTTTCTTTTTCACACAAAATTTGAAAAGAGATCTGGGCCATATGCCAGAGTTGTCAATTTTTCAAACAAGATTACCCTACCAAATCAGTCATCTTTCTTCCTCCATTAGGAAAGAGATTAAAATAAAATTACACTTCCAAATGTGAGCTTAACATTTTAAAACCATTAAGCTTTTTGTATACTTAATATACTCTAGCGCTTTTTTTTTTCACCTTTCCTACCTAGCACTAAACAAAACTGTGGCATAGTTTCCAGTCTCAAAGATCTTTCCCATAATTCCTGATGTGTCAGACTATTCCAATTACCACAGTAAAATACTAAGTCATGATTTGGCATTTCAAGCATATTCCTGGCAATCCAGATTAGGTAGAAAGGGAACTTGAACTACATGTTAGCAACATACAAGCATTCCTACCTTATTCTCATGAGACAACCAAATTCCATGAGAAAATAGATAACTTTAGAAACCACCAATGTACAAAAATCTTTCAAAGGTCTTTTTAAATTGGAAAATCACTTATCTAGTAAACTTAAAAGCTATGTATATTCTCTATGACCCAACTATTCCATTCCTAGGTATATATTCCTGGTGCGTGCACAAATATACCAAGACAAATAATCAAGAACACTCTTAGCATCATTGTTAATGATAGCCAAAAACTGGAAGCAACACTAATGTCCACCAACAGTAGAACAAATAAAGTATGCTACAGGTATAAAATAGATTACTCTATAGTAATGATGATGCTACAAGCAACACAGATGAATCACAGAATGTTGAATAAAGGAAGCAAACATAAAAATACACAAAGTATAATCCCATAACAATCTGTTTAACTGTTGACATGTTTTATGCACTGTTCTACATGTACTTTATATTTCACAATTAAAAAAGCAGCCTTTTAGCTTAAAAACCCTAGTCCTGCACATAAAATATCTTAGTTATAAGCATTTTTAAGTCTGTCATTCCAGCAGACTACAAACTGCTTGAGGGTGTAGATTGATTTTATTCATTTTTGGCTCCCAGAAAATAATGGTACACAACAGATGCTCAACAGATATTGACAGGATAGATGGGATTAATGAATTATGGACATAGGGAGATTTCAAACGGCAAGAGAACCTCCACGTGAGTTAGAAGAATAAAAGTCATTTGCCTTTTCCAATATATAGGCAAAGGTTAGTTTTAGAAAGTCAGCCTGAAATTTCAACTACCTAAATACATTCTCAAATTTCTGTTTCTGAGTCTGTTTCTGATTAATTGCTCCATTTGGACAAAGGATAGTTTTAATAAGGATGTTCTTAAAAGTGCAAGATATTCCTGAGCTCAGTGCAGTCAACAAATTCTGCTTTTCCCTTCTGCAATGTAGCTGCCAGACTCCTGGTTGTCTAGCTGTATTAATAATTCCTTAATTTAAATACAAAAACACATGCACAACCATCTTTATGAATTTACCCCCAAGAGTTATAAAATGTTTCTCCATTAAAAAGCACATCTCAGCACATCCTGCTGTTCTTGGAGTTGGAACGCTTTCCTCTTCGCAGTCCTCCATCAGTCTCCTATGGACCATAGGACTAAAATTAGCTATTCATTACATGTAAAGGAGTGCTGGCTGGAGCAGAGCCCTGCAGAGAAAGCGTACTATTTTACATGTCAATTTCAGCACCAAAGCATCTGCTACCTTACTAATATGTATATTTAATGTCTCTGCATAATATACAGAATTATATGCTGTTCATTGCCTGTTTGTTCTGATATTACGTGCTCTTAAGTAGCATTATTCTCAATTATTCTTTTTGAAGAACATGAGACTTTTTATTAGGTCTCTTCCCTGGTGTTGTCTGTAACAGAAGGCACACATGCACAGCACACAGAATACTAAAAATCATGACTCAGAGTCAGATAACTAAATATAAGTTTCTGACCTGCAATTACTAATACAATTTATATTCTAGATTCCTTACTCCTGAATATAGTTTTACATTAGGTTGTCATGAGGTGGGGAAAAAAAGCAGAAGCGGTGTTACATTTTCAACAGCTGCTAGTAAATCCAGAATACTGGAATTGTTCTTTTACTGGGAAATCTGTACACTTACGTTAAATGTCGTATTTCGAACACGACTATCTTTCATCGGCAATTCATTCCATATTAAAGATGTAATTTTTTTCTGTAAACTCTGACGATATTTGTTACTGAATGAGCTACTGAATGGGGGAAAGGGGCAGCTGAACAGGATGTATGAGGAAAGAAATAATATGCTAAGTCAGCTTTAAGTTATATGGTCCTCACAGTATAAATGATCATTGCTTTTGTTCATGAACCTTCATACTCAGCAGGAAACTGAGAATGTTCAGTATTTAATTGCCACCCTGAATGGCAATATTATACTAATCAAACCTAAGTGATACTAGATTAACAATAAAGAATTAAGAAAGTTAAAAATGTCATATTGGCACAATAGTTTGAACTGCTTTACTATAGTTAGTAAGTTACTAACCATAGTTAGTATTGCTGTAATTAATGACATTCAGATAAATAAGATTATTCTGGCTTTATAAATCTACATTTGTTAGTGAACAGTCATGTTTCTAAGAGTCAACTAGTGGATTTTTTTTTTTTTTTTTTTTGAGAAAGGGTCTGGTTCTGTCAACCAGGCTAGAGTGCAGTGGCATGATCACAGCCTACTGCAGCCTCAACCTCCTGGGCTCAAGCAATCCTTCCACCTCAGCCTCTCAAGCAGCTGGCACCAAAGGCACACGCTACCATGCTCAGGTAATTTTTGTATTTTTTGTAGAGACCAGGTTTTGCCATGTTGCCCAGGTTGGTCTTGAAGTCCTGGGCTCAAGCAATCTGCCCACCTCAGCTTCTCAAAGTGCTAGGATTACAGGCATGAGCCACCGCACCTGGCCTGGATTTTGTTTTTTTACATCGTCTAATGCTAACTATTGGCTTGCTGATGTGATGTAGATCAGCAGCAATCTCAGGTGCCCACAGTAAATGACTGGCACTGTACCGCTGGCTTGTACTCACATGTCCAAAACATGAGGCCTAAAAATTCAGTAATAAACTTTTAAAAGGTTAATCTATTTTCCTCTCAGATGTAGAAGTTTAGGTTCCACTATTCCCGGAAAACAAACCCACAAGTACATGTTCATTGTTACCCACCCACTCTACCTTTTACAAGTTCCCAAGGAATCCTTTGGCTGCTGAAGCAATCTTAGTGCCTCCACTTCCGTCTCCCTTATGTTGTAGAACCCTTTTTGCTTGGTTTTAGTGTGACTTTACGACAGCTAATTGGGAATGTGTGCGCCTTGAAGCAGATGCTCATACTCTCAGACTGAGGAGGTAGGAAGGGCAAGATCGAAGAATGGCTCTAAGTGGCTCTCACCTTTAATAGGTCAACAGGCAAAACTCGTTAGATGATGGGCAGTGGAAATGAGTGCAGGCCGACATAATTAAAATCATCAAGAATATTTCAGGCTGAAAATCATTATAACCTGGAAAGGTAGACCAGTTACATTGTTTTCATATTGATGAATAGAACTAGCTCTATTTCTCAGGAGCAAGAACCACCTTGCTCCACTTTCTGACACTTTATCACAGCTGTAGTTTCACATTTGTTATATACTTAACATTGACCTTTCCACTAGAAGGTACATTTGTAAGGACCTGGGTCATCCATCTGTCCCAGCACATTGCTTAATACTTAGTAATAACTACTCAATAAGTATTTGTTGTAAAGACATGTGAGCATGAATGCTAGAAATAAATAATCTCATATAAATGCATGGAAGTAGCCAGAACCTATCATCAGACCAGAAAAGCTGGTAGTGAATAGGGCTTCCATAAATGAGTTCACAGTCTAATACCAGGATCTGCAGGATATACAAGGTTTGTATGTTTAATGAACAATGTGACACCTACCTAGCAAAGATCTTAAGAAATAAACTAAAAAAAACACATCCAGGAGGAAAAACTAAGTTAAAGTGAAGGAAATATTTTTCAACACTTTCAATACGTAAAATTTAACACTAAGATTACTACTACTGTACTGTTCAGTTAAAGCACAGGCCAGCTGATGTCCAAGCTGCTACTATCATCTTATCTGGTGATAGAGTGACTAATTTTTTTTTTTTTTAGATAGAGTCTTGCTCTTGTTGCCCAGGCTGAAGTGCAATGGCGCAATCTCAGCTCACTGTAATCTCCACCTCCCAGGTTCAAGCAGTTCTCCTGCCTTAGCCTCCCGGGTAGCTGGGATTACAGGCATGCGCCACCATGCCCGGCTAATTTTGTATTTTTAGTAGAGACAGGGTTTCTCCATGTTGGTCAAGCTGGTCTCAAACTCCCGACCTCAGGTGATCCGCCCACCTCAGCCTGGGATTACAGGCGTGAGCCAAAGTACTGGGATTACAGGTGTGAGCCACTGCACCCAGCCTAGTGACTAAAATTTTAAAATATAACTAATTGCTCATCTTAAATATCAATTCTTGACTACAGACCAGAAAATAATTTTTAACTGGTGATATCCCACCTTTAATCAGATTTCAAAAAATTTTTTAAAAATCTACGTTCTCTGTCATCTAAAACTACCACCAAAAACGAACAACCTTGTAAAATATAATAAATCAGCTCCTTAATCAACAATAATTTTAAAATGTAATCCGTAACAGTTGTTTAAAATATGCATAACTCAGTTTGGAATAGTTATCCTGATTTAAAGCAAAAGCACATCTGTTTATGAGTAAGTAAATATAGTCTGACAGCAATTTGGAACATCTATCAGAAGGAATCAACTGCAAGCTTAATAAGCATTATTTGTATTCCACATAATACTCTAGTTGTTCTTTCTAGCCACTGCAGTAATAAAACACACTCAAACTCATTTAGTGTGTACTAAATCTAAAGTACCTAGGCAAAACACTAAAAATTCCATTTGGATGGTTCCCAGCCCATATAGACCAACTTTTTAAAGTATTACTACCATCTGGTTACTAGTCTGTGTTTACCAAAACAGTAGCTGTGCACACATTTCTTTAGCAGCTGTGGTCAAAAACTTTAAATCAATCCATTTGGCTAAATGAAAACTCTTCAAGGGAAAAACAAATATCATATTTTGAATATACACTTAAAATAAATTCCATTACTGACTTTAGCATTCCCCAAGGACAAAAACAGTAAGATTTTAAGTAGTACTTGAGACATCTTCATATTTTCAATCATTTATCAAATGACAGAAGGTCCATAGAAGTCCAGTGAATTACCCAAGGCCAAACAACTAGCCAGTAGTTAGACTCTGTCCAGAACACAGGTACTATATCTTGTGGTTTCCAGTACAAGGGTCTTTTCACAAGGAGTTAAACTGTATCAAGGGAATACAGCATTTAAATACAGGTTAAATGTATTTTAAGGGCATACTGTATTTTCATAAACTTTACCGGCTCATCATAAATTATAAAATGATCTGTATTTATTTCATAACTGTGATAAAGAACTTAAAGAATCTTGTGAAATTTATGAGAATTTTAATTTTACAAACTTTTTTTCACATCCTCCACTCAACCCCTCCCATAGAAAACTAAGTCTATTCACTTGCACACCATGTTATAGCAGTACCATTTGCAATTGCAAAAATATGGAACCAACCTAAATGCCCATCAACCAACAAGTGGATGAAGAAAATGTGGTATACAGACACCATGGAATACTACTCAACCATAAAAAGAAATGGAATAATGGCATTTGCAGCAACTTGGATGGAGCTCAACACCACTGTTCTAAGTGAAGTGATTCAGAAATGGAAAACCAAATATCATATGTTCTCACAAGTGGGAGCTAAACTATGAGGATGCAAAGGCATAAGAATGATATAATGAACTTTGGGGACTCATGGGGGAAAGGTGAGAGGGGGGTGAGGGATAAAGCTACACATTGGGTACAGTGTACACTGCTCAGGTGACAGATGCACCAAAATCTCAGAAATCACCACTGAAGAACTTCTCCATGTAACCAAAAACCACCTGTTTCCCAAAAACTATTGAAATAAAAAAATTTTTTAAGTAACTGTAGTATTCAAAATAGTTTTCCATAGTAAAATGTACATATATTTACATGAATATGGACACGGCCATGTATGCATGTTATGTGATTATGTAAATGATCATCAATTCTTCTCTTATTGCTCATTTATATTTTTTGTTTGATATTTATATCAGAAAAAATAGATCTATATATTTCTATCAATATTGAAAATATGTCAAGTTTTCTTTATATTTACATAATTAAATATACTTTTTAAAAAAACTAAGTCTAGGCTAGGCACAGTGGCTCATGCCTATAATCCCAGCACTTTGGGAGGCTGAGGTGGGTGGATCACTTGAGGTCGGGCATTTGAGACCAGCCTGGCCAACATGGTGAAACCCCGTCTCTACTAAAAATACAAAAAATTAGCTGGGCGTGGTGGCACAAGCTGTAATCCGGCTACTTGGGAAGCTGAGGCAAGAGAATCACTTGAACCCAGGAGGCAGAGGTTGCGGTGAGCCAAGATCACGCCATTGCACTCTAACCTGGGCAACAAGAGCGAAACTCTGTCTCAAAAACAAAAGCAGCAAACAAACAAACAAAAACAAGTAAGTCTACAAACCAACCTTATTTCTGTGGTCAAGAAGCTAAGCTATTATATACTGCAGATCCAAAGTTAATTTCTTCGCTCCTACACACATCAGACACACACACACATAATTAAATGCCACACTGCACGCTTTCTTGTAAATAGGAAGCTGCTTCTTAGACACTATCAAACTTTGAAATGATCCCTTTTCTCCTAAGAAACAAACCTAATCCCCAAATATAAATGAATATAGAAATTTTCTGTGTCTTGCTTAGAGAGGGAATGAAAGGTAGTAAGTCAAATGTACTCCATACAAATCTTTTTTGATAGCACTAAAAATTTCTGTAATAAAACTTAAGAAAAACAAATTTTCAAGACATAATGGAGAACATTTTCCATTTATTTGCATTAACAAGCCATTATCCTTGCTTAGACAAAAATGAATACAGTTTCCTTCCTTCCTTTTTCATGTTCCTAAGAAGAAAAAATTTAACAACCCACCAAAACAAAGCATGTGTTCTTCCCTTCTATATGGATTACTAAACTTCAAGGGAAATAAATGAACACTAAATTATATGAGAGTTAGGGTATGGAAGGGGTGAGTTATAAAGTATTTACAGGTGGACTGTTTTTTTGTTTTGTTGGCTTCCTGATTCCTGGTCATTTATTTTAGAAAATGAGAACCCAATAAAAAACCCAAACTAAAAACTTTTATCTACTTTCTTACATCATATCCAAGAAAAGAACGATCACTGTCAGTAGACAGTATCTAGAACAAACTGGGGATAAGTTAACATCATAATCATTAAGACAAATGATTATTATTTCATAGGTGTCTCACAACAAACAGGCTTGAACAGTTGTTCATGGGGAAGGATAAGCAATATGATTCCCATTTGACATAAAGAAACTCATGGAGATTACATGGGGCATTGGGGCCCAAAGCTAATAAGCCAGCTGTGAAGCTGTGATGAAAACCCAAATCGTTTGGTGCCCAGTCCAATAGTCATTCCACAACACTGACTCAGTTCATTCACCAGTTTCAATTAATATGCAAGGATAACAAGATGAAGCTATGTAACAATGCCTCACTCTGCTCATCTACTGTTTTTGGTCTCCTTTCTCTCTTTCTTTTAACACTCTTACGTACTTTGTGGCTTGGCTTACAAGCTGAATCCTGTAGTTCATTTTGCACAGGTGGTCAGGATTCCATTTAACCGTTGTGTATACACAATTCTTTCTAAATTCAAACCTAGCACAGGCCGAAGTTTAATTTAATGTTTTAGAGAAGAGGGAAGCAAAATTGTTTTGAAATTTCTGTGAAAAACAGCCTGTTGTATTAGAACAAACAGCAGCTTGTTCCTATCAGTCCTTTGTTTGACAAGTCTGGGCTGGCTAGAAAGGTCATTTATGCCTCAAAGCATCAAATTAACATTTGAAGACATGAATTTTAAAAATGGCTATTTGCTTCTGTTCTGTGAATGGCTAATGTAGTTCAAAAAAACAGAAAGGAGAAAAACCCACTACAGTTTTAGCCCAGTACCAAACCAGACCAAAAAATAATAATAATAATAACAAAAACAGAAAAAAGAAAACCCTAAACTTTCTTCAGGCAAACTAAGCATTGATTTTATACCCATGTCAACACAAGCTATGCCTTAATTAAGCCTCATTCTTTAATGAAGAATTAAGTGGGTAGGTGAAGTAGTCCAACTTTTAACCAATACAGGAAGAAAAAACAATTACAATTTATTTACCATAAGATGAATTTTTTTTTTTTTTTTGAGACGGAGTCTCGCTCTGTCGCCATGTTGCAGGGCAGTGGCATGATCTCAGCTCACTGCAACCTCCGCCTCCCAGGTTCAAGCGATTTTCCTGCCTCAGACTCCTGAGTAGCTGGGACTACAGGCACGTGCCACCAGGCCCGGCTAATTTTTTTTTTGTATTTTAGTAGAGACGGGGTTTCACCATGTTGGCCAGGCTGGTCTCAATTTCCTGACCTCACGATTCACCCGCCTCGGCCTCCCAAAGTGCTGGGATTACAGGCGTAAGCCACCATGCCCGATCCATAAGATGATTTTTTGGCAAATCATCAAAACCTTTAAATAAGGCTTTTCCCTCTCATATATATCCCTTCTGCCCCAACACCAGTAATGACTGTATAAACTCCCTATTTAATACTGTATGGGTTCAAACACAACAGATTTTTCTTTAAGTTCTTATTTTCCTAGCACAAGTCTATGATCTGATACATTTAAAATATAAGCCATCATGACTAACTGCAACTTTCAACTATATAAATATTAATTCAAGATCAGAAAATACTTTGGTTTCATTGGAATGATCAAGGTATCTGGAGTCTGAAATGCACTGTAGACAGCCTTTTAAAAGTCATTCATTTTCATAATAGCTATGTTTTACAGATGTATACTGGGAATACAATCATGCCTCACTATAAGAGGGGATTAGTTCTAGGACTTCCTGAGTACACCAAAATCCTCATACACTCAAGTTCCTGCAGTCAGCCCTGCAGAAACCCCATATGCTGTATTTTTAATCTGCATTTGGTGGGGGGGAAAAAAATCTGCGTATACATGGACTCACACAGTTTAAACTTGTGTTGAATGGGTTTGTGGTAAAGGTCAACTGTACCACAAGCAGCTTCTATAATATTATGTAAAATATAAGATCTAATATCAGATTTAAGATTAATATAAGATTTAATATAAAAGGAAACCAAATCTGAGAATCTTACTAATTTCCCAAAATATTACAGAAAATTGAGAAATTTTCCTAAATATGAGGAAAATTATAAAATATTACTATCAACAATTCAAAACAAACTCCAAAATGGAAAATTATTTTGATATGATTAGCTTCACTAGAAATATTCTACGATGTCATGAAATTATTTGATAAAATCATGTCTCGATGCTGCTGTTTCCTCAGGCCACTTCTCACCTCTCTTCTTCCTGCCTAACCCCTTGCAATCTGGCTTCCATTCCGAAGATCCCATGGTCAGGGTTCTCTCGGGATTAATTACTTATCTCATAAATGCAAAGCACAAAGGCCTCCTTTCAGGCCTCATTCTCCTTGACCTTTCTGCAGTATCTGACACTACACCATAAAACCCTTTGACTTCGCTTCTACAACACTGCACTGGCATGATTTTCCACTGACCTCTCAGAACATCCCTTCTTAGTACCTTTCACTTACCATTCATGTATCTAAATGATTCTCAAGTTTGCATTCGCTTCATGCAGATCTGCCCCACTGCACAAATCCTGGGGATACCATTCACACAAAAGACAATGTGATCAGTACCCACTGGAGCTGAGCAATGGAGTGTCCCTGTCCTTCGATGGTCCTCAGGCCTTACCACAGGCTTCTTCCTCCTAGACAGTAGCCTTCATTCCCACACCTTGCACTACAATCCACACACACGTACACACATACACACATAGGACTGCCTCTCAAGTCTACATCTTCAACCCTATTTTCTTCTCATCACCACCCTTCCTGACCAAATGTTTGCTGGCTAGCTCCATAAGGAAAATATATACTTACATTCACTCATATCTCACTCTTAACACCTCACACTTGATATGTACGTAACTGAATTTATCTTCTGCCAAAACCTGCACCACTTCCAGGCCATGCCAGACTCCTTCATTTCCTTCATCTTGGCCAAAGTAGATTTTGCCAAGGCCTTCCCCTAAATTTTCTCTTTATCTACTGCCTCTTCTTTGTTCTCTAAATCAGGCCTCACCTCTCACCTTAAACAGATAGGCTGTCTGTCCCCACCATCTTGTGGCTTGAATTAAGCACCCCACTACAATACAGGTAAATTTTAATACAAAGGCAAGATAAATGTTCCACTTGATTAAGGCAAGAAGCACACCATCATTCTCTCTGTAACAATCCCTATCCCCTGTAGGGGAGAGCAGTGCTCATGCAAAGCGGCCACTCAATCAATGTGTCAGAATCTGAACCTCAAATGAGTAGCAACACTTGACTGTCCCCCCCAACACACAGAGGTTTTGTTTTAAACTGAGGTTTCCCTGCCATTTACATAAAATGATAAAAATGTAATGGAAGAAATGGAAGTTTTCCCAAGAAATGTAAGTTTTTCTCTAAATCACTGAGAATTTGTTTTATAACAATGGTGGTGGGCCTGTAGTAAATAATTCACAGTATTCCCTCTTCCCCTCCTTATGAGTAAGAGTGACAGTCAGCCAAGGTGAGGGGCACAGGTCACAGCTATTAAATAACACAAAGCTACCCAGAAATCAAACATGTAAATACTACTGAAAGCAGACCAGAAAGAAAGAAAAAATAAATAAAAACAACAGAAAACTAAAAGCTGAAACAATGTAAGTTGTTATAAATATGAAGATATCTAATGAAATGGGACCATGTTCTGTATCCCTTCAAATATTTCTGGCATCCCTGTAATTTTTAAAAAATAAAATAGCCTAAGAGGCTGGGTACAGTGGCTGATGCCTGTAATTCCAACACTTTAGCAGGTCGAGGTGGGAGGATGGTTTGAGATCAGACTGAGACCAGCCTGAAAACCCAGCAAGACCCTGTCTATACAAAACAAAAAAAAATTGTTTTAAGTTAGCTGGGTGTAGTGGTGTGCACCTGTACTCCCAGGTACTTGGGAGACTGATGCAGGAGTATCACCAGAGCCCAAGAGTTTGAGGCTGCAATAAGCTAAGACTGTACCACTGTGCTCCAGCATGGGACCCCATCTCTAAAATAAAATAGCCTAAGAGAATCACCAAAATGGCTCTTAAAACTCAGGAAAATTACTAGAGCACTGACTTCAGTTAAGAGGACCAAACCAGGCCAAGTGATTTAGTTCACCATAGTATTCATGTCTGTGTCTTCTTTTTGCAAAAAAAGATGTGACAGTCCTTAACTTTAAGTCAAAACAAATGTCTTTCTTGCGAGAAACTAAAAGATTAAGGAAGTTCTGTATAAATTAGAGCTCCCTTGTGTACTGCCCCCTGTAGACATAAAATTCTCTGTGGTCCCCTCCACAGATAATGTTGAGATCTAATAAGCATATACCTAACCTGTCCAAGAGCCATTATCAAAGTATGCAGAAATTAAGAAAGCCATCTCCAGTAGCTGGAAAAGGGATTCTCAATATGGAAGAGGTGGTATCTATAATAAAACACCATTTTTACGGACTCTGTCAGAAAAAAAATCATTTTAAATGTAAGAAGTTTGGCAATTTAAGATTTTTTAAATAGTTGTTTTATAAGCATTAAATAAACATATACACTAGAATTCAGCTGGTCTTTGACATCCATAGATTCAACCAACCATAGATTGAAAATATTTGAGGAATCCTGGCATGGTGGCTCACAATTGTAATGTCAGCACTTTGGGAGGCCAAAGCAGGAGGATCACTTAAGCCCCAGAGTTCAAGACCAGCCAGGGCAATGAAGTGAGTCCCTGTCTCTACGAAAAAAATTAAAAATTAACGAGGCACAGTGACTTCTGCCTGTAGTTCCAGCTACTTGGGAGGCCGAGGTAGGAGGATCTGTGGATCCCAGAAGTTCAAGGTTGCAATGAGTTATGATCATGCCACTACACTCCAGCCCTGGTGACAGAGCGAGACCCTGTATTAAAAAAGGAGAAAAAAAAATCTGGGGGAGAAAAGTTCAATGAAGTTCCAAAAAGTAAAACTTGAATTTGCCATGCACTGAGTACCACATTGAATTCATGTGAATGAAGTGATGTGCAGGCATTCCATTAGGTATTATAAGTAACCCAGAGATTATTTAAAGTGAATATGCATATGTTATATGCAAATATATACGCAATATATAAAACAGCCAAATGCCATTTTATATAAGGGACTTCAGCATCCAAGGATTTTGATATCCACAAGGTTTCCAGAACGAACCTCTCACAGATACAAAGGGATGACTGATGACTGTATAAATAAACACCAAAAAACTTTAAAATACAGGCAATTTTAATTATTCTGCAAGCATTGTAGTAAAGATAATTCAGGCATGAACCATCAGTAGATGCCAAGGCTAGGGAGAAATTTTGATAAAGAGCAAGATATAGTCATGGTCTTAAAGTGTTTCCCCAGAGATTGCTTATTAATTCCAAGAGAAAAAAAGAGTAACTACATAGTGAATTGGAAAGTGCTTTGACTGAGTGATGATCACAATGAACACTACCAATAAGGAGCAAATGGATTTTGTGTGCCTCCAGATGTGATACCCTGAGAAGGACACATTACTTACACAGTATTCAGGCAGAGAATCCACAGCCTGAATTTAACCATGAGAAAAAAATAATAAGAAGAAGAAAAACCCAAATAAGGAAAATTCCCAAATAAGAAATGTTCTATTAGAAAAAGGTGGGCATTCTATTCTTTAAAATGTCAGTTGTAATAAAAGATAAAGTCTGTAAAGTACTCCAGAGTAAAGGAGGATAAAGAGACATTGAGAACTAAATGCATAACCAGATCTAGAATGGATCCTGTTACTGTAAAGGGAAAAAAAAATCCCATGAAGAATATTATTGAATCAATTGACAAAACTGGAATATGAACAGATTAGTTAAAAGTTTTTACCAATGTTAAATTTACTGAAGATGACAGCTGTGCTGTCTGTACCATAGTTTTGTAAGAAAATATTCTAAAATGGTTTGGAAAAAAAATATTGCTTGTGTATGTAAGTGTGTATGTGTGCGTGAGTAAAGATAAAAAATATATCAAGTGATAAAGCAAATGGTATAAAATGTTAACAATAAATTAATGGAAGTAACATGTTTACAGTTATTCTTTGAATTATTCTCACAACTTCTATACATTGAAATTATTACCAGATAAATTATTTTAATATAGGTTTATATGTATGACACATCAGTATTCTGCCATTTAATTTGGTAAGCATAGTGTTTATATTTAAATAGTACTGTGAAAATAGTACTTCATCACAATGTCACTTTACAACCTTGCAAATCATGCAATGGCCTAAACTGCCTCACGATGTCAGAGAAGGATTTAACTGTGTCAAACATTTTAAAAGCAGTCTCCAGGTTTCCATAGCTGAGTGTAAAAGACCAGATCCCGCTTCTAGAAGACATTTTGTTATTGTATAATTACAAAATAGGAGGAAAGAATAGCTATCCTGCTCACATCACTCCCCATTATTTAAGAAATCCAGTTATCCGCCCATTTCTTACTAAATGAACGTAACATTTGCAGTTCCTAGCTGAGCATATGAGACCCTTCACAATCAGGGGCAGCTTACCACTTCAGATTTATCTGCTGCCACCAGGCCCATATACACACACTCTCAACATTCCAGTCATTCTGATCCCTTTTATAAGCCCAGTGCTTTTGCACATTCTGTTCCCTCTGCCCAAAATGTCCTTTTCCAATGGCCTTCTCTTTCTGATGAATCCTCCTCTTCTCTTCCTTCCTGGTTAACCTTAAATGCCTCTTCCCCTCTGAAGCTTTTCCTGACTCCTTTGACAAAAGTTAATCTTACTCCTTATGCTCCTTATGCAATTTCCAAATAACTGTGTTCCCATTTCCAGGTTGTATGGGGATTTCTCTCTTTTGTGAGTTTCTCCATAACTAGAACATGAGATCTCTCAGAGCATGAATTATAGTCTAGAACCACAGTGTCTTCTAAGCATGGTGCTTCATAAACACTGACTAGATGACTAAATTAACTTTTTTAACTGGTACAAGTTCAAAAACCAGCCAGCCCTCCAGCATTTATTTTATGCCAGATACTAGTGGAAATGCTTTACAAATGCCAATTTATTCCTCATAACAATCCTAAAATGTAGATGTGCCACTGCTATATTTCATCAATTCCATGAATATACACCCTTTTCTCCATTTTAACCTCTCTGAAACTGGGATGTAACTAATATTCAGTGGTATATCATAGTTACATGGACAATATTTTTTTCTTCCTTTGGGTACATAAAGCAATGACACATTTTACAATCAATGGTCTTGGTTTTGATAAAAAACAGTTATTATTCCCAGATAGTCCCTAATATTTACAAGTGAGGAAACTGAGGCACAAAAGACAGTTTAATTAACTTGCTGAAATTTACACATAAGAGCCAAGATCAGGGCCGGGCGTAGTGGCTCACGCCTGTAATCCCAGCACTTTGGGAGGCCGAGGCAGGTGGATCAGGAGTTCGAGACCAGCCTGGCCAACAAAGTAAAACCCCGTCTCTACTAAGAACACAAAAATTAGACGGGAATGGTGGCATGCTCCTGTAATCCCAGCTACCCAGGAGGCTGAGGCAGGAGAATCGCTGGAACCCAGGAAGCAGAGGTTGCAGTGAGCCGAGATTACGCCACTGCACTCCTGCCTGGGTGACAGAGCAAGATTCTGTCTCCAAAAAAAAAAAAAAAAAGAGCCAAGATCCGGTAGACTGGCTCAAAACTCACACTCTTAAACTACATATTATAATAGCTCCTCAACAAAAGTAATTCCATAGCATGAATGGGCTACTGGCACCAGAGCTGGAAGAGCCCAAAAGTGAAGCTTGCTCTTTGAGGTTTGAAAGATCCTGGGAAACAGGCTGAGGTGAAGCCCAAGATTAGAAGCAGTGAACTAAAATGGACCTTGAAGTGCCTGGGGAAAAAGCCAAGATTATCTGTCAGCATCTGCTCTCCCTAGGCAAGGCCTGGGTCTGAGCCCCGGCTTCTTCTCTATTTCCCACCTCAGGAGACATTCTCTACATCTTTATTTTCTCCTTTATGTTTGCCCTTAAGTTTCCAATAAATGCAATTATAATTCTCTCAGAGCTAGTAATTACTCAAAACATAACCTAATCAAGCCCTGTACCTTATATCTAATCCCTGTAACATCATCTCTGGTAAATAGTTACCTAGTCTCACCTCAAACACTTAGGCAGTTCCTTTTATTTTTAGAAAGACGGAAAAAGATACTCCTTATATTAAAGTCCATCTCCTTCTAACTTCTGCTCCTATGTATTCCCTCAAGGCCTGCCCAGCAAGTTTTCATTCCTCTTCCTCCTCACAGTCCTTGTCCCCTTCTTTGAGAACTGTACTTTTGAGACAGCAACTCAGAGGCATCCTTGCTTCAAAAACTGGCCATCAGCAGAAGTGACTGAGGCACAAACTGCTGGCAGTAACACAGGCACAGGAATTTAAGGACACAGAGGAGGGGCTACTCATTTACGGGGGAAAGGCGGCAACTAAAGGTTCACTGAGGAGGTGGCTTTTGAGGGATGAAATGTCGTCAACCAGTGTCGAAATTCTTGCATGGGGAGTCGGGGGAAGTGAATTTTTAATGAAAAGGAAACGCTGAACTTTCAAACATATGAAGAAGTCTTTTTGGCTTCCAACATTCTTGCTTTCATTTTATGATTCTGGGCAGAAGGCTCACTGGCTTGTACAATTTGTGCAGTGCTGAATGCATAGATAACCATCCTACCGACAGTGGAATGCAGAGTTGGAATAAACACAGTGAACTTACCATCTGGGTGGTGCCATCTGATTTGTAGCAATATCACTTGCTAAAGATTCTACATGTATCCTTCACTAAAAGTGGTTGCCTCAGTCACTTCCTTTCTGATCACCTAAGATAAGAAACTAGCACAAATGCAACCTCTAAAACTGCATCTTAATTATCAGTGACCAACAACAAGGATGCTCATTTTCACCACTGTTTTGTTTTGTTTTGTTTTGTTTTGAGATGGAGTTTCGCTCTTGTTGCCCAGGCTGGAATGCAATAGCACGATCTCAGCTCACTGCAACCTCCGCCTCCCAAGTTCAAGCAATTCTCCTGCTTCAGCCTCCCGAGTAGCTGGGATTACAGGCATCTGCCACCACGCCCTGCTAATTTTCTGTATTTTTAGTAGAAACGGGGTTTCACCATGTTGGCCAGGCTGATCTCAAACTCCTGACCTCAGGTGATCCACCTGCCTCAGCCTCCCGAGTGCTGGGATTATAGGCATGAGCCACCGTGCCTGGCCCTCACCACTAATATTCAACATAATACTGGAAGTTGTAGCTAGAGTAATCAGACAAGAAGGAGGGAAAAAAGGACGGACGGACGGAAGGAAGGAAGGAAGGAAGGAAGGAAGGAAGGAAGGAAGGAAGGAAGGAAGGAAGGAAGGAAGGACGGACATCCTAAATGGTAAGGAAGAAGTCAAATTATCCTTGTTTCCAAATGACCTTATAATTGGAAAAATCTGAAAACTCCGTCAAAAAACTATTTGTTCTGATAAACAAATTTAATATGGTTGCAGGATACAAAAATCAACATACAAAAATCAGTAGCATTTTTATATGCCAGCAGCGAACAATCTGAAAAATCAAGGAAGTAATCCTATTTACAATAGCTACAAATAAAATACCTAGGAATTAACCAAAGAAGTGAAAGATCTCTAGAATGAAAATTATAAAACATTAATGTAAGAAATAGAAGAAGACACACACAAAAATGGAAATATATTCCATGTTCATGGATTGGAAGAATCAATATTTTTAAAATGTCCACACTACCCAAAGTAATCTACAGACTTAATGCAATACAAATCAAGATGTCAATGATATTCTTCACAGAATAGAAAAAAAAAAAATCCTAAACTTTATATGGAAAAGACCCAGAATAGCCAAAGCTATCTAAGCAAAAAGAACAAAACTGGAGGAATCACGTTACCTGACTTCAAATTATACTACATAGCTATAGTAACCAAAACAGTATAGTGCCAGCATAAAAACAGACACTTAGTAAGTGGAATAGAACAGAGAACCCAGAGATTAATCCAAATATCTACAGTGAATTCATTTTTGACAAAGGTGCCAAGAAAATACCTTGGGAAAATGACAGTCTCTTCAATAAATGGTGCTGGGAAAATTAGATATCCATATGCAAAAGAATGAAACTAGACCCCTGTCTCTCACCATATACAAAAATCAGATCAAAATGGATTAAACACTTAAATCGAAGACCTCAAACTATTAAACTTCTAAAGGAAAACTTTGGGGAAACTCTCCAGGACATTGGGATGGGCAAAGATTTATTGAGTAATATCCCACAAGCACAGGGAACCAAGGCAAAAAGGGACAAATGGGATCACATCAATTTATTATTTAAAAGCTGCTGCACAGCAAAGGAAACAATCAACAGACTGAAGAGACAACTCACAGAATGGGAGAAAATATTTGCAAACTACCCATCTGACAAGGGATTAACAACCAGAATATACAAGGCTGTGCTCAAACAACCCTAGAGGAAAAAATCTAATTGATTAAAAAATGGGCAACACTGATGACATACTGGCTAAAGAAAATGTGGTACATATACACCATGGAATACTATGCAGCCATAAAAAAGAGCAAGTTCATGTCTTTTACAGGAACATGGATGGACTTACAGGCCACTATTCTTAGCAAATTAATGCAGGAACAGAAAACCAAATACAACATGTTCTCACTTGTAAGTGGGAGCTAAATGATGAGAACTCATGGACACAAAGAAGGGAACAACAAACAATGGGGCCTACTTGAGTGTGGGAGGAGAAAGAGGAGCAGAAAAGATAACTATTGGGTACTGCGTTTAATACCTGGGTGATGAAATAATCTGTACAACAAACTTGCCTATGTAACAAATCTTCACATGTACCCCTGAACCTAAAAGTTTTTTTTTTTTTAATGTGATACATATGTTCAACGGAATACTATTCAGCCATGAAAAAGAATGAGATCCTGTCATGTGCAACAACATGAAGGGAACTGGAAGTCATTATGTTAAGTGAAATAAGCCAGGCATAGAAGGACAAACTTTGCATGTTCTCACTTATTTGTGGGACCTAAAAATTAAAACAACTGAACTCATTAAGAGAGAGTAGAAAGATGATTACCAGAGGCTAGGAATCAAAGTGGGGACGGTTAATGGGTACAAACAAAAATAGAATGAGGCCAGGTACGGTGGCTCTAGCTTGTAATCCCAGCACTTTGGGAGGCCAAGGCCAGCAGATCACTTTAGGCCAGGAGTTCAAGACCAGCCTGGGCATCGTGGCAAAACCCTACCTCTAATAAAAAATAAATAAATAAATTAGCTGAGCATGGTGCACCTGTAATCCCAGTCACTTGGGAGACTGAGGCATGAGCATTGCTTGAACCTGGGAGGCAGAGGTTGCAGTGATCCAAGATCCCACCACTGCACTCCAGCCTGGGTGACAGAGCAAGACTCTATCTCAAAAAAAGGAAAAAAAAAAAAAAAATAGAATGAATAAGACCTAGTATCTGTTAGCACAGCAGGGTAACTATAGTCAAAATTAATTTAATTTTACATTTTAAAATAACTAAAAGAGTATAACAGGATTGTCTGTAGCACAAAGGATAAATGCTTGAGGTGACTGATACACCATTTACCCTGATGTGATTATTACATGTTCCATGCCTATATCAAAATATCCCATATAGTCCATAAAACATACTATGTACCCACAAAAATTAAAAATAAATCATCGTCATAATCAATTATCAAATTAAATTGTTGTAATGTGCACCTCCCTACACACTCTCCACCACCACTCCCCAGAAGCCTCTCTTCTACTGCTACTTAGTCAGTATATAACATGGATAATGCTTAACACCATGCCCCAATTCACTGTGGTATCTTTAAAAAAATACTAGAAACTTCTGTATGGAGAACATTTTAAAACCTTATTATAAGCGATCTTTCCTCCTATCTGATGTTAAATGAGTCATCTACTGGTCTATTGTTAAAACTTTCAGATATATGGTAAAAAGCTGGACATTAGTATCATTTTGTAGGTCTTTCATATGCTCCATAACTTAATCCTATTCTGTTATTAGACAATGTGCTGGTCTCTAAAGCATGTGTTAGGTTATTTTTACAGTCATTTTTTCATTCTTTATCAATTAATTCAATGTGATGCCCTCCAGGCAAAGACGAAAGAATTTAAAGATTACTCTTACTCTTGCAAATTAAAATGTTTGGTGTTCCTACGATAACCATAAAAGTATCTGAATAGACTTTACAGTTTATAAAGTACTTTCTAATATATATGACACTCACAACAATCCTTTAAGATATGATTTTCGTGTTAGAGGTTAAAAAACTGAAGTTCAAAGATGTCAAATGGTTTACCCAAGTCCATGTTTCTAGTAAAGGGCAAAGTTGGATCTCAACCCAGACCTTCTGATTGCAATTTCTAAGATATTTCTATTGATGAAACCACAACTACTTCTAAAACAATTGCACACATAACTCCAGCCCAAATCAACCTATTGCATATCCCATTCTGTAATTAATACAACCAGAGGGCAAGGGCCACAAACTACTATTGTCCTGAAGGGCACATCCCTTAGGAGAAAAAAGCCTTTCAGGAAAGGCTTGCATTGTGTGGACAAGGCATGATATTCTAGACTAGTGCTGTCTAATAGAATTTTCTACAATGATGGAAACGCTCTATACCTGAGCTGTTCAATATATTAGCCACTAGCCACATGTAACTATTGAGCACTTGAAATGCATCACTGAGAAAATGAATGTTTAACGTTATTTAATTGTAATTAATGTAAATCTAAATAGCCACATGTGGCTAGTGGCTGCCTTACTGGGCAGTTCAGTTCTAGACCTTAAAGACTGGAAGCAGAGCTTAATATTAATATCCAAATGGTATAGCCTTGAGTACAAATGAAAATCAACTTAATAGTGAGCCCAGAGCACAGCACTGATTTACTCAGTGGTTCATGAGAACTGTAATGGATGTGATACCATCAACAGTAATATAACCAGTGAGATAATAGTAGAATTATCTTTCAATCTTTGTAAACCTCTCTGGTGAGCCAAATCCAAAGTGACTAAAGACACCAAGGCATGTTGATAGTACCAAATACAAAGTGCAAATAACTTTAATCTATAGGCCACAATGGCTTTCCTGAGAGAAAACCCATTACTATACATGGAAATCAACCCAACTAAGTTATGAACAGGAGGTGGGGCGTGGTGGCTCATGCCTGTAATCCCAACAATTTGGGAGGCCAAGGCAAGTGGATCACCTGAAGTCAGGAGTTCAAGACCAGCCTGGCAAACATGGTGAAACTCTGTCTCCATTAAAAATACAAAAATTAGTCAGGCATGGTGATGCACATCTGTAGTCCCAGCTACTCGGGAGGCTGAGGCAGGAGAATCACTTGAACCTGGGAGGCGGAGGTTGCAGTGAGCTGAGATCGCACCACTGTACTCCAGCCTGGGCGACAGGGCAAGACTCCGTCTCAAAAAAACAATAATAAGTTATAAACAGAAGCTGAGGGATGTGAAAAGCAAGGTGTCTTGTAAAGTAAACATTATTTCTCTAATAATAATACTTTATCCCTGCATTGAAAAATTTTAAAGAGCATGTTAAAGGCCATTCCCTTGTCTCTGTCCTTAAAGTACCACATTCGTATTTCTATCACCATCTACCACTCCCCTTGGCAACATTTGTTTCTGTGTCTTGACCCCTCACTCATCTAGATAGTCACTAGAAGGTTTCATTTAAATAAAAATCATAGAGTAGGCCGGGCGCAGTGGCTCACACCTGTAATCCTGGCACTTTGGGAGGCCAAGGCAGGTGGATCACCTGAGGTCAGGAGTTCGAGACCAGTCAGGTCTCAAAAATTTCTACTAAAAATACAAAAAAGTAGCTGGGTGTGGTGGCAGGCACCTGTAATCCCAACTACTTCAGAGGCTGAGGCAGGAGAATCACTTCAACCCAGGAGATGGAGGTTGCAGTGAGCCGAGATCACACCATTGCACTCCAGCCTGGGCGACAGAGCAAGATTTCACCTCAAAAAATAAATAAATAAATAAAATCATAGACTAGTTCCATATCAAATCCTTCTTTGTGTTAAAATTATTGAGCCTTTCAAAATCCCTGGATAGGTTTTAAGACTGCTATGAACAAAGCAGTCATCATGCCCCATTCCTTCAGCATAATCCACATTCAAATCGCCATATTTGGTGCTGATAAAAGGACTGGACTGCAAGTCAAAAGCCTGTAGTCCTGGTTTTGATTCTCCCACTAATAGATATTTAGACCTCTGCAAACCACTTAATTTCTCACTGCCTCAGTTATTCATTTGTATATTGATGAACTAATTAGATCATCTCTAAAGTACCTTCGAATTCTAAAACTCTACCATCCTGTGATATCCTCAATGGTTTTCACTTGGTTTTAAGGTCTTTCTTGAAGCTTTCCAATAAGAAAAATCACAGTTTGCTTATGAAGCAAAACTGTGATATGTACAATGTGCTTTAAAAATTCATAAACAATCTACCCATTCTCCAAAATTCTGAGTATACCAGTTATTTAAATATAGAAAAAGACATGCATTCACTTATAGTATTTCAAAACAAAAGTCCTTAACTGTACAAATTTAAAAGTCTGTGCTTCAGTGGTAAGGATCCGACGGAGCACCAAGAAAAAGCACATGCTAACATGGACTTCTTTGGATTAGCTTTTGCTTTTCATTTATGTTTCAGACTCTACTCACACAATCCAATCACAGCCTCTTAGGCAGCCTTTCTAGCTACTGTGTTCTACAATTCTGAAACTGTGTCCTCTAACAATACCTAAAAACAGTACTCATAGGAAAAGAAAAAACAGTATTTCTACCCATTTGAAGGCTTCTTTGGGAACCTGGACCTATTTATACTCAAACAATCCACTTCGAAACTGAACTTGAATAATTTTAGTTGGCACACTTGAGTGATTTTCATTTAGTAATCTCCTAAACTTGTTTAATATATACTGAGGCAGGACCTTCTAACAGAGATAGGCAGTGAACTCCTTTGTGAACTCAAAGTCCTTTTCATTTCTGCAACTACAGTTCCAACCTAATTTCCATTAGTCTATAGGCAGATGCTTACAAAGGTATGCACTTTTTTTTTTTTTTGAGACATTATTTTGCTCTTGTTGCCCAGGCTGGAGTGCAATGGCACGATCTCGGCTCACTGCAACCTCCACCTCCCAGGTTCAAGCAATTCTCCTGCCTCAGCCTCCCGAGTAGGTGGGATTACAGGCATGTGCCACCAGCCTGGCTAATTTTTGTACTTTTAGTAGAGATAAGGTTTCACCATGTTGGTCAGGCTGGTCTCAAACTCCTGACCTCAGGTGATCCACCTGCCTCGGCCTCCCAAAGTGCCGGGATTACAGGTGTGAGCCACTGTGCCCGGCTTTATGCACTATTTTGTTGTCTTTCTGTTTATACTTCTCATTCATTCCCTGTCCACCTTCCTCAACTTCTGTTCTTTCCAACAGGCTTTATGTTTTCCAGTCGTAGCAACTTATTTGTGTCCATACATCTTTTCAATTCCGTCTTGCAATCTAATGGTGGTTGCTGGCAAGGCAGCTAGCTGGGGCTAATGCGCTGCGTGAGGCCAAAGGAAGGGGCAGAGCTAAACTAAATCACTCCAAGAGGGATGGACCTACAGGGATCAAACCTTTGATTCATCTCATTGGCATGAGGTCCTAAGCACCTGGCTAAAAAGCCTACCTGCTGGTCACTCATAACTTCTGAGAGAATCAAGAAACAGGATTCTATCATACCCCCAGGAGGAGATCAGAGGTATATAAGCTCTAACAGGTGATATAATCAGCTGGGAGGAAGATCAAAAGCAGCATATCAGAGGCTGTGGCTCCTGGAAATTACTGCTAGAGTGACTAAAATTCTTATTAAAAATTTCAAGAAGTCTCGTCGTTTCTGGGGGAAGAGGGGGAGATGAAGCTATGAGAAGTTTCACTAGTAGGGAAATCCCAAGGGTTATTAGAATTGACTCATCTTAACAGGGCCTTGGTGAGTTATCAGCAGGTAGAACAATACTGTGAAAACCAGGCCTTTCTGCCTCCTTCCTCTCTATTCCTTCCAAGAATCTGGATTAATTCAGCAACAAAGGAATGCCATTCATTCTGCAAACTCACATGCAAAGAGAACACTTCCATATAACCCTTTTTGTATCCAGTGATTCCTAGACTCTGCATACCCCCACCCAACACACATGTAAGAAGGTTAGATTTAGATTACGATCCGCACTTTTGGTTTTACAGTAACATCAGATTGCTGGTATTCCAAGCCCTAATAAGCTTATCTTGAATAACTTAAGCTCCCATTACCTTTCATTGGTAAATGTTTCATGATGGTTTTTTGCCCTTAATGTTCTCAGTTGTTTAAAACAAACCAGAAATTAAAGTTTTAAAGATCCAATTATTCCTTCTGAGGTAGAATGCAGCATATACGTTAACTAACTTGAGCTCATCCAGTAGCAGATACTAAGAGGCGTGTAGTTGACTGGTTATGCTATTTTTTAACTTGTCCTTTGTGAACTGTAGAGAAATGGGGCTCAGAACCTTTATATGGCCAATCATTCCCCATGTCATATCCATCCCAACACACACACACATTCTTGCATAGGAATCAGTAAGGTTTTTTTTTGTTTTTGTTTGTTTGTTTGTTTATTTTGAGACAGAGTCTCACTCTGTCGCCCAGGCTGGAGTGCAGTGGCGCGATCTCAGCTCACTGCAACCTGTGACTCCCTGGTTCAAGCAATTCTCCTGCCTCAGCCTCCTGAGTAGCTGGGACTACAGGCACGCACCACCACGCCCGGCTAATTTTTGTATTTTAGTAGAGACAGGGTTTCACCATGTTGGCCAGAATGGTCTCGATCTCCTGACCTCAGGCTCATCTCGGCCTCCCAAAGTGCTGGGATTACAGGCATGAGTCACTGTGCCCAGCCCAAGGGTTTTTATCCTGAATATTCCTATGTCATACATCAAAATGACACTCCCTTCTTGATACATTAAGCATCTCTAAATTACTTTCTAGGCTCTACTTCATACATTTCTGATCATAAACTAACAAGCAAAAGCCTACCTGAACTCCACCACATTCCCGAAAAGACTGCAGAAACAAAACTATTGGTTCTGGGTTGCAGCCGCAGGGAACAGTGACGAGGAGCATCAGCTTTGGTGCCAGTCAAACCTGGGACTGGCATTTGCTAGCTGTGTCTCCTGGAACAAGTACTAACCTCCCTGCAATCCAGTTTCCTCATCTACAAAGAGAGGATTCAAATGCCATCTATTTCACAGCCTGACAATTTAGGGTTTAGATAAAATAACACAGAGAAAGGGATTAGATGGTGCAAGGCACACAGTGTTCAATGTTCTTTGTTGTAACTCACCTAAAATCTCTTAAGGAAAAATAACCTAAAAAGTAAGGAAAGAAATACTTAAAAATCAATTAATCAACAGCAGTATTGAATGCTGACCCCTTTGAAACATAAATAATCTTACTCAGTTTACCACTCAACCATATTTAATAAGCACAGCAGAGTTCTCTCGTGCTGACTGCCTCAGTTTGGGGATATGTTTGTTGGGTTTATAACTATTACAAAATATTTCCCCTTCCACAGAGGAGACAGAAGTCTCCTCCCATAACGTAATTCAGTCTGAGCTAAAATCCTGTATTTTCAAATTTAAAAAACATAACTAATTTTATAGTTGGCACAGGAAAAATCTTTTTTTCTTTGCCCTAATTCTACAGGGCAAAGAAAAAAAGATTTCAGCCACGCTATTTACCTGACCTCTCTACTGCATAGCTCAGAATCAGGTCCAAAACTAAACCCTTGATTTGTCACATCCCAAAACTGTTCTTTTCCCCACCATTCCCAGCTCCAATAAACAGTCACCACCCCGATCCTCAAAATAGAAACTTCAAAATCACCTTGGATTCTTTCTTCTTTTCTTCCCCCATCCCATCCAATGCCATCAATAAATCCTGTTGATATGTCCACTTCTCTCCATCACTGCCCCACCCTAGTCCAAGCTAATACTGAACCACCCTCTTCACTGAACACCTTGCTTCCACTCTTGCCCTCAACAACATAATCTCCAAATAGCAGCGTGAGGATGGCTTCCCACTACACTCAAGTCAATTCTTTTTAATGTACTAGAATTACCTCACAGGATGATCTTTGCCCTGTCCATTTCTCCTACCCCATCTGGTATCACTCTCATTCCCCTGCTCTACAACTCACACTGCGTTCCTTCCTTTCAGTTCTTTGAATACCTCGAGTTGCCCCACCCCCATCCCACTCCTACCCTCAGGAGCTTCCTTCACACACGCTTTAACATCTCTAATTTCCATTGTACTGCAAGTTTATTTTTGCTCAGCAATATGTACCCAGCAACTGACTTTAAGTCTGGCACACAGTAGGTATTCAAAAGGAATGAATGAATGAAGGAATGGGAACAGAAAATAAATTTTAATGACAAACACCTTCAATAGTAAAATGGAAAACAATACAAAAAACCAGGCTCAATGAGAGGAAATTCACAATAAACCATTTTAAATTAATATTCAAGATGGACACTCCTAAGCAAACATAGATTCTTCAGCAGGGCTCTTAGGAACCAATACAGAGATTAACAGAAGAGTTTTGAAAACTGAGCACAATGTGCCTCTTTTCTGGTTTTGACAATCTGTTTTCACAGATGAACTTGCTTTCTTCAATTCCATCTCAACGCAAGCCAAGAAGCAGCCCATAAAAGGAATATGCAAATAGTTAAAACACTAAACAGAACCTAAGATACAAATGTGCTGCCAGCTGCCCCAAATAACATAAACAATAAATGCCTCCACATCACTAATTCCTGATATGCAAGGAAATAGACAGCGAAGATTCTAAATTCAAGCCCTGAAACATACTCAAATCACACCACACCTGAGCTATTGGTCTTCAGGGGATCAAACTAAGGATGCTGCTTCCCTCCTGATCCCATTTCCCAGCAAACAAGATGCCAGATCTGAAGTATGGTAGTTGCAATTCTGACCAACCCTGAAGTTCTATTCCTGCATAAAAAGCAGTTCAACTTTCTCCAGTGAGGTTTTTCTCTTTTTATCATGGATCTCAATTCCCTGTGATTCATCGGTAGCAATAAGGTACCATGTGATTTGTCCAAAATTTCAAACCATCTGATAGACACTGTAGATTTACTAGGGGTAAACTTATAAGACTCACATAACAAAGATCAATTTTTCATTTCTTGGGGGCTGAAATTAAATCAATTTACTGTGGTTACATTGGTTATTTGATCAGTATTTACAGCTATAATGTCTTTGATTAATTTCCTAAAATCTCAATGTATGAATGAAAATGAAAATGCATTCTATGGTCTGCATACTTATCTCCAACCTCAATTCATATGTTGAAATCCTCACCTCCAAGGTGATGTGCCACCTTTAGGAGGTTAATTAGGTCACAGATGTAAAGCCCTCATGAATGGGATTAGTGTACTTAAAAAGAGCCCAAGATAAATCTTTCATCCTTTCCTTCTACCACGTGAAGACACAGCAAGAAGATGCCACCCAGGAACCAGGTAAGGGGGCCTCATCAGACACCCAATCTGATGGCACCTTGATCTTGGACTTCTTAGCCTCCAGAACTGGGACAAATAAATTTTCGTGGTTTATAAGCCACCGGTGAAAGGTATTTTTGTTATAGCAGCCTGAGTGGATTAACACATTGAAGACAGTATCTTTCAAAACATGCGTTAACTAGACAAAAGTAATTTTAAAGTGTTCTTATTAAAGACAAAGTTGAAATTTCCTGAAACATTTTAGAGTATTCAGGAAGCAAAACTACACTCTAGCTTTGTGCAAAAGCTTCCAATTAGAGGGTTGTTTCTTCACTAATATCAAGACTGCAGGGCAGCAATTTTTACTGTATTCCCATCCTTTATAACTCAAAATGTGTTCACCTTAGTTGTCATTAAATAAAGTTTAAAAAACAATTAATTAAGTCATACTTAAGTCCAAATACAGACTCATCCAACAAGACACAAACATTCACTCCATATTTTGAGAGGACTATATTTTAGAAGAACTGATAACTAATTTAGCAAAAACAAAGAAAGGAAACCTTCTTCTAAACACACACTCAAAGCACTCAAGGGACTTTTTACTCCTAGAGCACAGGACCTCCCAGGGACTTTTTTTGTAACAATGCTGAAGTGCTTCAGACAAGCAGAGAGATGGAGAGACCAGTCAGCATCCACACCAGTTTGTCATTTCTTCTGCTGCCCTTTCCAAGCATGCCAAACCATAGTGTATTATTAACCAGAATATTCTTATGTCTTGATAAAAGCGTTTTTTGCCTTGAGTCCTATTATAGGAGAACTAATAAAAAGCATTTTCCCCTGGAGAAACTAAGACACGATGAGATTAAAAGTGGACAAAATCGTATAACTGGTGACTAAGCAAACTAAGCATAATTCATACCTCATTCTTAATTCAATGTTCAATCTACCAAATTTTCCATATTTGCTATTCTATGTGTTAAATGAAATGACCTTAATATTTGAGTTCAATGTAACAGTAGTTTACAATTCTATACTCTAAAAATTATTCTGCATGAAGTGTACTATCAACAAAAGGTGTCTAAGTGAAAAACACACAAGTCTTTAAAATCTAGTGAGACGGTTTAAAAAGGAAATACATTGCCAGGCGCCGTGGCTCACGCCTGTAATCCCAACACTTTTGGAGGACAAGGTGGGCAGATCATGAGGTCAGGAGATGGAGACCATCCTGGCCAACATGGTGAAACCCCCTGTCTACTAAAAATACAAAAATTAGCCAGGCGTGGTGGCACGTGCCTGTAATCCCAGCTACTTGGGAGGTTGAGGCAGGAGAATTGCCTGAACCAGGGAGTTGGAGGTTGCAGTGAGCCGAGATCCGCCACTGCACTCCAGCCTGGCAACAGAGTGAGACTCCGTCTGAAAAAAAAAAAAAGGAAATACATCAATTATTATGATACTATTCACAATCTCAGAACACTTAAATTCCGTGCAATTGTCAATGTAGGGCTGAGCACTAGAGTTTCTGGGTAATTTAGGGCTATACATTGTTGCCTTTTGCCAAGGGTGGTCCTGAGTTTTCGTCGTTTTATATCTTCCTGGTCTATATGCTGACTTCACCTTAGCTGCGCTGCTATACATAGGTGAAATCACAGTGATTGTGCCTAAGGAGACCATGAAGATCATACGGAAGCTTCTCAACATGAAGGACAAATAAGCCCAAGTCTTCCTCTCGTGAAAGGCTAAAACTTCCTTTATCAAAACTCACAACACTACCACTTTTACAAATCTGGGGTCTCTGAAAGAGTTACTTAAATCAATTAAATTAACTATCATATAACTTCAGTAGCTACTCAAAATAGTCTTCCTTTACTGGCCCTGATCAAGTAACAAAGTTTTCCATGGAGCTTAATGGTTCCTTTTAGATCCTTGTCCATGAACTGGTATTGCACCCCATGCTTACCACCCACAGCTCTCACCACCCCACATTTCCCCCTCCACAAAAAGCTAATAAATTTGCATTCCTGACTCTGAGTTGTATAACTAAGAACCCAAAGACTAACAAAACTCTTACATATGACTAAGCAAAATGATCTAATCAATGAACAGTCAAGAAATACAAATGTTTTTAAAAGTAAAATTAACCATCATGAAAACAGGGTATGGTGAAGAAGGGGGAACTACAGCTCTAAACACCATCCTTGTAAGTTGCTACCAAGAACCCACATTTTTCTTTAAAGGCTGAAAATCAGCAGTAATAACCCAAAACAATCATGCACAAAGGTGGTCTTAATAGAGTTACAACTAATCTTGGCAGTTTTCCACATATTTTTTCTCCTTTTTTGATCTTTTGTTTTACAAAATCGCGCTTGAAAACTTTTACAATTTCTCTCTGGAACCGATTCTGAAATGAAAATGGACTGTAGGTAAAAAAATTTGAGAACCTCCTTAAACAGCAAAAATCACTTCCCTAGCCCCTCCACTGGTAAGAATCACCAAAGTTTTTACAGTGACCCCCTCCCTCTCAGAAACAAAAACAAAAACAAAATGGCCCTTGAAGTTGGACAATTTGGTATATGTTACATTTAATTTTGTGCTTATACTTAATACCTAAAGTGAAGCAATACAGAGCCCTGGATTTCAAAAACGGAAAAAAGAAAAAAACATTTCCCCTCATTACAAAGAAAATCTATAATCATAATTTATAAGTCATCAACGAAACGCAAATCGTGTGCCACCCCGCCTCTGCCCGGTCAGTCACACACACGCCGCCCCGCCCCCGCGCCATCAGTCACACGCAGGCCTCGCCCCATCCTGACTCCCAACCCCGCCCCTCGCGCTGTCTGTCCCTTACTCTGGCCCGCGGCTGAACCGGCGGCGCTGACGTCAGCTGGCGACCGCGGCCGCATTCCTAAACAGTTCAGACAAACCCACTGGTGGGAAGCTTCGAAAGCCCTCAGCTGTAGTGAGGAAAGCAAAGGCTTGGCTGGCAGCCAGACTCCTGAGCTCAGCATTTTGTAATGCACTTCCTTTTTATTTAACAGCTTGCATAATGCCCTTAACCCTTCCTTTACCTGCATCACACCTTTAACCCCTTCTTTTCCTGGTCGAACTTCAAAGCAAACTTCAGAACTCAGTCTCCAATAAGGTTTTAATATATTCCTCACCAATTTACAACTGACTGATTTTTAATACTGCTGAAGAGGCAATTTAATTAAACACATATGCTCCCCCTAAACTGCTTACTGTTTCCCCCTTAAAGCAATGTTAATTTTCAAGCAAAGAAATTAAAACAACGTATTTTAAAGCTTTTTTAGATCCCTCCTTCATAATTTATCTTCTTGAAATTATTTTCAAGAGACAATAGCTTCAACTGGTCCAAATCAAAAGGGTACACAGTGACAAAATCTCCCTCCAAACTTGTCCCTCGGTTGCCCTGTTCTCATCCCATGATAAGCTGTTACTTCTCTTGTATTCACCCAGAAGTATTTAGTGATACATAAGGAAATACACATATATTCTATTTTCTCCTTTTGTAAATGGTAAACTCTATATACATGCTGTTCTCTACTTTGCTTCCTTATTCTTTTTTAGAATTGCATGGAAATCCGCAATTTAGCAGTCCCCTATATATGAGCATTTAGGTAATTTCCCATCTTTTTGCTATTACAAATAATGCTGGCGTGAAAATCTTGTATGACTGTCTCTCTAGAATAAATTCCTAGATGGGAAATTGTTACATCAAAACAAACACATGCATTTGTAATTCTGAAAGGTACCAGCAAACTGCCCTCCACTGAGACTGTACCTTTTACCCTCCCATCAGCAGTGCAGGAGGATGCCTATTTCCCTCATGCAAATCAGGCTGTCCCAGATTTCAGATAAGAGGCTCTCTCTCAAGCTTATTTTTAGAAAACAGATCTGTGAAAAATTGTATCTTAGTGTAGTCTTAATTTACATTTCTCATATTGTGAATGAAGTTGAGCATCTTTTTATATATTTTAGGAGCCATTTGTATTTCTCTGTGAACTGTTAAATCATCACTTTTGCCCATTTTTCTATTTGTTCATCATTTTCTTACTGCTTTGTAGGAGCTTATGTTTTTAGAAAAGCAGCATTTTGTGTATGATGACACTTGGAAAGGTCTTTTTAAAATATTTTAAGAAAATTAGCTCTTTGTAACATGATTTGTGAAAATTTTTTCCAGTTTGGTAAATTCATCTGTTTCATGGTTTCTGCCACAGAGAAATGTAGGGATTTTTATATAGCTGAATTGTTACCAATCTATTCTTTCATGGCTCTTGGTTATTGTTATTAGACTGTCATTCCCCATGCAGTTTGTAGAATAATTTTCCAGTGATTTCTTCAAATATTTGTATGTTTTCAGTTTTACCTTTCAATATTTAGAGTCTGTACTTTTTTTCCTAGATATATATCCACTAGTTCCAACACTAATTGAATAACCTATCTTTTCTCACTAATTTGAAATGCTACCTTTATCCTATTCAATAATTTCTCTTATGTAAAAATGGGGCCAGGGGAATTTTATGCTGCGCTTATATCAGTGATAATTTTAAAATCTGGTATAAAGTAAGATGTTTTCCATAGACAACACGATCCAATTTCAATAAATAAATTTCAGATTTGTGGAACTGTGCTTGTTATTTTTAAATGAAACTAAATCCTTTTTAAGATTTCTGAGAGCCCGGGCACAGTGGCTCACAACTGTAATCCCAGCACTTTGGGAGGCTGAGGTGGGCAGATCACCTCAGGTCAGGAGTTCGAGACCAGCCTGGCCAATATGGCAAAAGCCGTCTCTACTAAAAATATAAAAATTAGGCAGGCATGGTGGCGGGCGCCTGTAATCCCAGCTACTCAGGAGGCTGAGGCAGGAGAATTGCTTGAACCCGGGAGGCAGAGGCTGCAGTGAGCCGAGATCACGTCACTGCACTCCAGCCTGGGTGACAGAGTGAGACTCTGTCTCAAAATAAATAAATAAATAAATAAATAAATAAATAAATAAATAAATGATTTCTGAGATAAATAATAGTATCATATGCCACCTTTAAAGACTTAGGCTTTTTGAAAACAAATATCCACTCAGAAATATTACTTCTGGGGCTGGGCACAGTGGCTCACACCTGTAATTCCAGCACTTTAGGAGGCCAAGGTGGGCGGATTATGAGCTCAGGAGATCAAGACCATCCTCCTGGCTAACACGCGATGAAATCCCGTCTCTACTAAAAATACAAAAAATTAGCCGGGCGTGGCGGTGGGCACCTGTAGTCCCAGCTACTCGGAAGGCTGAGGCAGGAGAATGGCATGAATCCGGGAGGCAGAGATTGCAGTGAGCTGAGATCATGCCACTGTACTCCAGCCTGGGCGACAGAGTGAAACTCTGTCTCAAGAAAAAAAAAAAAAGAAGAAGAAGAAGTAGTATTACTTCTGACCAATTACGACAGAGATTTTTAGTCTTCATAGACTTCATATAATTACCAGAAAGATGTAAAATGTTGAAAACATTGTTAAAGCAAAATTTTGATACAGACTGTGACAACTTTGCCTTTTAATACATTCTTTAAGGAAAAATGAGTGAGGAATGAGGATGATCTAGTCCTTTCAACTAATTTTTACCTTTCTTTCAATATCTGTTAGGAATTACTACACCAAGTCCCTGTAAAATTTCTAGGCTTTGGCTGGGCGCCGGTGGCTCATGCCTGTAACCCCAGCACTTTGGGAAGCCAAGGCGGGCAGATCACGAGGTCAACAGATCAAGACCATCCTGGCCAATATTGTGAAACCCCGTCTCTATTTAAAAATACAAAAATTAACTGGGCATGGTGGCGTGCACCTGTAGTCCCAGCTATTCGGGAGGCTGAGGCAGAAGAATCGCTTGAACCCAGGAGGCAGAGGTTCAGTAAGCTGAGATTGTGCCACTGTACTCCAGCCTGGGCGATAGTAAGAGACTCTGTCTCAAAAAAAAAAAAAATTCTGGGCTTTACATTTATGTAAACCATCATACTGATAAACAAGTAATATACTATTAATATATTAAGTATACAAATGTTTTCAGCTTTAGTAGATGTTAAAAGACAGTGATATGCAATAATGATCAGTTGCTGAAAAGAGCAGAACCAGTTTTGAACAGCACCTCATAAGGTTAGGCAGGTGGTTCCCTAAAGAGATAGCAAAATGACACAGACCTGCAGACATAAAGTTTAAAGTTCCTGTGTGTTAATGAGGGAGGCCAAGACTGGAGGGAAGAGAAATTCTGCTAAAGCACGGAGAAGCCTCCAACCCTGAGATGCAGAAGACCCTAATATAGCTCAGGCTGTCTACTGAATGACAAGGTTATCATTTATTTCACAGTAGTCTCAAGCCCCAGACCTCACAGGACCAGACTATATATATAAAGAGAAACTCTTCAAAGGTATTTTCTTTGTGTGATACGTATACATGCACATACATATTTTTAAGGTTCTGAAATATAATTCAAATAAAAGACTTTAATCTTTCAAATAATATGTGGTGCTACAATTATTTTTATGGAGTTACTCTTTTAAACTCTGAGCCCCTTTCCATATAGAAACTATGACACTGAGAATAAAGTCCAAACAGAAATGACTTTCAAACTCTTGACACTCTGTCCCTAATCTACTCTTCTACTCTTGTGTTTTACAGAGCCTACACTTTGGCCTCATGGAAGCAAAGCCTGCTGTTTTTCAAACATGCCTGTTGTCTTTGCTCAAGTTTTCCTGTATCTGGAATATCCTCCCAAGAACAGAAAATACCAATCTCTAATGCAGATCTTCTCTCATCTTTTAAAGGCTCAGCTCAAATGCCACCTCCATAATTTCTTCCTCCTCTGAGGAGTTAGCCCCTCATAAAGTCTATTAGCCTCTCCATGATGATAATGGTGGTTGTGGTGAAGAATGTAAAAGAGAAATGCCATCAAAATATATTTAAATTCTCACTAATACAAAGATGAAAGAAACTGTACTCCACTAGACAGGCCACTACAAAGAAGAAAAATGTAGATCCTATTTATTTTAAAAATCTAGTTAAGACATCCCACTTATGTGAACAAACTATACATTTTGTATTAATCCCATCTTTGGGGGTTGGAGGTTACCAGTATACCCACCATATGTTCAAATACAGCTTTCCATCAATAAATTAAAAGGAATATAAAAGAAGACAAAAGTTAATAAACCTTAAATATAGCTATTATAGCAACTAACCCCCACAACAGGATAATTACAGTTAAGTTCAACTGGTCTCTCACTCCTAGAAGCTCTGGCTGTTGGTTCAGGAACCCTTGGTATTTATGGCCCTATTTGTCATATTGTAAGCCCAATCATTTCTGCTACTGGTATTGACTCCTATAACTTAGGACCCTGACTTCCAAAGGTTAGAGTGGGAAACATATCCTACAGTTCTCAAATCTAACTGGGCATCAAAATTACCTGCATAACTCAAGAAATACACAGATTCTCAGGACTCAAGCCCCAGACTTCCTTAAGTATAATAGCTAAACATGGGGCCCAAGAATTGTATTTTATAAAAACAACCAAAAACCAAAAGACAAAAAAACAACCCTCCCTCCCTAGGTGATTGGGATGTTTGGAAAATGAGAAGATGGGGCAGAGCCATGAAAGGAACAAGGAGTCTAAAGGAGGCGGTGAAATCCCTCTCCTCTTTTGGACTTACTTTCTCTCTCCTACTTCTCTCCCAGCAAACAAAGAGGCAGCTACTGGCAGAAAAGAACAGCAAGAGCAAAAGCTATAGCAATAGTGGCTATAGAACTTTTCTCTTCAAAGTTCATCTTCCCTCCTCTACCATAAGGTCCACTGCCTACCAACAAATCCTAACCAAAGACAGCAAAACAGGGATGGGAGTTTGCCTTGAGAGGTGGTAGCCAAGGCTTAGAGGAGCTGGAGACAATGTGAACTTCAAGAGGGCGATGGCAGCCCTTTGAAATTTTTCACCTGCCTCAATTTATGCCATTCTTTCCCCTAAAGATCAGAAAGTAAATGAAATTTAACCATTGGGAACAAGGGGATAAAATGCAATCATTTTAAGAATGCAACTACTAAGTGAGGAAACAGGAAGGAAAGTTTTCCTGTGGTATAAAAAATACTTTTTAAAAATCCTGGCTAATACAGTGAAACGCCATCTCTACTAAAAATACAAAAATTAGCCGGGCGTGTTGGCGGGCACCCGTAGTCCCAGCTACGCGCGGGAGGCTGAGGCAGGAGAATGGCGTGAACCCGGGAGGCGGAGCTTGCAGTGAGCCAAGATAGCGCCACTGCACGCCAGCCTGGGCGGCAGAGCGAAACTCCGCCTCAAAAAAAAAAAAAAAAAAAAAAAAATCCTTTTCTAAACCTCCCAGGATGGCTACTGAAGAGACCTCAAGAAATCACCTAATTCATCTCTGGCCAGACAAGACTACAGTTAAACTATCCAAGGAAGACTACTCAAAAATATACTTCAGGGACTGAATTCCCACATAATTTAATTTCCTCACTGTCAAAAACATCACTTAATTATCAAGCAGCTCCCAAGATTGAAAACTAAGAGCTGTGCATTAAAAACTGCTTCCTCTTATGACAAAAATCTACACTGGCCAAAAAAGTTTTCAACTCACACGCAAAGAGTCTAAGCATAAATTATTTTGTACGATTCCAGAATCTTGTTTACAGACGTGTATTCCCTTCTGATTTTATTCAAAAGATTCTCTTTTCTTTTCCAAGTGTGCTTTCTAAATCTGAAGACAAAGTGTTCCTTTTCCCAGGCTCCTTCTTCCCTGGCCTCCATGTGATGAGGCACCCATGCGAGAAATAAAGGAGCTATAGGGCTCATAGTGGTCTTAGTTGTTAGTCTGTGAAAGGCTGAAGTTGCTAGCTGCATATGGATTAGAATTTTCCTGTTTACAATGGTTCCCTGCTCTATAGCAAGAGAAATAGGACTGACCACAGGTCACATGGTTTAGAAATCTTAGGCCATTTTTTACATTTTAATTTTTCTAAATAACATGGCTTTAAGAGCCCAAGAGAGTTCTAAACCCTAAAAACACTATACTTTCGGTAATAAAGAACTGGACCCCAGGGAATAATTACTCAATTTTAAATGGCTGCCTCAATTGGAGGATTTTTAAAATAAATCCTGCTGATGGTTTGAAGATAGTCTTAAAGGACTAGAGTTACCTCAAGTAAGCTATCAAAGACATGCATCCTCAATTAAGTCTGAAATCTTTGTTTCTTCTAAATCAGATGTGTAAACTTGGCAAGTGACATCCATTTGTGAATAGCACATTATTCCTGGTGCAATGCACAATTACTCTCTTAATTTTACTATGAGATCCAGAGTTAGATATATGCATTTACCCCCATATTACCTAAGTGCACAACATAAGAGCAGAGATTTTTGATTTGTTCATGTGTGCAAATCATTAGCAATTAGTGAATGCTACACAATTAAATTATATACAAAAATGAGTTAATTTCTCTCATTCATTTAGATATAAGGTTCAACTATAAATACAGTGAAATATAAATAACACATTATGCCCAACAATGCAAATTCTAAATATTCCCATAGGGACAAAGTAATAATTATTGTGGGAATAACAACTTTAAATTTCCTAAGTTGTTATTGGATACAACTGGATACTTAACCTTTAAGGTGCAAAACCTTATATTGGAGTTCCAGTTTCCACATTTAGCCCTAAAGCACTGTAATCTAGAAACCATACAGTATCTTATTGTCTGAAGAAAATTCGTCATTAAAAACACCTTCATTTCTTTAGTTTCTGGACATAGTACTTCCTGTTTTTCTTCCTGGGGGAAAAAAAAACAACTAGAATCTCTGGAATCCATGCTACAAAAGTTTTAACTTAAGTCTATACTTCAAGCAATTAAGGTTTCATATAAATCAGAAGACAATCTAGTTAAAGTAGAATTCCAACTATAATGAGTGACTTAACGGCAAAATTCCATTGTAGTTTTAAAAGATCTATTGTAACTAAAAGCCACATTAGAACTTCAAGCATTTATGGATATATCTTCAAATTCATTCTCTCCATTGAATCATTCCTTCCCCTAAATGTACTTAAAATTTTTATAGTCATCTTTTCTAAGGTTCTTTAATTCTACAGAGTGTGTGCTCTATTTGCTGCTTGATACTTTACACTAAAGGGCATCCATCCCAAACACAGAAATATCTACTAACTGTTACCACAAACTCAGGATGTACATGTTCCATTAATGACATTTTAAAGGTGACAAGATAAGAAATAATTCCTTGAATTTTGTCCCATATTTAAGACTTGCAGAATTTTTTTTTTTTTTTTTTTTTTAGTCTCTCCTTTTACCCCTGGAGCTAGGGTGAAAAAAAGAGAACAGGTATCAGTGTGGATGCTGCTAACATAAGCACACAAATATGCAAGTACTTGGCGGGAGGAAGAAAAGGGGAAGGACAAAAGAAATGACAGCAGGAAGAGGAGACTGGTCTTGCTGATTCATAAAATGCTTGGCTTAATGTGACATTTGGGCAGTGATATTATTTTGAAAACATTTATGCTAAAGTTTCTTTTGTAGTACATCAAATTAAGAAAAGGTCATATAGTTTGATGCAACTAAGTATATTACAAAGAACAAGTTGCAAAACACAATAATACAGATGTGGCCTACCCTATAAACTATCTCCATGTAAAACCCTGACACCTCTCTTTAGATAGATAATTTATGTAGTATTTCTGATGCACCATTATCCCATTACATTCTTATACAGTATGCTTTTTACTAGCCATTTGTCAGGTAAATGTCATTCAAATTTTTTTAACCTATTTCATATACCTCATAATTATGAGATATTTTATGAAACCTCATAATAAAGGGTAACTATATACCCTTTATTTTCTAAAATGTAATTTTTCAACATACAATATCCATCAGGATATCTGGAGTAACACTTCAGTATGTTTCTCTTTATTAATTGCTTTTTAAATTTTATCTCCAACAGCATATTTTAAAATGTCTAAAGTTACAGTCTTTTGAAAAACCTTGGCATGTATTTGTAGCGGTACCTCTGGAAAAAAGACTGGAAACCTTCTTAATTTAAGAAATTTCTTCCTTCTGTTACTCCACCAGCAAGACCACCCCAACCCCTATTTACCACTCAGTACTAGGCACTCCAGGTCAGGAAATCATGGGGAGATTGTGAACGTAAAAAAAAAAAAAAAAAGAAAAGAAAAGATGGGTGGGGTTGGTGGCAGTATTAATGAAGACCACTAAAGCAAAAACTAACTAGAACATAATAATCGTCGGGGGGGAAATAGCTAACACCACTAAATCCAAATGTGTATAAACATAAAAACAAATACAGAGTTTTCAAAATAGAAGACGATAAATTAATGAGAAAACAAACTGAGTTCAAGACTTCAGAGCAAGACAAATTACATCTAAATTACTCTAACCAAGAATAACAACACATTGTCAATAGGAGCCTGGAAACACTGTCAGGGTTCCCCACCAGTCAAATGTAGACAGTGGAAAGACCCCAGCAGTTTACCACAAGAGCCTCTACTTGACTTTGCCCTGGTCAACGTTTTCATCAATCACTTGGGATGGACTCAAATGTATGATCAGTGAGGATAATAAGGAGACAACAGCCTGACAGGATCACTAATTCCCAGAGCAGATGAAAGGTTCAGAACAATTCAGCAGGCAGAACAAGGAGCAGATATAAAATAACTCACAAAAGGAAGAAAAAATATAAAGTACTGCCAAGGGCCAAAGAAATAAGCTGCCCATCTCTAACATGAGGCCTTGCTTATGAGCAATCAATCCATGTGAAATAAAACATCAAGGATGTCACAGACAGATGCTGTCTATAAAAGACACCAATAACAACAAAACATCAACTTGGGCTGTACTCATGAAATTCCAGTTTGTAAACCTTCTTAGCATGCCCTGTGCTGCTCACATTCTATCGGAAGTATTATATGCTTTTCTGAGAATCACATTTTTAAAGTGGCAATGAAAAACTGGAACATTTCAGGAAAGCTAGCATAATTGTGAAGGGTCTGAAATCACATCAAAGAGGGAGGGAGGGCAGACAGAGCTTTTGCAGCATAACTGGAAAGAGAACTGACATAATTCTTGTTCAATATCTAAAGATTTGTCACATAAAAGATGAAAAACATAAAATTAGGACTACAGGAGGGCAAGGAATGCATACACTATGAAAAGCTACCTAATACTAAGTGGCTCCAAACTACCTTGAAAACCAACAGTTCCCCATCTCTAGAGTAGAAGCCAAGCAAAGGCTGAACACAGACAAATGGAGATGGAATGGTGACCTGTCAAGGCTGCTTCAAAGATCATGTCCATGCTCTTTAGGAGGGTTGCACAAAGCTACTTCCAACCCTGTGATTCTGTAATTCTGGAGATCATCTACACCCCCGAGTGTACAGGTAGAAAAACTAAAGCCAGATCTGCAAACTGCCTTGTTTAGTTATAACAATCATTAAACAGCAAAACCAGGACTAGAGGGCAGTTTTCCAGGGTCCCAGATTTGTGCTCTTTACTCTGTTCCATTCTTTTCACTCCAGGTATCAGGCCAACCTGACCAGGCCACCTACAGAGGAAGCATTTTCTTCTTACAAGTTCATTCAGACGTAGGAAGTAGAAATTGGAGAAACCAATTACAGTGTTTAGGATAAGAGATTTTGGTTGTTTTTCATTTCTTTTTGTAATGTTCATAGTTACTCAGATAGCCCAAGAAACACCAACCCTGCATGTACACTGATACTGTACATGTGTCCCCACTAAGAATTTAGCTCTGAGGGTTTTGTAACCAGAGGATTCTGGTCCCTCAGGAACACGAAGATGAAGCCTCACTGTGCTTAAACCTTCTGTCCAACTCAGTAAGTGTTGACAGATTCTGGAAAAGGCAAAAGAAAGGTCTTATGTTTTCACCTTAGTCAAAAGACAGAGATGGAATCTGTTCTGGTAAATAAAAAGGAGATTTCAGTATGTGAGATAAACTGGAATGCCAATGTTAGTAATTTTCTCAACAAAGTCACATATTAGGATTTAATCCATAATTAGACAAACTCAGTGTTTTCAAATAAAATACATTTTTCAAATAATAGACATTATCTTTAAAAAACAAACAAACAAACAAACAAACAAAAACATACACAGCCAGGCGCAATGGCTCACACCTGTAATCCCAACCTTTTGGAAGGCTGAGGCAGGCGAATTACCTGAGGTCAGAAGTTTGAGACCAGCCTGTCCAACATGATGAAACTCCATCTATACTAAAAAAATACAAGAATTAGCCTGGCGTGGTGGCATGCGTCTGTAGTCCAAGCTACTTGGGAGGCTGAGGCAGGAGAATCGCTTGAACACAGGAGGCGGAGGTTGCAGTGAGCCGAGATCACACACTGCACTCCAGCCTGGGTGACAGAGCGAGACACTGTCCCAAAAATAAATAAATTAAATAAATAAACAAACAACTATACACAACTCATTCTCCTTCAGCCCCCGCACTACCACTTCGCCATAAGCTCAAGGTCATCCTTCCATCTCTCATTAAAAAGCATCCTAATGACACCAGTACACGAATTCAGTTTGCTTCATAACTCAAAGAAATTTATTCTCAGAACTGAAATTATACAATGTTTACTTTAATCCCAAAAATCAAAATTGTAATGAACCTCTGCTGGGGCTAATCAGGTACCACAATACTGTGCTATGCACTTTATAAGCATGTTGATAAATATTTTTACCGAATTTTACAGATGAGGAAAAACGAGGTTCCAAGAGATTAAGTTATTTGCCCAGGGTCAAGAGTTACTAAGTGCTGGAACCAGGATTCAAATGCAGAACTTCAGGCCCCCAAATCTTAAGTACTATACAACATTGCCTGGCTAGTTGCTCAAGGAGAGCTGATGCTACAAAGGCAGCAGTCCCCAACCTTTTTGGCACCAGGGACTGGTTCATGAAAGACAATTTTCCACGAACTAGGGGTAGGGGGATGGTTTCAGGATGAAACTGTTCCACCTCAGATTATCAGGTGTTAGATTCCCATAAGGAGTGTGCAACCTAGATCCCTTGCACAATAGGGTTCACCCTCCTATGAGAATCAGAGTATCTGCTGATCTGACAGGAGGCGGAGCTCAGGCGATAATACTCAATTGCCTGCCACTCACCTCCTGCTGTGTGGCCCAGTTCCTAACACGCCAGGGACCCATAGGGTTCCATGGCCCCCGAGGTTGGGGACCCCTGCTGTAAGGCTTCACGCACGCAACAACTGGAACCACAGCAAGTGAGAAGGCCCAAGATCACTTAAGAGTTTCACAGGTATCAGATGGCAAGAAGTCCCATTCTCTGAAATACTGTTGAGATCCTGTTTTGCAACGAGAGGCTTACAGGGCAGCAGGGAAGACAAAGTCTTCATTTCATAGGCATGAAAATGATATTCCTTTTGTTTTGAAGGTAAAGTGGGAAGTCTCTTAATAGTTACATTAATAGGTAAATTTCATTTCTTTCTGTGTTAGGCACTGGGACCAAACTCCTTTTCTGTTCCTTCTCAATGTGGATTAAGTAGATTTGGACCATAGAGCCCATTCTCTACATTTGGAGTCAGTGAGCTAAACAGGCAACAAGGACTCCATCCCCTTCAGAAGTCATTCAGAACAAAAGATTTAAATCAAACTTTAGGTGGAGATAACTTCTATGCTAAAATTTTAGGAGTCATTTAACATTTTCCGTCAGTATGTTTCATCATATTTTTCAGTGTGTGTACTACTTTTGGAATTCTTTTAAAGGCTCATGTTTTTAAAACAAAGTAACCTGCCTCTTAAAAAAAAAAGTAGTAGTAGTCACTCAAAACAGCATGGCTGTCACTGATGGGCTGTGCATGCCACAGTCCCTGGAGGACCCCACTGCAGGGCTGATGATTCACAGCACATGCAGACCGACAAAAACAAACTGCCATTTTTCTCCCAAATGAGGATTTATAGTCATGATTGTCACCCTCTGGGGGCACTTCACTGACTCCCTAATATAACACTCAAGGTGAATCTGATTAAAATCAAATTTGTCAGTGGTAAATCCAATGTATTTCAATTTAAGAAAATTCATTTTGATTACATAAAAACATTTTTATAAGATATTTTAGATGTATATACAGTATTACACATAACTGGGATAATGTTTTTGGGGGATAGGAAGGTACAGCCTGAACTAATTTAATGGTTTTTAGATTGAGTCTAAACCAATGTCCAAAAGTGAAAAACCTGGTTATTTTGTACAACAAACAAATTCTGGCAAATACTGACAATATGGCAACAGAACTGAGTTCTAGTTCCACGTCTTTTCTTTCTGCTGAATATTGAATATTGGGACAATCATGGGTAAGTCATTACCCTCTCTGAGAGGCAGTTCCTATAAATTGATAATAATCATTTTAAACTCTGTAAGGGCAAACAAATTTATCGTTATTATGTTTATAATACTCCTAAGAGAATAACTATGTCCACTTCAACAATTTAATAAAGAATATTTGGAAGACATTAGAAAGATAATTTATTTAACTCCCCCTTCTCCCAAAAAAATCTGTGTTTTCTATATATTTTTTATTTAGCAACAGGTAAAAATTTTAACCAAAAACTTAATTTTAAAATGTTTAATTAATTTTTAAGTGTAGATAACCTGCCAACCTTGGTAAACTATTTAAACCAGACCAACATGAATGAAGCTAGAATATAACACTATGCCATTGAAAAAAGAATCTGCCACCAACACTGCCATCTTACTTTGTTCAGAATTTCCAAGTTAAATACAATGTTTTATTCACGTTTGAATGAAAACATTCAATTCTCTTTTTTTTTTTCTCCAGACGGAGTCTCGCTCTGTTGCCAGGCTGGAGTGCAGTGGCGTGATCTCGGCTCACTGCAACCTCCACCTCCTGGTTCAAGTAATTCTCCTGCCTCAGCCTCCCGAGTAGCTGGGACGACAGGCGTGCGCCACCACGCCCAGCTAATTTTTGTATTTTTAGAAGAGACGGGGTTTCACTATGTTGGCCAGGATAGTCTCAATCTCTTGACCTTGTGATCCACCCGCCTCAGCCTCCCAAAGTGCTGGGATTACAGGCATGAGCCACCGCGCCTGGCCAAAAAACATTCAATTCTCAAAATAAATATGCACGGTCAGGAAGGTTACGTGTTGTTGGGATAATTTTACAAATGAGGAAGATGAAGGTGATAAAGATAAGTAATAGATTCAAAGCCCACAGCTAGCAGTGGTGGTGTAAGTAGAAGCCAAACCCAGCCTTCTGGTTCACCCTGCCCAAGATCATGCCTGCCTCCAAACATCAGACTGTACTTTCCAATCTCGGTTTATCTGTAGACTTGTACAGAAGCACAAACTCTCCAGATCTTTTAGTTTCTAAGCAATATACTGATCTAATAAACGATTTAGAATGCCTTAAATCAATACCTCCCATTTTTAAAAAAATGTAGAGCTAAAGTATTCAAAGTCAACGGCCCACTACACCCCAACCCCGACTGAGTAAAGCAATTTTCTTTACTCCATCTGAATAATTTTGTAGGAAAATAAATTCTCTGAGAACACTTTAATATCAGATAACTAATGTAGTTCATGGCCTATTGTGGCTTACTTATAAAACTTTGCTTAAAAGGTCAAGTGAACAGAATGCTTAATTTATAAATTAGAAATTATAAATATTAATCTTTCCTGATATATCAAAAGACATAGAGATTTTTAACCAAGTGTTTTTCAATTTTTGAAATCCATTTTGTTTTAAACTCATGTTTTTAAAAAATCAGTTACTGAGCTATCATCATGTGTGTAGCCCTGTGCTCATTTAAGAAATTAAACCATTGATTTTTATCTTAACTCTGATATTGCTTAACTCAGTATTCAAAAATGACACCCTGATAGATCCGTATCTGTGTACAGGTATGAATGGGGGAAAAAATCATCAATGCATAGCAAATGGCCTTTTTTTGCACTGCACAAAGACTGCTCTTACTCTTTACATAGCCTGCTGTCTGTCCTGTCTTGGGCTGTCAGGCAAGACTGGGCAAGGACACACCCAGTGCCCCCCACCAACACACCTTTATACCTTCACCTGGTTGGACCACCTAGAGAAGTAATCTTAGCACTGAGAAATTACACAATCTGACTGAAATTGTGCCCCCTTTATTAAAGGATTCTTTCTGCTCACCTTCCAGGCCATGAGAGCACTGAAGGGAAGATGAGTTGCATTATAAATGTACCCCCTCTGGTACTAATGCTTAACACATCCCCTAACTTATAAAAGTGATTTTATAACTCCCCAAAATGAGCACAATGGGCTATCATTTGTTCATCATGACTGTGCCCATAAATCAAAGCACAGAGCTAATTAAAGCCTCATGATGGCAGTCTTCTGTCCCCACAGGATCAAGTTCAACTCCTCACCATGGCACACAAGGTCCACTATGGTCTGACCTGCTTCTACCATCTCCTCGCCTGCACCACCCTCCTCTAACACTTAGTACCCACTGTAGCAGCTGTGCAGAATCTGAATTGGAAAAAGGGGATAACTGTTTCACACTCCTACATTTTTGCACAAGCTTTACTTGCTGCCTAGAATGCCTTTCCATACCCCCTCCTCTGGCCAACCACCTGTAAGCCCTCCTAACAGTATTTGCCTTGTTAATTCCTTTCATTTGCCATTACTGAATCTAAGTGTCCCTTTCTCTTTTGGACAACTTCACAGATCCCCAGGAAGAATATATATATTCTTATATACCATACACACCATTCAGAGGGTACTTAATATGCTGTCAATCAAGTTACATGCTTTGAAGTCATCTTACTTTCCACCCAGTGAGCCCCAAGAAGATGGGAAAAAGGTCTGAGTCAGCTCTGAATTCCCAGGGCTCACCCAGTGCTGGTATAACTCAAACAGTCAATACTGGAGGAAGAATTAATATTGCTTAGCAGGCCAGATAATTCTTCCCATGCTGGGGGTGCCAGGCTGTAAGCAGTCAGGACTTGGCTGAGTCTTCACTCCCAGCCCTGGAGAAGACACTGCCTGACATCCCAGGGCACACGTCCAGAGATAAGGGCACACTCTCCCAAAAAGGAGCACTCCAAATGGGATGTGCCACACAAGAAAAGAGTGAGGAGGCAGACACTGCACCAGTACTTCTTGGGAGTACTGGTGCAACCTACAGGATAGGAATTTTCTTTTAATCATAAGAGCTTGCCTTTTATCTCAATTTATATGACTTTGTCTCCTACATTCATCAGTAAATGGCTGCTCTGTAATAGAAATAATTTAATCCAACAGAGCGTCAATATAAATATTCCCCAAACTAAAATAAAGTCTTTACCTATGCAAAATTCAACCAGCCAACAATGTTCCTATCCCACTCCTACCACTAGCACACTCCACATACTTTGACTCAGGGGTTGCTTGCTTCTACTTTATACATCACATAATAAGGTTGGTTATATAGTTTCCAAGTCTCCTGTAGATTAAAAGCAGCATATTTAGAAGAGAGGTAAAGAAGACAAAAAAAGTTACAAAAAACCAGACCCAAGAACCCTCGGTCGGTCTAGCGATCTGAATATTTCTGCCCTACTGGATGCACAGTACATTACATCTAAAAGTACTTTTTTTTTTTTTTTTTTTTTTTGAGATGGAGTTTTGCTCTGTCAGCCAGGTTGGAGTGCAATGGCGTGATCTTGGCTCACTGCAACCTCTGCCCCCCCGGTTCAAGTGATTCTCCTGCCTCAGCCTCCTGAGTAGCTGGCATTACAGACATGCGCCACCATGCCTGGCCTAAAAGTAGGTTTTTAAAGGCACAAATTATCAGCTTTATAGGAGTGCTGACTATAAAAAATTAAACATTTCTCAATATATTCCTATAAAGCATAACTATATGTAAAATAAAATTTTATAAGGAATTCTACTTCTAGAAATTTGCCCTCAGAATGTAAGTGGGCAAGATGAATACACCAATATTTTTAGTGTAGAACTGTTCGTACTAGTGAAAAACTAAATACTAAAGGTATTGAGAAACAGATTTTATATATATATATGAACACAACATGGCCATTTTTAGATCATATTCATTAACATGGGAAAATAGCCAAAGTATTGAGTTAAAAAATAAAGGCTGATGGGCTGGGTGCGATGGCTTGGTGGCTCACACCTGTAATCCCAGCACTCTGGGAGGCCGAGGTGGGCGGATCACCTGAGGCTGGGAGTTTGAAACCAGCTTGACCAACATGGAGAAACCCTGTATCTACTAAAAATACAAAATTAGCTGGGGGTGGTGACGCATGCCTGTAATCCCGGCTACTTGAGAGGCTGAGGCAGGAGAATCACTTGAACCCAGGAGGTAGAGGTTGCGGTGAGCTGGGATCATGCCACTGCACTCCGGCCTGGGCAACAACAGTGAAACTCCATCTCTCTCTATCTCTCTCTCTATATATATATACACACATACACACACACACACACACACACACACACACACACACACACATATATATAAATGCTGGTAAACAGAATGTGAAGTTATACAATTTCACTCACATTGTATCATGAGAATGACACGTGTGTATGTTTTGGTATGTGCATGTGGGCGCACATGCATGCATATTATCAAACTGTTAAGAGTGACAACTCCTGTCTCACCAAACTGTTAACCGTGATTTTTGCTCCTTCACAATTTTCTATGTTGCCTGAATTCCCTACAGAAAGACAGACTTTCACATAATCATTTTAAAAAATTGTTTAAAGACATACTCCAGAACAGGCATATTCATCACGAATGCCACTTTACAGGATAAAAGATACGGAAGAAAAAGGTATATAGATGAATGTCTGTAGCCAGTTTGGATGCAACTACCATGTGTTGCTTTCCATCTTTCTCCAATACTAGAGAAATCAGCAGAAAGCTATAGACTCATCACTGCAAATTCATCAACACTACTAGAAAACACAACATTGAAAGTTAGAGTATCTATACATAAAGATATCTCACATAACACTCCAGTCACCCTATCAATTTCACAGTTTCTTAGTTCTATCTGGAAGAAGTACTTCATCAAATTTTCAATGTCAAAACACGAATGCATGCCAGTCTATGAGGGAAATACAGTCTTGAAGGAAAATATATGCAAAATGAAGGTAGACCTGTAAAAGCCCACTGGATGGCAAAGAGGATTCCTGGCTCAAAAAGTTTTGAAAATACCATTCTTTGCTCTACTGGCGGGATTTGATGGCGTGATGTCTCACTGAAAGTTCTCCGCTCCCAGACATGGGTCCCTCAGCTTCCTGACTCAGAAGCACAGCAGCAAGCATCATGGGAAGGTGAAGAGCTTTCCTAAGGATGACCCTTCCAAGCTGGTGCACCTCACAGCCTTCCTGGGATACAAGGCTGGCATGACCAACATCGTGCAGGAAGTCGTCAGGCCAGGATCCAAGGTGAACAAGAAGGAGGTGGTAGAGGCTGTGACCATTGTGGAGACACCACCCATGGTGGTTATGGGCATTGTGGGCTACGTGCAAACCCCTCCAGGCCTCCAGACCTTCAAGATCGTCTTGGCTGAGCACATCAGTGATGCGTCCAAGAGGCATTTCTATAAAAACTGGCATAAATCTGAGAAGGCCTTTACCAAGTACTGCAAGAAATGTCAGGATGAGGATGGCAAGAAGCACCTGGAGAAGGCCTTCGGCAGCATGAAGAAGTACCGCCAAGTCATCCACGGCATTCCCTACACCCAGATGTGCCTGCTTCCTCTGTGCCAGAAGAAGGCCCACCTGATGGAGATCCAGGTGAATGGAGGCACCATGGCCAAGAAGCTGGACTGGGCCTGCAAGAGGCTCGAGTAGCAGGTACCTGTGAACCAAGTGTTTGGGCAGGACGAGATGATCGACGTCATCAGGATGACCAAGGGCAAAGGCTACAAAGGGGTCACCAGTCATTGGCACACCAAGAAGCTGCCCCGCAAGACCCACTGAGGCCTGTGCAAGCTGGCCTATATTGGGGCCTGTATCCTGCCCCTGTGGCCTTCCCTGTGGCATGCATTTGGCAGAAAGGCTACCGTCACTGCACTGAGATCAACAAGATCTATAAGATCAGCCAGGGATCCTTTATCAAGGACAGCAAACTGATGAAGAACAATGCCTCCACTGACAATGACCTGTCTGACAAGCCACCCTCTGGGTATCTTTGTCCACTATGGTGAAGTGGCCAATGACTTTGTCATGCTGAAAGACTGTGTGGTGGACACCAAGAAGCGAGTGCTCACTCACCCTTCACAAGTCCTTGCAGTGCCGACTGAATGGCGGGCTCTGGAGAAGACTGACCTTAAGTTCATTGACACCACCTCCAAGTTTGGCCATGACTGTTTCCAGACCATGCAGGAGAAGACAGCATTCATGGGACCACTCAAGAAAGACTGAATTGCAAAGGCCGAAGGAGCTTAATGCCAGGAACGGTTTTTGCAGTTTGTGGGGTCTTAAACGTTATTTTCCACTAGAAAAAAAAATACCATTTTTGAGATAGCATTCTGACAATGCTTATTCACAAAAGTTTTCTCTTTTGTGGGTTCTCCAGAGCAAGGGGCAAATTCAAGGAGGAGCGGGGAAGAGACAGTGCAAGCAAATAAGAACTTATATTTTCACTTTAAAAATATTTTGGAAAACACCAAAAATATTTCTGCCATAGATTCAAATTTAATATTGGGGGAATAAGGTATCTGAAGGTATCTAATCTTAAAAAATTATGACTTGAGTACAATGCTAGTTACATTATTTCTGAATTCTAGTAATTTTATTCTTTATAAAAGGCACAAGAGTATTAAAAAGTATGAGTTAATTACAGCAACCTTCTTAGTCAAAATAAATAGCACAGAAAAACATGAATTTTTAAAAACAAGTATGGTAGATTACTCTAAAATGTCACAATGTCATTACAGCAGACTAGCTGCTCATGAATACTTTTGTGAGGGTGGGATGCATATGTAGACAGGCAGACTGGCTGCCAGGCAGATAAGCAGGCAGGCTGACAGAGAAAAGGAAAGGAGATATGGAATGAAGATGAAGAAAGGGACTCTAGAGCAAATGGAAAAAAGAAAGAAAAATTCTATTCTGTCTCATGCTGCAGATGCCCTCAGGAAATGTCATTAATGACACGTTCTCATTACAGAAATTCCCCAGATTGGTCAGAGAACCTGCTTTTTTCATTCCCAGATCAAAAACTACATGCGCTCTTTTGTACATCAAGGCTCATGCATATATAGCACGTGGCTAAGAAATTATTCTCTGCCCAGCATGTCCTCATCAAGATACATCTGTGGCCTGCTGTAACCTCTACTGACAACACTGACAGTTGCACCGGAAGACCAACACAAAGACAGAGCAAACAGACATTGAACAGATAATAAATCTGTCAAAATTGTATTCTGAGATTCAAGATTTTTTGGTTCACGTGATAATTTCCAAATGCATTTAGACCTTGAATCACTGAAGACTTTCTCGCTTTCCCAGCTTTTCCGTCAAGCTGCAGGATTCTTTTTTTTTTTTTTTTTTGAGACTGAGTCTCACACTGTCGCCTGGGCTGGTGTGCAATGGCGCTATCTCGGCTGGCTGCAACCTCCACCTCCCAGGTTCAAGCAATTCTCCCGCCTCAGCCTCCCAAATAGCCAGGATTACAGGCGCCCATCACCATGCCCAGTTAATTTTTTGTATTTTTAATAGAGACAGGGTTTCACTATGTTGGCCAGGCTGGTCTCGAACTCCTGACCTTGTGATCCGCCTGCCTCGGCCTCCCAAAGTGCTGGGATTATAGCTGTGAGCCACCATGCCCAGCCAGGCTACAGGATTCTTAAAGCTTCAAGAAAAGTACAGTATACTTGTACTTCAGGATACAAATGTGGTACCATGAAAACAAGCCTCTGGTGAGGGAGCACCTTCCTAAAAAGATAAGCCCCAACTAGGTGAGAGGAAGCCCCACAGAGTGCCCTCAAAGGTGAAAGAACAAACAAGATTCCACTGACACGTGGTAACTTTCAGCAGTTTTCATCTCTTCTCTCATTTCTTCTCCCCAAAGGAGTTTGCAAGTATGTGTCCCAGTACACCAAAATGCATTTACAGATCTTTAAGTTACAAAGAATAAAGAAACACTGATCTAGAATATTCGAAAACCACGTTAAAGGCAAAGTCCTTCTGATGACTAATGAACTAAGTTCAAAATTCCACAATTTTATCAAATTGTCCAATTTCATAACTGTTCCTACTTCAAACAATAGATGCAAACAGAATGGATCTCCATTTTAAGGTTTCCTTGCAGCAAAATGCCCAAAGCCACAATTCTGACACAAGAAAACTCAAAGCTCTCAGTCACTACACAGCAAAGTAGTTAAGAGTATAGATATTTTTGAGCCACTGTGTGTGCAAATACTAGCTCTGCCATTTATTAGTTGTGTGACCAAAGCCAAATTACTTAATATCTGTGCCTTAGTTTATCTATCTCACAGGGTTGTTGGAAGTTTTAAATAAATTAATACATGTAAAGCCTTTATAACAGTATGTGGCACTTGATGTAAGTATTTTCAAGGTTTTTAAAGAAATCAAGCAAGGTTTTGAAATGTGAACTGTTCCAACTTCCAAGAGGAAAAGGAGAAAGTAGAGATGGTTTTGTAGGTTTTTTGTTTTGTTTTTCAAAGGATAGCTTTGACAGGCCACTAATTCAAACTAATTTTACATATACTCATAGTGTTTAATGTGTTAAGTGCTTTGCCTTACAGTTCGAGAGTATAGACTATCACAAACACACAACTGATTTAGAAAGCAGCACTTAGCCAGGTGCGCTGGCTTATGTCTGTGATCCCAGCACTTTGGGAGGCTGAGGTGAGTGGATCACATGAGGCCAGGAGTTTGAGGCTAGCCTGGCCAACATGATGAAACCCCATCTTTACTAAAAACACAAAAATTAGCTGGGCATCATGGTGCGTATCTGTAATCCCAGCTACTCAGGAGACTGAGACATGAGAATCACTTGAGCCTGAGAGGCAGAGGTTGCAGTGAGCAGAGTTCATGCCACTTCACTCCAGCCTGGGCAACAGAGCAAGACTCCATCTCAAAAAAAAAAAAAGAGAGAGAGAGAGAGAGAAAGGGCAAAATAACACTTCTGTAAAACATAGGTAGAAGGAAAGTGTTTTTTTGTTTTTGTTTTCCCAAAGAGGGAGTCTCGCTCTGTCACCCAGGCTGGAGTGCAGCGGCTTGATCTCGGTTCACTGCAATCTCTGCCTCTGGGTTCAAGCAATTCTCCTGCCTCACCCTCCTGAGTAGCTGGGATTACAGGGAGGCACCACCAGGCCCAGGTTTGTTTTTTCCTTTTTTTTTTTTTTGTATTTTTAGTAGAGACAGGGTTTCACCATGTTAACCAGGCTGGTCTCAAATTCCTGACCTCAGGTGATCTGCCCGCCTTGGCCTCCTAAGGTGCTGGAATTACAGGCATGAGCCACTGTGCCCAGCCTAATTTTTGTATTTTTAGTAAAGGCGGGGTTTTGCCAAGGTGGCGATCCTCCTACCTCAGCCTCCCAAGTAGCTGGGACCACAGGCGCATGCCACCACACCTGGCTAATTTTTTGGTAGAGATGGGGTTTCACCACATTTCCCAGGCTGGTCTCGAACTCGTGGGCTCAAGCAATCCACCCATCTCAGCCACCCACAGTGCTGGGATTAAAGGAATGGGCCACCACGCCTGGCCCTTTTTCTCAATGTCTTACATTTGAAATATCCCATTATTTTATTTAGTGCAGGGGTGATAATTAAAATAATCAGCCTTTTCACAAGATGGCGCCGAAAGCGAAGAAGGAATCTCCTGCCCCTCCTAAAGCCGAAGCCAAAGCGAAGGCTTTAAAGGCCAAGAAGGCAGTGTTGAAAGGTGTCCACAGCCACAAAAAAAAAAAGATCCGCACGTCATCCACCTTCCGGCGGCCCAAGACACTGCGACTCCGGAGGCAGCCCAAATATCCTCAGAAGAGCGCCCCCAGGAGAAACAAGCTTGACCACTATGCTATCATCAAGTTTCCGCTGACTACTGAGTCTGCCATGAAGAAGATAGAAGACAACAACACACTTGTGTTCACTGTGGATGTTAAAGCCAACAAGCACCAGATTACACAGGCTGTGAAGAAGCTCTATGACATTGATGTGGCCAAGGTCAACACCCTGATTCGGCCTGATGGAGAGAAAAAGGCGTATGTTCGACTGGCTCCTGATTACGATGCTTTGGATGTTGCCAACAAAATTGGGATCATCTAAACTCAGTCCAGCTGCCTAATTCTAAATATATATATATATATATCTTTTCAACATAAAAAATAAACAAATAAATAAATACATAAATAAAATAATCATAAGTTTCATCAGCATGAGATATGGAAAAGAACATGGAATGGACACAACCCTCGCTTTCAGGTAATTTATGTAAATATGCTGTTTGGTTGGGGCAGCCGATTTACTGTATCTTATTACTGATATTACCCATTTGCTGACTGGGGAAAGTGTAGATTTCTCCCAAAAGCAGATGGCCAATCTAGCACAGAATGCTGTTTTCTGACATAAGCAACTACCAGCAGAGAAGTAAACTCTCAATAATCAGAACAAGTCCCTTTGAACTCTATATAGTGCTCATTCTCAATATCATAAATAATACAACAAAAGGCAAAGGCTCCCTTGAAAAGAGTCTTAACAACTAAAGATAAAGGAACCGGCCCATAAATGAGTGAGTTGGTAGAGGGCATTTGGCAGGAGCACATGGATAAAGAGCCTCAAAAATAAAATGAGAGCTAGTAATGTTCTCTGAGACAGTAAACTGTTCAAAAGTATGAAAAACATCTTTAAAACCCACACAAAGGGATTTTTAAAACAGGAAAATCTATTAACCCACAAGTTGTTGGGTTATTTTTCTTAAGTACACACATGTTTTGGAAACTTCAGAATCTCAAAATATATTCCTGATTAGCAACACTCAAGTTTCCAGCTGCCTTTACATTTGTTCGCTTTGTCAAAGCCCTAATTCTACCAAAGTCCTTTGTCCTACACAAATGCCAGCTCAGCTCACCTTACTAGAAAGGCTCTTCTGGTTTTGTCAGCTGTGCCCATGATAAGCAGCTGGGGAGTATGGAAAAACCATTAACCATTGACGGAAAAAGCGAGTAGCCATGGAGTTTCACCATTTGTTGCAGAAGTGGTTATAAAAAAAATGTAAATCAAAAAATGAAATTAAAAAGACTATTCATTGCTGCACACCTGCTCCAAAAAGCTTTGCAATCACCAATCCATGTAAAATAGCCACAGTTCAATTAAAAGAAGTACTAATCCTTGTTTAAACAGAGAGAGAAAAAAACTAAGAAGGTACAAAGCAAAGGCAAATCACTCAGGGCAAATTACTCAGAAGCAGGAAGAGAAATGTCCATGGATGCACTGGGGATAAACCAAAGGTCTTTCTGAAGTCTGATGTAGTACTCTAAAGGTATGGCATATCCAGGGCAGAGAAACATCAATTTGGAATGTATGCAGGAGAGCTTTTCACAACTTCAAAGCATTGAAATGTGTTCCTAATTAGTATGTAACGTATGAAAACCAAACGCAGATTAGGCCTCAAATATTTCTCATCTTTAGCACAGTCCAACTGCTGGGCATCAGTGCCAGTTTCCATTCCCTCCTATGCCCACCTGTGCCCACCACCCCAAGAAGTGTGGCTATCAGGAGGGCTCTCCCCTGAGCCTGTGCAAGAACCCCACTGAAAACCCCACATCCAAAGCTGGCCATGAGTCGAATCCAATCAGGCACCAACAGTCTGGGGTGTTTGCCTCTATTCAAAAGACAAGAGAGCCAATAGCTTCTCCGTAAAACCCAGGAAAGTGGACATCATCACCATAGCTAGCAGGATTATGCACACCCTGGGGCATAGGGGCTAAGGGAAGCCTCCCAAAAGAACTGAATGGATTTTCAATGAAGAAGCCAAGTAAACTACGCTGCCTGGTTATGTTAGACAGTATGTGCTATACAGAGTATGTGCATTCTAGTATGAAACAATGAAAGAGAAAGCATTAACATTGATAGAATGCTAATGCAGGGGCCAAGATACTAGAAACAAATTATCTCAATTAATGCAACTGAGACCCACAGGAGTTAAGTAACTGGCCCCAGGTCACAACAGTAGTAAGGGCTAAAACCAGAATCTAAACTCAGGTCTAACTACAAATTAAGTGTTCTTTCTGTCAAATCGGATGCCTTTCATTATTTTTCTCATTTATCATGCTGCCCTGAAATAGTTAAGCTTCACCTATGGGCATCTGTAGAGGTGATATCAAACTCAAGAGTGAGTGGAGCCTTTCGTGGACAACCCAGGAGTACATGCTGGCTTGGGAGAACTCCGTTAGATTCTAAAGTGTTTCCCTTTTACCACTTTTGATGAAAATCTTTCTCAAAATATTTGTCTTCTTGAAGAGAATATACCAAACACCATTACTCAGTATATGTGTTGCCCATGTCCATGGTGTTCTGCCATTAGAAATGACAGACTGCACTGCACCTTAGAGATGGAAGGGGCTGCACAGACCACTTAGTCAAACCCCAGGACTGCAGGAGTTTCCTCCAAGATTTTTACAAGCTGTCAGAGCAAAAAAAGTGAATATGAAAAGGCGGCCATTTACATGTGGTCCAATAGATCTAAGATTTAAGCAGTTTGGGAGACACAAGTTCCAATATTCCATCAACATTCAAAGTCACTCCACCGGCACCTGAGTTTTATCCAAGCAAACAGAAATAATACTCTCGCTAAAGCCAAATTGGTCGCCTATCCATCTTCACATTTTCTAAACCCTGTAATCTCAGGAATTCAGACTCAACCGTTCATAAGGTTTTATGAGAGTGGTGGCTTGCTTTAGCCTTTGTGAATTTTCTTTCTTCCCTGCCCAGACTCAAAGGGCTATGTATACTTTTCACTACCATGCATGTTCTAAAAACTTTTATTCAGTTCAGAATTCTTACCAGCAAAGATCAAAGATGCTCTGTTTTAGCAAAGAAAGCAACATTTTATCTGGCAGAATTCTTAGGTGTCAGGAAAGTAGTAGTTTTTCTCAGTAGAAATATTACTGATGTTAGCATAAGTTTTTTGTTTTAAAAAATAAGATGTCCTATTACTTAAATCAATCCCAAAAGGTATTAGCATATATAAGAAAAAGTTCTGGCCAGGTGTGATGGCTCATCCCTGTAATCCCAGCACTTTGGGAGGCCTAGGTGGGTGGATCACCTGAGGTCAGGAGCTCGAGACCAGCCAGACCAATATGGTAAAACCCCATCTCTACTAAAAATACAAAAATTAGCTGGGCGTGGTGGCATGTGCCTGTAGTCCCAGCTACTCAGGAAACTGAGACAGGAGAATTGCTTGAGCCGGGGAGGCGGAGGTTGCAATGACTTGAGATTGCACAACTGCACTCCAGCCTGGGTGACAGAGCGAGACTCCGTCTCCAAAAAAAAAAAAAAAGTATTAACAGAATATTGTTATTTAGCAACCTTTCCAGGTCTTCTTTCACTCAAAATAAGATCAAGATTTCAATTATGACTACCGCCAGCTGCTGGAGGTAAAGAGAAAGCCAGCCCCACTCCCATCACCGGCCTTTCATTATCCTCCCACCTCCAGGCTGCCTAGATCTTTAACCCAATGGGGTGGAGGCTGCTCGTCAGCTGCCTAGTCTCTTTGTTGACTGTACCTAGTTATTTTAGCACTATGCATGAAACTTAAAAAGAAAGGAAATCCTAAATAAAAGCAAAATACAGGGTGTCTGAAAATTCAATAAACATACAATAAACTTATTTTTTAAAGTATGCAGGTTACATTTTTAAGTAAGATAATCACTGAATAACACACAATTTTAGCTGTGTGTCCAGACTTTTTGGACACTGTATTTATTGTACCACTTTCAGGTTGAGAACGAGATTCATTGATTTGAAATTAAAGGAACTTCACCTGGAAAGATGTTTGGAAGTTAAAGAAAATAACACTGAGCATGTTATTTAAAAGCATCCTGTTCTCTGACTTTGTGGACACCCTGTATCTTAATCTACTATAAATTAACTCCCTAATTTTCTACCTACTTCCCTATGCACCCTAAACACCAAATTTTTTCTTTTTTATTTATTTATTTTTTAGACAGAATCTTGCTCTGTTAACCAAGCTGGAGTGCAGTGGCACGATCTCAGTTCACTGTCACCTCCACTTCCCAGGTTCAAGTGATCCTCCTGCCTCAGCCTTCCAAGTAACTGGGACTACAGGAGTACACCACCACATCCAACTAATTTTTTTGTATTTTTAGTAGAGGGGGGTTTCGCCATGTTGGCCAGGTCGGTCTCAAACTCCTGACCTGAGGTGGTCCACCTGCCTCAGCCTCCCAAAGTGCTGGGATTATGGGCATGAGCTACTGCGCCCAGCCCAAACTTTTTCTTTCTACACATAAGGCATCACGACTTTACTGCTGTATTTTGGAAAACTGAAGAAAGTATTAAAGAATTGTTGGCATCATTAGAATCTAGTCAATTTTATTACTAATTGCTACGTAACTCTAGGTGAGTCCCTGATCATAAATAAAAATGTATCTTAAGATTACAAATGTTGATGGGAGTGCCACGCCAAGGAATAGCAGACTACTCACTTAATTCCTTTGAAAAAATATCAGAGAAAAACTGAGGTAGAAAGGATTGCCTCTTTCTAATCCAAAATATTAAAGATGCATTTTCCAGCTATGTTGTCACCAAATGACTGACAGCTATGTGTGGAGAGAATCGGCATCAGCATGCATGAGATAGCATGCAGGACCAGCCATCACCAGCCACACTTGTCTATGAACATGATGCTAGTCTTGGTTGCATTCATCTGGAAAGGACCAGCTTTTCGCCTGCATTCCAGTTCTCATTTTCCTCATGTATTGGTATCACTCTACTGTCTATAGCTCAACCAAAAAGAAAAAGTTTAGCAGGTGGACCTTTACTAGTATAACACATGTTAGCTACAACTAAATTCATTTGTTATATCAAGAAAGAGATCTGCATTCTACTTCCACATGAAAAGCCCTAGTAAATTTTACATTTGTTTTGAACGGATTGTATTACATGTATCCACACAAAAAACTACTATATAATGCACTGTGATGGAGGGATCTATTCACTCCACACTGCATGAATACCTCAATTACTAAAGGGAAAAAGAGCCCTTCTTGTGGCATTCAAAAGGGTGACTATATGGAGTTACAGCTGAAGAACAGGGAAAAATATATCACTCTGATGATCAAAGACGTAATATACTGTATGTTAGTTTTCCACAGACAAGTGGCCACATGTCACAGAATAGAACAAAATAAAACTACAGACAACTGCTCACCACTGAGGCAAGCATGTACTTTTATTCATCCTTTAATATGAAGCCATGACACGTAAAATGTCACTTTGAGCTTTGTGTAGGTTAGATGTACCTTGCCTTATTTAAATTCAATAGAGTCGTAAGGGAAAAAAAATGTGGAAGATAATTTTCACTTTAAAAAAGAATTTGGAAAATATTCTTTAAAAAGTAAGTCCCAGAATGACTCATTCTACAAATATATTACATACTACAAGGAACAATAAGTGTTTATGAATACATGTAGCAGGGACTACAGGCACTCACCACCACATCTGGCTAATTTTCTTTGGTTTTTGTTTTGTTTGAGACAGAGGCTGGCTCTGTTGCCCAGGCTGGAGTGAAGTGGCAGGATTTAGGCTCACTACAGCCTCGCCTCCCGGATTCAAGTGATTCTCCTGCCTCAGCCTCCGGAGTAGCAGGGATTACAGGTGCACGCCACCACGCCCAGCTAATTTTTTTTAAATTTTTAGTGGAGACAGGGTTTCATCATGTTGGCCAGGCTGGTCTCGAACTCCTGGTCTCAGGTGATCCACCCACCTCAGCCTCCCAAAGTGCTGGGATTACAGGTGTGAGCCACCACACCTGGCCTATATTTTTTAAAGTAGAGACTCGGTATTGCCATGTTGCCCAGGCTGGTCTTAAACTCCTGAGTTCAAGCAATCCACTTGCCTCAGCCTCCCAAAGTCCTAGGACTATAGGTGTGAGCCACCTCACCCAGCCCATGAATGATTTTATGCTTGTAGTAACAATTCTAAACCAGGGGTTAGCAATCTCTGGCATAAAAACCAAAGAGTGCAAAAGTCAACAGTGAAGACTTAATGCCCAGTGCATAACAGTATAATCTCCCGTGATTCAAGCTAACAGTTTCCCATAAACATTTCTTAAGTACCTGCTAGGTGCCAAACAATCCTATCTGGATCAGCATTTCCTACACCTACACCTCCTGACTTGACACACAGAAAGGACTCTGAGGCTGCATATGAATGCTGACGCTGATACCATATACCCAATATACTCAGATTTTGTCCTAAAAACTATGAGTGGATACTACATATTAGTACTTGCAAAAATTAGATTTAAGTCTATCAAGAAAACCAATGTACACAGATGCTAATTGTTAGGAAAACTTTCTGGGGCTCTACTACTACAAGAGACTACTTACTAATGACTGTCGGTGGGCTGGGCACAGTGGCTCATGCCTGTAATGCCAGCACTTTGGGAGGCCAAGCCAGGTGGATCACCTGAGGTCAGGAGTTCGAGACCAGCCTGACCAACATGGCAAAACCCCGTCTCTACTAAAAATACAAAAATTAGCCGGGCATGGTGGCGGGAGCCTGTAATCCCAGCTACTCAGGATGCTGAGGCAAGAGAATCACTTGACCTTGGGAGGCGGAGGTTATAGTAAGCAGTGATCATGCCACTGCACTCCAGCCTGGGTGACAGGAGCGAAACTCCATGTCAAAAAAAAAAAAAAAAAAAAAGAAATCTAATATGAAGACAGAGTAATAAACAGAACGGAATAGTCCTAAGGCTATTCAAAGTCATAAAGAATAGGCAAAACTATTTTCTCACCTTAAATATCACACAAGCAGGCTTAACAGTTTGCCTGTCTATCAGATGTAACTTGGCATTTGCATTGCTAATAGTCCTTTTTCAAAGAGTGCTCACACTTTCAGTTCCTTTTGAATGATAATAACTGAATCTCCTACCTACCCTAGGACTCAGACATACTAATAACGTCAAGCTGCAGATAAGCACTTTCATGTTCAGAGTAGAAATTTTTTGAGGGAGGTGTTTGTTTTTGTGGGAAGGCATTGTATAGGAAGGTTCATTCTGCTCTGTTGTAGTTTTTACTTGATACTCCATAAACAGCGAATGCAAATATAATTTATCCCTCATGAAAAGACATATATAAGACAAAAACCAATGGAAATGAAAAATTCCTAAAAGAGCTGTTTTCAATATGCACTAGAAAAAAGGATCCTCACTTCTTTGTGGTATTAAATTCTTTGTCTTCATACAGTTTTCAACTCAAAACTAGTCGTCCAAAGACCCTTTGGAAAAATGAAACTGCAAAAGGCAATGGATTACTCAACCACAAGTAAATCCCTACAATTTTAAGATGACAGTCTACTTCAGTGCAATCGTTTAGACAATAAAGATTTAAAGGAAAAGAGAGGCAATAAAACACTTCACGAATCCAAAAAATTGCTTCCAGGATACAAAAAGGTTTCCCTACACAAGGTCTAGCCTTGAAACTGCAGTAAGAAAAACATTTCTGAAGTAATAAACTGAAGATACAGACTTAATGTTAACTTCCCAACTGTTCTTTATTTATCTTTTTAATTTCTTTTTTTTTTTTTTTTTTTTTCCAGAGACAGGATCTTGCCCTGTTGCCCAGGCTGGAGAAGAGAGGCATGATCACAGTAGCTCACTGCAGCCTTGACTCCTGGGTTCAGGCAATCCTCCCACCTCCACCACCTGAGTAGCTAGGATTACAGGCACCCACCACCACACCCAGCTAAATTTTTTATCTTTCCGTAGAGACGGGCTCTTGCTACATTACCCAGGCTGGTCTGGAACTCCCGGCATCAAGTGATCCTCCTGCCTCAGCCTCCTAAAGCACTGGGATAATAGGAGAGAGCCATTGTGCCCAGCCCAATTTCATGTAATTTTTATTATGGCTTAAAACTGAAAAGGTAGCCGGGTGTGGTGGCTCACGCCTGTAATCCCAGCACCTTGGGAGGCCGAGGTGGGCAGATCACCTGAGGTCGGGAGTTCGAGACCAGCCTGACCAACACGGAGAAACCCCGTCTCTACTAAAAAAATACAAAATTAGCTGGGCTTGGTGGTGCATGCCTGTAATCCTACCTACTTGGAAGGCTGAGGCAGGAAAATTGCTTGAACCTGGGAGGTGGAGGTTGCAGTGAGCTGACATCAAGCTATTGCACTCCAGCCTGGGCAACAAGAGCGAAACCCTGTCTCAAAAAAAAAAAAAAAAAAAAAAATCTGAAAAGGTATTAAAGGGTATCCTTGTCCCTCAGTTTGTCTCAAGGTAAATTAAGGTTATCATTTTCTTGAGAATCCATCCACAAATGTTGTATGCATATATAAGCAACATATAAATATTTCTGTATTTTCTCCTTTCTACTCAAATGGCAGCAAAACACACATACTGTTCTATACCTTGTGGAGTTTTTTTTCCCCCCATTTAATATCTACATCATCCTCTATCAGTCTTTTCCTTATTCCTTTTTAATAACTGCATGCTACCCCATCTTGGATGGACAAATTTTTATTTAACCAGCCTTCTATAATGAACATTTAACTTGTTTCCAGTGTTTTGCTACTATAAACAAAGCTTCAATAAAACTTGGCCATTCTTCATTTCAGTTTTGCATAAGATAAAAATCTGGATGTTAAATTGTTGAGTCAAATAGTTCTGTGCATTTATAAATCTGATGAATTCTATAAAATTATCCTCCATAAAGACTGTCCTAATTTACATTCCCATCCAAAATCTGAGTACCTATCTCCCCATTCAGGCTAACAACTTGCTAAATTTTTATTTTTATCAATGTGATAGGTTTTTTAAAAAATGGCATCTGGTGTAGTGTTTTCATTTCTCTTATAAATCAAGTGAGTACCTCACCTTCTCATCATGTACATTTATCTCTCATTTCTGTGAATCTCCATATTTGTCCTTTGTCCATTTTTCTACTGAATTAAGTCTTTTTATTGGTTTGTTGACATTTTTCATACATTAAGGAAATTTGCCTATCTTTGTGGAGCTGTAAACATTTTTCAAACTTGTCTTTTGACTTTGCTTGTGGGTTTGTTTTTGTTTTTGTTTTGTTTCTTTTGACGAAGTCTCACTCTTTCGCCAGGCTGGAGTGCAGTGGCGTGATCTTGGCTCACTGGTTCAAGCGATTCTCCTGCCTCAGTCTCCTGAGTAGCTGGGATTACAGGTGTGTGCCACCACGCCCGGCTAATTTTTGTACTTTTAGTAGACACGGGGTTTCACCATGTTGGCTAGGCTGGTCTCCAATCTCCTGACCTCATGATCTGCCAGCCTCAGCCTCCCAAAGTGGTTTGTGGTAGTTTTAAATATGCAAAATATTTTATTTTTTTATACAGTCTAACTTATGAATCTTGTTTTTTTCATTGCTTCAGTGTTTTATGTCAAGAAAAAAAAAAAACCCTTCATTCTAAACTATAAAAGTTTTCTCCTCTGCTTAGTTCTATTTCTTTTGTGACTCTGCCTTTTAAATTTAAAGCTTGATCCATTTAAATTTCATTCTGGTGGAGGTATAAATTATAGATCCAACTTTATTTTTCTCCAGATGGCTACCCAGTTATCCCAACACCCTTTGAATCAATTCCCTCACTGATTTAAAATGCCACCTTTATCATGTCCTGTGTGTTCTGCGGTCTCAAATTTCCTGTCTTCATATTTTATTTCACTGATCTAGATCTATACATGTGCCTTCACACAGTTTTAATTATTGTAACTTACTATCCTTTAATCTCTTATAGACTTGATCCCACCTCTCATTAGTCTTCTTTTTCATAGTGTTCCTATTATTGTATGCTCATTTCTATATTAATTTTAGCCTTAATTTGTCAAGCCAAAAAAAAAAAATTCCTGTGGGCATTTTCACTGGAGTTACTTCCAATTTACAGATAAATTGAGGGAGCTTATTTACCTTTAAGAAACAGCCCTAATATTATAGCTGGCAATTTTGTTCCACCAAATACAAATGATGTGATTCATGGCTCAACTAGAGCATTCATATTTCATATTAGTATGGGTCCAATCACAAGATGATGGTCTTCCTCATAGGTAATAATGGTGTTTGGCACTAACCTCCCTCCTACAGACAGAAGAGCTATATGAAAAACGTATGAATGTCAAAAGTACTGTTAAAATAGCAGATTCCCTGAGTTTACCCATAAATTAAATATAAATAAGGAACAATTCTATGGTCACCATATGTTTTCTTAAAATGGAAGCTAAAGACACAGGCATAAAGAATTTAAAAAGACCTCTACAGAAGATCCAGAAAGGTTCTAAGCAATCTTTTCTTCTGAACATATCACCCCTAACATAATGGTTTATTTTATGGACTGTTTTCTAATTTTCCATTCAAAGGACATTCCAAATTAGAAAATCATGTCCATTCTACTCCAACATTCCTACAGAATTATTACCACATGTATAGTATATTTTATCATCAAGTAGATGAAAGCAAAAGGCAAGATAGGAACAAAAAGAGAAAATATTTTACATTAATATTTTACAGTTTGTAAACACTAACAAAAACTATCTCATTTGACACATATGCATAGTGAACTAATTATGAATAAATACATTAAAATGAAGAATAATTTTATAAGCAATATTTTTAAACTTTCATTTCTACCACACCCTATAATTTTAATGCTAAAAATCTTAGATACCAAAACAAAAATCCCTGTTGAAGGGTGAGGGGAGTAAGATATGATATTAAAGAAGTAGGTGGGGCCAGATGATGAAGGGTCTTGTAGGCAACAGTAAGAATTTTAGACTTTGGCCATAAGAATAGTGAAAAATCCATAAGATTTTAAGCAAGAAAAGATTGTGACCATTAGCTGATTTTTAAAGATCATTTGGTAACAATGTAGAAGATGGGTTATTTGCACGGTGACAAGGGTAGAAATAGAGAAAATAAGTTACTGCAATGAACCAGACATGATTATTAGACTTAGGGTAGGATTAGTAGCAGCAGTATGATGAAGAAAGGATTCATTTAAGAAATACTGAGTAGAAGAAATTTTAGTAGTCAAAATGTTCTAATATTCCCCCTCCAAAAAAAAGTCCCAGTGGTTACTGACACATTCTACCAAAGCTTCAATAAATCAGTACTTAAATGTAAATAGAGCCGGGTGCAGTGGCTCATGCCTGTAATCCCAAGCACTTCAGAAGACCAAGGTGGGAGGATTGCTTGGGCCCAGGAGTTCAAGACCAGTTTGGGCAACATACTAAGACCCCGTCTCTATAAGATTTTTTTTTATTTTTTTAATGTAAATGAATAAAAAGAGTTCTGGAAGTATGCAACCAAACTGAGAATAGTGGTTAGTTCTGGAGAAAGGAGGTGAAAATTATAGGTAACAAAGAGATACTATTTTTATAAGAATACATTCATGTATGACTTGTATACTTTATAATTTTCTAAGAAATTTTCCTACAAATTAAACACAAAAAGCCTTAATTCATATCTAAATTAAATAACTAACTGAAAAAAGAAATATTTAAAGAGGTAAAAATGATAAGACACTACTAATTTTTTGACTTGAACAACTCAGAAATGATATAAATGATGGTGTCATTTATAGAACTAGGAAACTAAGAGAGAAAGGCAGGTTTGAAAGGAAAATAATTAAGTCCGAGGCACAAGTGTAACAAATAAATGAAGATGTCCTATGACTAGGTGGACTACAGGAGTCTGGAGCTCAGGATAAGTGAACACTCGAACCTGGTACATAGTAGTTTGAGAGTAGATGAGAGTAGGAAAAGGGCCCAGGAAAGCGGGAAGAAGGTGGCTTAACTAAGACTGGAATTACCAAAGAGGTAAGAGAAAAACCAACAGATCTTGATTTATCAAAGTCCAGTAAAGACTGTTAAGAGAAACAGTGGTCAGTTGTGTTCAGTGCTACTGAGTTGTCAAATAAGATGAAGAATGAAGAGCCCACTGAATTTAGCAACACTGGCATCTTTAGCAGGTTCAGTGGAGTGATGGGGCAGAGATCAAAGTTGAAAGAATGAAGTACAAGGTGAAGAAATAAAGCAAATGTGATCACTCTTTGAAGAAATTTGGATATGAAAAAAAAAATCAGGCAGAGGGTAAGAATGGGGTAGAAAGGTTCAGTATCAAAGGAGGGCTTTTTTATTTTTAAGGTGGAAGAGATTTCTCCATGTTTAAATGGCATTTATGCGCAATGGTAGAAAGGGAAAGAATGATTATTTTTTAATAATGCCCCAAAATTAATATAGGAAACAAACTGGAATGCTGCTCATTTCTGTAGTATGACAGTGAGACATCTCAGCCATCAGTAAATGGAATTTATTCACTCCGAAAGATAATAAATCAACCAAACAAAAAGCCTCTTCTGTAGACATGAAAGGAGATCTGCTTACATTTAAATCATAAGGGAACTTTTAGAACATTCACATCAAAATGGAAAATGGAACTTAAAGTTCATGTGCTTAATGTCCAATCTGTAAATTCTAAAATATACTTTATCAAAATATTCAGGTGAGGGAGTACAATAATATAATAGGTCAACTTTCGCTGATTCTTCCACAGATTAAAGGTTTTACAGATGCCTTGAAAGGAAACTGATGAGTACATGAATAGCTTAGTTATTTACACCCCTTGAGGCACATACACAGCACACCTAATGGTTCTGCCCTGAGGCAGAAGACTTACAGATTGCCCTCCTAATTGCTCCCTGGACACTCAGTACACAAAGCCACGTGATCCGGAGGTACAGATTCCTATATAAAACTCACCTTTAGGAAAAAAATCAAAAGATAAATATCTTGCCAACTACTTCTAAACAAATACAACTCTTTTATAATACCCAAAACCTAACAAATCACCATGCCACGCACTAGCTAATATACCTAACAAAATTCTGACCTTCTTATCTTTAAAATAAAAGCAATTTAGGTAGACATTAACCAATTATTTAAACAACATCATTACTCAATAAACTTCTGAACATCTAGTTTTACTATAAATGCAGTGCCAATTTTATAATTTCAAAGTGAGAAATTTCATTTCTGAGGAATGCCTGTTATATCTTCATAATAAGCATAGATAGTTGATAAAGTCATCAATTTTAAGAGTTTAAAATATAAAATAAAATCTAGGTGAAGGAGGTAAAAGAACTTTCTAAACTTGAAGAAATTCAGAACTGGCGACTAAACATCTGAAAAGGCAAGGAATTTTTCTAAGTTTAGGGGAAAAAATAATAGAAACTGAATTCCTAAAAATAAAAAATCTTCCACTCCTCTGTCCCCAGGACATATTCCCCACCCTGGGGCAGAGCCCAGATGCAGACCTGAAAGTGTCCCCAGAGCCCGTGCTGTCCACCACTATGGCCCCCACAACCTTTATCAACTGATGAAAAAGAGGATAGGAGTGAAGTTCACAAAATAGGAGATGCAATGAATAAGCAAACATATGGGAAAATACGTAACTTTGTGAGTAACTTTAAATTTTCACATTAAAACAACAGGTAACTTGTAGGGGTTCTTTTGTTTTTTTATTTTGCTGTTAATTGGCAAAAATGTAAAACTATGCTAATATCCAGTGCTGGCAATTGGTATGTGAAACTGGTAGGCAATTTGGTAATACATATAAAATGCCATAAAAACATCCAACAAGCCCTTTCGCCCACTATTTCCTCTTCTGGAAGTCTGTATTAAGGGCGAAAGAAAATATGGGCAGAGTGAAGGGCAGTGCTTTCTCCACATGCACAAAGACATTCATCTGAGCCTCATGCATAAAATGAAAACTTGGAAACAAATTTAAATGCCCAAAATAAGACAACGGTCAAATAAAATATAAATCCACTGAATTATTTATGTTTACACATAACATGTATATAACAGAAAAATGCTTCTCATACAATGTCAAACCAAAAAGAGCTAGATATAAAAATGTGCAAACAATGAAAACCTGCATTTAATGCACAGAAAATACAAGGAGGAAAAACACTAAAATAGTGACTATGGTTGGTTAACACAATGGTATAGAATGACTTTTCCCATTTCCCAGTATCTTGCACATGTTTCAAAATGTGATTTCATTGCTTCTACTATTTTTATACAGTTTTAAAAAATGGGAGGGGAGGATTTCATAAGGTATTTGCAAATTTAAAATAGAAGAATACAAATCTGAGTGTTCTTTGAAACTTGTTTAAAAATCAAAAATAACAGTGCAATAAGGATGATTCATAATTTGTTTGATGCAGTTCAAGTTCTTTTGTACAGAGGATGCAAAAAAAATGGTTATGATCTCACTTGGGGTCTTAGAAGTTATCTCAGAAATTATTTAATTCTAAATAAAACTGGAAAGCCATTTGAGTTTTAAGTTGGAATGTTCCATAATCTGATTTACGCTATAGCCTCTGTTTTCTAGTTTGTTTTTTGGTAAAATCTGACATCTTACATGTCCAGTGAATTATCTGTGGGAAGAGAAAGAATCCTTTACACCACCTAACTCTTAAAAAACTAACATCATTAAGTAAAAAATCATTTTTAGTAATATTGCAAATCTTAACATCTCCCCTACTACACTGACAGTTTCTGAGGTATGGCAGGGATGCATCTTATTTTCACGTGGTGGGTGGTTCTCACATAAGTATACAGAGTTGTGCTTGAGGAGGTATACAAGGGGAAAAACTAATGCCCCATCAGTCAAGATCATCACAAACCACCACTCAAGTAAGCAGACATAAATAGGGCTGTCCACATTCAAATAAATCTTTCTTAGATAGTAAAATATTTCTGAGAGAAGAGGTGAGTACCCAAAGCACCAAACCAAAACAGTTCAGGCAAGCCCCCAGGTCATCTAAGCCTGAGCCCTGGAATACTCAATTGTAGCCAACCATAAAGTATACATTATACAATGGATTCTGAGAATTTGGCCGTTTGGTTAGTGGTGGTTAACACAGAATGGTCTTTCACTAGGACATGTCAAAAGAATGTATCTGAGTTTGATCCAATGACCAAATTACATAGATAATTCTGTAATATAGTAACTTGGCTTTCATTGACCTATGCTGAAAGATCATTTTGATTGAAATAAATGTTATATAAGATAAATTCTCCAGTAGGGACTGAGGCATTTTAGTTAACCAAGGCTGCTACATTTGCTATTAAAGCCACTGGGTCTTCAGGTCTTAGAAAAATATAGTAGGAAGAAGTTTATAATCTATATCCAGTACCCAATGAAGTGATGTACAACATACTAAAAGCACCAATGAATATGTGTAAATACTCTAGTTTAAAAAGGACATCACATACAAAATATTATTTGATAACTAAAATGTATCTAGACCTTTCTTTGTATCTTTCAACATGCTCCCTTCACACATTATATGTCACTTCATATTCAAAGAAGCCTTTTTAGTTAAGCAAGGCAGGTATTATCACCTCATCATAGGTGTGGTAAGTGGGAAGCTTAAGTGATCTACAAAAGTTCATATAGCTGCTAGATGTCAAAGCCGAAACTACACTTGTAGGGTGAACGACACTCTCATTTGCCTCTCCTCCCCTTACCAGATCTCCATCAGAGAGCTGACTGACTTGCTTCTTATGCAAGCAATGTGATCAAAAAGAAATGATTTGATGACATCCCAGATATATGTCCTTTCTTGATAGCTGGCCAGCAGTAAGAGTTGTTTCATCTACTGACACTCCATAATAGAAAATCCATAGATTTTTACCCAAAAGGCAAACTGGTAATTTAAAAGGTAAGCCTCCTACTGAGCCAAAGTCCAAACATTATTTTAAAAGAATTTATTTAAAAATTCAAGGACTAACATAAAGGAAAACCAGAGGCAGACTGCTCAGAGGTTTTTCTCCCTTGTTTTCTACTGTTTACATCAAGCAAGACATTTCAATTACCTAGAATAACTATGCCAATTATTTTGCATAGTCATTTGGCAGTGGTCCTAAAGTCCTAACTTATTACACCAATTAATATGAATACTTTTAAATTATTTCAACTGAATAAAATGTTTCTAAACTTTAAAATAGCTATCTTCTTAAGTATGGAGACTTACTGGTGTATCTACTATGAATTACTAATAATTATGTTTTATATAAAACACAGTAGCTAACATGTTTTGAGTTCTTCATTATGTACTGGGCACTCAGCTATTTAAACATGAAATCTCACTGAATCTTCACAACAATCCTATGGTGTAGGTTTTTGAGACAGGTGCTTTCTCTGTTACCCAGGCTGGAGTACAGTGGCACCCTCACAGCTTACTACAGCCTCGACCTTTTTGGCATTAAGCGATCCCCCTGCCTCAGCCTCCCAAGTAGCTGGGACTACAGGTATGTGCCACCACACCTCACTGAATATTTTTTTAATTTTTTGTAGAGATGGAGGCCTCCCTATGTTGCCGAGGCTGGTCTCAGACTCCTGTCCTCAAGTTACACCTCTCATCTTGGCCTCCCAAAGTGTTGGGATTACAGGCATGAGCCACCATGCCCAGCCACAAACAACTTTTAAATCTACTTTATAAATGTGAAAACAGAGGCACTAAACATTACTTAACCAATCAGAAGGTAAGAAAACTGGGATCTGAATGTACAAAGTCTAGCCACTATACTATATGGCCTCTGTGATCTACCTGTTCTCTTGTGTGGCTTTGGGATAATGGAAAAAGCATAGCCTCCGGACTCTGACTAACTGGGTTCAAATCCTAGCTCCTGTGCTTACAGATGCAATCTTGAGAAAGCTAGAGAAAATGTTCTTGCACTTCTCAACAACAAAAGACACATAAGGATCTGGGTAAAGTGGCTCATGCTTGTAATCCCAGGACTCTGGAAGGCCAAAGCAGGAGGATGGACCACTTGAGGTCAGGAGTTCAAGACCAACAGAGTGATACCCCATCTCTAAAAAACCTTTGTTTAAATGAAATAGCCAAGCATGGTGGTACATGCCTGTAATCTCAGGCGGCTGAATTGGGAGGATTGCTTGAAGCCAGGAGTATAAGGCTACAGTGAGCTATGATTGCACCACTGTACCTAGCCTGGACTACAGAGTGAAACCCTGTCTCAATTTAAAAAAAAAGAAAAAGAAAAAAGGCACTTAAGACCTGATGTAAGCGTTTCTGCACTGCAGAACTGTTGTGAAAACGTAACGCCTAGAAAACAGTGACTGGCTCATGCTTAGGGATCAAAAATCTCAGCTGTAACACAGTGACTCCTCAGGGGATGGTGAGGTGTTTGGGGCGATGGCTCCACACCAAATGGCCTCAAACTGCTCTTGTTGCATTCTTAAGTTTTCTTTCTTTTTTAAAGGTTTTACTACTTCATGCTATCACTTAATCAAGCTGACACTGGGGATGTGCCTGTATATAAGGCATCCCCTTCTGTGCCTTTTTTTTCTTTTTTCTTTTTTCTTCTTTGAGACAGCATCTCGCTCTGTCACCTAGGCTGGAGTACAGTGGCAAGATTATGGCCCATGCAGCCTCAACCTCCTGGGTTCCAGCAATACTCTCACCTCAGCCCCCCAAGTAGCTGGAACTACAGGCGTGTGCCACCACGTCTGGTTAATTTTTGTGTTTTTGTGGAGATGGGGTTTCGCCATGTTGCTCAAGCTAGTCTCAGGCTCCTGGTTCAAGCAATCTGTCTGCCTCAGCCTCCAAAGTGCTGGGATTACAGGCATGAGCCACCACACCTAGCATGTGCCTCTTTCAAATACACTATAAACTAGAAAGCTAAACTTTCTAAAACAATTTCTAAGTAGGAATATCCAAATTCTAGGAGAAGATTCTGGGTCTTTCCAATTAGCTAAGAGAAAAACTTCAGTATGTGGACATTGTAACATCTAGTTCTGGCTTTTTAGAGTTCGATTTGCTTATTCGCCTTCTTTCTGAGGTTTGAAGAATGCTGAGGATACCACACATTTTAGACCTACACATAAATTTGGTCTTACTGGAGCACACTATAACGTAGCACTGCCACTATCCCATCCAATCAAATACACAGGACAAAGACAGGCAAAGTGGATTCAGGCTGGTATACCACATTGCTCAAAAAATGCATAAAAGCATATGCAACCTTTTTCTGGCTAAGAATTAAAAGAAATTAAAAATGACACTTAGGCTGGGCATGGTGGCTCATGCCTGTAAATCCCAGCACTTTGAAAGGCCAAGGCGGGCAGATCGCTTAGAGCCCAGGAGTTCAAAACCAGACTGGGCAACATGGTGAAACCCAGTCTCCATGAAAAATACAAAAATTAGCCAGGCATGGTGCCCGGCGCCTGTAGTCCCAGCTGCTTGGGAGGCTAAGGTGGGAGGATCACTTGAGCCTGGGAGGTGGAGGTTGCAGTGAGCCAAAATCACTCCCAGCCTGGATGACAGAAAGAGACCATCTTAAAAAAGAAGACACCTAATTGAAGACACATTTGGAGGTTTAAGGTGGTTACAGAGGAGGAAATAAGGTATTGGGCAGATGTCTCCCTTTTAGACACATTTGCCAAACTTACTGCCAAATATGGTCTGACAGAACTTTTCAGTACACTGTGCCAACCCAATGCTATTTGCACACACTCTCTAGTAAGTCAGCAAAGGGAACTGACTCCATCTTTCAGTGATGAGCCCATTAGACAAACCTAAGTACTGAAAACCGCTAAGTGGTAGAAGAGAACATAATCACACTGTTTACTGTGAGACAAAGTCTTCACTGGATTAAAATAAAAGCACACAAGGGAGGGTGAAATGGAAGGATCACACAAAATATATCTGAGATGCCTCAAAAATAAAAGAGCTGTCAAATCAAAAACAAAGTTTAGAATGTTCCATTCTTATTACAGCAACTATATCAAGCACTGCTATATTTCTGTGTCCCATCATAGAAACTGCCATTCCCAAACATTTTTCAAAATTCAGCGTGTCAGTCATTCCCTATCCAAGAAGCTGATTGATAAAATACATATATATATAATTTTTTTTTTTTTTTTTGAGACAGAGTCCCGCTCTGTCGCCCAGGCTGGAGTGCAGTGGCGCGATCTCAGCTCACTGCAACCTCTGCCTCCTGGGTTCAACCGATTCTCCTGCCTCAGCCTCCCAAATAGCTGGGACTACAAGCGCCCACCTCCACGAATGGCTAATTTTTGTATTTTTAGTAGAGACAGGGTTTCACCATGTTGGCCAGGCTGTTTTCCAACTCCTGACCTCAGGTGATTCGCCTGCCTCAACTTCCCAAAATGCCGGGATTATAAGCGTGGGCCACCATGCCTGGCATGTGTCACATTTCAAAAAGGTTATGAACCATAATAGGGCAGGGGTCAGCAAACTTTTTCTGTAAAGAGCCAGTTAGTAAATATCTTAGGCTTTGAAGGCCAAAGTTTCTGTCACAACTACTCAAATCTGCCATTAGACCACGAAATTTGTCACTGACAATACATTAAATGCTATGGTCTGAATGGTTTTTTTGTCCCCCCAAAATTTACCAGAGTGATGGTGTTTGGTGGTGGAACCTCTGAGGAACGATTAGGTCATGAGGGCAGAACCCTCGTAAATGGGATTAGTGTCCTTATACAAGGGCATGCATGACCCCCTCATTCTTCCCATCATGTGAGGTCACAGCAAGAAGGTATCATCTATGAACCAGGAATAGGGCTCACATCAGACACTGAATTTGCCAGCACCTTGATCTTGGGTTGCCCAGCCTCCAGAACTGTAGGAAACTAAATTTCTGTTGTTTATAAGCCATCCAGTTTATGGTATCTTGCTATAGTAGCCCCAAATGACTAAGACATAAACTAATGAGTATGGATGTGTTACAATAAAGCTTTATTTATAGACTCTGAAATTTGAATTTCATATAATTTTCACATCACAAAATATTATTCTTTTGACTTTTTTTCCAACCACTAAAAAAAAAGGTAAAAAACATTCTTAGTTTGCAGGCTATACAAAAACAGGTAGATCTGGCCTATGGGCCACAATTTTCAGATCCTTGATAATAGGCTGCTCTAATATTCAAGAATGTATACACAAAAACACCTACCAACTACAATTTTAGAATTATGTTACCTTTGAATCTAAAGGGGCTGGAGTATGCTATTATGTTTTCTGAAATAGAAACTATGGGCCGGACATGGTGGTGCATGCCTGTAGTCCCAGCTACTCAGGAGGCTGAGGTGGGAGGATCACTTGAGCCCAGGAGGTTGAGGCTGCAGTGAGCTGTGATCACGCCACTGTATTTCAACCTGGGTGAAACAGTGAGACCCAGAAAAGAGAGAAAGAGAAAGAAAGGAAAGAGAGGAAGAAAGAAGAGAAGAGAAGAGAGGAAGGAAAGAGAGAGAGAAACAAACAAACTATCCTATAGAGACTACTTAAAACTCTTGGCCTCTAAAGTTAATACCAAAATGTTAAATGAGAAATTGTGTCTTTTTAATAACCTTTAAACATATTTTAGCTTACCTCAGGAATGACTTAAACCTCAGCAGTGCTCATATTAGCACAGTATTTTTATGTCCATCCTTGATAGCTAGGGTATCTCCCCACCCCCCAAGCCAACTAATCATTAAGGCACTGTGCCAATAGTAAGTTTCCGCAATATGATACCAGCTATTTCCAGAAGCTTCATTAGAAAATATATTGAGTCTAAAATAAGCATGAGAACACTTTGGGATCAGAGATGAGACTGTCGAGAACAAGGGCTTAGTCAACCTTCTGTGAGCTCAGCAGAAGTGTGCAAGGTAAGTACTACAAAATCATATAGGCAGTTCTGTTACTATTCAAAACTGGTTCTATACATCACTAGATTACACAGTATTCTTACCAATTCTATACAACAAACAATTCTGAATAACCAAGAGGTTACTCTGATTCCATGATGACACTTTCCACGAGTTGATGTGATCGTTCTTGTATGGATACCCTTGTAAACTGGTGCTGTTAGCCTGTACTGAACCTTTTCCATTTGATTGGCCTCAGTGGGTTCAGATCTAACACATTCCTTGCAGGCAGTGCTTCCTGTGGGGTGGGGAAAGGAGGGCAGAGTCTCCAATATGTCAGCTGTCTCCCTACAATATCCCTAAAAAACATCTACAGTGGCTCAAGAACAGTGTTTTTCAAATAGTGGGTTCCTGAACCACTAAGAGGTGATAGGCCAATGCTGTGTTGTCACAGAAAGCATTTTTTAATGGAAATGAAACAGTATTATTGAGAACATCAGCAAGCATGGCATGTTTTAGGGGTAAGTCTTGTCTTGTGAAAATCTGTTTCTGTTATTTACAGTATGTGTGTACTGGGTTGTGATGCAAATTTTCTTACTTTACAGGGAGTAGCAGTCTTAAAAATGGCTTGAAATGCCTGCCAGACCTAAACAGACATAAAAGATAAGTAAGTAATCAGGAGAGCAGTCAGACCTGGAAATAAAAACTGCAGTCATCACTTCATGGCACAGAAAGCTTTGGGATAATTGGTATAATCTAAGAAAAGGGCATCAGGTAGGAGAAAAGTGCCCAGCCTTAGAAGATAGGGACACCAACATTTAGAGGGCAGATAGAGGAAGAGCCACCAAAACTAGATGAAGGAGTGGCCAGAGAGGTGGGAGGAAAATCATGAGGTGAGGCTCCCCGTGCAAGCTTCCTATACTACAGGGAAAACCTGTAAAACTAAAAGTTAAGGCTGGCCGTAGTGGCTCACAACTGTAATATCAGCACTTTGGGAGGCCAAAGTGGGCAGATCACCTGAGGTCGGGAGTTGGAGACCATCCTGGCCAAAATGGTGAAACCCCATCAAAATACAAAAATTAGCCAGCATGGTGGCACACATCTGTAATTCCAGCTATTCAGGTGGCTGAGGCACAAGAATTGCTTGAACCAGGGAGGCAGAGGCTGCAGTAAGCCAAGATTGGGCCATTGCATTCCAGCCTGGGGGACAGAGCGAGACTCTGTCTCAGAAAAAAGAAAAAAAAAAGTTAGTAAGAAGGCATATCTCAGGCCGGGCACAGTGGCTCACGCCTGTAATCCCAGCACTTTGAGAGGCCGAGGCGGGCAGATCATGAGGTCAGGAGATGGAGACCCCATCCTGGCTAACATGGTGAAACCCTGACTCTACTAAAAAAAAATACAAAACAAAAATTAGCCAGGCGTGGTGGCGAGCACCTGTAGTCCCAGCTACTCGGGAGGCTGAGGCAGGAGAATGGTGTAAACCCGGGAGGCGGAGGTTGCAGTGAGCCAAGATCATGCCACTGCACTCCAGCCTGGGCAACAGAGCGAGACTCTGTCTCAAAAAAAAAAAAAAAAAAAAAGGCATATCTCAATTTCCCATTTTAAAAAAATAAGGCATGAATGATTAAGGGTTGGAGAACATTTATAAAGACAAGACAGTAAAACAAGATGCTACAGAGCCTGGAAATTTACTTACTTTGCTGACACATATCTAGGAATACTCACTTGATATTTTATGGTAAGTACTGTATACCAAGAGAGGATGTTGGTATCCATTTAAACCACCTATTTCCATATTTAAAGATATGTGGGAGACTCACATAATGGTTAATCATTTTAGGTTTGTCTGTTAGTGTTCTAAAGGCACCAAACCACGCCACAGTGAATCTTGTCCTTAAAGCATGTTTTCCACAATCTTCTTGCAAATTTCACACTAAATTTCCTGCGAGGAAAGGATACTACTTAATAATCTGGAAGCAAATGCTTTCAACATAAAGTATAATAGAATAACAGGGTTGCCTTTTGTTTAGATTGGAGTTGTCTCAAAGTTTTATCCTGAGTCCCTGTCGTTAGAAGCCACAGCTTCTAATCTTCTGGGCAGCAACCTCAGTTGGAGTTAAGGGGGTTCCCTGGAAACAAACATGAGAATCTAGTATCATGACTACTTTAAATGTCTTTGTCTAGTTCATAACTTCTTACAAATAATGTATCAGTACTCTTGGTCTTAACAAAACAGGACATTTCTGTAGTGGGACGCTTTCTTTTTCAATATTTACTTAGAAAAGAGGTAACTGCTCAGGACAATTAGTATGTTACAGAATCAGGATGATGATGCTGAAATGGGCCTTAAAAATTGTCTTGCCAAGTTCCCTCATTTAACAGATAAGAAACTGGAGCTTTTCCCAGGTGATCCAAAGGAAAGAACCTGGCTGTCAGAAGTGATCCAGAGGAAAGAACCTGGCTGTCAGAAGCAGTCAGATGAGGGTTTCAACCCCACTTCTATTACTTTTTCATCAAAGTCAGTTTCTTCATTTGTAAAATAAAAACTACCAATCTCACACAGGGTAATTAAAAGGAAGCAATGTGTTTAAAGCACTTGGCACAGTGCTGGCACATGGTGGGTACTCAAAAGTAAGTCCCTCTCCTTCAGCCCAGGGAAAAGTCTACATTGGGACCTACTCCCACTCCTCTGAGACTTTACCCCCCGCCCAAAACACACACATACACAAGGAAAAAGACCACAAGAATATATATGTATTTCATCTTTTTATTGGTCCTGATTTAAATATAAATTTAACATTAAGGGGCTTCTTATATAACACACCTAAATTCAAACTCAATCCAAAAGATGGCAATGGTTTAAGGAAAGGGTAGAGAAAGAAGAAAACCAAGGAGCCTCAGTGAGACAAGGGGAAAACAAGCAAGTCCAACATCACAGAAGTCAAAGTTGGAATTCCATATAAATGACTACTGGTATCAAAAGCCAGGAAAAAATCAAAGAGAAACAGAAGCTGAAATAACCCATTGTATTGGCTATAAAATCAGTGGTGACCTTGAAGGGAGATGTTCCAAAGGTGAGGGTAAAAAACTAAAGCCAGTAACAGAAATCAAAATAAAAATAAGTGCTAGATAAGTAAAATCAATGGAAATAGCCACTCATTTGAAGTGCTCAGCAGTAAGGAGACAAATCAAACAATTACCATGTGTGGGGGCAAGATAAAAGAGTAGGAGATAAGAGCACAGGCTCTGAAACCACACTGCCCGGATTCACATCCCAACTCTACCAAGTAGTAGCTATGTGACCTCAGGAGAACTACTTACCTTCTCCATGCCTATTTCCACATCTGTAAAGCAAGCTTAAAAATGTTACTTCCTCTGCCAGTTATTTTTCTGTTGGTTCTCAACTCTTCTCTGTATTACAAGGGAATAGAAGTCTATAAACTATATTTTCCAAACACCCTTGTCAACTTCCTTCCAGTTAGGTTCCACTCACAGGAAACACTGTCAAGAGACTGCAAGGTGAGAGAAAGAAAAGGCCTTTTTTGTTTCCTGGTTCTAGTGATACCTCCAACAGCAGCAACAGACAACTGTAGGCTCCATCATCATCTGTGGTGGCTCCAAAACAGCAGAACCAATGAAGATCTCCAGCAGACCTGCAGGGCATGCACTTTATGCAGCAGCAGACACCTGATATTTGATAATATCCTCTTCTCCTTTTTACTCATTCAACAATCAACATTCATTCTCACACACAAACACACACACACACACACACACACAATCTCTCTATCTCTATCTCTCTCTGCTTTTCTGGTCCAACATCACTTTCCCAACACACACTTTTTTCCTTTTTGTTCCTCCAGCCCTTTCAACATCACTATAACCAATACCCTGCATTAAATCTTTCTCTGCTTAAAACATCTATCTAATGGTAGGTTTTTGGTGAGGTTTTTTCCCCCCATTTTCCTGACTGGACACTAACTGACAGCACCTACTTCTTACACTTGTTTTGAAAATGAAATGAGTTTAGAAAGTAGAGACTTTAGATCACTACCTGGGTCCTAGAAAGCACTTTATCAATATTAACAATTGTTGCTCTTCAAGCATCAAACCCACATCCAAAATCGAGTTCCTTGTCTCCCATACAGAATCTAATTCTGAAAATAGTCCCATCATCCTTTCCCTCACCCAGGCTCCAAATCTGAGGTGCTTTTCTTCACATCATATGCAAAATCTGCGGGTCCTCTCTTTAGCAAGTCCACCCATCTTCATTCACCCGGTGTAAGCCTTTAACGAGCCTGGATCAAGGCCCTCCCCCTCCCCAGGGATTTCTCTGCTTGCAGGCTCTAGGTCATTCTACAGGTGCCCCAGAGTTATTTTATTTTATTTTATTTTATTTTATTTTATTTTATTTTATTTGAGACAGAGTCTCGCTCTGTCTCCCAGGCTGGAGTGCAGTGGCGGGGCAGTCAGATCACGTCATTCCCCACAAACAAAAAAAGTGGTACCCAAGGTCACAAGTCCATTCAGCCACATACGGCCTTCCTGAACCTCTGCCTTCTTTCTTAACAGTAGTTCTCACTATACCTGTCTCCTATTTGCGTCCTCAAATCTTGTACCCCAACCACAAGAGAAATCCCTGGCATTCCCCAAACCCCCGCCTTTGGTCCCTCCATATATGGATGGAATGCCTTCTGTGATCCACTCCCACTGCAGAGCCTTTGTTAGATCCTTTCCATCTCAATCAGAACCTCTCTTATTCTTCTTCAGCATTTCACCAAACCATCACTAACATAATTTACCACTATGTGTGTTGTATGTATTGTGCTCCTAATGAGACTAACATTCATTACACCTGAAACGTCCTCTATACAGCAGAGCTTCCCCATATGAGAGATTAAAGTTCCAAGACAGCAATACCTCAGCTCTTGAGCCAGCCAACACCTGTGGCATCCAATCACCAGCCCAGCCTGTTAGCAGCTTATCTACAATTAGAAATCACCTCCTATCCTAGTGCAGTACAAATTATTTTCTGTGTGCTATGAAGTAAAAGAGACTGGGAAGCACTGCTCTACAGCGTCTGGTTCAGCACCTTAAACACAAAACAATAGCACTGGTCTTCCACCAGAGCTCAAGAAATGGAAAGAACTCCTTCTCTATTTCCAAATTTTTACTAGCAGCATTTCCTTGTACTTGTAAAAGCTCTCAAGTAAAACCATACCAATTCTTCACCTATTTACAATTTTCTTAATTTTTGGAATGTGAATAAAAAAAGTGAATAAATGAAAACACAGAACTTTTAAATGTAAGAAGACTATATATTCCAGACTCATTTGTATTCATAAATATTAGATTTTATTTTGGACCATTTAACACATAACTGGATTCTGGCAGTCAATTGGAATTCAGAACACAGTTTCCTATCAAGGGGGAAAACTGTGGTGTGCTTCTTAGGCTTCCATTTTTTTAATAAATACTTTAAAACAATACTGCTTCAAATAACAGCAGTTAAATACTGCTGTCTGGGGGGAAAAAAGCATTAACTTAAAGAATGAGGAAATACATGATTTTTTTGCAGAGATTTCTGGGGATGTTCAAGATCCTTTCAAGGGCTTAAAAGGTTCAAGACATTATTTCTAACTTTAAAATTTTGTAAGATGCATTTTCCTTGTTACAAGGCTATCACTGTAGTAACTTTATCAGCCATGTATAATGACAACTGAAACAAAAAGAACAGAAAAAAGAGAACATTGGAAAAGTAAAGGGGGCAAGGAAATAACTAGAGGCAAAGAAGACATACAAAATGGTGGAACTTAGTTTTGAGCAATAAATGACAGGAGAGATACTTTTCGAAAAGAAAAACCATTCAGGATATTCCAGGAAAGCTGTCAAAAATTGAGGCGGCAACTTTCCCATGACTGCCATAAGATGGCGCTAACAACCAAGGACAGCTTGGTAACTCATTAAATAGGAAGAGTAGGGTTAAAACAGGTCCTGGAGTAAACAGGCAATTTTTTAAAAAATCCTTCAAAGGTATAAGGTAAGGTTTCCAAATTTATAGACACCTGTGAAAACATTTCCCTAGCCAACAGAGAAATTATAAAAGGATGGTTTAGTTTTCATAAAGCTATGATTATTTCATTAAGAAGACTGTCTTCTATTCTGAGATTATTTTTTAATTCTATTAGAATGTTTTGTTTTAAACTGTAATTACTACATGAGCCAGTTCTGGGTGTGTTTACCCACAGATACACTCTTTGAGAGCTCTGTATCTCAAGTGAGCTGATGACTGCCAGACCCCATTTCTCAGGCTCCTAGATCAGCTGGCTTTTCTCTGAGTTCAGTCTATGCGAGGCACTGGTGGAAAACTGGCAGGTGAGAAGGAAGGAAGGATTCACAACATTTCTCCCATTCCTTCCATCTCTTCTTTCGGTACTGTTTCCAGCAATGGCTGCACTGCTTCCATGACTCCAGCTCCTACTTGCCCCTACCAGGAGGTTCCAGTCTCCTGAGGCGAACCCTGGCTCCTTAGCCTCACCCTAGTGAGTGTATTATCTTTGTGTATTACCTTCATGTTGCTTTAAAAGGCCTCATCATTCAATCTAGCTTGCTGTTTCAGCCGCACAACCTGCATAACTAATCCCCTGTACTGAATTCCTGTTTCAAAAACTTAAGAGTGGTTTCTCTTTCCTAGGTGGACCCTGACCACTACATTAGGCCAGTGGTTCTATGTGTATCAGAATCACCAGGAATGCTTACTAAAACCCAGAAGCTAGGCCCCATCTCCAGAGTTTCCCAGTCAGTATGTCTATGTGAAGCCCAAGAATGTGTATCTCTAACAAATTAAGAGGTGATGATGATGCTATTGAACCGGAGACTACATTTTGAAAAATACTACAAAAAAGCAAAGAATTGAACATCTCACGCTGGTCTGTTTCTCCTTTTTACAAACTGGATAGTAAAATCCAAGACTCAAGAAAACCCATACTTCTGTCTTCATACAAAATATATATATATCAAATCTGTAAGACAGCTTATTACTATGAAAGACAATGTTTTTAAGGAATGAGGATTTTATCTTATTTTAATTTTCACAGCCAAGTCCAAAGGAATGATTTTTTAAAGTAAATATAGTATGTTGGTGCAAAAGTAATTACAATTTTTGCCCTTACTTTCAATAATTTCATTAATAGCATTCATTGTATTTTACCAGAAATAAAATCCCAAATATCATAACCAACCCACTGAACTTCTATGAAAATAAAATGAATCCTAACTCATATTATTGTAAATAACTCAGCCAATGAAGTCTGAAACATACAAAATAAGTAATTGGCAGATAGTTCTTCTGCCTTAAAATTTAAGATAAAAAACAGTCTCAAATAATGTGAAGGGCAACTTAAAAAGAGTGTTCTGAAGCGGGCCATGGTGGTGTGCACCTGTAGTCCCAGCTACTTGGGAGACTGAGGCAGGAAGATCACCTGAACCCAAGATTCGGGGCTACAGTAAGCCATGATCCCGACACTGCGCTCCAGCTTGGACAACAGAGCAAGACTCCATCTCTGCCGAAACACATGCACACGCACACACAGTGTTTTGAAACTAAGGTTTAAGAATCACTACAGTGTTTAGATTTATGCTCGCAAAAAGTTAAAATCAAGTATGTAATCAAATCATAGCTGAATTGTATACATAAACAGAAAGAACTTATTATGAGACCAAAGGGCCTAGGGACTAGCAGGAATTAAAAAATAATGAAGCCACTATGTAATTTTAAATTTCCTAGTAGTCACATTTTAAAAATTAAACTAAACAGGCTAAATTAATTCTAATAATACTTTTAACAGAAAATATTATCATTTCAATAAACTGCTCATAATGTTTTACATTCCTTTTATTGCACTAAGTCTCCAAAATCTGGTGCATGTGTTACACTTTCAGTAATCTCAATTCCAGCCTGCCACATGGCTACCACATCAGACACCAACATTACAGATGAATAAAAATTCGCTAGTCTCTTTACTGAACAGATTGATATTTAGCATAATGATAACAATCTACTATCCTTTTCTACAAATTACTTGTAAATTATATTTTTTAAAAGTTTAAAGTTTTAAATGTATTGTTCTCAAACACTTAGTTATAAAACCAAGTTAACATTCTGGCTCTTCACCCAAATTCATAAAGCAAGTCCTTAGAGACTTACAAAGAGACTTAGACTCCCACACAATAATAATGGGAGACTTTAACACCCCACTGTCAACATTAGACAGATCAACGAGACAGAAAGTTAACAAGGATATCCAGGAATTGAACTCAACTCTGCACCAAACGGAACTAATAGACATCTACAGAACTCTCCACCCCATATCAACAGAATATATATTCTTCTCAGCACCACATCGCACTTATTCCAAAACTGACCACATAGTTGGAAATAAAGCACTCCTCAGCAAATGTAAAAGAATAGAAATTATAACAAACTGTCTCTCAGACCATAGTGCAATGAAACTAGAACTCAGGACTAAGAAACTCAATCAAAACCGCTCAACTACATGGAAACTGAACAACCTGCTCCTGAATGACTACTGGGTACATAACAAAATGAAGGCAGAAATAAAGATGTTCTTTGAAACCAATGAGAACAAAGATACGACATACCAGAACCTTGGGGACACATTCAAAGCAGTGTGTAGAGGGAAATTTATAGCACTAAATGCCCACAAGAGAAAGCTGGAAAGATCTAAAATTGACACCCTAACATCACAATTAAAAGAACTAGAGAAGCAAGAGCAAACACATTCAAAAGCTAGCAGAAGGCAAGAAATAACTAAGATCACAGCAGAACTGAAGGAGATAGAGACACAAAAAACCCGTCAAAAAATCAAAAAATCCAGGAGCTGGCTTTTTGAAAAGATCAACAAAATTGATAGACTGCTAGCAAGACTAATAAAGAAGAAAAAAGAGAAGAATCAAATAGACGCAGTAAAAAATGACAAAGAGGATATCACCACCGACCCCACAGAAATACAAACCATCATCAGAGAATACTATAAATACCTCTATGCAAATACACCAGAAAACCTAGAAGAAATGGATAAATTCCTGGACATATACACTCTCCCAAGACTAAACCAGGAAGAAGTTGAATCCCTGTAAATAGACCAACAGCAGGCTCTGAAATTGAGGCAATAATTAATAGCCTACCAACCAAAAAAAGTCCAGGACCAGATGGATTCACAGCTGAATTCTACCAGAGGTACAAGGAGGAGCTGGTACCATTCCTTCTGAAACTATTCCAATCAATAGAAAAAGAAAGAATCCTCCCTAACTCATTTTAGGAAGCCAACATCATCCTGATACCAAAGCCTGGCAGAGACACAACAAAAAAAGAGAATTTTAGACCAATATCCCTGATGAACATTGATGCAAAAATCCTCAATAAAATACTGGCAAACAGAATCCAGCAGCATATCAAAGAGCTTATCCACCATGATTAAGTGGGCTTCATCCCTGGGATGCAAGGCTGGTTCAACATACGCAAATCAATAAACGTAATCCAGCATATAAACAGAACCAAAGACAAAAAACATATGATTATCTCAATAGATGCAGAAAAGGCCTTTGACAAAATTCAACAGCCCTTCATGCTAAAAACTCAATAAATTCGGTATTGATGGAACGTATCTCAAAATAATAAGAGCTATTTATGACAAACCCACAGCCAATATCATACTGAATGGGCAAAAACTGGAAGCATTCCCCTAAAAACTGGCACAAGTCAGGGATGCCCTCTCTCACCACTCCTATTCAACATAGTGTTGGAAGTTCTGGCCAGGGCAATCAGGCAAGAGAAAGAAATAAAGGGTATTCAATTAGGAAAAGAAGAAGTCAAATTGTCCCTCTTTGCAGATGACATGATTGTCTATTTAGAAAATCCCATTGTCTCAGCCCAAAATCTCCTCAAGCTGATAAGCAACTTCAGCAAAGTCTCAGGATACAAAATCAATGTGCAAAAATCACAAGCATTCTTATACACCAGTAACAGACAAACACAGAGCCAAATCATGAATCAACTTCCATTCACAATTGCTTCAAAGAGAATAAAATACCTAGGAATCCAACTTACAAGGGATGTGAAGGACCTCTTCAAGGAGAACTACAAACCACTGCTCAGTGAAATAAAGAGGACACAAACAAATGGAAGAACATTCCATGCTTATGGATAGGAAGAATCAATATTGTGAAAATGGCCATACTGCCCAAGGTAATTTATAGATTCAATGCCATCCCCATCAAGCTACTAATGACTTTCTTCACAGAATTGGAAAAAACTACTTTAAAGTTCATATGGAACCAAAAAAGAGCCCGCATTGCCAAGACAATCCTAAGTCAAAAGAACAAAGCTGGAGCCATCACGCTACCTGACTTCAAACTATACTACAAGGCTACAGTAGCCAAAACACCATGATACTGGTATCAAAACAGAGATATAGACCAATGGAACAGAACAGAGCTCTCAGAAATAATACCACACATCTACAACCATCTGATCTTTGACAAACCTGACAAAAACAAGAAATGGGGAAAGGATGCCCTGTTTAATAAATGCTGCTGGGAAAACTGGCTAGCCATAAGTAAAAAGCTGAAACTGGATTCCTTCCTTACTCCTTATACGAAAATTAATTCAAGATAGATTAGAGACTTAAATGTTAGACATAAAACCATAAAAACCCTAGAAGAAAACCTAGGCAATACCATTCAGGACATACGCATGGGCAAGGACTACATGTCTAAAACACCAAAAGCAACGGCAACAAAAGCCAAAATTGACAAATGGGATCTCATTAAACTAAAGAGCTTCTGCACAGCAAAAGAAACTACCATCAGAGTGAACAGGCAACCTACAGAATGGGAGAAAATTTTTGCAATCTACTCATCTGACAAAGGGCTAATATCCAGAACCTACAAAGAATTCAAACAAATTTACAAGAAAAAAACAAACAACCTCATCAAAAAGTGGGCAAAGGATATGAACAGATACTTCTCAGAAGACATTTATGCAGCCAACAGACACATGAAAAAATACTCAGCATCACTAGCCATCAGAGAAATGCCAATCAAAACCACAATGAGATACCATCTCACACCAGTTAGAATGGAAATCATTAAAGAGTCAGGAAAAAACAGGTGCTGGAGAGGATGCAGAGAAATAGGAACACTTTTACACTGTTGGTGGGACTGTAAACTAGTTCAACCATTGTGGAAGACAGTGTGGCGATTCCTCAAGGATCTAGAACTAGAAATACCATTTGACCCAGTCATCTCATTACTAGGTATATACCCAAAGGATTACAAATCATGCTGCTATAAAGACACATGCACATGTATGTTTATTGCGGCACTATTCACAATAGCCAAGACTTGGAACCAACCCAAACGTCCATCAGTGACAGACTGGATTAAGAAAATGTGGCTCATATACACCATAGAATACTATGCAGCCATAAAAAGGATGAGTTTGTGTCCTTTGTAGGGACATGGATGCAGTTGGAAACCATCATTCTCAGCAAACTATCGCAAAACAGAAAAACCAAACACTGTATGTTCTCAGTCATGGGTGGGAATTGAACAATGAGATCACTTGGACACAGGAAGGGGAACATGACACATCAGGGCCTGTCGTGGGGTGGCGGGTAGGGGGAGGGATAGCATTAGGAGACATACCTAACGTAAATGACGAGTTAATGGGTGTAGCACACCAACATGGCACATGTATACATACGTTAACAAATCTGCACGCTGTGTACATGTACCTTAGAACTTAAAGTATAAACAATAACAATAATAATAATAGACCTAAAAGCAAGCATGAACATACACAGGTAATACTCCAAAAAATGATTTCAATTAATTTTCTATTGTCAACATAGTTATATTGGGCATATATTATATTTAGCACTTTGCTAAGTGTTCTGAGGATACAGTGGAGTCTTACCAAAGAAACAAAATGATGTGTCCAAGTGCATGGTGAAGCCAAAGTTTTATTGTTTTTCTTTTTGCTTTTATTTCTGGAGGTCAAACAAACATAGTTTAACATGTCAGAGAATAGATCACTGAGAAAGGTAGTCACCGAAATATTTTTACTGAGTTTGGATAACTCTAGGTGAATAATGTGAGCAAGGCCAGAGGTAGCATGGTAGGCAGCCCCTAAGAAAGCCCCCAATGATCACTGCCTGTTGCATTATAGAATGAATACCTAGTTGAGGTGTATATTATCCAAAGTGCTATGGAATGAAAAGAAAAATAAATAAAAAGAAACACCTTTAATAGGAAATATTTTTAAAATGCAGTCTAAGAATGGAATCTATAACAAGAGGCAGACTATAAGTCATAAAATGGTGCTTTGAGAAACTCCCTCAACTGTCCTTAATATTTAAAATCCAGGGTATGATAATTGTTTACTCTAGAATCAAGTGATGTATGAATTTACATTAGACCCTAAAGAAATGCAGGGGGATTGAAATGGAGCCTCTAATATCAAACAACTTCTGAGCCCCTCAAAAATAATGGACTGTTCCTTCACTTATCAGAAAGTGAGTTTTCTTTTGCACATAAAACTCTTGCCATAAGCATAAATGTACTTGTGTGTATGTGCAAGAGTAGTGAGATAATTACATACCTTTGGGGCTTAAATACATCTGGTGTCACGTCACATCTAAGGCATACAGTTATTTCATTTTGAACCATTCACTCCAGAGAGTAATTATTCATCCTGTAACTTGGTCATAAAATGCAGAGCTTACTCAGTATTTCAGCAATTGTATACCATAGGTAGACTTTTACACGGTACTTCTATAAATCAGATAACCAAAACATGTACCTTAATAAGTTGAAGTGCTAAAATTATGGTGAGTTATGTAGACTTCCTAAGCTTTTAACTTGTGCCCAGTCTACATAGAAAACTGCAAATGCTACAGGCAGATCCAGCTATGGAATAAACTTGAACAGGCCGGCGGTTCACTAATTTGAGCAGGGATAAGTATGATGGCAGCAGGAATGAGGTCACAAGAAGGCACGAAAACACTCAAAAGACCATTCCTGAATGCTGCCTGGAAAGATAACCTTTCCTCATCAGCAAACAGAAAAGTTTCCTAAAACAAAAGGGGGAAAGCACATTTTAAGGCTTGCTCTAAGAGTTAGGTCTTTAAGCTATAATTTGGTAGTAAGAGAATGTCCACAGCATCTGCTGAATCTGTCTACAGGGCTGCCAACACAATCCACAAGAATTCGAAGTTGCGCCTTCCAGTAACTGAGGTGTGTGTGCCTCTACTGCCTCACACAGCTTGTTACACTATCTCTCTCTGAAGTATGTCCTACATACATTGCCCCAAGTCTCCCACTAAAATCGAGAAAATGGTCATTGTTTCAAGTCAAAGTATTCATGTCACTAAATGTTGTGACTGAAATTATTTTTAAACGTCCAACAAAGAAAAAGTCACCCTCAACTGAGTGTAGTATCAGCTCCAAGGAGCAAGAAGGTATTATATCATGAATGCGCTACACATCCATTACTACTTATCAAGGAAAAAAACCAAAACATATACATTCAGAAATAATGAAACACTGCTCGGAGGCCAGGCCACTAAATCTGAATGGTACCACAGACCAAGGAGGACTGTGAATGACACATATGCAAAAAGACAAGCTGCCTCTAGCAACACTTGGAAAACAAAGTACAACATGATCCCACTTAAGAGCTGGGAGGCTTAGGTGTTCAAGCCTAGCACAGACTTCCCAGATGCTCCTGACAAATGACTTAACATCTCATATCCGTTTCCTCAGCCTTGGAATGAGAATACCTTCTCCTCAAAGTTGTTATGAGAGCTAGAAATCATGCTTGTAAAGCACAGAACTGGTACTACTCAAAAAGTGGTCAATATGTTGAGCTGCAACAATATAAAATGGCAAATAAATATGTTTCAAATGAGAGCTCATGCCAATCCTCATCCCAAACAAGATACTGAAAAACTTCAGGTTTCTCCAAGACCATTTTGAGATAGAAATGACTTTATGTGGCAGATCATTCTACCCTGCTACTTAACTTGAGGAAGCAAAGATTAAAAACAAACTGAAAAAAAGCTCAAGCATAAACAAGAATGCACAGATTAACAGATAAGGAAAAAAAAAAAAAGTTCAGGCAGACTTGCTATGGCCCACAGTAACCCTGCACATGAGCTCCAAGGTCAGTGCCTTGCCCACCATGACCAAACACAGCTGCTCATCCAAGAGAACTGAGAAGACAGGAAAGAAGAGAACTGACTTATGTATGTGAGCAAAAGGGAGTCTCCTGCTCTAACTACACATGTGCCACCATCTTGCAATCTTTGGCTGCAAACAGCACTGTTTGGTTTTTCCCAGTAATACATGCCAAACTGAATGTATCAGACTGTCATATAAATCCACATTCCAAGACAACTGACCTTGATAAAGTACTTACTATAATTAAAACAGCATACCGTTTCTTAAACTCAGATTCTAAGAAAGTGCCTCTAAACATAAAGGTGAATGCAAGTGTACCTTTGGAAAATCTGGGAGTGACCCAAAGTGCCAAAAACACAAAACTAGGCTGTATTTTTCAAACTGGCATATTGTTTGTGTGATAGGTGTGGAGTAATAGATAGATGGAACCACTGAATAGCGTGCCTCCTCCTGGAGAGTTATGAAAATATTCCCAAAGGAAAACACCACTTCCTTCATCCATTTATTCAACAAACTTTTATTGAGAGACAACTATGTGCAAATGGTTGTACTGGTAGCCATGGATACAAACACATGTACACATACATATTCACACACATATTTACAGTTTCTGCCCTCCTGGAGCCTACAATCTCATGAGGGAGGACAATCCAAAAAAGAAAAATCACACAAAAAAAACTATGATTAGGATTGCAAAGGAGGTAATTTGTTGCCAGGATTGTTTCTCTGAGCCAAGATGACAATTAGGGCATGAACCAAGCATAGAAGAGCATTCCAGACAGAAAAAAGAACATGGGCAAAGGCAGGTAGCAGGGCAGCCTGGACGCATCTGAAAAGCAAGGGAGAACATTGCACCGAAGGTGGCTGAGGGTCAAGGCCAGACTATGCTGGGCCTCGTACACCCATAAATGACTTCAGGCCTCTGAACAAAGGGACCCCACTGAAGGTTCTGCACAGGGTAGTTATGGACAACATCATCCTGGCTGCAATATAGATTCTAAGAGCTGAGCCCTGCCTGTCCAAAGTTTGCAAGCTGATTAACACTCTTATACATACACAAAGTCCACTCTTACACATGCATGTGTGTACAAACATAGCACATAAAAATTTTTTAATGGTGCTCTATGGTACAAATTAGAAGTGCAGAAAGGCCACAAACAGGTCAGAAAGGGGGGAAATGCATGATGTGATGGCTAATCCAGTCTAAACTTCACTGAAAATATTAAACTGTGGATAGCAAAAATAGAATGTGGAATAGGTAGTCTGGGTCATATCACCACAGCTTTCCAAGGCAAGAACTTATGAGAATACCCAAAAATTTTGAAAAAAACACAAGATTTCAGTTCATAATAAGCCCTTTAAATTGTATTTGAAACTATTTTTTCTGAATACTTTATTTGTAAATCTTTAAATTGGGGGAAATGCTAACCAACTATCTTCATTTATTAATGAAAGTTTCCAAAAGAAGGGAATGTAGATCTTAGTACAGTCATATAAGGAATTCAGAAACATAAATCTAAGAGTTGTTCTATCTTCTTCCATCTTCCACTTGCCATGGTACATATTCAGGGAAGTCTGAAAACTAAACCCCAAGTGATAAGGTCAATCCACAAGTGTCCATTCTATACACAAATAACACAGAATTAATTTTAGCTATCCCTTTTCCATTTTCGGCAAATTCTAGAGTTCCAAGTGAAGACAAAAATTCATCAGTCACTAGGTTCAAAAACAAGGGAGAAATTAAGACATTAAGGCATGATACACCTCGATGAATAAAACATGCTCTGTTTAGCTGCACTAGATCAGGCAACAATTATAATAAACTATCAACAAAAATAAATCTGTGGATAGAGAAATTTGTGTTTTAATGGTAATGAGACAGATTCTTTTAAAACAATGTTTCCTTTCTCTAATTATGAAATCAATATATGATGATTACAGAATTTTTGAAAAATACAGAAAACTAGAAGAAAGTAACAAATGAAGGAAATTAGATAAAACTGGAGCAATGCGTAACAATGTATTTCCCTTTTGTGTACTATTTAGAATGCAAATACTTTCATGTATTCCCATGTGAGCCTCTTAACAGGCTTATGATAGAGGTGATAAAGGTATAATTAGTCCCATTTTATAAGGACTTGAGGAAGTCCAGAGCCAGTAGGTGTCCTGCCTATAGGCACACAGATAGTAAGACAAGATGCCTCCTAATGGCTCAGATATCTTCCCCAAGCTCCTGACCATGTGATTAGCAAATGATACATTACTTAAGTGGCTAACTGCAAGTATCTAAAATGAAAGCAGTACCTGTGAACATCAATCTAAGACTGCTAAAATACAACTTCGAGTAAGAATATAAAATGTACATATCTTTAAATTGAGAAAAAAAAAGTCAGGGGTGGTGAATCAAACCCATGGAGACTGAGAATCTCTTAACTGCTTCATTTTGGTCTGAATAGCCCAGACAGAAATGTATCTCCTATATGAAAGACTGAGGAGAGCCCACTGATGGATACCAGAAATAAGCCAAAGGTCACCTTTCAATCCCAAAAAACACCATCTTCCCTCTCTCTCTCCCTACACACACAAGTGCACAAGGGCACAATTCTAAACTGATTTATATCTTGCCCTCTTCCTTCTGAGAAACAAGATGTATGGCTAGGGTAATCATAGACTTTATTATCCAAACGGCAACATTTCTACGAGTGAAAGAGGTGACTGTATGGAAAAGAGACGTAAGCCAAGATTGACTGGACAAACGGGAGGTCACCCAACATCTGGATAACCCATCCCTCTCAGGGGCCAAGTACTGAGGGTACAGCCCTATTATTAAATTATTATTCAAAAAACTGCTCTGGTATACCCCATTTTATGCAAATTGAGTCTTAAACAAATTCTACCTCAAGAGAAAGTCATCAGCATTTTGGAGACCAGTTTAGTACACCATTCCTACTAATTAGACAGTGTCATTTCACAACGTTTAAGATCTTGTGGGATATTCTGAAGTTATATGTGTTTTTGCATGTCATCTGTGAGAGGGAGAGTTTGTAAAAACTAAATTTAGTTATACCAGTTTCTTTTAAAAATGAAGTATCAAATAGAAGGAAAAAGCAATCACTTAATCCCACAAAGGCATTTATAATTCAAAGTTATTTTTCTAGGTGACCCAAAAGTACTGTTCTATACAGGAATATTCAAGTTACTTTCTGTTTAGAAGTTGGAATCGTCTAATAAATAAATTGCTTTCAGAATAGCTTTTGGGCTGATGCTACTATTAGCAAGTTAACAAGCTTAAAGAAAAGGCCTCTTCAAATAAGAAGAAAAAAAAAAGAAACCCTACACAGTATTTGGAGAAATATATTGATGACAAACCCAGTACTGACAACCAGCCTACTTATCCAGCAGTCATATTCCTATTCACCTTCCTAAAAGACTAAGTCACAGCAATTCAGATTCAGAAAATCAAACAGAAATTAGAAACTGGAGCTATTTTTTTTCAATTAAGAGAATTTCATGCAGACACCCACAGGACTGGCATATACTCTACGGCTATCATTCATCCAAGTGACATTTCAATGTCTACTATGCATATAATGCACTGGCACTGTTAATACAGTAGTTGGCTGTTCTAGATTTAAAATTTGCCAGAATTTTTTTCAAACTAGCAGATTCATCTTTCACTCCAAAAAAAGACTTTGTATTTAAATGCTCTGTAATTCTCACCCCAAAAAAACAAGACTAGAAATATCTGCTAAACAATGATAAATTCAAAATGACTACTGCGTAACAGTGTATGGTAGAGTATTTTTACATCTGTTAGCACTCCATATTTTTATTCAATTTGATTAGACAACTGATGCTTCCTCCATCAAAGATGCTTAGAAATCTACAATCCTACAAAGGATATTCTGCTTTCTCATAAAAAGAAACTGTCCCTCATTTTCTCCAATTTTTACATTAAGGATGAGTTCCACAGTTGTGTTCTCAAATTTGGAAAAGATCATGAATCAGGCGAGGGTCAGTCTCCACAACAATCCCTTACAGAATTTCAGAAGGTCTACCCACATTCATTGGAGAGACAGAATGCCCCTCAGTCTAGAAAGGAAGCCAGATTATCTAAATGGATCTGGTTTACTATTACAGATTTTTAAGAAACAGTATGAATCTAAGACATAGAATGTTTTAGGATTATTAAATAAGCCTTCCTGAAAGAGTTGGGTTCAAAGCTCAATTCTAAGACAAGGAAAACAAAAGAGGAGAAAATTAATTGTTGCACAATTGTAAAGGATCAAAGAGGAAAACAGCAACTCATAAATTTTTAAACTGGCAGTTTAAAAATCTGATAGTGAATAAATCCCCAAAACGACTGTCATATGCTGAACTTTTACAGATTACATTCTGAACTATAATATTTCCTATCTTTAACAGGAAGCATGAAGGGGGAAAATCAAGACGTGAAAAGTTTTTATACAAGGACATTAAATAGGCAGCCCAATGAAGTACAAATACCTGAATGGAGGTAGGGGTGAGAATTCCCTGTATCTAAATATGGCTACATGAATTTTTTGTGTTTTTCAGAGCTTAATCCACCACGGCTGAACCCACTACCACCAAGACTCATCACACATATGCTATTTTAAAAATACAAATTATGTTCTTTTCTTTTTAAATCTTGTTGTTTTTTGTTTTGAGACAAGAGTTTCGCTTTGTCGCCCAGGCTGGAGTGTGGTGGCATGATCTCAGCTAACTGCAAGCTCCGCCTCCTGGGTTCACACCATTCTCCTGCCTCAGCCTCCTGAGTAGCTGGGACTACAGGCGCCCGCCACCATGCCCAGCTAATTTTTTGTGTTTTTAGTAGAGACAGGTTTCACTGTGTTAGCCAGGATGGTCTCAATCACCCGACCTCGTGATCCACCCGCCTCAGCCTCCCAAAGTGCTGGGATTACAGGCGTGAGCCACCGCGCCCAGCGCAAATCTTGCTTTTTTTTAATTCAAAAAGACCACATGCTTAACATCAACTTGGTTTCAAAAAGACCTCAGGTCTTAAAACTAAGAGTACTACGACACTTATTTTGCCATTTGTGAGTTTCACGTCAAAAAAGTGGACGTTTTCAACATGAAAACTTACCTTCAAAACTCACCAGGACATTCTACCATAAATTAGGATATTTTCACAAACAATACAGTTTTCCCTTTAATATTCTTTATTTTCCATTTCTTCCACATCTTCGTGGTCCAGCTGCTTAAAGCTGAAGTGATCCCGGATTTTCATAAGCACATACAGCTTATTTGCTTCAATAATGTTGTAGGTGAGGCCTTTTTTCCCTAAAACTGTCCTGTCCCCACTGTGCACTAGAGGCAGGTCTGATAGTCTGGCTCCTCTGCTTGGTTTTCAGGGAGATCCAAGTTCACGACAATGGTGACTTGTTTCACATCAATCCCTCCAGTGCAAACATTTGTTGTTACGAGAAACTTCTCATTCTGAAACTTCTGAATGACGGACGCTCACTGCTCCATGATCAGCTCTCCACTTAACAAAGACACCTGGTGGCCAGCCTGCATCATCTCCACAATCAACCACTTGGCATTTCGATGAGTCTGACAGAAGATGATGGCCTGGCCAATGGTTATGCCACCATAAATGCTGCACAGAGCTTGGTATTTGTCTTTCCTGTTCTTGCACAACACATAATACTGCCAGATGTTGTTCAGGGTCAGCTCCTCTTTGCATAACTTGGTAATTGAGGGATGGGTACAATTCACTCAGCAAAATGACACACAGAGTATCTATGAGCTACTGAAACAAATTCAGACCCAATTACATAATAGTAAATTTTAAATAAACTCATAGTTACTAGCTATTATATCACCAATTGTTGTCTAACGCATCTAAAATATAAACTATGAAAAATTTAAAAAATAGTGAAAATTTTGAATGAAACTTGAATCTGTACTTTTTAAAAAATTCATCCATTTTAAAATAAAAGTACTTTGCTACAAATTGTTAAAATGAATAGAGTATTTTTAAAGGCTTTTTCCCCCCACTGTAGTCATTATTGAAAGCAAAAATGCAATACAATCCAGGCCTTTGGAATTTCCTGCTATTTATGAAACAGCTTAAACAAAATGCCTCTTTAATAAGTTGCTAAGGGAGATCCATGAAAACTCCAAAGAAACTGCTCTGACAAGTTCTAATAAGGAAAGTCATCTGAGCACTTTGCTTATAAGAACTCTAAAAAGCACTAATCAAACTACCTAGTGGGCTTTGGTTTTAATAAAGCATGTTAAGCTAGAGCTCACATCATTTACATGACTCCCCTAAACAAAACATAAATTGCATTAAAGATACAAAAGGTAGTCTCTTACCTACTAACATCCAGTACTTTACAATGTTCTACGCATCATATTATACATATATACATATCTAGAGAGATACATTGATATCAATAGGTCAGTTGACAATCTTTATCTCCAGGCCACTTTTGAATTGTCCCCTACAACCTCTAACTACAGAAATACATCATATTGTATGATTACTACACTATGATATAGTTCAATGAACTTGATATTCTATCCCCAAGATATTCACTATATTTCCTAGTATTTCAGCACACTACCCAACTTGCTCTCATCCACAATATAAGAATCTGTTTTAAGATTTAAGAATGTGGGCCAGGCATGGTGGCTACTGCCTGTAATCCCAGCACTTTGGGAGGCAGAGATGGGTGGATCACCTGAGGTCAGGAGTTCGAGACCAGCCTGGAAAACATGGTGAAACCCCGTCTCTACTAAAAAAAACAAAACAAACAAACAAACAAAAATTAGCCGGGCGTGGCGATGGGTGCCTGTAATCCCAGCTACTCGGGAGGCTGAGGCAGGACAATCACTTGAACCCAGGAGGCGGAGGTTGCAGTGAGCTGAGATCGCGCCAGTGTACTTCAGTCTGGGCCACAGAGTGAGACGCCGTTTCAAAAAAAAAAGAAAAGAAAAGAAAAAAAGAGGTAAGAATGTAAATAACCTCTAAAACATCTGCCTTCTGTCATATACTAGACCAAGCAATTCACCTTTCACTAAATCCCTCAACTTAAGCTTTCTTATTTTCATAAAAGTAAATTCAGCAGAATTCATCCAATAACTACTTTAAAGACAATGTGAAGAAAATCAATTTGATTCCATTTCTAGTTATTCAGGCCACTTCTAGTTATTTGTGTTACCTTAAGAAGGGTGTCAGATCAATGCACTATTAAATGTTATCCTGCCATCTGATGGATTTAAGAACGTTACACCACTACTCATTGGATAAGCGAATAATCATCAGCGTTTCTATTTGTATTCAGGGTAGCTCATAGTACACCACAAATCATCCCCAACATGCCCTCAGCTTTTCTACGTACCTTTATAGAAAAAACACAATTACTATTCTTACTAAAGTCACTTCCAAATATACAAATTCACCTTGTGACGTTTTTCTTTCCAAAATTACTCAAGAACAAATACAACATATTTACAGATAGCCAAGTTCTTAAATTCATATATGCATCCAAAAACTTTAAACTCAATTTGCAAACACAATCTATGTAACACTGGCTCTAGGGTGTATAGAATCTAGACCCAGATACTAATATTTCAACTAAAACCTAGCTGCTCCCTACAAAAATGAATAGCAAGTTTTAAACATATTACTAGAGTATTAACCAAATCTAAACACACACAAATGAGTTACCCAAGAGAACAGTGGTAACTGTAGGAAAAAACAGTATGTGTTTCTTTTTAATGTCTGATGGCACCTATAATTATATAAACCAATTCAGACTCCAAAACTTCAACAGCTACAGCAATTTTAAGAATGCCCAAGGCATAGTAAATAAATCAGGCAAATTTCACACCTCTTGGTGGCACCACAAAATGAAAAGTATTGAGCTGGACTACATGTCTGATCTGACAAGACAATTCTTAAATCTTTCTCCTACCTAAAATAAACTATACATTACATGTTCCAAGATTTATTTACGACTACTATTAAAAATCAATCATGTCTAAAAACATGTACATCCTATTTCAAAAAAAAAAGAAAAGCAAATAGAGTACCACAGCACAGAATATGTCTGAAATTTAGTTTTGTTTGATATCTGAAAGTTAAGTTTTTGACACTTACCAGCAGTCCCACAACGTGCTGGCCCTGTGCCATCATGGCCTGGTGCCAGCCTGATGTAGGGCCATGCTAAAAATAGCAGCTAAGCAGCAGCTGTAACACATAGGTCCTTCTGACCTCAACTTTATTTCCCTAAAGGGTGACTGGAGGAAGAGGGGGACAACTGGAGGGAATAAGGGAAATGGAATATACTCTCAGTAGGTATTACTTACCTCTTCTGATTTGTCTTCTTTTCTACGACACACTCCTTTCTCCTCCCTTCCCTCAACCCATCCCCAAGAAAGAAAAGGACAGAAGAAGAGAAGAAAGAAAATGAGGGAAGAAAGGAAAGGAAAGGAAGAAAGGAAGAAAGAAAAGAAAGAAAAGAATGAACAAACTGGAGCTGTGAGGCAAGTTGGGTTCAGAGTCTTCCACACCTGCTGCCCTCAAGTCTCACTTGATTCTACCCTGCCATCATCAGAAAGCAGCCATTGATCATTTCAGTCATCAACTTTACCACTGTCTAGAGAAAAGTATAAACCACAATCCTGAAAAGACTGGCTAGGTGACTGGGCTGAAGGTATATCAGACAAAAATTACACAAGTGATATTCGGGGGAAAGAGGGAAGAAGAATTGTAAAATGGCATCAAGAATACAAAATCCTGGCCAGGCTCACACCTGTAATCCCAACACTCTGGGAGGCCAAGGCGGGTGGATCACTGAGGTCAAGAGTTCCAGACCAGCCTGGTCAATATGGTGAAACCCCGTCTCTACTAACAATACAAAAAATTAGCCGGGCGTGGTGGCACGTGCCTGTAATCCCAGCTTCTCGGGAGGTTGAAGCACAAGAATCGCTTGAGCCCAGGAGGTGGAGATTGGAGACTGCAGTGAGCCAAGACTACACCACTGCACTCCAGCCTGGGTGACAGAGAGAGACTCTGTTTCACCAAAAAAAAAAAAAGGAAACTCACGGAACACTAAAAAACAAAGTCAAAAAGGAACAAGGCTAACATATTACATATTTAAAAGTTTGGTCACATAAAACAGCCAGATTACAAACATGGTATTTGGGTTTTAGAATCTTATTTTATGACAAGTACTTATTATAAAAATCACGACAACCTGCTTTGTAGAAATGAGCTGCAGGGGGAAAGGTTCAGCACGACCAGGCTTCTACCAACAGAGACCAATAGCCACACCAGAAGAGACTCCAGGTATGCCCCTTATACCTAAATTATAGAATTCCTACACAGTACTACACTCATAAAAACGCTAGTAACTGTCAGCAAACATTTATCACGTACAACCTGGCATATACAAAACTCTAATCTGTACTGATTGTAATTATGTAGAAGAATTTAAAACTTGCTTTTGTGGACTTATTCTACACACTATCTTCTTATGTAAGTTTTCTCTCTAAAATCTTCCAACATTAGAGATCTGACACCAACTAACAATGAAAAACACTTCAAGTAAAGAGATTGTTAAGTAAGGCAAGAAGAGGGAGTCAGTCACCTAAATTTTAAGCACATTAATTCACTAAATGAGCTTCCAATGTATCTGATCAGCTTATTCAGTTAGGAAGAGTTTAAATGTACTGACAGGTTCTGCTGCATCCTTCCAATTAACATCAGCGTTCAGGAATTGCACAGATAAAACTCCATCTTTCAAAGAAATATCAAATCTCTTTATCAGCAACAAGAAATAATATAATTGTAATATTTAAAAAAGGACCTTAAAATGAGATATTTAATTTCTCAAATACACTTTGAGAACCTAACTTTGCTGCATATATATTACATCTAACCTGCAAGTTAATTTCTTTCAAAGCTTAACATCTCATGGAAGATGATCAAAATCACCCAACACAACCATCCTTCAAAGCTGGAATTCCTAAAAGACATTTTTTTAAATGTAGTAGTTTTTCAAGTAAAATTTTAGAGTTCTGGAGATTATTTACACAACAATGTAAATGTACTTAACACTGCTGAACCACACACATAAAAGTGGTTAAGATGGTCAGTATTACAGTATGTACATTTTACCACAACCAAAATTTTTTTAAACCTAATGTGTAAATATCCTTATGATTTTTTAAATAAATCCTCCCAATGGAAAAAAAAAATAGCATTTTAAAATCATACCTATGATCACAATTTATAATCCAGGCCACTGTGAAAGTCACTCTAGAAAGTAGCAAGACACTGTAAAGCTAAACCTTCTAGGATAGGGAATGATGATGCATCATGGGCAGTATTGCTTGAACACCAACCAAAGAGATTGTGTGTGTCAGGCTCTGTTTTTAACAGCAACAAGTTATTGCTACTTTTTTCCCTGTGTTTCAGTTTCCTCATCTGTAAAATAGAAACAATAATGGTCCCTAACGCATATGGCTGTTAAGAAATACATAAAGGAAATGAGCGAAATGGAATATACACTCAGTAAGTATTACTTACCTCTTCTGATCATATTCCAGGGCAGTATTTGGCACCTGGTTAAGTGCTACGAAATGTTAGTTGTTATTACTCTTACTACTAGTAAATGTTGTAGCAGTATTAAGAGTCTCACCATAAATCACGTCCAGCTGGTTCTTGAAGAACTGCCCCAAGTCATACAAAAAGGCTTTAAAGGCCAGGTGTGGTGACTCACACCTGAATCCTAGCATTTTAAGAGGCCAAGGTGAGTGGATCACTTGAGGTCAGGAGTTCGAGACTAGCCTGACCAACGTGGTGAAACCCCGACCCTACTAAAAATACAAAAATTAGCTGGGCGTCATGGCGCATGCCTGTAATCCCAGCTACTCAGGAGGCTGAGGCAAGAGAATTGCTTGAACCTGGGAGGCAGAGGTTGCATGAGCTGAGATTGCACCACTGCACTCCAGCCTGGGCAACAAAGGGAGACTCCATCTCAAAAAAAAAAAAAAAAAAAAAAAATTACAGAGAACTACAGTTTGGAGGCCACATCATTTATGTGAAAGAGGTACATATATGTATAGGTACATCCCAAAGGATTATGTGTATACTATTTACTGGTGAAGGAGGAGGCACGTTGACAAAAACAATACATTATATTTTTAAAACCTGGTCAAATACAAACAATACTGGACAAGTTTTCATATATACACTAAGTTGAGAGCAAACTTCTGTTGTTCTATATAAGCACTTCAAACTTTCAGTAAATTCTTTATTATATGACCATATTTATTATATGGGTGTATTATATTCGTGTAACAGCAAGTCCTTCACTTAATGCCATCAATAGGTTCTTGGAAACTGACTTTAATCAAAACGACATATTACAAAACCAATTTATCATAGGCTAATTGACATAAACAGTAATTTCCTATCACATATTTCTGGTCACAAAAACATCACCAACCTTCTAAATAAAGACCACAACATTTTTAATATTAAACATTGAAACGAATGTGAAATATACATACATTTAACAACGATTAATAAAAACAAGATAATTCTTCACCCAGTTATTCCAGTTCAAGGTAGCAGGTGGACAGAGCCTGTCCCAGCAGCTCAGGGAGAAAGGCAGGAACCCACCCTGGACAGGATGCCACCCCCATTGCAGGGCACACACACACACCCACACTCATTCAGACTGAGGCCATTTAAATGGGACAATTTGCCTTCTGTGCACATCTTTGGGATGTAGAAGGAAACCAGAGTACCCAAAGAAAACCCTCACAGACATAAGCCGACCGTGCAAATTCCACCCAAGATAATGGTCCTGGCCAGAACTGACTTCTTTATTTTCTCATCAATGATACAGTGATACCATGTTATTCAAGGACTTGCTGTATAATCACACAGCTGTAATACAGTTTTATACTTAACAATCCTAACTTTTTCTGAACTTTAATCTCATAACATTACTATGATTTCCAAATATCCACAAATGTGTTTTACACTAGCATGAATTGAGCATGCTAGAACCAGTACTGTACTGCAGTCATCAGAATTTAGCCTGAAACTAAAATGCTATCTAGGAATACATTTATAACATTCAATAAATGTTAGCCAAATAACCTCTCCAAAGAGTCCAATTTACATTCAAGAACATGCTTGTTTTGATTTCAGAGACTACCAAACTAAGACATGGTCCAAGCACTAGAAAAATATGCAACACAGCTTTGCCATTTTCTATGCCACTCTAAAAAATTTACTTAACATGTTTGGGCCTCAGTTTTCTTATCAGGAAAATGGGAAAAACTGAAATTGAAGTTATTTTTTATCTCTAAAATCTCCATAGCTCTACTAGTAGATAACAACTATAATGCAAGAGTATTTTATTTACAAAAATACCTCTCATCTTTCAGCGTATTTTGTTTTAAGAAGAAATGGAACTGTGGATCTGTACAGAGGGGTCACTGGAATATGCATGTGGTTACAACATTCAAATTATACCTGGGTTAATTTGTCTCCTTCTCTGTTCACCTGTGGACATCATCACATATATCCATTTGTAGACATATATACACACATATATTAGCTGACAAAAATTAGTTAAGCGAATTCCACAAACATAAAACATTTAGCGTACTCAAGCAACAGTTTCCTATCAACTGAAAGTTCAAAACGACAAGCAATTTTGCACTGCATTGTCTCTGAAGCTTGCTTTAGCTATCTTTTCTAGATGGAAAAAAATAAGGAAGCGTCCTATTTTTAAAGAACCGAAAACCAAGTACAAAGCATATTCTTAGAGGAACACAGGGCACTGAAAGCAAAAACTGAAGACAACCAGGTTTTTCTCTAACAGACACACTTTACTTTTGAGATCTGGGTAGGACTGACAAACAAAACGTCTCTTCACAAGACAAGACTCAGTAACACTTTTCTCCTAATTATCATTTGATACTAATTTTTCCAAAGAAGATGTCTTTAAAGGAGAGAACAGCTCGTGGTTTTGAATTTAAAGTAATCTCCAAATATTTACATGTTAAAAAATTAATAAATCACAAAAACTAAACTAGCCTTTCTATTGTCACAAAGCACTATTTTAAAAATTATACCATGGTAATTTGAAATGTAGCTAAAAACGGTGTTGTGGGTTTCATACTGTTTACTACCTTTTTAAAATAGACCTGCCTATAACCCACTGTTTCTAAGATACTTATACTTACCTATAATCTTTCATTTTTAGGATATTTGTGCTCTTAAATATAACAGTTTAAGTCAACAGTTTAATGATGGCCCCTATACTAGTTTCTAACACTAAATGACTTTATCATATGTAAGTATGCTTCTTAAAGGTACCAAATTTATTTTGCCTCATTGAAGAAAATTTACAGTCTAACACAAAAAAATATAAAGCATGTGGAAATAGTACAGATCCAATCGTGATTTTTTTTTTTTTTTTTGAGACAGGTTCTTGCTCTGTCACCCAGGCTGGAGTACAGTGGTACAATCTCAGCTCACTGCAGCCTGCAGCCTCTGCCTCCCAGGTTCAAGCAATTCTCCCCCCTCAACCTCCTCAGAAGCTGGGATTACAGGGGCATGCCACTACACCCAGCTAATTTTTGCATTTTAGTAGAGATACGGTTTCACAATGTTGCCCAGGCTGGTCTCATGTGATCTTTCAAAGCGACAACTCTTATAAAACATGTCATTCCTACACTGCCTATCACTGAACATATTGCTAGCTGAAATCACACATTCTTAACTAAACAGTGAATATGAGTGTAAGCAGAAGTAGATGCTGGTCCATACCTTTCCACATGAAATATTCATAGGGTTAGAATTAAGACAGCAACTGACTATCCATTGTGGGGGCGGGGGGGTGGGGAAGAGCCCCAGGATAAAAATCTTAAAAATCAGTGAGGACGTACTTAAGACAATAATGACTTAAACGGTTCAGTTAATTGCAATAATTCTTCTACTAAAGAACATGTTCCAAGGGCATCCTGATGTTTCTAAAAAGGAAGGCATCAGTCTCATATCCGCAAAACAGATGAAACTCAGTGCAAAGTGGAAAAAATGAGGATAGCCTTTTCAGTCCAAGGGTGTACTTGTAACACATCTGAATTGCAAGAAATTAAAGGCTTTAGAAAGAGTGAAAATGTTTGCTTAACCCAAATCCGCCATTTTCACCTTCCATTATTGTCACTGTCTCCTGAACATCTTACATTTTCTCAACGGAGCAATATTATCCTTCAGAGAACTAAGTATAACAAATTCCAGGTATTCCTAAAACTGAAAATTTAACTTCCTTCAGAACAATGCTAACGACCTATCAAGTACTGAAATACTTTCAAAAATCACTTATATAAATCAAAGTCTCAACTCACACAAAAGAATAAAAAATACCTATGCAACTGGTTTCAAAAATGTATTGTGTATTTCTTTATTAATCATAAGGCAGAAAAAGGGTAGGATCTGACATAAAATTATTTTATATTAACCTTGACAATGCATTCAATGAAATGTACTATCATCAATAAACAAGCACCCAATTTTCAATGTGCATTCAGAATCATCTTTATTTAGTGATCTCTGGTTTGTAAAGAAAAATCAAAATACTCAAAAACCAATAAATTATCTGATTGAAATTTGTACTCATCTCAATTCGAATAATGTTCTCCTTTTACTGCCTTGCCACCCCCATAGAAAAACACAAAACTTTTAAGTTATGAATCTGAAAAGAGTGTAAGAATGTGTTTACCAGAATGTTAAGTGGAATGCTGGGCAATATTCTTTTCTCCCAAAAGTAAATAGAAAAAAAGGCCATTTAGAAGGCCATTCCTTTTAGAACATACCTCCTTCCTTCAGAAAGGACCTTCACACTCACACTTACTCAAGCACACAAACACACACATATGCAAACACACCAAAACAAATATAAATTAAAAACTCAAGGATAATTTTTGTAAGTTTCTTTATTACAAAAATATATGCTTCTAGTTTTAAGAAAAATCCAACCATAAAACAGGTATAAAGTAAAAAGTTAAAGTTCCCCCGCCCCAAATCCTTGACCATTCACTTAACTGCCCTTCTCGAAAAATACCCATACTTCCACGATTGCTTGTGTAGCCTTACAGACATTTTTATGTATCTATATGCAAATCTTTTTTGTTTTAAACACAAATTGCAGCATACTTTAGGAAGTTTTTAACTTGTTTTTAAATATTCTGGTTATCTTTCCTTGTCAGTATGTGTAAATCTAATTCATGTTTTCATAGTTGCATAGTATTCCATTGAGTATTTCTTGGGCATTTCCCTTCTGTAGAAATTTAGGTTAACTCCATCCAGCTGTTTACTCTTGCAAACCACACTGCAACGAGCATCACTATACAGAACATCATTACACAATAATATCAATATTATCTATAAGATAAATTCCTTAAAAAGACAGAAAAAGATAGTGTCAAACAGCAGCGTAGGCAGAATCCTTTTTCCCTGTCTCTTCAACCAATTCTGGGTATTGTCTTTTTAGTCTTCAGCAATGTGGTAGAGGAAAATGGCATCTCATTTTTATTTGCATCTTTTTTTTTTTTTTTAAGACAGAGTCTTATAAAAAGACTGTCACCCAGGCTGGAGCGCAGTGGCGCGATCTCGGCTCACTGCAACGTCTGCTTCCCAGGTTCTAACGACTCTCCTGCCCCAGCCTCCCGAGTAGTTGGGATTACAGGCACCCGCAACCGCTCTAATTTTTGTATTTTTAGTAGAGATAAGGTTTCCCCATGTTGGCCGGGCTGGTCTCTAACTCCTGACCTCAAGTGATCCACCCACCTCGGCCTCCCAACTGCTGGGATTACAGGCATGAGCCACCACGCCGAGCCTATTTGCATCTCTTTATGTAAGAATGAAGACGAGTATGTTTATTGGCCATCTACAACATCTTTCTCTCTGAAATGTGTTGCCCATTTTCTTATTGGGTTATCCATCTCCCTTCTTGACAATTTTTATAAGTTTTCTACCAACCTTTGGTCCAATGTGCTGTAAATATTTGGCCGAATTAACTGCTAAATTTGATTTGTAGTGTTTTCAGCCCTACGGAAACTTTTCAATTTTTTTTTTTTTTTTCCTCTTGAGACAGTCTCAGTCTGTTGCCCAGGCTGGAGTGTGCAATGGTGCGATCTCAGTTCAGTGCAACCTCCGCTTCCCAGATTCAAGCCATTCTCCTGCCTCAGCCTCCCAAGTAGCTGAGATTACAGGCATGTGCCACGATGCCTAATTTTTGTAATTTTTGGTAGAGGCGGGGTTTCACCACGTTGGCCAGGCTGCTCTCGAACTCCTGACCTCAAGTGATCTGCCCACCTCAGCCTCCCAAAGTGCTGGGATGACAGGCATGACTCACTGCGCCCGGCCCTTTTTTATTTTTATCCAATTAAATTTATCTATCTTTTCCTCTATAACTTTGAGTTTCAGGTCATACCAGGGAAGCTCTTTGCTAGACAATAACTTGGAAAATTTTTTTATGTAACTTCTAAATCATTACTTAAATGATGTCAATAATACATACATACCAGCACCTGCAGAGACAGCTCTCTTCCAATATCAATATCAATTTTTTTTCTTTTTTGAGATAGAGTCTTACTCCGTCACCCAGGCTGGAGTGCAGTGGTACGATCTTGGCTCACCGAAACCTCCGCCTCCTGGGCTCAAGTGATCCTTCCATCTCAGCCTCCCAAGTAGCTGGGACCACAGATGCCTGCCACCACACCTGGCTAAGTTTTTCTATTTTTGGTAGGGGCAGGGTTTCACCATGTTGCCCAGTCTGGTCTAGAACTTCTGAGCTCAAGCGATCAACCCACCTCAACCTCCCAAAGTTCAGGGATTACAGGTGTGAGCCACCGTGCCCGGCAATATAAATTACTTAACAAAAATAAGCCAACTACTCTTTATCTAACACTTTCCTGTAATCAATTGATGGGCAAGCTCTGTGCCAATTAAATATTGCTTACAACTACTGTAACAAAGGTTTAATTTTTTCCCTTAAATTTCTTCTTAAAATCTAGAAGTTGAAAAACAGTAATTACCAATAGATTTAATTTCTGACAAGCCCATCAATCCTGAAACTATCAACAGCATAAATGTAAAATAAAGTCCAACAACTAGATTTTCCCTGTTGTAATTTAGTCATCTCTACAAAAGTCAATGAATACTTTCTGTATAAACTTGTAATTCTGCAATACCAGAAAACTGCTTTATGGTGCTATCAACGAAGTATTCTGTTCTTTTCCATTTCAGGAAACTAAAACAAACAAAAGAGTTCCACCTCAAATCAAAATTATAAAATAAGCCTTTCAAGTTAGCATATCAAGTCAAACCACCACTTGAAGCTAAATTAAATGGTTAATCTAGCCACCCTCTCTCTGTTCCCCATAAAGGGGGGTGGGGGAACCCTGATCATAAGTGTTCTATCTCACAGTGCCAGCTGCCAGGCATATAACAGCCTTCCATCTCTAAAGCTGACTGGCACAACAAGTAATACAACTTGGAAGTTAAGGCAAATGGCAGAACTCAGATGGGAAAAAAGAATATTTTCCACAATTTGTATAGCACTTGTTTAGCACGTATGTGTTTCTGAAGTGGTGGTCAACTCTTCAAACTACACGAGAAACATCACACCACTTCACGTCAACCACTGCCAGTTCCATTCAGTGGCCTCCTTCCCCTTTGGGGACTATTCAAAAAGTTACTATTTTCTTTTACAACTACTCACCCAGGCCTCTTCCACTGATGAAAGCAGGCAAAGCCCACGCTGTGTGTCTGTCTCCTAGAGAAGATTGCCTCTTTTATTTATCGCCCCTTGGCTTTATTTTCACAGTGAATTCCTGGCTTAAATGCAATCAGCCAAGAAACCCTCCCTATGTGCTCTCTTGTCATTCCTCATTGCTTGCAAGCAGAGTCAAGCACAGGGAGAGGGGAAAAAAAAAAAAAAAAAAAAAAAAAAAACCCTCAACATTGCCAGCCAAGCCATAAAAATTCGCAGACTCTAGTTTGTAATACTGAGAAGCCATAGACGTGCTTCCACCCATCTCCAACCGGCAGGAAACAAACAAAAAAAAAGGTATAACTTCAAAAAATGTTAATTAGATTTGTTTTAAGAGGAAAAAAGGATAGCTGAATAGCCTCAAAAGCTAAACCCTCTCTAGACAGAAGGAGAGAGTGCCCAACATAGAAAAGGCAACACTGGGGGCTGCCTTTGGAAATAAATGACCATGCAGAAAATCACGTTTACAGATTGCATTAGAATTCAAATTAACCAGACGGGATTAAAACAAATCTTAATTCTCTCTTGGGGCCCCTATCCAGACCCCCACCCCACTCCCAAAGAAAAGAATGATAAAAGGAACTGACTACAGAAAGAGAAAAAGGATTAAGTTAAAAACCAAAGAGATAGAGATGCGTCCAAACCTAACCCCATTCATTCCGTGCCGGGTTCAGTATGCTACAATTTCAAGTACACTAACAAGAGAAGGGGTCAGAAAATATGCCATTTGCAATCAGGAAAAAAAAAAATAGGAAGTTTCACTATAGCATTCATTGTTCTTTTCAGTCTGGCTCAAACATTCCCATCGCTATGGCTGAAAAAGATCTGGACGGGGAAAAAGAATATTTTGGGGGAAGGGGGACAGGGGACGCTTTTAAACTAAGGTATTTGAGAAAACTCTCAGGATCTGTCAGAGAAAGGAGGGCTGTGCAGCTCTAAATCACAAGTCCTTCTCTCGCCTTTGTCAAATATCTTCTACTTTACAAGCCCTGAAAAGAAATAAAGAGACTCTTTTGTTTGGTTTCTCCTTTTCGGAGGGTGACAGAAAACTGAAAGGGGCACAAATAAACCTGAAAATGAGAACAAAGTGCTGGGTCGTGCCGGGCTGCCGCGCCGCGGGGACGCGGGAGCAGCAGCCTAGCCCAGTGTCTCGCGCTCCTGCAGCCCGCTCTCCCCTTTGGCTGCGAGCGGCAAATCCCCAACTGCTGACTGCGGCTTGCCCGGGGCACCACGACCTGACCACCCACCGCAAACAAAACTCGGGCGGTGGGGTACAAGGGCCGCGCCGCGGCCCGCACAGTGGCGTCTGGAGGCAGCTCCACAAAAAAGGGAAGCGCGAGCGGCTCCTCCTCGGGCTCGCGCCCTTTAATTAGGGGGCGTCCTCCGGCCGAGATGTCCCTCCGGAGACGAGTCCGGTCCGCCGCCACCTCCCCCCTGCGCCGCTTGGAGACTGAGGAGACGGAAAGAAAAAGACATTTAAAGCCGGGGCGGCCGGTGGAGCTCGCCCGGGCCAGACACCACAGCGACCCCGGGAGCGCAGCGGCCGCTCTCCCGTCGGAGCCCTGGGAGGAGCGGTCGCCCAGCGGCTTTAAATGTATTCCCCTCCCCTCAAATCGCGTGGGGCGGGGGCCAAAAAGAAAAAAGAGCGAGCGACAGGCAGTGAAAGGGGGGGAGCGCCAAGCGGCCGGGCCGGCCGGCGTCCCGCGCCCCTCCCCGCCCTTGCAGCCCGCCACACACGCACCGCGGGGTGCGGCCGCCGCGCCTTTGTCCCACGTCACCCCAGCCGGCGAGCAATCCTCCTCCCCGGGAAGGAGAGGGAGCACAGGCGGGCGGGGCCCGCGGAGGAGGCGCGTCCCGCCAGTTGTTCCCGCGCGCTCGCGTCGGGGCGGCCAGCGGGGACAGCGAGGGAGAGAGGAAATGGGCGCTCATGGGAGGACCGTCCGACAGTGAGACGCACCCGCGGGGTGCAGGCGCCTTGTGAGGCTGGGGGCTGTCCGCAGGAGAAAAGCGAGCGCCCCCCCCCCACCCAGGGACTGACAGACGGACAGACGGCCCCCGGCTGCCCCGTGACTCACCCACTTGCGGGACGTTGTCTGCGGCGCTGGCAGCGCACCCGATGCCCGGCGGAAAGCCCGCGTCGTCACCGTCCGCCCGGCAGCCCACCGACGGGCCCCGGCCCCCGCGGCGGCGGCCTGGCAGCGGCAGCGGCGGCGGCCGAGGTGGCGACCGGGGAGCGGAGCCGCGCCGCCGCCCGCCTCCGCCGCCGCCCGCCGCCGCCACGGAACCGCCGCTGTCGTCGCCAGGGCCGCCCGCGGCGCCACCGCCGGTGAGGACAGTGCATGCAGATCTCCCGCTCGCTACGGGGAGGACCAATAGACTGTAATGCGGCGCTGCACCGCCGGCTCCGGGATGCGCTCGGCCTTTCCTCACGCGCTGGAACGGCGACCGCACTTCTCCACCCACCCTGCGCGCGCCGCGATGTTAGCAGCGACTCGGTTTCAGGAACGCCCGGCAGCAGCGGCCAGCGCCGCACCGCGCCCCGCACGCCGCCGCCGCCGCGCCACCCGCCCGCGGGCCGGGCCGACAGGCAGAGCTGTAGCCGCCACCCGCGCCACCCATACCGCCGCTGCTGCCCCCGCCGCCGCCGCCGCCGCCCGGCCGGCAGCAAAGCCGTTTCGCGGGAGGAGGCTGCTGTCCGCGCTCCGCCATGACCGCGCCGCTTCTAACCCGACAGCGGAAGTGCCGGGACCCTATAAACGGCACTAGGAAGCGCGACACGCACACGCCGTCGCGACGCCACGCTGCCATCTAGGGTCCGCCGCTCCTTGTATGGGCACAAGAGGTGGGGCCTCCGCTGTGACGTAGAGGCTGGGGCGGGGCTCCGATAGGGGGAACCTAGGGCCGGGGGCGGGGCCTATGCAAATCGCTGGGCTGAAACATAAATAGAGTGCTTGGCGGACACGGGGGTGGCGGGGGCGGGCAGTTTGGGTGCCCGGTGGGTTGTGAGAATGTCAGGCTGCTGTGACGCGGGGCGGGGCTCAGGCGGGGTTCCCGTGGGAGGGGGCGGGCCGCCGGGCCCGGGCTGAGGTACATGGGTCTCTGCGCCCCCTGCCTACTCCACTTTCCCCCTCCAGTTCTCAGCCTCTCTTTGAAGTCCGAGAAGTGAGGATGCGCCTCGTGGGTCGCCGCGGGGAGGAAAGGGGAGATGGGGGAGGTGAGTGAAGGGGAGGGTTCATCTAAATGGAGGGCGGGGCCCACGGGCCGATGCCCCACGCCCCGTCAGCCTGCCCTTCGGGGGAAAAGCCTCTGGGCGGAGGAGGCGCTTTCAAAACAAAGAAATGCGGCATGGAGCCCGGGGGACGCGGGTGGAGAGGAAGGCGGAGGAGGCGCGACCGAACCCAACCGGCTGCCAGCTTCCCCTCCAGCCGGTCCAGGGGAGCTCTCCCCACCACCCGCCGAAGCTGCGGCGGGGAAGGGGGAGGGTGGCTGCGTTCGGCGGCAGCTTTCCACTTGACTTTTGCAGACCCGGTGTGGAAGGAGCGCGCCCGCTCCGCTGCCCCGCGTGGCTGCAGTGCGCCCATCCCCGAGCCCCGCGTCCGTTCTGTCCCGACCGCAGGGCTGTGCCCGAAAACACGCTGAGCGCTCGGAACGTGCCCAGCAGTCGCGCGACGCGCGTCCGGAGCCGGCTGCCACCGTCCCGCCCTCGCTGCCTCCGTCCCTCGGTCCAGGAAGCCCGCTAGGAGTCGGGGAGCTCCGGAAGCCCTTGTCGCCCCCGCCGCCCTTGCCGCCTTCGCGGCCGCGCGGACGAGGCCCTGCTCCAGGCCGGGGTTTCTCCCGCTTGGGGTGGAATGCAGCCCGGGCTGTGGGTTTAGCAGACACACCTTTGTGAGTACACACGCCGCAGGGGCGCGCGCAAGCCCCACGGGCGCGCGCGCACACCGCCCAGCCCGCGGCAGACGGCCCGCCAGGCGGCGGACGGCGGCTTCGGGCGCACTTGGGTCTGCAGCCCGGCTCCCACCCCGGCGCCCGGCTGCGCGGAGTGCAGGCGCTCAGGACGCGCGCAGCGCTCTCAGCCGCCTTGGCGGCGCCCGCAGGGCTAGTCTCCCAGGGTCCGGGCAGCTTAGGGGTGGACCAGGGAGAGCGAGCGCAGAGCGCGGCTCGCCGGTACCTGGACGCGGGCGAAGGCGAAGAAGCGAGTCCCTCTCTGAACTGGGAGCCCTGCGGACATTGTTCGTGCTCCATAGAGCTCGGTCAAATCTGCGTCCAAGCCGCAGACTTAATTACCGCGTCGGAGACACGCTTCCTCCCAGCCCCACCTTCTGTTTTTACTGTAAACAGTGGTGCTGATCCGCTCCCATTGTTGGAGATAAACTGTATCTCCTTTGACACTTTCGCATCTTTTAAGGTTATTGGCTGCTCCCCACCCGCCTGCCTGGTAGCCTGGATTTAAAGGGATAGCGCGCTTCGGCGTTTTAAAGAAAATAGCTCATTCGGGGCCGAAGCCCTGGAAACCTCGAACTACACCGCTGGCCTTCACAAGTCCCAGGCTGCAGGTCCCTGGGGTCGGGACGCTGGCCGACTTTCCGCAGCTGCCTTACTTGTTAGGAAAATTTTTGTGACACTATGTTTTTGTATATCCGTCCAGTATTTTTCTGGGCACCTCCTCCATGTCTAGGAAAAAGCCTTTGCGGAAAACTGGAAGATCTTTATGGGCAAGTAGAGGGGGAAGTCTCTTTCAGGGGTTTCATTTCTAGATCTCTTTAAAAATAAAAATAATCTTTAAATTGTATAAAACATAGGTATAGAAGACAGTAAGTTTAAAAGTAAAACACAAGTTGGGTTCTGTTCTGTCCAGAAACAGTCATGATAGGACTTAGGCTTGTATAATATGTAGTAGCAAGCATTTTCATACATAAACACATAGAATCACTGAACTGGAAAGTCAGCAATGACAAAATTGGTGCCCCCCGACAGGATAAATGACTCATTCAGGTTCATAGGGCTTGTTAGTAGAAAAGATTAATTCACATTGAACGGGAAAATAGCTACCTTTGGAGGTGCCTAACTTTTAGAGCTTTCGTTGTTATAATGAGCAAAAGACTGGATTTAAGGCACCGTCATTTGCCGGAGGGATCTATTATACTTTAGCTCTCTAATTCGGAGACAAATGAGGGGTCACCAGCTCAGCCTGACCCAGCTGGCCTTCCCTGCATTCTCTGACACTGATTACCGACTCCCTCTTGAACTGGCCCTCTCTCTGAGTTTCCTGGAATTCCGCCATGGCTCCAGTGTCTCCAACTCCTCTTTTCCCTACCTCTTTTTTGTATATCTTCCTTCAACCCGTTTAATGTATACCCTGTCCTGCAGCCTTTCACAGTCCTCTTCATTTTGGATGATCCACCACATGGAGAGTTTCCACCACCCACCCTACAACCGTTTCCCAAAGTATCATCTCCCTCTCCAGCTCACATATTTCTTCCCAGTGGCCATCTCACTTTTCCATCACCACCAGGATGCCCATGGCCACCTCAAACCCAAAGAACCACCTTTCCCTAGAAGCCAGGTTCTCTTCTTTTATTTTTGATACTGTTGCCACCTGTTCCCAGGGCCCCAAGCTCTTTTCCTCTGCCTTTGCCTCTTGCCTGCAACTCCCACAGTTGACTTGTATTGTCTATCCCAGCCCCTCTGGCTGCTCACAGTCAATTATTCCTCCTTTTCACTCTGCAGGAGCCTCCTCCCTGGTGTGTCTGTACAGCCTTTCCTCCTCCAAATCATCCTCCACCCAGCTGCTGTGCTTCCGAAAGTACATTTCGGATTGTATCACCCTCCTGCTCAAGTCCCTTTAAATGGCTCTCTGCTGCCTACTGGAAGAAATCCAAACTCAGATCTGATCTTGACCAAACCCAAGTTTTCAGCCTTGCCTCCCACAAAAAACCCAACAGAACATTTCCCAGTTCCCCAGCAGGAATTCTGTTATGTCCCAACAGGACTTCTCCACCCCACACATTTGCTCAAGATGTTCCTGCTGCCTGAAATGTCTCTCCCTTCCCTTGCAACTTGTCAAATTCCTACCCTTCCTACAAGGATTTGCTCAAATGCCACTTCCTCTGGGAAAACCCACCTGGATGTGTGATCTCTCTCCTCAAGCCCCTTTAAGGAGAACTTTGGATCATTCTTGTGACATTTATACCATTCTGCCTAGCATCAGAGTTATGTTTACACTTGCCTGAGCCATTGTCCTCTCTCTCTCTCTCCCCCCCCCCTCCTTCTCTGGTTAGAAATTATCTGACAGTTGGGTGTATGCCTTGTCCATTTCTGTAGTCCCTGAATGCCCAGCACTGTCCTGCAAGGTTTCTGTCTCCCCAGAGGTTAGCTACACCCAGGAGCCACGGGAGAAGTAAGTGATGGTATGTCATCTTTGGCTAGTGCTTCTGCCATCTCTCATTTTTTGAGTAATTATAGTGTTTTTCCTGGTGTTCATAGAAATCATTACTAAATTACTTATGATTGCCCTTTTCCAGCAGGCTTCTACCCCAGGGACCAAATCAGGGATGGAGCCACCTCCAGTGTTTACCATTAGGCAATAGTAGGAAATCAAAGTACAGAAAGTCTACTGCTTCCCATATGCAGTGACTCATATCACATCACACCACACCACCAGTGTGGTCAGGAGCTAGGCTCCCTGGCCCACTTCATAAATAGTACTCCCAGTAGCTAAACTGATGATCTCAAGGAAGTGAGAAAACCCCACCCAATGCCCACCTGAGCACCACATGTAGCACGCAACCAATTGCAGTCAGATGCACAGATAGGTTGATGGACAGATGAATGGCAAAGGAATTTATTTGAGAAGGGCAGTGGAGTCCTAGCCAGAGATATATCATGGCTCCTCCACCCTCCTTTAACTTAAAAATGAAATTTTGGAATTAAATTCAGTAGTGGTTTACCAAATTCCTGGAGCAGTGGTTTTCAGAGAGAGACCCCTAGAGAGCCCCAGGGCAAAATGCACACAACTCTGGAGCTGGGAAACTAACATTAACACATGTAGCAGCTCCCCACATGAGTCGTCTTTGCACTAAAGTTTGAAAACTACCCTTTGGTGACAAGAACTTCACAGGGCCCCAGCACTTAGGAGACCTGCAGAAGCAGAAAATGGCATTGCCTCATCATTATTGCTAGTCATCTCAGCTAATTAAGATAATAATTTGCCATTAGTAGGAAGATTCCAAGACATGGAAATTAAATTAGATCTAAGGAATTTCATGTCATTTGAAGATGGACACAAAGTTATATTCATTTCCATTCTCTTTTTCATACTGGGATATATTTTTAATACTATAGTCAAAGCCAATTATGTTCCCCGGAATATAATTTGTTTAGAGGAGAATAAAAGCCTAAAACAGCATAGTTAACCTGTGAACCAGGCATTCTCCCTTGCTGTGCAGTGAGAGAGCATCTCACTCTGTATGGCTAAAAAGAGTGAAGAATGAGGGAGAGTAGATGATACTTTATCCGTGAAAAATGTCCAGTAACAGGGGAAAGTGCCAAAAGAGTCAACCTGGTCAGTCATTTCCATGGAATAGATTCTTGTGCAAAGGAAGAGGTAAGCAGGGAATGATAAACCAGAACTGAAAAATTTAAAACAGTTGCTCCAACTTTGAAGAGGGTTCATTTTAACTTTGTTGAATCCTTGAGAAGCCACTAATATATATATATATATTTCTTTTTTTTTTTTGAGATAGGGTCTCGCTGTGTCGCCCAGGCTGGAGTGCAGCGGCGTAATCTCAGCTCACTGCAAGCTCCACCTCCTGGGTTCACTCCATTCTCCTGCCTCAGCCTCCCGAATAGCTGGGACTACAGGCACCTGCGTCATGCCCGGGTAATTTTTTGTATTTTTAGTAGAGACAGGGTTTCACCATGTTAGCCAGGATGGTCTCGATCTCCTGACCTCAGGTGATCTGCCCGCCTCGGCCTCCCAAAGTGCTGGGATTACAGGTGTGAGCCACAGTGCCCAGCCAAGCCACTAATATCTTACTATTAATATTTTTGTACAGTGGGCACAGACACTGTACTAGGTCCTTTACAAACAGTAACTCATTTAATGCCCCTTACACAAGAAACAAAAGAAGAAACTGAGGCTCAGAGAAATTTGCCAAAGGTTATTTGGCTCCTATCTGGCCATGCAGGGATTCAAATTCTGTCTCACTCCAAAGCCAGAATTTTTTTCCATTATCCAGTATTTCCCAAACTTGTCAGGTCATAAGAATCACCCCGAGCACTTGTTAAAAATATACATTTCCTTTACCTCTCCACCGGAGATTCTGATTCAGCAGGGCTGGGGTGGAGCTTGAAATCTATCTTTTTAACCCATGCCCTGGATAATTCTTCAGAATAGGCAAAATTGGGAAACATCATATTCCACACCACATTGTCACTCAGTAACCCACACTATTTCATTCCTTAAGATGTCCCCTTCTAAAATGTGCTGAATTAAAAGAAAGTATATTCAACCACTGATCAATCAACCAATCTTTTCCAACCTGCTTCCAAGAACAGTGTATTGTGTCTAGATGGAAGCCTTTAAAATTACAAGCTGGAATTTTGAAAAATAAATTATTGCATCTCAATATATACCAAAAAACCAGGCTGGCAAAATTGCTTACAAATGAATTTGTTTTAAATGTGATTTGGGCAATAATTCTACCCTCAAGAAGTAAAAGAGATTTGCTTTCATTAAATATTAAATAATTTGCGTGTGTTAATTTTCAGAAAAGAAAAACATTTTAGCATATAGTCTGTATACCATTTAAATATTATTAAAAGTGACTAGGCTATTATTATTCTGTTAATTATTCCAATGCAAAGTGCAATAGTGAGGATCTTATTAAATGAAAACATCTTAAAACTGGAATGTTTATCAGGCTTCAAAACAGGCTTAGAATCCAGTAATCACCAAAAGAAATAGGAAACACCATATTTCCTTATAACCTTAATATTTCCCCTTTTAAATAACTAACTTTTCATGAACTATTTTGTTAAGATTGTCACAAGATAAAATAATGCTATTTAATAGGATAATGTAAAGACATTTACTTCAGTATTTATTTACCTGTGTTAACTAGGAAAAAACTCCCTCTTATAAACACTAAAAAAGTGTTAGTATAGAAGAATCATAATTTAAAAATTAATGATTTTCTCAAAATTGCCTCACCCTACCTGATCACTGTCTCGCAGATATCTCTGATAATGTGAGATGGTACAAATAAAACAGGTTTAAGACATATTCTTTAGGGAGACAAAAGATGCTCTGACATGTATGAAGGATGTATTTACAGAAAGTATGTCATTCCAAAATTCACTTTGTAAGCATATAGAATGATCATTTTTCAAAGTGATCAAATAATATTTTGTTCGTTCTCATTCCTATTTGGAGGAAGTAAAGATGTAAAATCTAGACAGCCAGGTAACTTTAGGGGGCACCTTATGCCTAGATAAAGATTATTTGCATTTAAGTTACATGAAAATTAAAATTTAAAACATGAAAGCCAAATTCTGAAACAAATTTATTAACAGCATTTTATCACCTACAGTATTTTAAAATATTCAAGAATTCACTCCCCATCAAGAATAGCATCATGACAATTCAGATGTGAAGTGTCACTTCCAATGACTTTGTTCAAATCCAGAATTAGATGACTTGTGAAAATGAAGAGGTTTCAGTAAAAGCCGGTGTATCAGACATTTTTCAATGTGAAATCTATATTAACTCACACCCCCACAGAATCACATTGCAGTAAAACCATGGTTATGCAGAACTTTTGCAAAAAACACCCAGAATGGACAGGTTTCCCAAAGAGCTGAAGTTGTACTTTTTAAGGACCAAAAATCTTTTTTTTTTTTTTTTTTTTTAAAACAGAGTTTTGTTCTTGTTGCCCAGGCTGGAGTACAATGGAGCGATCTTGGCTCACCACAACCTCCGCCTCTGGGGTCCAAGTAATTCCTCTGCCTCAGCCTCCCAGGTATCTGGGATTACAGGCATGCGCCACCATTCCCGGCTAATTTTGTATCTTTAATAGAGATGGGGTTTCTTCCATGTTGGTCAGGCTGGTCTTGAACTCCCGACCTCAGGTGATCCGCCTGCCTTGGCCTCCCAAAGTGTTGGGATTACAGGCGTGAGCCACTGTGCCTGGCCTAAAAATCTTTTTAAAGCTTGACGGGGCCGTGTGTGGTGGCTCACACGTGTAATCCCAGCCCTCTGGGAGGCCGAGGCAGGCAGATTACTTGAGGCCTGGAGTTTGAGACCAGCCTAGCCAACATGGCAAAACCCTGTCTCTACTAAAAATACAAAAAATTAGCTGGGCTCGGTGGCAAGCACCTGCAATCCCAGCTACGCCGGAGGCTGAGGCACAAGAACCACTTGAACCTGGGAAGCAGAAGTTGCAGTGAGCTGAGATCACACCACTGCACTCCATTCTGGGTGACTGAGTGAGACTCTGTCTCAAAATAGAATAAAAATAAAAGCTTAACTTTGCACGCTAGAAATCTTTCTAAAACATGACACACTTCTTTGACTTCTTAAGCATATCATAAGGACTGATTATAAGCACAATGATGCCCTTAAGAGCTACTAAGGTACGCAAGGTTGCTTGTTCATAACAACAACAAACCAGATTGCTGGCTTGATTTTTCTTCTCTTTTTCTCTTTTTTTCTTTTGCCGTTCCCTTCCCTCCCCACTTCACTCCCCTTCCCTTCTTTCCCTTCCCTTCTTTCTCTTCCCTTCTTTTCCCTCCATTTTTTATTTAGTTTGTTCTAGGTTTTGTTTTGGTTTGTTGGTGTCAGACTTTACAGTTGTGCTATTTCCTGTTACTTTCACTTTTTTGTTGTTTTTTTAGAGTCAAGATCTTACTGTATTGCCGAGGCTGGACTCAAACTCCTGGGCTCAAGTGATTCTCCTGCCTCAGGAGTAGCTAAGACTACATGCATGTACCTCCATGCCCAGCCCCTGTTACTCTTAATTATTGTCATATAACCACCCATAATGTCCCTTCTCACTTTCTGAATTATTGCTCTCCCCATGCTGTGGCCTCTGAACCCAGAGAACCTACTTTCTACAATTATGTGTAAAGTAAAATCAACAAAGTTCTTAATGAGGATCTCCCACCTGGTTAAAATGTGCATGATCTTTGTCACATTTATTTTGCCTCCTACAGACTTCTTAGATTCCAGCCAGGTCCCAGAAAATGGTGAGGTTATTAGATGACCAAACTCTGGCTTCTGAGGGGTTAATATAGGATGATAATTGACATTCATGATGATGAGTCCGAGATGCCTACTGAATCATCATGTGTAAAATAATATTTACTGAACATGATTTAGGTTTAAAGCATTTCACGAAATTATAACGTTTGGAACTTGGTGGTTCACTTCTGAAATCTATGGCCATGTTTTGACAGATTTCAGATGAAACAAAATCTGCATTCCCAGGTCACACACAGGGACTGTATGCCATGCACTCCTGTGACAGCTTGAGTTCACCCTTGAGAGGGGAGGGTTAGAAACCAAATCCTTAACAAGCCTGTCCTGCAAGACTCAAGACTGTGCATTAGGAATGACCTGGTCCCTGCCCACCTGTCCAAATGGCCTTACCTTTTGGTTCATTCTCTTTGCTCTCTGGGGCTCTGCCAACACAGGCTACTCAGGCCTACTTTCCATTCCTTTAACACTCACTTCCTCCAGAGGCCTTTGCCCAAGAGTTCCTGCTCCCTGGAATGTTCTCCTTCCCCAGGCCCCACAACCACTGCCTGGTTTCCTCCTGCTCAGCTTAATCACACTTCCTTAGGAAAGCCTAGCTGCCCTGACAGGTCAGTTCTGCCTATTACACACTCTAGTAGTTACATGTACTTCTCCTAGGAACTAATATCTGAGTTGTAATTTTTCATTTAGTTGTATGTAGGACACATTACCTGGAGAATAGTAGGTGCTCAATAAATATTTGTTCACTGAATGGAAGGGAGGGAGCAAGGGCACTTCTGCCAGACTGACCTCCTCATTGTGGTTAACGTCAAGGTGTGCCGGGAGAGCAATTTCCAACAGCTTAACATTCACTTGATTGCTGCCAAGGCCCATGGGTCTTTCCTTTCCTTTCTAGAAAAGAGTAAAATCTACTCGATGAACATTCAGCAGCATGGTGTGAAGAAATTACTGCCACATTCTGGAAATCATTGCATTCTTCCAAGCAAAGAAATAAGAGAATCTTCCCAAACAAATGTCAGAAACTTTACCACACTGTCATACATGCTGCCTGTAACATTTGTCTTTTGTTATTATTATTTTTTTTTTCTGGCTTTCATCTCAAGTGTCTCTCAAGGTTTGGCAATTTCAAGTCTTCTAGTTTCCATGGAAATAGGAAACAGTGATCTTGGAGATTAAGAGCAGGGAGATATCCACTCTAATGGGGTTCTAGAGTTTTCTTCCTTTGATAGTATTTTTGAATGTTGGTTTGGAGGCAGGCAACAAATCTTTATTTTTGTGCCTATAATGCATCAGGCATTGTTCTCTTCCAGGAATGCCTCCACCTCCAAACTGCTACATTAAAGATAAATATGCTCTCCCAGATGTGGGCTCTCAGGTTTATCCTTAAGTGAAATTCAAATTGTTGAGCAGAAACTATTAGCTCTGTAGTGAGAATCTTTACCTTTTCCCTCGAGGGAAGGTAACTTCCCTCAAGCACTTCAGATATTTTATAGAGCTCTTCATGACACTCGGGTTACAAAGAACCATGGTATATCCATTGTTGATTTTATTTTTTTATTTTCTACTTCACGAGGAAATAAAAATCTCTTGACTTCCACAGCAAGAAATAAACATGTAATGTTGCTTTTTTTTGCTCTATAATCTTCATACTTGATAGTTGCTCATAGCCACAGAAAACTTGACCAGACATACCTGAAAAACTTGAAAAATCTGAAAAAGGAAAAAAATAGTTTACTTGTCTCCTTAATAGGCAAATGTCCACGATTTTACATCCTCTCAGAATAACTTAGTTTCTTTGAGACTTTGAACCTAGAACCTGTGTGCATGTATATGACCATGTAAGACTCAGCTTTTAACCTGTTATGTAATCTGTATTGTAATATACTACATCTCATGCCACCAGAAAGTTTGCAAGTTCCCTGAAGGACAGATATGGAAGATTATAAAACCAGTTCCTAGTTTGTCTCTGTGTGGAAGTTCAGCCTCCTGGCCTCTCCCACACTTCTTCAGGATCTGTCCTCCTGCTGAGCACCCACCTGATGGATTTCTCCCCACTGCAACCCACCCTCCTCTCCAGGACCACTTTTTCTTGCCTGTAATTCTGGCCTTAGGAATGCCCAGAGGAGATCTGTACCCAAAAAGTATATTTGAACAAGACCAAGTCTCCAGAATAAAGATAATCCCAATTTACAATTCAGCCATTAGAGATTTAATTCTTTTGCACCTTCCTGAGCCCCTTTTTAAAAAGTATGAATATCCTTTTAGGGGTTAAGATTTCAAGTCATTACCAGTTTATGCTCCCAAGGCATTCCTTAAGCTATATGCCAACCTCCAGTGGAAAATTAAATTCAGGACAGGCCTTGAAGGGTGATGCTAGGAGGAAAAGGGACACTGGGGGTTGGGGAGGACCAAATGAACTTCACTAAGGAGAGTCCATGAATTGAAGAGTCCCACCATAGACCATCCCCCGCCCCAGCTCCAACACTGGCTTTGAATAACTAAAGTCAGTTTCACTGAAATGGTGGCAGATCAGAGTAGGGCCCTAGACTCAAGCCCTAGCATCCATATCCAGGTTCTGTTTTTACAGGTCTGACACAAGATTTCACACTCTTCAATTCATGGGCTCTCTTTAACATTCCCCTTTTTCTTTTTCCCCCTTGTTCCTCCTTTGCTCCTCTGGCCTAAGTTTATCTGTGTACTTGCTTGTATGTACACGTTTTATCTGCATGTGTGAATGTCTGTGTCTGTATGCCCAGGTCTTTCTTTGTCCTGACACCAGCTTGTCTGGAAGTGGTAATCATAAAAAATTAATTCAGATTACTTGTTAGATGATTTAGATGTTTTCAGCTTCATTAACAGCTAATCATGGCACAATGGATTACTCAACCAGGGTTTGAAATATGCCTTCAAGGTGGCTAGACTAACTGGAACGATCATGTAAGGGGACTTCGGCAGGGTATCATACACACACAGCGATTATGTCTTTTGTGGGAACATGCATTTGCCTACGAACTGTCTGTGCATGTTTTTGGCAGGTCCCCCTTCTTACTCTCCATTCCGTTCCCCTCCCTAGGTTCTGCCAGATCTGCCTTCAGATTCCTCAGTCATGAAGCCTCCCAGAGAGGGGTGAGAGCTCTTTTAGGTCTAACTACACCCTGTGAGGAGTGTCCCAATATGCCCGTGGGTGAGGCAGGCAGGCCAACTGCACCCCAACAGGGTTCAGCACGAGGCTGGGAGGTGAAAGATGTGTAGCCAGAAGTCTTGGAAAGGCGCCACTGGGGACATAGCCAGGTATCTTGCCGCCCTCAGAAAAATGCTCCTGTTACCTGCAAAACAAATTAGCGTCAGTGACAGAAGTGTGACCCTGGGGCCGAAGTTGTATGTGACCTCTTCCTCCAACCACCGAAAATATTCTGGTGGGTATGGGGGTCTAGTTGGTATGGGAGAGTATGAGCACACTTGCCCGCTGCCACCCCACCATAGACAACCATCCACCCCCGCCCCACCCCAAGCTCCAACACTGGCTTTAACTAACAAAAGTCAGTTTCGCTGAAATTGACAGCAGATAGGAGTAGGGCCCTAGACTCAAGCACTTGCAGCCAAATCCAGGTTCTGTTTTTGCAAGTCGGACACAAACCACCAACTCTTCTGGCCTCACAAAGTGCTCTGTGGGTAGGAGTAGCCCTGCTTGCCCTTGACAGGGACCACTTTCAAGGGCCGGTTGGATTTGTCAGGGGTTTTCTCTTAACGTTTGTCAATGACCATTGTCAGGTGTTGCTAGGGTTGCAGGAGAAAGGTTTCACTTGATTGGCTAAGCGACCGTATTCCTTAACCAATCCAAACGCTCTGCCTGGGGGAGGGGACTTAACAAGATAGAACAATATCAAGCACAGGCAGACGCATTCCGTGTACTAATAAGGCGTCTGGAAAAATGGAATTACAGTGTGCAGGAATCCCATGCCCCTCTGCAGCTCCAGCCATGGCGTGGTTGCTGTTAAAAATGTTACAGTGTAAGTTAAAGTCATTCCCATTGATTGGAGGACATCAAGATTTCAAAACAGGGAGTAGCAATTGGAAGGAGGAAGTAAAACTCCTTGCTCATTGTGTTTTACAGCCTTCCTTAGTAAAACTGCTGAATTGTAATTTAAAATATTCCACCCTTTCAAATAAATTAAGTGCAGCCCTTAAAAAACAGGAAATGAGAGAGGCGCACACGTATTGTCGAATAAACATTCACAGACCTTGTACCACAAAGCAAAGTTGAAAATCAGAGAACAGTCATATGAATTCATTTTAGAGTGATGCCAACAAAGGTCCCCACCAAGGGAGGTGTTATGCCTCTGGCAGTGCACTCTTGGGCTGAAACCTGAATGCTAATTAGGAAACAAATGAAAGACAAATATCAGCTTGAAGGGAAATTTGGATCTTGCAAGATCATAGATATTCAGAGATTCAGATAAACCTTATGGTACTAAGAGCTATGGTAGCAATGGCTGAACCCTCCCTTCAGAAAATCTAACGGCAGGTAACCCAGATGTTTCTACTGAACTCTGGTAAATCAAAGAAAAGCATCCCCCTATAATTCATTTCCTCTATCAAATCCTTCTGCCCGTGAAGGACTCCATAGTCCAGCTAAAGAGCTTGAGCTTAGTTTCAGGCTGAAATGGTTTTCGGGGGGTTCTGCATTTTACTTTATATACATTTTGAAGTAAATGAGAGAAAAGGATAAAAGATTTTGAGACTGAATTCTGAATAGTTCCCTCTCCCACCTCTATTGGTATAAAAGACAATATTCATGAGCAGAAAATGATGTTTGAGGAGGGCTGGCAACAGGACTTCCCTAACAGTTGCACAGAAAGTAGAGCTTCACAGTCCTCCCCCACCACATTCGGGTACCCGCTTAATGCTGCCCACACTGCAGGCCAGTGGAACCCACCTCAATTAGACTTTGCCCTGGATCTCCAGTACCTTAGTGGAAACACCATAATAGCAGGAATTATTATTCCAAAGGGGAAGAAACTTGAAGAGTTTGGTTAATTCTTTGGTTGCATGTGATGGTGAATACAGATATTTGTGCTGTTGGCAACATCTTAGGAAGTGATTTAACCCACTTGCATAGCCAGACATAATTTGTCATGTGGCCCTGTGATTTCAACCCCATTCATTTCTCCCTTATGATTGCTTCCATCAGGTTTGTGTGTTAATTACTTAGGACACATCTTTATTTCAGAGGTCTCGAAGTCCTGCTTGACATTTCTAACTTAAAACCTAGACTTCTCCATTCCTGAACTTACCTGCTCTCTTCAGGAACAGATCCAGGAGGCCACAAAACTAACCACCCACCTCTAATCTTCCTACTCAAGCAGTTGGACCTGGGCTGGTGCGTTACGAAACTCACCATTATGCTAGATCCCTTCCCAGCCTGGCAGGCACACCCACACAGCCACCAGTGAGTATTCCCTAGGGTTAGAACAGTCCAGGGCTTTGTGAATTGGTACTCTCTTCATATCTTATATTTCAACATAACTTCCAATGAGAATCATACAGTTAGTTTTGGTTTATAAAAGTCTACTAAATCAACAAAAACCAAAAACTTGGCCACTAATTTCAATCTGCAATCAAACAGCAGTTCATTCATTTAAGTTCCATCCCTTTCTTTTCCTAAATCAGTCTCTAATAAAGGGGGGGGGGATTTTTAATGATAAAAAGTAGAAAACTGAAGAAGCGAAAGGCCCAAGATACCCCACAAATAAAGAAACAGTTGCAGACCATTAATGATCACTAGGAGGAGACGGAATCACAGAAAGAGGTACTCAAGGGAGTTTGAAAGTTTAAAAGACCACATTCAGCCTGAACCCTCAAGAAAGTGTCTAAGAGAAAGTAGGCCAAAACAACAATGAAGTTAGGGTGAAAAAGATGTGAGTTTAGTTTTCAAAATGTCATGTCTGTATTGAGTGTCCTTTTTGTTCGAACAAGAAACAAAGAGAGAAATCAAACAGCTTCACTGACAAGCAGAGCAGCTGGCAAAGAGACCAGGGTAAAATCTTGGGAAACCCTTTAATGCGTAGCCTAAAAACAACTCTAAAGAATCGCTATATCCCTTCAGTAGATCTCTGTTTTCCCAAGTCCTGTTTTCTTCATTTTGCCCCATGTCATAACTGACACCTGGGTCTCTCTGTGGATTTCTTTCTTTGAATGTTTTTAAAGCTTCTGGGGAGTCTATTTTTTATTCATTCATGCCATATATTAAACTATTTAAAATATGATCTCCCAATAACATATGCTTATTAAAATAATACATTTATCCTGCTCATAAGCATAAAGGCTGACTTGATTCCAGAACAAGGCCATGACCGGGTAGTTTTGCCTGTGGTGACTCCTTCCAGCCATCAAAACAGAAAGCTTCTTATTATAAAACAAAGTGAAAAGGGAGGTCTAGAGTTGGATTCATTCTCTGGGGCTCTTGAGAGTGTAAACAGTTCACAAGGTTTTCCTCAGTTGTTCCCAGTATGTATGGACATGGATGTTTCTTTAGGCAAACACTTCTATTACAGTGACCACAGTGAAGCTTTGGATTATCTTGAGCTTACAACACATTTTGTGAACACCATTTATTAAGATCAATGTGCTTTGTTTAGGCCACCGAGAGCCATAACCACAAAAAAACTGATAAATTAGATTTAAACAAAATAAAAAACCTGTCATGAAAAGAGACCATTAAAAAACAAATAGTCAAGATATAGACTGGAAGAAATTATTTACAAAACATAAACTTGACAGAGGACTGATATCCAGGGTATATAAAGGACTCCCACTTATTAATAAAGAGAAAACTTTTTTGAATGGATGAAAGACACTTTACCAAAGAAGATATATAAATGGCAGATAAGCCCATGACAATGTGCTCAATATCTTTAGTTACTGGGAAAATGCAAATTAAAACCTGAATGAAGTATCACTACCGCCAGGATGGTTTAAAATATAAAGAATGAAAACACTAAATGTCAGCAAGGATGTGGAGCAACTGGAACTCCTATACATTGTTGATATGAATATAAAATGGCACATCAACTTTAGAAAAAGAAATAGCATTTTCTTCAAAAACTAGATATATACTAGCTGTGATCCTGCAATTACATAAGTAGGTCTTTTCCTAAGGGAAATGAAAACATGTGTTCATCAAAATACTTGTATAAGAGTGTTCATAGCAGCTCTATTAGTAATAGTCAAAAACTGAATACAGCCCAGGTATCCATCAAGAAGAGAATGAATGCGCAGGGGCCCAGCACGGTGGCTCACCCCTGTAATCCCAACACTTTGGGAGGCCAATGCAGGCAGATCACTTGGATCACTTGAAGTCAGGAGTTCAAGACCAGCCTGGCAACCAGGTGAAAACCCTGTCTCTACTAAAAATGCAAAAAATAACCAAGTGTGTTGGTGGGTGCCCGTAATCCCAGCTACTCAAGAGGCTGAGGCAAGAGAATCGCTTGAACCCACTTGCAGTGAACTGAGATCACACCATTGCACTCCAGCCTGAGCAACAGAGTGAAGCTCCATCTAAAACAAAACAAAACAAAACAAAACAAAAAACAAAAAGGAGAGAGAGAATAAATGTGCAAACTGTGGTTTAGTCATACAATGGAATACTACTCAGCAATACAAAAGAATAGGCTACCACTGTTCACACAATAACATGAACAAATCTCAAAAAATTATGCTGAGTGAAAGAAGTCTCACACAAAGAATTCAACCTATTTGACCCTTTCACATGAAATTATAGAATAGACAAAGCTAATCTGTGCTGAAAAAAATCAAAACAGTGGTTGCCTCTGGGTTTGGGAAAGGGATTAAGAACAAGGATTGACAGGAAAGATAAATGAGGGATCTTCCCAAGTGAAGACAATATTTTATATCTCAGTAAGGGTTTGGGCACACAGGGATATATCTGTCAAAACTCTGAAACTGGACACTTAGTGTTAACAGTTTAAAATCTGTAAATTTCATACCAAATGAAAAAAGTAAATACCAAACTGAAGTTTTAAAGTAGATATTGGTGGATGCCTACAATTCACTTTTAAACACATGAAAAAATAAGATGAATTAATGGAGGAGGGGTGTATAAATATGTGATAAAGCAAGAAGAGTCAACTATTAATAGCAGAATCTACAACTAGATCGTGGGCATATAGGTGTTCACTGTAAAATTCTTTTAATGTGGTGCATATTTGAAAATACTGATAACAAAGCACTGGGAGGAAATCTATGTGCTCTTGCGACCCATGAACCGTCTTCAAGTGCTTGGTAGATCTGAATGCTCTATTTTTTAATGCTCATATTAGCAGATTATAAATAGAGAAGATGAAGGCTGGAATTGCAAAAATTTCATATCTGAATTATTTTTCTTTTCAAATCTAGCCTTTCATACTTTTTTATTTCAGTAGGCAAAAGAAGCCAGGAAACGGTTATTATGAGAGGAAAAGAGAAGGGAGAGATCTGTGACCCTAAAAACAACAACAACAACAAAATTCCTACTGTAAAATATTGAATATCAAGAGCAGGCACACACTGCAGACTTATAGAATGAAAAAATTAATGAAAACACCAAGACTGCATCCTCAGAACCACGGAGGAATGATAATTACAGACAGTATTTCTGGAGCAGACACATAACCTTGATTCCCAGGATACCCCCTAAAGCACTCTAATAGTATGCTATTTGTGGAAGGTTTTTCCACCTTTAATAACAGAGAAATAATGTTAGAAGGAAAGAAATCCCTTATTTAGCCACTGGAGTGTCATTATTGAGCCCCAGCTGAAGGCCCCCTTAAAAGCATCCATATGGTAAAAGAACATGTTTCCCTACGAAATCAAAACTGAGTACATCTGAGACTTTTGAACATCTTTTTCCTTGGATCTTAAAATGGATTTGTGCATATTTGTGAAAAAAAATTTTATGATGTGCTATCTTCCAAAGTGAATGGTTATTTATAATTCATAAAAGACCTGAGCACAGGAAAAATTTTCCCTTTTATTAGCCCTGTAAAGTTAGACCAGCTGATCTTTTAGTGCATATTACAGACATCAAATTCTCTGTGTGGTTGAAGTTTCTCTTTTCAAACTTAATGCAAGAGGCAGTGCTACTGAATCTGCTGTTCAAAAGCTGGTGGGGTCCACATCTCTTTTGATTAAATGTTAAATAAACAAAACATCACTCTCAGAGATGGTCTCTGAAGACACAGAAGGGAAAATACTTGGAATGCTAAACATACTTTTTAAATCTTGAACAGCCTTTTGTAAAATACAGCAACATATTTTCAAATGGATTTTCTTTTCTGTCTGCAGCGTTTAACCAGTCTTCGTACACAGTTGCCACATCATTTCCTTTCAGCTGCTGCAGGCTACTTGTGAGTCAGAGTACTGATATCATGAGCAGGAATGACCTGGGTGGAGGAATAGGGGCACTGGGGATTTGGATGCATGACAGAAGCCCCAATGCCAAGGGCTTCCATCCATCTGCACCTGCGCATCCCCTGCCAGTCATCCCCCACCAGCAGTACCCCGCCAGTCATGATATCACAGAAAGTTATTTCCTTCAAGGAATCCAAGTTTCTTAGCTCACCCTGCCAGGGTCACATCCACCCTGTTTACTGGTGTGTCACATACCCACATAAGAGAGTTGCACAGAAGTTTTAGAAATCTAAGTTAAATCTAAAAATAGCATGTTTTTGCTTCCTTTGAAGTACCTTGCCTTTGAATATTCCAGCTGAGCCTTGTAAGCTCCCTCATAAAACTATATGAAGATAGATATTTTTTCTGTATCCTGACTTTTTTTTTTTTTTTTTTTTAAGATGGAGTTTCTCCCTGTTGCCCAGACTGAAACGCAGTGGCATGATCTCGGCTCACTGAGATCTCCACCTCCTGGATTTAAGTGATCCTCCTGCCTCAGCTCCCCCAGTAGCTGGGAGTACAGGCGTGCACCACCACGCCCTGCTAATTTTTGTATTTTTAGTAGAGTCAGGTTTTGCCATGTTGACCAGGCTGGTCTTGAACTGCTGACCTCCAGTAATCCATCCGCCTCGGCCTCCCAAAGTCCTGGGATTATAGACATGAGCCACCATGCCCAGCCAAATATGGATTCTTAACTGCCAAAAAGCCAACTCACTTATGAAACAGGATCCTTGGCCAGAAAGAATTGCCTCATTCTCTATTCTATAACCTACTCCTGCCCCGGCTACTGACAATAATCAGTGGCTTTCTTTTCCTTTTTTTTTTTTTTTTTTTTTTTTTTTTGAGATGGAGTCTCACTTTGTCGCCCAGGCTGGAGTGCAGTGGCACGATCTCGGCACTGCAACCTCCCAGGTTCAAGCAATTGTCCTGCCTCAGCCTCCCAAGTAGCTGGGACTACAGGCATGCGCCACCATGCCCAGCTAATTTTTTTTTTCTTTTTTCTTTTTCTTTTTTTTTTTTTAGAGATGGGGTTTCACCATGTTGGCCAATCTGGTCTCCAACTCCTGACCTGAAGTGATCTGCCCACCTCGGCCTCCCAAAGTGCTGGGATTACAGTCATAAGCCATCGTGTCTGGCCATAAATGACTTTCAATCAGTTCTAAAGTCCCTGCTGCCCTGAGTGGTTCTTTCATCTTATAGACTGTTGGGATGGCTGCTGAAAGAGAATCATAAAACTGAAACCAATTCTGAAGTTCCTTACTTCTGAGAGATGAGAAGTGTCTCGATACTGGGTGGCAAAGGAAGAAAGAGTGAAGACGCCATTAGGGAGGCTACTGTTTGATGGACAAACCCCACCGAGGGCTCTCCTTAGGAAGGAAAGGCTGACTTTTGGATGGTTCTGTCCTCTCCTTTTCTACTTACTAGCTGTTAGGCTTTCAGCTGCAAGAAAATAGTGTAAATGCAAGGACAAGGGATGGAATATTCAAGTGCATTTTGAACGAGTTTTTTTTTACCATCTTGTGCTGCCTGACGCAGAAGATAAGAATGAGGAGATCTCAACTTCTTGACAAGGTGCCAGTGGCACTTGTAGTACCCACAGTGGGAATGGAAAAGGCAATATTTATTCTGAGGGCCCTGACAACATCATCGTTAAGTCATTCGTCCACTCCCAAGTAGCTTGCATTTTACAAGATCTGGTGAGAAAGAGGCTTCATGAGCTGTACTGGGCATTTTTTCCCCCTTTCCACCCTTACCTAACATATCAAAGCACTGTTTGGAAAAAATTGGATGACAAAATAGCATATGCTATATGCTATTATATTTGTTTAGTGTAATATATCCATAATTTATTTTCCTGTTGCAAAAATGAAAGCTTTTGTCCTTTCTCTTCATCATCAACTACTCAAAATACGAGATCATTACATAACACCTACATTAAGTAACTACTATTTGCCACATCCATCCATCTGCATATCCATCTACAAGTATTTCTTGAGTACTTAGCATGTGCCTATGACCCTATGGTGGAGATATGGAGAGGAACAATTTGCAAGCCTTGTCCTTCAGAAGCTTGCAGGCATGCAGATGATACTGTCTTTTGTGTCTCCTGTGTATACCTTCATTGAACACAGTTAACTTTCTACTGTTACTACACCTGGACAGGACAGCAGGGGATGTGGCTTTGCCCCAGACAGCGCCCTTAGGTTCATAAACTTTACCTACTCCATTGTCTATGCTTGCTATCCACCCTGTCCACTGAAGCATGACACACAGTCAAGAGAAAAATTAATGTTTACTGCAATGGAAGAAATTTTCAGGACATAGTTCAGATAAAATACAGAATAATGTCAAAGATTCACTTTGTAATTGTAAAATTGAAACAGCCACTGCCAAGTATAGTGTATTTAATTTTCTCTCCTTTCTAGGCTACTGACCTCTCCTCCAGAACTAGGCCTTTGGGGTTACAGCTCATCTGGCTTAATTCACCCATTCTGTCCTTCGGTCCAGTCACTTTTCTGGTCTCCAGAAGCAAGCCATGAGGTCCTTTCTTTTGGTGGCGAGGGGCAGGGGGGACCATAAGTGTAGGTTCCTTATCCATCATCCACTGAGCCACTGTTTCCTTTGAAATACTATTGTGTTTTGGGGAGGGCGTGTGAAGGGGGGAACTGAACTGGAAGGAAACCTGGGCTGGGGGAGGACGCCAAGAAGGCACCCAAGGCTTCCCCTTATGATGTGTTCACCCAAACCTCGGACAAGCACTAGGGTTTGTTTATGGCATTTTGTAAATAGGCCAGACAGCTTTCCTGGCTAATACTTCCTGAAAAAGTTTATATCCTCCAGGACAAGGCCAGAGCTTCCCAGCTTGCCTGCAGCAGTTTAGCAAGGCTGGGTTACAGGTATGCAAATACATTACAGATGGGTTAAGATAGGGATCCTCTCAGCCCTGGGGCTGCTGGCCAGAGCCTGAGGCAGTTAGAGCAGCCACCTGTGAAACACAGGGCAGCTCTGCCCCACCTTTTTTTTTTTTTTTCTTTAAATTGATGTTACTTAAAGGGAAATGCCCCACCTTTTATCGTCTGAGCTGATAAGAGTTTTGGAGAGATGACTGAAGATAGCTCCCTGTGTTTGCCTAGGGGCAAGAAATTCTAGTCAGCCATCAGTCCCATTGCTGGCCCTTTGTGCAGAGGCCAGCCCCAGTCCAGCAGTTTCATCCTTAGTCTCAAGACCCTCTCCCCAATTCTTCATTCCTTCTTGCTCTACACCACAGCTGAGCATTTCTGGCTGCTCTTTCGCCCTGTGTTTATCGCCTTCACTCTGCGTACCATTAGCCCCAGGTTGGTCCAGAGTCTTCATCCTCGGTCTTCTCAGCCTAGCAGGTCCAATAGAAATACAATGCCAATTATGTAATTTTAAGTTTCCTGCTAGCCATATTTTAAAAAGTTTTAAAACAGGTAATATTAGAGATTTTTGCATCCAAATTTACTTATTTATTTAAACAGCATTGTCGAGATATAATTCACACACCATACGATTCACCCATTTAAAGTGTACCATTTAGTATGTTCAGAGTTCTTCTTATTATTATTACTGAGACAGAGTCTCACTCTATCACCCAGGCTGGGGTGCAGTGGCGTGATCTTGGCTCACTGCAACCTCCGCCTCCTGGGTTCAAGTGATTCTCCTGCCTCAGCCTCCCGAGTACCTGGACTACAGGCACGTCCCACCATGACTAGCTAATTTTTTGTAGTTTTAGTAGAGATGGGGTTTCGCCATTTTGGCCAGGCTGGTCTCAAACTCTTGACCTCAAGTGATCCACCCACCTCGGCCTCCCAAAATGTTGGTATTACAGGCGTGAGCCACCGTGACCCGTCTGTGTTCACAGAGTTCTACAATCACACCACAGTCAGTTATGGATTTTTTTTTTTGGAGTCAGTGTCTTGCTCTGTTCAGGTTGGAGTGCAGTGGTGCGATCATAGCTCACGGCAGCCTTGAACTCCTAAACTCAAGCCATCCTCTCACCTCAGCTTCCCAAGTAGGTGAGAACACAGGTGCACACTACCATGTCCTGCTAATTTTTTCTGTTTTGTAGGGATAGTTTCTCACTACGTTGGCCAGGCTGGTCTCGAACTCCTGGCCTCAAGTGATCTTCCCATCTCGGCCTCCCAAAGTGCTAGGATTACAGGTATGGCCTCACGAACAATATTAGAATATTTTTTTCACCCCATAAAGAAACCCCATACCATTAGCACCCACTTTCCATTTCCCTCCAAATCTCCCCAGCCCTAGGCAACCACTAATCTACCTTTTGTCTCTATGGATTTGCCTATTGGCCATTTCATATAAATGGAATCATGCAATGGGTAGCCCTTTGTGTCTGGCTTCTTTCACTTAGCACGCTGTTTTCAAAGTTCATCCATGTTACAGCATTCATTTTAGTCGTGTATTTTATTTAACCTAATCAACCCAAAGTATTATCATTTTAACATATAGTAAAAAAAAAAAAAAAGGATTAATAATGTATTTTACTTTTTAAAAATATGTCTTTGAATTTTGGTGTGAGTTTTTACAATTACAGCACATTTTAAGTGCTTAGTAGCTACATGTGGCTAGTGGCTACTGTAAACAGCACGAGTCAGTCTTTTATGTTACCTTTTAAAAACAAGAGCAACAACTCTCTCCACTTACCACCACAATCCTGGGGATCCCCTCACCCCCATCAGCACCTACACCATCATTCACAGGTGACTTGAGGATCTTAAGGTGGTCACTCTGTTGTGGTGCTAAATTCTTCTTTCTCTTCCCTCCTAGAAGGCCCCCAACTCCTGCTTCTGCCTTGTCCATTGCAACTGAGATCAAAGCCCTCAAGCTGATAACTGGAGCTCACCCTGACTGCTCGCTACCTGCTTGCCTGCTTTCCCTGTGCCTCATGGTTATACGGTGCATCTTGCTGAAGTGAAACGTTCTGTTTCCCTTCACGAGAACACTCTAGAAAAAACTAACATGAGAAGCTTTCCTCTTACTTTAGAAAAACAAGCTTGTCATTTCTTAATTTTCTCCCTGGTCCATTTTCAACACCCATTGTTTTGCTCAGAGTAGCTCTAAGCATTCAGATAAAGCTCACTGGTAGGAGTAGATTTGTGAAATTGCTACAAGCTTCCTCACAGCTTTATCCTGCTCCTGTCAGCCATTTCCTCAAGAAAATGGACGTTTAATCAGTGCAAGGGTACATTTTATTAGTCCGGCTCATCAGCCATCACCTTCATTCAGGCTCAAGGGAGACCACAGAAAGAAACCCACAGTGCTGCCAGTGGCTGCCCCGGATGCAGGAATTTCAATACAAAGCAGCACCTTTATGAACTAAGCACCGTATTTATATCAGTATACTCTGTCTGTATGGTAATAAGTAAGCTATTTCTAAACATTTGTGACTCAAGATTGGCACATGAAAATGTTTGTGAAATTACCTTTTTGAGGGAAAAGCTTAAAAAATTATTTAGTTCACAAAATGGAAGATTGAGGGTAAGTTTAATAGAAATGTGAGAACAGCAATATCAGCATCTTTCCTTTTTCTCTTTAGAGTCGGAAGGGAGAGAATGCGCTAAAATCGCTGCAGAAGGAATTTGGTGTTGACTTTCGGAAGAATTTCCTGCTAATAACGTTGAAGTGCTGGAGAACCTCACAGAAGGAGTTTCAGGGTTTCATTCTATCAACATCTCCTGAGCACCTTCTGGAGATTTCCTGCTTTGTGTCTAATTCTGTCCTACAGCTAAATCAGGAAGATTTCACCCAAATGCTTTTCCAGAGTCTGATTTTCCTAAACTGAAGTGTTGCTATTTCTTTTTTCAAACTTAACTTTTCTTTTTATTCTCAGCCACCAATGAAGTTTCCCTGGGCCCACAAGTCCTGGAGCCTGCCATATGCGCGCGCGCGCGCACACACACACACACACACACACACACACGCTTTAAAAACTAAGCATTATTCAAAAAGTAGAAAATCTACACAAGTCAAGAGTTCTTTAGCCTCTTGGTCAAAAAGCCATTCGTAAAGCAATGGCATTCTGGGAAAAGCGGCAGCAATAGTAGTCACCTCAAAGGTTTGGAGACTTTCTGTGAGCTTATTTATATCAACTACCTCTTTTTATTCAACTGAAACTTTGTTTTCTACAGAAAATGGCAATACCATTACCATTCTAGGATTCCCTGTATTAGGCCTCACCCTGTAAGGCTTAGCTGTCTATGCAGAACAGTTAAAATACCCAGAGCCCCAGGGAATGTCATAAAATTTTACCATATCCAGTGACACCATATTCAATGAGTCGTAGAGAACCAAGTTTTCTTTTGAACACCTGGCTATGAATCATTGACTTGCAGACTTCCATTTGGAGGTGTTTTCCCGTTGTAATTAATTTTTCCTTGTGTTATGCACATTCGTGAGCACCTCACTTTTCTTAGTTCCACATAATTCCACATAATTCTGAAATTCTTCAGTTTTTCATGGCAATCTTGTGTGATCCAGGCTACTCTATTATTGCTATCATTTTAAGACTAAAACATCCTAATAGTCCCATTTTTTTTTTCCTTTTCCTCTTGCTTATTTCCAAATGGAAGGAATTCTTATGAGGTAATAGGGCGGTGGGGAAGGAGACAGTTTGCTTTAACTTCTGCTAGTTATTCCATGTTATGCCCGAATGGGTTATTTGCATCTGGTCTCTGTTTGTTAACATCAGTGGGCTGTGTTTGCATAACTAGATCAAATTATGAAAGGACTTCCATTTTGAATGGTTAACTCTCACCAAATAAACACACACACACACACACACACACACACACACCACACACGATCAAGCTCCAAGCTGGAGACACCAGCCTCAGGAAACCTTTGCCAGAGAAAAAAGGATTCCCCTACAGTTCATCACAAAGCCGTTCTGGTTTCAATTTCCCCTCTCCTTTTGAAATAAGATCCATTACCCCCAGCCCTCCACCTAGAGTAAAGTAGCTGGGACTTGGAGGAAGTGGCATGGCAGACCACCCAACAACAGGGGCGTCTGATGTGGAAGGGAAAAGTTAAACCAAAAATCTAAAGATGATGTCAAAGAGACGACTCAGGCTCCCATTTCTCTCCAGTGAAGATCTGCGCGCTGGCGTGTTCAGTTACTCACCCAGCTGGAAGGGGCTGGACTAAGTCACTTTCCAGTCCATACCTCAGCCTTCAGTCAGTGTACAACAAACCGTTTCAAGAGACTCTTTTGCTTTCAAGTTCTTGAGAAATGTTTCTGTTCTCTAAACTCCTCAGGCTGTCTTCTGTCAACATACCTATCTCTTCCTTTTACTCATACACATTTTCTTATCACTATCTGATGTGTTTCGTCCCTTCCATTAAGCTGTGAAGTTCCTGAAGCCAAAGAATGGGTCTTGTTCCACCGGAGGGTGTCTAGCACCTCCATGCTAATACCAGGGACAGGGGAGTTACTCAGCCCACATCACTGAGCTTGCATTACTTACCTGTTTTGTTACCACTCTGGATCAAGATTCTCTCCCTTAGATTGTGAGATTTGGGAGGGCAGAACCTCAGTTAGTGAAAAATGCAAGTGGCTCCCTGACAAAGTCACCTTCACTAGTGGATGCAGGAAGCAGCCACATCTGAAGTGTGTGATTTGAGGGGTTTTGGAAACACCTTCCGCCCTCAACTTCTAAAATTCCACCAACTGTCACTTTTTTCACTTATTGTTTTGAGTCTTGTTCAAATACAAAGTCATACATGTAGTGTGACTTCAAACCTTTTAATGATCTTCATGTAATTTATGTAACTTATCATGTTCCTGCTTAGAGTAGATAAAGGAAAGATACTGAGTGTGGGAAAAGGAGGAGTTATGATCAGAAAGGTGGGAGGGAAGTTTGGATGTCCATCGGCCCTAATCACACCAAAATCTTTTCAATAATGTGTGATGGTGCTGCTATGAAGAATTTCTCTCTATCCAAAAGCACAGCAGATTCCTTGTGTGTTGACTAGAATATGAATAAGAGTGGGTGCATTTAAAGAGTGCTCACTATGTGCCAGAGAGTGCTCTAAATGCCTGTGAGCAACCCAGTAGACCCCGCAACTCCCTGTTATCCTTCCAATTTTACAGATGAGAAAACTGAGGGATGGCGGATTCAAAAGTCACCAAGGCAAGAAGGTGGCGGACCAAGAAGAGCAGGAATTATTGACACTTCTATTTTTATTCTTTTGTTTGTTTGTTTGTTTGTTTTTTGAGACAAGGTATCACTCTGTTTCCCCAGCTGGAGGACAGTGCTGCCATCATAGCTCACTGCAGCCTTGAACTCCTGGGCTCCAGGGATCCTTCCTACTCTGTCTCTTGAGTAGTTGGGATTACAGGAAAGAGCCACCATATCTGTTTGATCTTTTTAAAAAGAAATTTTTGTAGACACAGGTCTGGCTATGTTGCCCAAGCTGATCTCAAACTCCTGTATTCAAACAATCTTCCCACCTTGGCCTCCCACAGTGTGGGGGTTGGGACCCTCACTCATTATTATCTTTGAAATAATTAAGCTCACCTTCCCTCATCCCTTTCCCACATTCACCCTCATGATTTTCATGCTTCTCCCCCCTTGCCAACACTTACCTTAGATAATCCTAATGAATCCTAAATGTAGGAAATAAAGTTTCACATAAGGAGGCAGAAACGATGTTCTTGGCATACATAAAGGTCTTCTACAAAGAAGAGTTTTCAAGAAATGGCAACCAATATGCTGTCATTGACAACACTTTTAAAAATGTAAATTGTGATTCAATACTTTAAAAGTACCCAGGGATTCCTCTAAATTGCAATACGCCCATTGGGGTGATTCCCCCGCCACACACACACACACACACACACACACACACACACACACAATTGACTAAACAGAGATTATGACCATGGCAACCTTTACATCACTTGACACATGAATATGGAGTACAGCCTTCCTGGTGGGGATGAGTGCTGCTCCGTGTATGTACCCTGTATGCTGTTAGTGTGTAAACAGACACTCACGTGACTCAACCAACAACTTCTTTTCCTTAAAGAGGATGGGTTGAGAAAGTTCATCTTGTGGCTCTGACTAGGGAAGATAGAGTCCTTATTAACCTTTAGATTAGAAAAATTAAATATATTGGTTCCCTAGAATCTAGGGGATTGCCCAATAAATAGGAGGAGACCAAGTTAAAGTTAAAAAAAAAAAAAAAAAAGGCAGAGGAAGAGGCAGGATGCACCATGCCTTGGCCACTACATGTTTGTAAGGTTCTGTTAAAGACAATGGTATGACGTTGAACCTTGGATTGCCTTGAGTACACACTCACAGCGCTGCTCATGGGGCAAGCATGCCTGGGAGATGACCTGGGGCACCACGCCCTGCCTATCTCAGACAAGGAACTCCAGGCAGCGGTGGCGAAGCGGAGTAGCCCCATCCTTAAGGAGCGGAGGCCGGCTCATATTTGCCTATTAGGGACGTGCGGCTCCGAGGTTCTGCTGGGTCCCTCCTGGAAATGGATCCTTCCCAGCCAGCAACCGAAGTCAGCAGCAGAGGGCAAAGCACCTGGGCTTTAGCTCCAAGCCCCACAGTCCTCCTGGTGAGTTTGAGCTTAAGGGGTTTTTACATGTAGTGTGACTTAAAACCTTTTTGCAATCTTCATATAATTTACATAAAAGAAATAGCTCTTTAGCCAGTGTGGTGGCTCGCGCCGGTAATTCCAGCTACTGGAGAGGCTGAGGCAAGAGGATTGCTTGAGCCCAGGAGTTGGAGACCAACCTGAGCAACATAGTGAGACCTTGTCTCTAACAAAAAAAAAAAAAAAAAGTTTTTAAGTAGTCGATTGTGATGGTGTGCGCTTAGAGTCCCAGCCACTTGGGAGGCTGAGGCGGAAGGATCCTTTAAGCCCAGGAGTTCAAAGCTGCAGGGAGCTATGATCCAACCAACTTCACCCCTGCCTGGGTGACAGAGTGAGATCCTGTCTCTGAAAAGAAAGAAAGAAAAGAAAAGAAATAGCTCTTTGAAGCAAACCTCTTAAACCGTTAAAAATTGTCTTTGTAACTTGGGGGCTTGTTTGAGTACGAGAGTTTGAGATCAGCTTGGGCAACACAGCAAGACCTGTGTCCACAAAAATTTCTTTTTTAAAAAATCAAACGGGTATGGTGGCTCTTTCCTGTAATCCCAGCTACTCAGGAGATAGAGTAGGAAGGATCCCTTGAACCCAGAAGTTGACGGCAGCAGTGAGCTATGATGGCAGCACTGCCCTCCAGTCGGGGCAACAGAGTGATACCTCGTCTCAAAAATTATTTTTGTAACGTGGGTTGACTAATCTCTATTATGAACTGTGCAGGGAATTCACCAAATTTATCCTTTCCTTAAATTTTTATCACCTGAGGCTATGTTTTATGTTCTTGTACAAAAATAGTTTAGATTCAACTTACTGACATTTTGGAGGCTTAGAACTACCAATAAAGCACTGATAATTATTGTGCTTTACTCTTGAGCTTGTAAAATGCAAGTAGTACGTTTTCAACTTTGAAAGAAAACTTTCACTTTCATGAGGACCTTGACTTGCAGCTATATCGAGTGCTACAAAAAAAATGCTGACAGCTTCTTAGGCTGGACATCCTCTACTTTTTTCAGCCACGAGTTTTAGACATGCAGTAAGGATTCTTTCTTTTAAAAAAAGATTCTATTTACAGTTAACAAAAGTTAGAGGGGTTCTTTTTAATTTTGGAAGGAAAAGGGATTTTTTTTTGGAGAATATCTAAACCCACACATAGTAATAAGCACATTATTCAATACTTTCAGATACTAACCTTCAGTTTTTCTTTCTTAAAGAACTGGTGGTAACCCTGCACTGACGGAGAGAGGGAAATGTAATTGTTCACACCTACCCTGGAGAACTTTTGAACATTTCAGGAGGTCTTATTATTAGCTCTGCAATGACATGTCAGCTTCTGTCTTCAGGATGTTTAATTAGAAATTCATTTCTTTTTGAAAGTGCTGTGTTTAGGCACTGAGTCCTGTTCAACTTTTTCCCAGGGAAGGCTTTGCATCCCTCTGAAATAGCTATTGCTGAGTGATGCTGCAGCTCTTGGTGTCTCTAACCTGGGCACTCTGTTTGCAGCCATATGCCCTTACTACTGAAGACCACAGTTTTCTCTCAGCACTGTGGCAAAGGCAGAAGCATTTAAAAAGCCCTAACTAATGAGAATATTTTCTTCCTGCTTGGAGTTTGAGTGTAAATGGTTCCTTCACGGGATGAATTATGAATGAGATCATTAACTAGCCCTTGTCTGTCACTCAAGGTATTGCTGTTTGAAAACTTCATGTTCAATATCACCCTAAGTGAACAAAACCCAGGCCTTGAGGAAACGATGACATATTAAAGGTGGTACAGATGAGAAGGGTGGGCCACCAGGTCATTTAGCCTCAAGCTCAAGGGGGTCCCAGACTGTGGCTGCCATTCTGCAGCAAATTTGTGTAGGAAAACAGAGTGTATCTTATCCTAATATAGATCCTAAATTAAATCCACCAAACTGTCAACTCTCACCATACCAGCAGGAGAAAGGCCGGATACAGTAGTAAGGGGCATCAGAATCTGTAAACTTCTTTCTTTGTCTTTTCTGGGGCTCTTAGATAGTCCACATACCTGTTGATGCAGTAATGCTTTGCCAATTCTTACAGCCGTCGCTAGTTAGATTTTGTTATATCTGCTGTCATCAGTCAACAAACCTCTCTTGTTGGTAAGGTATGTTGAAGGCCGTAACAATACCAGAGATGAATATGAAGTGTTCCAACAGCAAAAAGAAGCATCTGTCACCCACATTGCTGACCTGTTGGTAAGAAACAGCATATAAAGTTGTAGCACTGGCCAGAAAGAAGGGCACAGCCAGATTAGAGACAGCTGATCCTTGGCAGAGGTCTGCGTTACCTCCAGGGGAGAGCTGAGCCCTGGCTCCTGGGAGAACTGCTTTTTGCACTTGCAAGCAGTGGCAGGGCACACAGAAGGGGCCCTGGGAGGCTGGGAGTATGCTCAGGCACACGTGAAACTCAAGCCTGAAAACTAAGCCCCAAATCCAAATATGCTGTTACGCAAAGCGTTCACAGATTGGCTGGCGTTTGATTCTCATATGAGGTTACTTGTTGGCATGTGCTGAGTAATTCTCTGGCATGCCTGTGGCTTGTCAGTGGCATTCCTTCTTGAGTCACCACTGGACCCACAGCCTGGCTCAGGGAGCAAGGTCCAGCACTGTCGAAGAGCCTCTCTTTTCAGATGAATCCTAAAGCCCACTGTCCTGGTTTGCAGATGTCACCGCACTTGCTTTTCCATCTTCAGAGATGGGGTGGTAAGCATTGGCAGTGAGTGTTTGAAGGACTTGAGGAAACATTTTGGGGGTTGCACCTAACTGTTAAAGTGATGAATATTTGTCTGTCATCAGCTGGATGAGAAGAGTTAAAATCCCTGCCAGAACTTTGGAGGCCTAGGGAGATGGCATCTCTCACGGGAGTAGCATTAGGCCAATTACAATGCTCAGCATTTCCCCAACACCCTAGGTTCAGAGTTCTTTGCAATCAGTGTGTTTCTTTAGCTGAGTTTCTTAAACACACATCACCCCTTGTGGAGCTCTCTGGGCCTCCACCCAAAAGCTAAAGGATACAAAGAGGAAGAAGAAAAGACTGAGCAGCAGACTCTACCCAAGAGGGAAACCAAGCCAAACATTTCAGTGTTTCATTATTCTCCAAAAGCCTGTCAATACTACAAAGGGGAAACTGGGAACAGCCAAAATGTGCAGCATAAAAGGTTGGCCACATACATGATGGAAAAACAAGCCATCATTAAAATCATGCTGGAGACTGTAGAAGAAACTTTAATGATACGGAAAAATATAAACAATATATTGTTAAGTGAAGAAAGTTTTAAAACAGCATGGGCAATATGATTATATTTTATGAATATACATGTATAGTTCCAGGTAATACACACATATAGAAAAAAGACTGAAAGGATATCAATTAGAAAGTTAATGGCAATATTTCTAAGTTGGGATGGACTGTAATTGATGTTTCTCTTTTTTTCTTCCAAATTTTCTATAATGAACATGTTTAACTTTATTTTTTACATCTTTATTATTATCTTGGTTATCAAATGAAACTTGCTCACAGTATGAGATTCAAACAATATAGAAATGTGTAAAGTCTAAAGTAAAATTTCCTTCAATCCTGCCTAAAAGATAGTTTCTACCAAATCTATATTTTCAAAAGTATTATAGAATGTTTATATATTAGAATTACACATAGTACTTCAACTTATCTTTCTTTTCACTTAAAGTACCTGGGATATATTCCCAGGTATGTGTGAGGGCTTTCTTTCTTTTCTTTTTCAAGTTAATCAGCTAGATCTCTGCAAGGCCAGCAGGGAATGGGAGACTCTCCAGCCTTCCTGCTGCAGGTAGGCAGGGGAATGAATGGGCACTGGAGTCACAGAATGCCAGAGCCGAAAGGAATATTAAATGGGGCTTAATTTAGCCTACTTATTAAATGATGGAAAAATGAGGGTCCAGAGACCAGAATCCACATCTTTTACTTCCTCATCCAATATTGTTTTTACTATGCCACACTACATACAGTATACAACAGATATTAATAGGTACTTTTCAAAGAGCTTCCACCTTGCCAAACTTTTGTTTCAGCCGTAGCCTCCTTAGCCATTTTTGTGCTGCTGATAAAGACATATCCAAGACTGGGCAATTTACAAAGGAAAGAGGTTTAATGGACTTACAGCTCCATGTGGCTGGGAAAGCCTCACAACCATGGTGGAAGGCGAGGGGCAAGTCACATCTTAGGTGGATGGCAGCAGGCAAAGAAACAGTTTGTGTGCGAAAACTCCCCTTATAGAACCATCAGCTCTCATGTGACTTATTCACTATCATGAGAACAGCACAGGAAAGACCTGCCCCCATGATTCAATTACCTCCTACCAAGTCCCTCCCACAACATGTGGGAATTCAAGATGAGATCTGCGGGGGGACACAGCCAAACCATATCACCTCCCTTGAGCAAACTGGGGGAAGGGATCTTCCCGTCTTTAAGTATAATATTTGCCAACACTGGCTGGGCATCACGTGCCAGGTTCTAAGCCAAGCTATTTGCCTGTATTCTCTCACATGTTCTCACATGAACTTTCTGAGGTTGGTACTATTGTTATGCCCATTTTATAGAGGAAAATATTAAGGCTCAGAGACTTCAAGTAACTAGCCAAAGGCCCCACAGCTGAGACATGATGGAGCTAAGGCTTCAACCTATGTCTAGCCCTAAAATCTTTACTTTTAACCATTACACTCTATTTTTTGCAGGCTTAGTACATAAACTTTTCCAATACAACAAAATTTAATTACTCTTTCCCTTTTTCTTTTGTTGTTATCCAGTCCTTTTCAAATGAAGTGAAACAGGAATGACATTAGAAAATGCAATCTGGTGTCAAGCAGGGTTCAGGGGCCTCACTTGGTGTTCAGGACTCTGTGCCAAACACTGGGGTAAAAACAAAACAAAACAAACACCCAGTCCAACCACAGCTATTCTCACAGTTGGCAAAGGAGTCACCTGGCACTTTTCCTCTGGAGATTCAGCATGTCCCATACAAGGTGGTAAACTGCTTGTCCCCCTGGTATTTTTATTTTCTTATGTAATTGTGCACTCCTTTCAACTCGGCCAACATGTTAGCACTTGTAGGTAAAGCTGATCTTTTTTCAGTCAGACACACAATACACACTGAGTCATGTGTAAAAGGCTCATACAATGTTTTTGTTGTGAACAGAGCCCCAAGGGCCTCATCTTACAATCCTCACATGTGTGTGACCCTCATGAAGACAGGGCTGCCTAGTGCTGCAGTGTGTGGTCTTCTGCACACAACCGCAGGATATCTGGGTGCATGGTGAGCTCTCACCTCACCCACCCAACACTGGCCTTCTGTAAGCTGGTGGTTTGGACTCACCCAGACATTTGTACTGTAGCCTCTATCATTTGTTCACCTTCTCTTTCTTTCCACTTCCAGTGCCTTCTCCCCTAGCCCCAAGCTTCTGTTAAATCTCTCTGACTTACCCATTTTCTGATTTGTTTTCTCTCCTTGTGTCCTGGAAAGCTGCACTATCTCCACTATTGCTCCACAAAGCATAGCACCGTTCCCCTTTCCCTTTCTCCTGTCTTCCACAAAGCCTCTTCTCTCCTTCCGGCCCTGTCCCACATGCATCATTTCCTCTCCTTTCTCTGTTCTCCAGGCTCTCTGTCACTATTACATCCATTTTCAGCAAACAGGCTGGAGGCGCCATTCTGAATGTGGAGACTCTGTGTGTTGAAATGATTCAACACATTGACTCAGTGGCCTGCTGCTTGGGTAAACTTCTCAGTACTGCTGTTTACTAACGAGATAACCTTGAGAAAGTTACTTATCTAGTCTAAATCTCATGTTCTCCACAAGTCAAATGGGGATAATGAAAAACTCTACTTCTTAGAATGGCTGTGAGCCTTATATTATGCTCCATAACCCTGGGGTTTCGCTTCCAGGGTTCCAAGCTTGTATATGCCTTACTAGTTGGATGATCTTGACCAAGATACTGACCTTCTCTCTAACCAAGTATCCTCACTTCTAAAGTGATAATAATAGGACCTACTATATTAGTGTACTGGGAAGATTAAATCAGCGAATAAACATAAAATCACCTGGAATAATACCTAGCACACAGGAGCTTTCCCCAAAAGTTGGCCATCATGACATTTGTTCATGATAGAAGATGCCTAGAATGCAGCTTGCCTGGGGACAGTCACAAGGTGGTAGTTACCCTTTGCTACTCTCACTGTCCACTCTGGCTGCTCACTTCCAGGAAGCCTGTTCGTGCATTCTCTACACAGTGTGTTTTCACAAGCACTCTTCTCTACTCTGCACCAAATGAAAACCACAGCATGGGGAAGCCTGGCCTAGAACATACAAGTCAAGAACTGAAACAGGAAGGAAATAACGTGGCAGGTTTTCTATTATAGCTCACTGTGTTTTCGTCCCAATGTTGTAGGTAGACAACAATGTCTTCCTCAATTATTCCACAAAACGTTTGGAAATCATATTTAATTTCTCTCCTTAAAGGAAATAACATATATAGCATGCTTTGAGCAGGGCTTGGGGCTCCATAAATTATCTTGTTCATTTATTTGTGTAAGACCACTCTAGCCACATGCAGAAAACACAGAAGAGGAAGAAAAGGAAAAATAAATCCTTTCCTTAAGTCCACCACTTGTTGTCATTTTGCACTCTCATGTTTTAATGTACTACGAGAACTCGTATTTTAAAGAATTCTACTGATAACCATTTCAGGGAGTGAAGATTCTTTCTTAGACAGTTAGGCCCTTCAAGACTGCAAGAGAAGGATGTGCCTGGATTCTCTTTGGTAAAGTGAGGAAGCCTAGGGTATCATCTCCTCGAGCACTGTCCAGGTCAGAACAGCCTCAGAATCCCTTGGAAGATCTCATGAGCTGGAGCAACTCCAGCATTTGTATTTTCCAAAACAGAAGGTGCTGAGATTCATCTGTCATCAACCAACTCAAAGGATGGACTATAGCCCCAGATCCCCTCAGAAATGCTTGAATTCTTTTTTTTTTTTTTTTTCAGAGGAGAACCATGGCTGGAGAGTGTTAATAATACATACATGAGAGTTAAGGCTTATAGATCCCCCCCCTTTTTTTTTTTTTTTGTAAAAATAACAGTCCCCAGCTGGACACAGTGGCTCATGCCTGTAATCCCTGCACTTTGGGAGGCTGAGGCACGTGGATCACCTGAGGTCAGGAGTTCAAAACCAGCCTGGCCAACATGGTGAAACCCCATCTCTGCCGAGACGGTGCCACTGCACTCCAGCTGGGTGACAGAATAAGACTCTGAAGAAAAAAAAAAGCCCGTTATGGTGGTTCACACCTATATCCCAGCTACTACTTGGGAGGCTGAGGCAGGAGAATAGCTTGAACCCGGGAGGCAGAGGTTGCAGTGAGCCGAGGCTGTGCCACTGCACTCAGAGAGCGCGCCACTGCACTCCAGCCTGGGCAACAGAGCAAGACTCTGTCTTATTAAAAAAAAAAAAAAAAAAAAAAAGACGACGAAAAAGAAAAGAAAACAAAAACAAAAACAAAACAAAACAAAAACAGTCCCCTTGGTCTACCTTCTGTAGGAATTGAGCTTTTCATGCAGTGGGTTCATTTTAAGTGTGGGATACTGGAATATCAGGATTTCTCTTCTGGTTAGTGGAGACTTCATATTCTGTGCATTCACTGCCGTCTTCCTATCAACACCCAAATATCTTCACAAAAAGTCACTGGAAGATTTTATGTCAGAGGAAGAAAATATAGATATGACTAAGAAAAGTTTTCAATTAAAAAAAAAGTAAACTCCTTAGAGTATAATGTCCTAAAGGGCAGGATAAGTCTAAAACAGCAATAAAATTGTCAGCTTTTACTAACCAGCCATGTTTTCATGGTACTTTATCATTTGCAGTGCATTTTTAACAGCTATTACATACTCATTTGTTTGTTTACTTATTCCTTCAACGCCAGGACCACACTGTGACTTTTGTGGGTCCTAGGACCTTTGCCTTCTTGGGCCCCTTCCTCCATTAGAAAAATTAAAATAGCTTAATAGATTTTGTGGGTCCTAAAAATTTCATTTTTTCTAATGTGAGGAAAAATTGAAACATTTTCTTCTGTCTTAACAGTTCATTTTTTTTTCTTTTCTTTTCTTTTTTTCTTTTTTATTTGAGATGGAGTCTTACTCTGTCGCCCAGGCTGGAGTGCAGTGGCGCAATCTCGGCTCACTGCAAGCTCTTGCCTCCTGGCTCAGCGTCCCCAGTAGCTGGGACTACAGGCACCCGCCACCACGCCTGGCTAATTTTTTCATATTTTTTTAGTAGAGACAGGGTTTCACTGTGTTAGCCAGGATAGTTTTGATCTCCTGACCTCGTGATCCACCCGCCTCAGCCTCCCAAAGTGCTGGGATTACAGGCGTGAGCCATCAGAGAAATACAAATCAAAACCACAGTGAGATACCATCTCACACCAGTTAGAATGGCAATCATTAAAAAGTCAGGAAACAACAGGTGCTGGAGAGGATGTGGAGAAATAGGAACACTTTTACACTGTTGGTGGGATTGTAAACTAGTTCAACCATTATGGAAAACAGTATGGTGATTCCTCAAGGATCTAGAACTAGAAGTACCATATGACCCACCTATGCCATTACTGGGTATATACCCAAAGGATTATAAATCATGCTGCTATAAAGACACATGCACATGTATGTTTATTGCGGCACTATTCACAATAGCAAAGACTTGGAATCAACCCAAATGTCCATCAGTGACAGACTGGATTAAGAAAATGTGGCACATATACACCATGGAATACTATGCAGCCATCAAAAAGGATGAGTTTGTGTCCTTTGTAGGGACATGGATGCAGCTGGAAACCATCATTCTCAGCAAACTATTGCAGGAACAGAAAACCAAACACCACATGTTCTCAGTCATAGGTGGGAACTGAACAATGAGATCACTTGGACTCAGGTAGGGGAACATCACACACCGGGGCCTATCACGGGGAAGGGGGATGGGGGAGGGATTGCATTGGGAGTTATACCTGATGTAAATGATGAGTTGATGGGTGCTGACGAGTTGATGGGTGCAGCACACCAACATGGCACAAGTATACATATGTAACAAACCTGCACGTTATGCACATGTACCCTAGAACTTAAAGTATAATAATAATAATAATAATAAAGAAATTGAAACATTTTCTTTAGCTAGGGATGGTGATTCACACCTGTAGTCCCAGCTACTCAGGAGGCTGAGGTGGGAGGATTGCCTTAGCTGAGGAGGTCAAGGCTGCAGTGAGCTGAAACTGGACTACTGTACTCCAACCTGGACAACAGATAGAGACCCTGTCTCTCTCTCTCACACACACACACACACACACACACACACACACACGAAAACAAAACAAAGGAAAACATTTTCTTGGGCCCCTAAAAAGCACTGTGAGCCCAGGCACTATGCTTACTGTATTTCTCAGAGGGACCAGCCCTGCTGGCCACCCTGTGCCGAGTATGGGCTATGGGTTACAGACACAAGGATGAGTATATGCAGCCCCGACCTTAAAGAGCTCAACAGTCTCAGGGAAACAGACCTGCAAGCAAGCCATTTGGTGGCTAGCAATCAGGGCTATGACTTAAGTCTGTTACTGGTTTTACAAAAGCATGGAGGGGTCAGCTCCTAACCCTACAAACAGTGGGAGGACAACTTTGTGAAAGGAGCGCTGCTTAAGTGGCTGTTTAAGCCAGCATTTTTCAGCAATTTTGTGTTTGAGGCCCACTTTCAAATTTTATAATTTCTTGATAAATTAATAAATTAAGAACACTGGGCCAAAGAAGCAAGTTTCAGAGAACTGAAGAAACTTGCTGTTAATGTTGGTATATGGAGATATATATGGTTTTGTCTTCTGATCAATATGTAAGACATATTTTTGCTACAACTGCGGATACATATGGTCACCTCAATGTTAGCCAAGAGTGTCAAGCTAAGCAACCTTTTGGCTCAGGACAGAGGGTACTGGCTTAGAGGCAGCTGTGGGACTGGCTGAGAGGGAGATGTGGGAAGTTCACGGCATCGAGCTGGTTCCAAAGGAAGACCACATGTTCAATGGGGCATGAAAAGCTTTTCCTCTTGATTACATGAAAGACTGCAGCTAGGGAGCAATATAATTCTTCTTAGTGCTGAAGAACAACCAAACCCACAAGGTGATGATAATGTTTAGCCTCCTTTATGGGAAAAATATATTCTAGACATTGATCAAAATCTGGCAGCACACTTAGTTGTCAGGTGTTCAAGATACACCAGCCTGCCAAGTTACAGTGGTTGATATCTACTACTCTCAGAATAATAACTGCAAACACTTAGAATGTCCCAAGGACCATTCTAAGAGATATATATGTGTTTATAATCCTCATCACAATCCTACTATGCGAGCATTATTATGATGCCCATTTTAAAAATGAGGAAACTGAGACCTGGAAACTTTTGATGATCTGCCTTAATAAGCAGCAGAGCTGGGATTTGAACACAAGCACTGTGGATCTAAGATCTGTGCTCTCAATCGCTACACTTCACTACTTGTGGATGCTTCTTACACACCCTCTGCTGTCTCGCGCCTGCCTCTGATCAACCTCACACTGGAGCAACTTGACAATGCCTCTCCGCAGGCTTCTCACTGGGCATTGCAGAGTGGAACAGGAGCCCACTCATCGCCCTGCCATGAGCAATCCACAAGTGCTTTGAGAAGTTAATGTCCCAGAACAAATGGATGGATCCCAAGACTGATTTCGCTCGGCATCTCAGACAGTCCCACAAGGTCCGGCAACCCATCACAAGTTGCCCTGGCAGGGTTGCCAGATAAAATCCAGGATGCCCCGTTAACTTCAGATATCAGACAAAAAACAAATGATTTTTAAGTATTAGTATGCCCCAAATACTGTCTGGTCCATATGAAGAGTGAAAAATTCTTTGTCATGTATCCAAAATTCAAAGTTAACTGGGTGTTTGGTGGTTGTATTTGCTAAACATGACAACCCTAAGTAGTAGCCGACTTGCCAATATGGCGTGGAACAGGCTCTGCTTCCTTCCCTGCTTGGCTCCCTGTCTCTCATCCAGCTCCTGGGGGTCACATCCACAATACAGAACAGGTAGGCCTTTGCCTTGGCCCCAGCTTTCTGGGAACCCAGGCTACGACCCAACTGGTCAAGGGTTTTTCCAGGCAGACAAGGTAGCCCTAATGTGCCCAGCTTTCCTGTGAAGTGGGGACTGCTGCTATCAGCATGGCACTCAAATTACAAATAAGAAAGCCAAGGTTCAGCGACATCCATCCGTTTGCCAGGACTCACACTCTACCGCTCCAGCTCCACCAATCTGTTACTCTGAAAGAGTTTTCCAGACTATTCTTGGGAGACATTTCAGCATTATTAGAAAAGGCATTAATTGGCTTAGGTAATCATTGATCCTTTTAATAATTACCTCCATTTGTTGAAAGAAACCCTCTCAGCCACGCTGTCAAAGGGATCCTGTGACATACACACTAGAGAATCAGTCTCAGTGCAGCTGTAATGTCAAGATGTTCAGTGTCTCCTGTTTTATGCTTGTTGGAATGGTCAACGTTAAAACATGAAGTTTTCAACTTCAGATCTTCACAATGAAACCAGCAGTTTGTTATTATTTCTGCATATGACTAAATATAATGTTGTTCATTTTAAAAGTAATGACTGATTGCAAAGAGATACATGCAGAGAGCCTTGAAATTACAATTGCTTTTCACCTGAATCAGAAACTCAGTTCCCTTTTCATGCATTTCCCTGTAAGTTGGCCTCTGAAAGAGCTGAAATACTGTAAACTACCAGTTGGGACAGTTGGAGAAAAACAGCAAATATTAGAGAAAACCTATGCCAAAGCACCTGCACCCAGTGGGTATACACAGGAATGTAACCTTCTCCAAACTTTCAAAAACAAAGCCAAACCTTGGCTGCAAATAAGCCTCAAATGAGAAAGAAACTCTCATTTGCTTCTGAAAAATGGGAAAGGCTGTACTTTATTTACAAGGTGTTCTTTTCCTTGTAAACCATGTGAAACAGACCTCTTTTTTGTTCTCTTTGTCTGCTGGAAACTTCATTTTGAAGGAAGGAAGTTACAAAGAATGAACCACCTTGTAGGGGCAAGAAAATCTTTCTCCACAGTGTGGCTGGATTTGCTCCTGGAAGCAGCCACTTTGGTAGGTCTCTCCAATGAGGCTTTTTCTCACAACAGCCCAGGGAAGCAGATGGATTAGATGGCTGGCTCTGGTTACCTGTGGCTGCCTGCCCAGTCCCGTGGGCATTCCAAGGCCCCACCTTCCACCTGGCCCATGACCTCTGACCCTGGCCCTGTAGCCAGCAAGGGTGTGGGGAAAGAGTGGGGTGGGTATAGGTATCAGGCTGCCTGGGCCCAGGCTACAAATGAAAGAGTCAGTTGTTTTCATGTCGCATGCTCTCTTGTGCGGTCCTGGGAGCTGCAGAACTGGTATTTCTCCAAATCCTGGCGGCTCGCATGGCTGTGTAGACAAGCTGTACTTATAGTGATACACATGTATGTGTGTTGCATGGAAATCAGCAGTCCTGCTTCCAGTCCCGGCTCTGCCTCTGCCTCGTTCTGGGACTTCAGAGAGCCCCTTTGCCACTTCAAGGAGCCTCAGTTTTCTCATCTACAAAATGGCACAGTTGGATCCTTGTAGGTGCTTGGGAAAGGGTGGGGAGTGGGGTGCAGAGTAGGGGCTGCTGACCAGGCAGTTTCCTGCCATCCTCTATAATCCTGCTCACCACCACCCCAAGGGCAACAAAAACAACTCCACCTTCATCTGTCTTATATTTTATATTTTCACATAAAACCTTCTCAGAAGAAAAATTTCTGTTGGCTTCTAAAAACCACTGGACTAGGTGATCTCTAAGTGACCTATGAAATTGATTATTCTGTAATTCCGTGATTCCAAAACAAAAACACAGACTTAGCCTCTTTAAAAGACTGTGTGCTGTTTGGGAGGGTGAGAAAATTATGACATATATAGTGATGTGTTTCTGATACTGAAGATTCTCTTATGCGACACCCCCACCTCCCACCCACCACAAAGGGAACATATAAAGTTTCCAGAGTCCTAGCCCCCTCCTTTGTTACACCTGATAAAGGCTCACATGTTAATTATTTAGCCAACGGTGCTAACTGGAACATAGTCATATGATGAAGCTGCCTTGAAAACGTTTCCGCGTGTAACATAAGGCTTTTGCAACTTAAACATATTTTTTTCTTCTTTCATATCAGCAGTTATTTTATGGAACTGGGCTGAGACAGCTTAACAACAAAGGGCACTGGGTTGGTGAATTATTCATGTAATCTACATTTCCTGGCTGCTGTGGATAATTGACAGGTGTCATGTCACCTTTTACAAACGTCCCACAATTATGGACCATATATCAGTGTTGGACTTCGAAATAATTCTCCCTTTCTAAGCTAGTTTCATATTTTATTTACAGCTTGGTGGCGTTTTTGACTTGGCTGCCTATTTCTCTCACTTTTGATTCCAAGCCTTTTGCTCCACTTAATATAACCAGGAACACTTAAATAATGAGACTCCCTCTCAGTTTGCTAAAGACAGTCATTCATTGCTGCCATGTCTTATTCATTCAGCCATTATGTTAGTCAATTTCTTGATTTAAGAAATCCAGGATGAAATGCAACTGCAAGGAAACCATGATATACATTTTTTTTATGACTTGTTTTGTTCACAAGGAAAAAATCAAAAGCAAATCTTCCCTGTGTCTGACAGAAGTTGTAAACTGTGGGGGAAAGTTGGCTGGTTAAAGAATATGACTTAGTTAATAGGAGCAATGGCATATTTCAAATCTCTACCAGAGTTGGAAGGTTTCTAGCATTAGAAACAAAGCCAAGGAGAGTTCTATTTAGTCCTACTGAGAAAATCAGGTAAGAAAATAAACCTGTGATTGATAACCCTGAAGACTAATGAGAGAACATAGCCATACATGAAACTGAAACATTCAGAGCAAACTGGAACCTTCGGAGTCCTCTAGTCTACCTTTCCACTTTAGCCATCAGGAAACTGAGGCCCAAGGCATGCAAAGGCTTGTCCACCATCCCAACACCAGTTAGTGGAAAGGCTACAAGCCAGGTCAACTGGTTCCTCCTCCAGCACTGTCACTGTTCTGCCTTGGCCTGGAGCACTCTCCTTATCTCCTGGGATTCATTCACTTCTTCTACTGCCAGTGATCATTGACTCTTCCTTGGGGAGATTCACCCCTTCCTAATACTCAACTCTGTGATTTGTGTAGAATTATTTTAAACTCACTCTCGACATGAGCATGATTGACTAGGTCCATCAATTTTCCTGGATGAAATGGCCACATGACCTAAACTGGACCAGTGAGAGACAGTGAACCCTAGCACTTGGATGGGAACCGTTGGAAGAGATTTTCAGTCCCACTAGATTGGCTGTTGTAAGGGTGTGAGGTCTGGGGCTGCTACAGATACTTTGCTACCAATATGGAAAGAGGCTGGAGCTACAGGGAGTGGGTGGGGAAAATGTATCATGTGATGCCTGCGGGTGAAGCTTGCCAACACAAAACAACTGGGCAGAGAAAGCAAACCTGGGTTAAGTAAACATATCATTTATCTTCTAAACCAGGACAATTCTGAGAATGAAAAAGGGCAGGACAAAGCTAAACCAGACAGGATGCCGGAACAGTAGGCATAAACAGAACTGTTCTGGGCAAACAGGGACACACAGTCATCCACTCTACGATGACACTGTCTGAGCTGCTAGATTAAGCCTTGACTCTGAATTCAGCTGGCTGTATTAAGCTAGCACTCTATTTGGCCTTTTTAGTCTAGGTGACAATGAACTCACTTCACTGTTGAAACCAATTTGAGTTAAGAGTATTGTAACTTGTATGTAAAGCTTTAACTTACACAAATACGCAGCTTCCTAAGTGTTACACTTTCTAAAATCTTGTCCTACATCATATCAGAGGCTTATAATTAACAATTGTTATTGTATGTTTTTCGTATGTTTTCACTCATAAGTGTGAGCTAAGCTATGAGAATGCAAAGGCATAAGAATGATACAATGGACTTTGGGTACTCAGGGAGAAAGGGTGGGAGGGCGGGTGAGGGATAAAAGGCTACAAATTGGGTTCAGCATATACAACTCAGGTGATGGGTGCACCAAAATCTCACAAATCACCACTAAAGAACTTACTCAGGTAACCAATTACCATCTCTTCCCCAAAAACCTATGAAAATAAAAAAAATTTTGAAAAAAATGCTTTAAGAAAAAAAGATGATTATTATATGTTTTACTTTTATAAATATTAAAACTTTAACTTTTATTTCAACTAGTACAAACTGTCATCTTACAGAGAAATTCCAAACTAATTATCTTATTTACACCAGTAGCCCTGTGAAATAAGTATCATGTAAGATTTGGGGAAGTTAAAAAATTAACCCAGACTCTTATGGCTGATGTGGCAGATATGTAGTGGTGGCTCTCTGGGGGGTGAAAACCCACAACACTGATTTTTATTCTTTGCCAACTTCTATGGTGTAACTATCCCAATAAAGCATGATCTCAGGGTATCAACCTAACGTCGTTGAACATAGAGTTGGGAAGCAATATCTGGTTCTCACGAGCCAGCTGTGGTATCCCACTGCATGTAGAGGTCATCCAAGGCTTCTGATTCCCTTTCATCAGTTATTCTCATTTTTCTGCTCCTGCAGTTTGGTGTAAGGCAGTTCTGAATTGTGCTGTCTTAACAATTGCAGATGTGCCCCAGGGCCGGTGGTGCAAGAGGCCTTCAAAGGAGAGTTCACCAGAACAGAACAGCAGTGACCAAGCCAGTCCAGAATTTGCATTTCTCCAGCCTGTCCTCATTGATGCCCACCCTGGGCAGGAACTGCAGCTGGGACTTGAGCATTTGCTGTGCTCCCTACTTGGAGGTGACTACTTCCTGGGGCCCCCCACTTCCAGGTTCTCTGCCCTGCCTCCTGGACCACTATGTGGAATAGCCATAGGGGCAGTAATACAGAAATGGATGGTCTTAGAGTTCTTTTCCTCTGCCTTGGAGTCCTTCAGGCTGGCTGAGGACTACAACAGTCTTTGCTATTCTCTGATCATAGCTGTCAGAGCTAGGTCCCCTGCAGTGAGGGGGACACTTCCAAGCCCATTCACACTCATTATCTCATTTGAAGGTATTGACTGCATTGTGTGCTAAATGCTTTGCCTCAGCAGAGAGAGCTTGGAGAACAGTTGAGTCATGTGAAAACCCTGGTGGCAGCAACCTAATTTGCAGTCGTGGGGCTTAGGGGAAATTAGCCAGTCTTTTTTTTTTTTTTAAATTAGCCAGTCTTAATAGGGCTTGCTTTACAAACTCAAGCCTACTGGTTGTAAGCAATGCCGCAGTAACCTTAATTGTCAAATATCATGGAGCCCTTGAACGGCATGGTAAAAGTAATTTTGCATCTTTGACATTCCGAATATGTAAAAATTGAGAATAAGAAGGTCTTCTAGTTATAATTCAACTCAAATCATGATAGAGCACTTTTTAAATGTCGCTGCAATTTCCTCCTGTGAGCTAGGAAGGAGAGGAGCGATAACAACACCACAGTATCAATATTAGGCAATTTCACTGTGTTCAGTGCTCACTTGGCCACACTAGAGGATAATGGAAAAAAATCATTTTGGTTTTATTTTGGAGGGGGTTTTATACTTTCATTTGAATATGAACGTGTCAGAGCATTTGGACATTCCCTTAGAATGACTTAATGAAGCAAGGTTAGGAAGAATTGGGAGTCTGCCTGCCCTCTCTCCAGGCTGCCCTACTGCAATATAGTTTCTGGGTGAATACGGGTTCTTTTACAGAACTATTGAAAGGTTTGTGGCCCCTCTAGCTTTTCCTACAGAAGTGATATGGTGACTGGGCCTCATATTGCTTTTCCACGTGCAAAGAAAATAGAATTGAAGTGAATCAACCAAACAATATTTTTTCGAATCAAGATGAATGTGGTCATGCAAGGTGTGTAGAGTATAAAGCCATGGTAAAGGCCATGGTCTCTGCCCATTTCAAAGGATGTGATTTGGCTGAGGGGATGACCTGCTAAACAGCAGGAAGCTATCCACTGCAGCTTGTCATAAAGAGGTAAGCTGGTATGGATGGCTAAGGCTGTCGAAATTTGAAAGAACTGGAGATCATGGGGGGCTGGAAAGGTCAGAAAAGAATTCAGGAAGGAGGGGAGATGTAAGCTGGGTCTTGAAAGTGCACAGAAAAGGGAGGATATTTCAGCTAAAAAGAATGAAAACACCATGGGACACTTAGAGGCATGAATATCCAGAATGTTTCTATACACCAGTACCATTAAGCAACTAGGGTTCTCCTATGGAAAGTAAGTGAGATATTGACACCACGAACTCCTCAGCAGAGCAAGCCTTAACTGTTCATAAAGCTAAGAATGAACTGGCAAATCTAGCCACCATTAATAGGCATTACCTATAGTCCAAGTATATCACATAGTGATTCTGAATTATATTTCTTGAAACATCAGCATCCACACATATTCAAAGGGAAAAGTTCTGATATTTTCGGCTGATGATCAAATTGGATGATGCACAGCTGATTTGATTTGTTGTATAGTGAATTTTGTCATTAGGATGATTACAAAAGAAACTAGACACTGACAAATTCATGAATTATTTAAAGTTATGAACTCTGTGTAGCAGGTGGGTATCCTAGGCCCAAAGAATGTGAAAGTAATGAAAACGTAGGAATGTTACATATTTCTAAGGGTTTATATGTTTACATATTTCTAAAAGCTCAAGGGAACGCCAATAAATGAGAGAGAGTGGCTAATATGGTGACGTAAGACATGTCATGATGGCAAAACCCTCATGAGATCTACATTTTCGTCATGCTAGTCACCAGTCTTCCCTTGTAGGAGATGGAATGACCAAAAATTCTGGATCTCTCTGGCACTGGGTGTCAGTTTGACCATGTGCAAAGTTTAAAATTCAGCTACCTAATATATTAAAACAGGCTGATAGTCCCTTCCCATTCCTCCCAGACAAATAGGCCTCCAGTCTATGGCACTGAGCCCCAGAGAAGGAAATCACTTGCCCAAGAATTGCACTGAAGTCAAAAGCCAGATATTCTACCCAAAGCAAGTAGAAAAGGAGGGGGAAAAGCTCAGTATCTGCAAATATTAGACAGTGCAGCCTTAGGGCAGATAAGTTCTCCTACTTGTGAGAAGATTAAACAAGACATTGAAGAAAGTTAGGGAATCTCCTTCCATAAATATTTAGAATTTTTAATCCAGTATTTATTTGGAGACAAGTAGATGGGAATAATTATTCTTTTCTGTTTGGTTTCTACTAAACCTCTGTTCCCAAACATCATTCTACGAGACAATAATTTTTATATCTTATTGGAAAAACAGAAAAGACCTAAGTGAGCAGGTAAAAACTTTATAATTGAGAGAAAACAGGAAGAAAAGAAAATATTTTGACACAGAGCAAGACTCCTGACTGCAAACAATATAGACTCTCTCAGGTCACCTTGGAGAAATGGGAGATTTACCAGGAGAAGCTCTGGACTGGGCAGATATGGAAACCTCCAGAAACAATGGCAGCTCTGGGTCTGGCTGTTCTCCCATCTCTCTCTGGGGTCACCCTGACTCATCCTTCTCTCCTTTCTGACCAGTTTCTTGGCTTCCTCATGGCTTCTGCTCCCTCATAACCAGCTTACACATGGCATTCATTATAGCCTCTTGGGCCCCTCTCCAACCAAGACCCTTCAGTTTCAGCTCAGTGCTACAACCTAGCATATTCTTGGTGGACTTAAGCTCTCAGGAGCATGACTCTAATTGGCCCAGTTCACCTACTGGAGTCAGGTTGCATTTTAGACCATTGTCTGGCCAATGCAACGGTGGCCCTTAGGTCAGGTGCCCACCACCGGTCCAATTCACCAAAGCAGATGATGGGTGGGAGGCAAAAGGGTGTGGTCAGAGCATTGCTCATCAGAAAGGGCTGAGGCACAGGCAGGCTCTGATTACTAATGAGGACCAGCTTTCCTTCAGAACCAGCAAAAATGCCCTTAAACTGCAGCCTGAGGGCATGTTTTATTATTTTATTCATTCAATCATGTATTAATTCTTACCTATCTCTACAACAAAAGATTTGAGATGACTTACACAACTATGTACAATATAAAAGGACCAAATAGTTGAGAAATGTAGGCAAATGGGGAAAAAAAAGAGAATTTGTCCCTATTTCACAGGGACAAAATTAGTACCAAGTAGTCTATAACACTCAACATTAGAAAATTGCTAAAAGTAGGTGCTATTGTCTAAATGTTTGTATGCCCCACCACTCCCCAAATTCATATGTTAAAACCTGATCCCCATTGAAACAGTATTAAGCAGTGAGGCCTTTAGGAGGTGATTGGGCCATAAGGGCAGAGCCCTCATAAATGGGATTAGTGCCCTTATAAAAGAGGACTAAGGCAGCTTGTTCTCCCCTTCCACCACATAAGGATGCAGCAAGGAGGAACCATCTTTGAAGCAGAGAGTGCAGCCCTCACCAGATACTGACTCTGCTAGTGCCTTGATCTTGGACTTCCCAGCCTCTAGAACTGTGAGCCATAAATTTCTGTTGTTTACAAATTATCTAGTCTAAGGTATATTGTTATAACAGTGGGAAGGGACTAAGACAGTGGGCCTTGAATTTGTTTCTAAATCTAAGACCTGTCAAACTTAATAGCAAGTGGCTACATATAAGAGGAAAGTCCAGGCAGAAAATGTCATTTATAGAAGAGGTTATAAGCCCACCCTGTGGAAGTCTGTCTCTCAAAAGAGACAGATTCTCTTCTTTCTGTGTTCATCTGTGGGCTGCCTTGATAGGGAAGAAGATGCTAAATTATGTCTCAAGGCTTCTTCTGGTCTTGATTTCATAGCAGTGGTTGAAATTTCATTGACTGGGCCAGAAAACAAATTATTAAGAAGGCAAAATTTTATGTGGCTGAAACCAACCTCCAACACAAATTCATTCCTCTGAAGCCTTAGCCTCCAGCCCCCTCCAAAGTTGGAGACATAGTTGGAAAGCTGAAAAGACAGATCATACATTTCTCATTTCTTTTTTATTGTGTATTGTAAGGCAAGAAGTACTTAAGAAGGCTGGCTCAGTCACTCCAGTTTTTTGCCTGTAGCATTTCCAGTACTCTCAGATCTTCTGAAGCTCTTTATTTACTACTTTTTTGCTTCCTTTTGATGATAGAGCAGTAAAAAGTTCTAGAAAGCTTGGTCCTGGAGCCTGACAATGGGTGAGTGCTACCCTGGGGTACCAGGCATGCCATGCTACATAAGATGAACCGTGAGAGCTCTGGAAAGTGAAATTGAATGTTCCCTCTCAGACTGGAACTGCGACTCCTTCTATATAAAAGGACAGCTGTCGTTTAATATTCATTGAGCAGCCACCATGTTCTAAATGCCATATGAAGCATATACATGATGTGACATTTGAAAAGAGAAGACTCGTTTGTGCAGGAACTGGTTACTGCTGATACTGGTTTTGATGACTGTACGGTAAGAGGTAGAAGGGACACTTGGTGCTTTAACTTTTGCTAACTGAGAAAAATGCTATGTGAATTGCCAGGATGGTTATCCTGAAAAATCATTTACAATATTCAATTAACAATAATTAAGGCACTCAGTGGGAAGCTCCTCACTGACTTGCTAAGTAGCAAAAATTGGTGCTTGGCATTCCCAGTGGATGAGAGAAAAGATAATAAGTACCCCAAATGTAAAGACAATCAAAATGAAACCAATTATGACCAAATTATATTACGCAAATAGAAGCACAAGTTGAATCAGGAATATTTAAGTTTTTAACAAGAAATATTAAAAAGAGATATAATAACATTTTAGCCATTAATTGATCATCTAATCTAGTTTAGTTCTGGGAAGGGAAATGGTTTATAAACCTTTAAGTTTTACATGTGTTGATAAGGGACCATGGTCTATTAAAACAACCTCATATTTTTAAGCGCTCATGTAGGCTAATTTTCTGTTAATACAGTTAATAATGAACCACAACTGATTCTATTACCAATAGTCTTATTAAAAAGACAGCTAGTCATTTCATCCATCTTTTCACAACCACGTGCTCACAAATATTAATGGTAATTTGATTTACTATATTCAACTTTAATAATTTTAAACTATCCTCTACCAACTAACTTTATAGCATTAAAAAAGTATTTTTTTCTTACTTCTTTACAGTTTCCTTTTAACCTGCTCTCTTACTATTCTTCACTTCATCAGTTTTCCCTCTTCCATATATCTGAAATTATACAATCAGTTCTAGAATTCTAATGATCCCTCAATATCCAACTGAGGGGTAAATCAGTCAAGGGTCACTTGTGTATACTTGTAATGCAGTCAGTCTAAAGCATGGAAAACTTGTTAGTTTTCATCTAATTCAGCTTCCTTATTAGTATGTGTATATCCATTTCTCAAACTGACTAATATTTAAATCTAAAGACCTTAACTAGGCTGATATCTGGCAAAGAAAAAACAATGCATTCATTATTGCAGTATTCATGTAAGCATCAATAAGAGTTCTCTTTCAAGTCCTCTGTTCTATTCCTCATATCCAAATACATCAGCTCCATTAAGTCTTTACGGTTAAAAATTTTATACGTATGTTTGGGCTGGGCATGGTGGCTCACGTTCATAATCCTAGGAGTTTGGGAGGCCAAGGCAGGAGGATTGCCTGAGGCTAGGAGTTCAAAACGAGCCTAGGCAATATAGGGAGACCCTTGTCTCTCCAAAACAAAACAAAACAAAAATTAGTCAGGAATGGTGGCACACGCTCCCATCTATTCAGGAGCCTGAGATGGGAGGATTGTGTGAGCCGTGGAGTTCCAGGTTGCTGTGAGCTGTGATTGCACCACTGCGCTCTAGCCTGGGCAATAGACCGAGACCAGTCTCTAAAAAACATTAAGCACGTTTGAACAAAACCCTCATATTTATTATCAGAAAACTAAGTTCAATCAATCCATTCATATGAAAACCACTCTCGAGGGCATAAATCATAGCTATCATGAAGATGTAAACATATATGTGCACAGGTATATGTGTATATATATAAAAATATGTAAACATATATATGTATATATAAGTACATTTTTCCAAAAAATGATCATACTCTTACAAATACAATGGCTGCATAATAATATGGATGTAGTTTATCTCATTTGATTAGTCCTCTGTTGGCCAAGATTTAGGCTCTTTCCAATTTGCTTGCACATAAACCGTTACACACTCATCTGATTGTTCCCTTGGGATGGGTTTCTGCAGAATATATATACACACACACACACACACACACATATACACATACACACACATACATATATATACACACATATATATATTCTGCAGTATATATATATATCTGCACACATAGAGGTCATATATATGTATTATATGACAGTCTCTCTCTATATATATACAAACACACACACACATATATATATAGTGATCCTGAATCTATATAGATAGATAGATACAGAGAGAGAGAGAGAGAGAGAAAGAGAGAGAAAGACAATTTGTTCCCCCAAAAGGTGGTATCATTTTGCATTGTCATGGGTAGTGTATCAAAGTGTCAAATAACCACTCAGGACAACTCTGATTTTTCCTTATATGACAGGTTAGAGGCATTTGGCTGTCATTTGTAGTTTTTGATTACTAGTAAGGTTGAAAATGCTTTTGCATGTGAAATAGTTATTTCTTCCTCTGTAAGTTCTTATATCATTTTCTTTGTCCACTTTTATGTAGTAAGGATATTGACCCTTTGCTGGTTACATACACAGTATTGCAAATGTTTTTCCAATCTATAGTTGTCTTTTAAATTTGTTCACAGTATTATTTTGGCTATTTTCCATACCAATATTGATTCTAATATTTAGAAGAATAAATATTAGAATCAATTTAGACCATTTAAAAACAACAACAACAAATGCATTGGGAGACTGATGGGTATTTTGTCAATTAAAAATATTAATGGCTATAATTTTCAGTATGGACTCTGAAATCTAGAATCTCTCTCTGCAGTTCTTTCCTTCACTAAAAAGCACTAAGCTGGCTATTTTGGAGATACTGCCTTCAGATCTATGAAAAAGAAACAAAACAACAACTACACAAAGCAGAGCATGAATGAGCATCAGAGAATAGGATAGTGGTAGCTTTGGAGCTCAGAGTTTGAAAACAATGGCTGTTGAGTGGGACTTTTGGGCAGATATGTGCTTGCTCACCAGCCAGTTGGTGTGCTTCAGTGGCATGACTGGTTGAACTTGGGGATTAGATGAAAGTGCCACCTTCAATTACATCCTGTGCCTTCTTTAGGGTGTATCTACCTATTCAGATCCAGTAACGAACTCTGGTTTAGATCAGGGTAATGACTTGGTCCTATGAATTATGGCCATCAAGATATTTTCTTCACTCAAATAAAAACAATGACCTGAGCCAACATAACTTTACTAGGGAGAACGTCTGCTGACCTCTAAGATTTCCATCAAAATTGTAGTTTGCCAAGGTGTAAGCTGACCGCATCCTTTATAGGCATGTGGCTCAGCCAGCTGGCAAGCCCTGGCCCCACTCTCCCCAGGCAACCAGCCAACAACCCAGCACTTGAAGCAACATTCATGCCCACTGCAACATTTATTTTGCTTTATTTTTTGAGGTGTTAGCCACATTCTGTTAATTGGGACCTTTGCCAAGTTTTTCAGGCATTTGGAAGTGCTCATTTTTCCATCAATTTGTAGTGAAAATGTACAGTTCTGTCATGTGTTTTCAGCAAGAAATCTGTAAAAAGACTGAAGTCTTTTTTTTTTTTTTCTTTACCTAACTCAATATAGCAGAAATGAGGCAGGGGGATTGCCAGTCATTTCTAAGAACGACAATTTTTCACTGCTTGACAATCTGAAATAGAATATCCCAGCTATCTGATGATATGCCTGTGTACAACTCATCCCCCAAATACAATGATAAGTGTTGAACAGCAGAGTTGAGGGCCCTTTGCTTAGGCATGATAATTTAGGGAAATAGTTAGCTCATCAAAATTGGCTGAGTGCCCTGTTTTCATATTATACAGACAGAAGTCACTGAACCACAACTTTGCTGCTTAGAAACAGGCAGTAAAAGAAAGGGGGTGGGGAAGTATGAATAGCCAGTTACCCTCATTCAATCATGAAGTGTACTTTACACTCAAGGATAAACTGATACATGTTAAATTATGCCTGAAGAAATGTCTGGAACAGCACTCAAGAGACCTGTTGGCTGGACTCTGCTCCTCCTCAGCCAGGTGACCTTAGACAAGATCCTAAGACTCTAAAAGGAGAGTCCGAACAAACAATTTCTAGGTTCTAAAGCTCCCCCAAAACAGGCTCCTCCTGTGGGTCTCTCCTCAGTGTGGGGCAGAAATACCAGAGAGTGAGCTGCTGTGCTGTGCTGGGCAAGGAATTCCCTTTTGGATTTGGGTTGGTGGAATTTTCTTTCCCTGCAATTTCATACCTATCACTTTTTCCTTTCTTGAAATCACAAAATGTCTGTACAAAATGTCTGTAATGTGAAGAGCCACATAAATTACTTTTATTAATAGGTTCAGGTGTACCCTATTTTTTAAACATCCTTCTCCAAAACTATAAACTTATCGTTCATTAAGCACTTTCTATCAGTTAGGTAACATACTTGGTTCAGCAGAGTATACCCTCTGTCTCATTTTAGTCAGTTCACGTTCTCCGCATACCCTCCAGATAAGGTAACAGAGACCTGGAGTAATGTGGAATCTGGAAAACTAGACGTGGCCCTTTCCAGATCCTTTGTTCTAAGAATGACTCCATGATACCTGGTTGAAGACTGCAAGCTGGGTTTCATGGAGAAACTGGCATTTGAAGAGAATCTTGAATGAATGGCAAGATTTCCACAAATAGAGATGAAATGGAGGAAATTCTAGGCAAAGAGAACAGAATAGACACAGAAAGTTTAGGCAACATTTAAAGGATTCCGTAACGAAAACACCTAGAGACAACAAATCTAATCTGTTTGCCATTTAAGTTAGGGTATTAGTTTATCTGTTTCATATATAGTCATTCAACACATACTCTATATAACACACCATGCTTGGTGATAGAGGACATCCAAAGATGATGCTGGACGTTCTAATATAGGTTTAAACTAGGCATTTCATTTTGTTTTCCTTTTCTTTTTTTCTTTTTTTTTTCTTTCTCTTTTTCTTTCTTTCTTTTTTTTTTTTTTTTTTTTGAGACAGAGTTTGGCTCTGTCACACAGGCTGGAATGCAGTGGCACAGTCTAGGCTTACTGCAGTCTTAACCTCCTGGGCTCAAGTGATCCTCCCACCCCAGCCTCCCAAGTAGCTGGAACTACAGGCGGGCACCACCATGCCCAGCTAATTTTTGTATTCTTTTTGGTAGAGACGTGGTCTCGCCATGTTGCCCAGGCTGCTCTCGAACTCCTGGGCTCAAGCAATCCACCCACCTCAGCTTCCCAAAATGTTAGGATTACAAGCATGAGCCACAACACCTGATGGCATTTTAAATAATAAAAGAAATATATGCATATTTGTATAAAATATAGAAGAGGACAAATAACTAAGTTAAAAATTACCTACCTTGTATAAGCTTAGAGACTTTGAGGGTAATGCCACATCCAGCACACAGAATCAAATATATACATTTGGATGAACACAGAAGCAATAACTAATTAGCTCAAAGCAACATTTAAATTGATCTTTGCAGTGAAAAGGCATTAGCAAAAGCAATCTAAAGAACACCTGTTTAGATGCACTAGCATCGACAATTAGGATCTTCAGGGAATGAGGAGTTTCCAGCAGCCTTCACTCCAATAGGAGGCAATAGAGCTCAGCATTTTTATTACTGTAATCAAGAGCGTTTAAGGAGGACAGAGGAAAATACTCACATCCACCTCTTAATTTCTAAGAGGAGGCAACTTCCTTAAGTCACTCACTTAATTAGCATGGGCTGGGGCTGGGGGTAGGGATGCTCTGCAGGATTCTCTGCTTGACACTCTTCCTCTTTAAGAAATCTGGGCTCTAAACTTTTCAGTAAAAGAAAAAAGATTCAGTCCCAACAATGGAACTGAAGAAGGAGCAGGTGGTGAATCTGATTGGTGCAGAGGTAGAAGCGGCAAGTGTGGTGCCCCCATATGGTCTCTAATCTAGAGTAGCTAGTGCTGCCCATGCTGGGTCAGTCTGAAGCCACAAAGGCTGGCACTGCACAGCTCCTGGGAGCATCATTCACAGAGACCAAGGTGGGAATGTCAAGTGGGAAGCCGGGCTTCACTCCTTGCTGCCCCCTCTCTAGATGCCACCCTAATAATAATCATAACAGCTAATATTTATTGAGCACTGACTAGATGCCATGCATTTTCTGTGCAACATCTCATTGAGTCCTGGCAACCGCTCTATGACCTAGGTAACATTAATATCCCCATTTTATAGACAGTAGGGTGATCATACAAAAAAATCGTTATCCCAGATGGGGCACCTTTTACATTTAAATTTTTTTTTAGTAGAGATGAGGTCTCACTGAGTTGTGCAGGCTGGTCTCAAACTCCTGGGCTCAAGCGATCCTCCCACTGTGGCCTCCCAAAGTGCTGGGATTACGGGTGTGAGTCACCACACCCAGCCTCAAATAAGGCACTTTTGAGAGAGGAGGTGCTATTACTGAGAACAACAGGTGTAAACCAGGTCTGACTCAGGCAAGGCAGAGTCTACGGTCGCCTTCCAGATAAGGGCCTTCAGGTGCAGGGCTCTGGCTTGCACAAGACCAAGGATGTGGCTAAGTGGGGATTCTTTGCAGTGTCAGCCACAGCGTGTTTCCATTGGACAGCTTTATATCTTCGTCCTGGGCCTTTTAGAGTATCCATGTTTGTTTGTTTTTTCTGTAAAATGTGGTAATGAAATCTACTTCATATAGTTACATAAGATTCAATCAGGGCAAAATACCTAAACTACAGGGAGGAGCTGAAAGCAGTAGTCACTCAATAAACCCCACTTCCTTTCCTCTAGCTCGCCTCTGTGTGTCCTCTGTAAATCCCTTCACTTCTCTGGCCTTTCATTGCCTCCCTCATGCAAGAATGGAGTTGGATTAAGGGAAAAAGTTCCTCTCAGCGCTGGCATTCTTTCTCCTCTGGTTCCTCTGGAGCCCATCTTTGTTCACTCATGTGCAGCAGGAGGAAGAGCCCTCTCCTCTGCTTTTAGTTCAGAGAAATGGCTTCTTTTATTCATGCTCCTTTCACTTTCAGTGCTTTCTCTGAGAGGTTGAAATGGTGGATGTGGGAGGCTGTTCTCTCCTCCTATTGTTTTCCTTCCATTGCCATCGGCTTGTGCTGGAGCTCCTCCTGTGGGTCTCTCCTCAGTGTGGGGCAGAAATACCAGAGAGTGAGCTGCTGTGCTGTGCTGGGCAAGGAATTCCCTTTTGGATTTGGGTTGGTGGAATTTTCTTTCCCTGCAATTTCATACCTATCACTTTTTCCTTTCTTGAAATCACAAAATGTCTGTACAAAACAAACAAACACACAAAAAAGCCATAAAATGCATTCAGAGGTCACACCATCATGCCAATGTAAAGACCATTTTTCCTAAGAACAAACACTGGAATTGAATTGAGAATCAACACCTTAATGAATCAAAGGCAGTAGAAAGTGAGAAAAGCACATGAGGCTTATGGAATGAGATGGTTCCTGGAGACTGACAGAAATCCTCAGGGCAGTGTGGCCTCCTGAACAGGCAAGGGTACCAGCATGCATTTTTCTTCCTTCTCCTTCTTTTCTTCCCTCCCTTGTATCTTTTCTTTGTCTTTTCTTTTCTTTGAGACAGGGTCTCACTCTGTCACCCAGGCTGGAGTGCAGTGGTGTGATGACAGCTCATTACAGCCTCGACCTCCTGGCCTCAAGCGATCCTCTAGGACTAGAGACATGCACCACCATGCTTAGGAAATTTTTAAATGTTTTAGAGCAGGCCAGGTGCAGTGGCTCACACCTGTAATCCCAGCACTTTGGGAGGCTAAGTCAACAGGATCGCTTGAGTCCAGGAGTTCAAGACTAGCCTGGGCAATATGGGGACACCCTGTCCCTACAAAAAATAATAAAAAAAAATTAGCTGAGCGTGGTGGTGCATACCCAGAGTCCTACCTCCTTGGGAGACTGAGGTGGGAGGTCTGCTTGATCCTGGGAGGTTGAGGCTACAGTGAGCTGTGATTGTGCCACTGCACTCCAGCCTGGGCGACAGAGCCAGACCCTGTCTCAAAAATAAATAAATAAAAATAAAATTCTTTGTAGAGATGGGGTCTTGCTACATTGCCCAGGCTGGTCTCAAACTTCCAGCCTCAAATGATCCTCCCACCACGGCTTCCAAAGTGCCGGGGTAACAGGTGTGAGCCACCTCACCTCACCCAGCTCCTTCCTTATTTCAAAGGTATTAACTAAGCACCTACCTTGTTGCATTTCAGGAACTACTGTAGGCTCTGAGGGTTGGAATAAATAAAAAATAGTCATGCTCCCTGCCTTCACAGAGTTTTCACTGTAGCAGTGAGAGTGGTGTTAATCTAGTAACCACACAAATGTGTTAGATGGCGACCCTGAGGAATGCCATTGAAGGAGAAGTATGATTGGTGCCACAGCCTGCTTTGACCTAGTGTGGGAGGCTGGGCAAGATCTCCCTGAGGAAGTGATGAGGCTCACACCGAGAAGGGAAGGATGAGTCGGCGTTCTGGGCAGAGGAAGCAGCTTGTGTAAAGCCCTGAGGTGGAGGGAAGCTCCTCTAGTTTGAAGAACTGAAAGACGGCCAGGCATCTGGAACTCTGAGAACAAAGGAGAGAGGGTGCAAGATGGGGCTGGAGAGGGAGGTAGGGCCCAGGCTACCTCCAGTTTTGGAAGCCTTTTTACGGATTTAGGCTGTTCCTAAAAATCATGGGCAAGTTTTGCAAGTGTTTTCAGCAGGAAAGTGTCATGATCAGAGTTTATTTGAAAGTGATCACTGCAGGAAAATGGATTGAAAGGAGGCAAGAAAGGGAGCAAGGAAACAATAAGAAATAACAATAGCTGGTGTGTACAGAGCATGTTACTGTGGACCACGTACTGCTCTCTGATCTTTATACACATCGTCTCCTTCAGTCCTCACACAGCCCTGTGGGCCAGGGACAATCATCCCTCTCCTTTTACCGAAAAGGAGATTAAGACACAGAGTCGCTGGACCAGCGCTGGTTGGCTTGTAAGTGCTAGAACTATGATGTGACCCTGGTGGTCCCTGGTTAGAGCCTGGAGCTTAGTTACTACATCCCAGGGGCTCCTTCCTGCCCACAGGCTGGGCAGCAGACAGTGGGGGCTTGCACCAGGGTGGTGGCATGGACAGACCCATATTAAATGGGAAGAACTGACAACACCCAGACCAGCAGGGGGGGGGGGGGGAGGGACGGCCGGGGGGGGGGGGGGGGGGGGAGAGCCAGGTAGGAGAGGAAGGAAGGAGAGCCAGGTGGGGGTGCAGCTCAGGGCCTGAAGCGTCTGGGAGGGGCTGGGTTTGGGGTGGCGCACATATCCAAGAGTGTGGAGGCTTCTGTACAGCCCTAGAGCTAAGGAAAAGAAAACAGATTTGATAATCCAGTGTGGGCACCCTTATTTTCTTTCTTTCTTTTACTAGGAATTCCAGGAGATCAGCTAAGAACTGCCTGCTTTGGTTCTCTTCTTTTAAAAAACCAGACCTATGCCAATTTCGTTCCTGCTTTATTTATTTTTTCAGCTTGATGTTTAATTCTTTTAGTTTCTAAAGGTTTTACTTTCACTGTGGTGCATTGCTAAAAATTCTGTCTGAGGACTGCTTGGATTCACATGCTCATTGATTCTCCCTCTACCCATTTCAGCATTAACCTGAGCAAATAGCCATGTTTTCCAGTTCCCAAATTCCTCCACTTCTACCAACTGACATTCTTAAATCTGACATTGGTCAGCCTTGACCCTTGGAATGTATGTATCATTTTATTTCAACAATGCGCTTTAGGTGTCTACATGTTAAAATTTCTTAAGCAATACAGGCTGTACTTTGTCAATAGTTGCTACAAAAATACATTTTAAAATACCCAGTTGCTACATTCTTGCCTGGAGATAATTTTCTGGAAAACTTGCTAAAGAACAATCTTCTCATAGATTTCTATTAGGAATCAAATAGTTCAAACTACTGGACTACAAAGGCCTATCTGGCAAACCCATTCTCTGACACACTCACGTGGACATGCACACACACACCCCCACACACAGTTTTTAAAAGGAAGATGAAGGCATGCATTACTGCAAACATGTTTTAAATTCTACAATATATCACCAGAGGGAGAACCCTAACAAGTTAGTCAGAATTAGAATTCTAACTATGTAGAGTACCTTTGGCTGAGCTATTTTCCCTTGGTGATTCCACAAAGGCAGCAAGGCTCTGTGTATGTTTCTTTGTTAAAATGCACTGTGAAATGGAGGTTGGTTGTGCATTCATCAGTTCATACAGTGATTATTTGGCATTTACTATGTGCCAGAGTGATGTACGAGGAGGGCTATGCTCCTTTTTCTTTTCTTTTTTTCTTTTTTTTTCTTTTTTAAATACAGGGTCTGTCTCTGCCGCCTAGGCTGGAGTATAGTGGCACAATCTGGGTTCACTGTAACTTCCACCTCCCAGGCTCAAGTGATCCTCCCACCTCAGCCTCCCAAGTAGCTGGGACTACAGGCCCATACCACCATCCTTGGCTAACTTTTTTGCATTCTTTGTAGACAGGTTTTCTCCATGTTCCCCAGACTGGTTTTGAACTCCTGAGCTCAAGCGATCTGCCCACCTTGGCCTCCCAAAGTGCTGGGGATTACAGGCGTGAGCCATAGCACCCAGCCATAAGCTCCATTTTAAACTTCAATCTTGTGGAGGAATCAGAAGTAAAGAAGCAATTCGTTACAGGGCAATAATAGTTATGAAAGAGGAAGCACAAGATGCTATGGGAGAAACATCTAACCCAGGGTGAAGCTCATCAAATCAGGGTTTCTGGAGGAAGAGAGATGAACACTGAGACCTGAAGAATGAGGAGAAACTATCCAGGAGAAGAGAAAAAGAAAAGAGCTTTCTAGGCAGAAGGATCAGTGCATTCTAAGATTCAGAGTATAGAAGAATATAGAGTATTTAAAGAATGAAAGCAGTAGGGCTGGATCTTAGAATGCAAAAGATGGTTGGTGAATAAGACGAGGTCATGCAGGGTCTTGTATCCATGTCAAGGAACATGGGATTTATCCGGAGGATAGGGGAAGCCATTGAAAGGGTCAAAGCAGAGAGTGTAGAGAATTGATGGGGGAGGGGAAGGCTGGAGGCAGAGAGATCAGCTGTTGTAATGACACAGAGAAACTGGTGGCAAGGACTAGGATAGTAGCTGAGAAGGCAGATTCAAATGACAATTGGAAGGCTGGCTATAGAGAGCAGGGGAGGGGGAAGATGAGAGAAAGACTCCTAAGTCTCTGGCTTGGATGACAGCACCATTCACTGAAAGAGAGAACACAGGTACTGAGGCTGATGTGTCTATGGGGCATCTAAAGCAGATGACCAGTGTAGAGTGAGTAAGTTAGCTGATGAATCTGCACTAAAAATATAGACGTGGTAACCGAAGCTAGTTATAGGAGTGGAAGAGAGCGTTCAAGAAGAGGTGTCCAGTGATTTTATAATAGTAATATGGAGGTCACACATGATTTTGGAGGTATAAGACGGGTGGGGATGGAGTCAGAAGCCAGATTGCAGAATGAGCAAAGGAAGAGGAGCAAGTAATAGGCAATGTAGACAACTCTTTTGAGAAAATTAACCACAAAAGGGACTAAAGGGTCCAGGAGCAGCAGCTGAGAGGTGGTTTAGGAACTGGGAGACTGGTGAATTTGAATATCAATGAAAAAATCCAGAAGATTGGGGGTGAGGGTTTACCAAAGAGGGACAAAGTCCTACTAGGGATGGCATCCAGGCACTGGGAGAAGAAAATAAAGTGGAAAGGATGGATGTGGTGCAGTTAAGAGTATGGTCTTGGCTGTGCACTGAGTTGAAGATGTTCTCACTGATGTTTTGATTTTCTATGTTAGTGGAAGGCAAGATAATCTGTCAGGAATGAGAGGTAGAGGCCAGGTTCAGTGGCTTCTGCCTATAATTCCAGCACTTTGGGAGACTGAGATGGGTGGATCTCTTGAGCTCAGGAGTTCAAGACCAGCCTGGGCAATGTGCTGAAACCCCATCTCCACAAAAAAAAAAAAAAAAAAAAAAAAAAAAATCAGCCAGGTGTGGTGGTACACGCTTGTAGTCCCAGCTACTTGTGAGGCTGAGGCAAGAGGATTGTTTGAGACCAGGAGATCAAGGCTGCACACATCACTGTACTCCAGTCTGGGCAACAGAGCAAGACCTTGTCTCAAAAAAAAAAAAAAAAAAAAAAAAAAAGAATGAAGGAATGAAGGGGAGGCCAGATGCAGTGGCTTATGCCTGTAATCTCAGCACTATAGGAGGCTGAGGCTGGAGCGATTGCTTGATACCAGGAGTTTGAGACCAAATTGGACTAAATAGTGAGACCTTGACTCCATTAAAAAATTAAAAAATTATCTGGGCATGGTGACACACATCTGAAGTCCTAGCTACTCTGGAGTTTGAGGTGGGAGGATTGCTTGAGCCCAGGAGGTCAAGGCTGCAGTGAGCTACAATTGTGCCACTGCACTCTAGCCTGGGCGATAGAGTAAGATGACCCTGTCTCCCAAAACAAAAAAAAAAAAAAAGAGAGAGAGAAGAAAAGAGACTAAGGAAGAAGTTTACAGGACAGGATAGAAGGATAGAAAAGAATGGAGAAGGTTTTCTTTAAAAATGTAGTATATTTTTAATTAAAGTAGAAATACATACCTATGGTTTAAAAACAAATCCAAAAGAGTATAGTGAAATGGAAGTCTGTGCTCCACCCTAGCGGCCCAGCCCTCCAGCCCTCTCTCTGGAGGCAACCACCGTGACCTGTTGGTTCTTGTATCTTCTTTCAGAGATATTTTATGCCCTGCTCTGACCCACTCTTTTTCACTGAATATCGTGTCTTGGAGATAGTGCCACATGAGTACAAATAAATCTACCCCATTATGAACCATGCTTTCTTTAACTGGTTCTTTGTGCATATTTCTTGGCTCACAGGTAAGAGTGTATACACAGGAAAAATATGTAGCCTTGAAATTTCCCTCTGAAGAGATTATAGCTATTTACATTGTGTTATGCTCTTCCTGATCATAAACAATGCAATGTATTAGTAAATATCTTTTTTATTTTACTCAGCCTGACAAGTGGAAAATGAAATCTTACTTTGCTTTGGATTTTTTAAATTGAGAGGAAGAGAATTTTAAAAATATTTAGCAGCCAATTTGGTCTCTCTCTCTCTCTCTCTTTTTGTGAACTGCCTGCTGATGGCCTGGCCCATTTTTCTTTTGGGTCATTAGTCTTTTCCCTATTGATTTTTAAAAATGGAGAAGGTTGAAGGGGACAAGAGGAAAAGGTTGAAGAGGGCTGGGCCTCCAGGGCACCCACCAGGGTCCTCCATTTCTGCAGAGGAACTGCAGACAGAGCCCTGTAGGTTCTTTTTGTATGAACAGCTCTTAGTTGAAATGATGTCTGCAGCCTTGGCCTGTGATTTCTTTCTCCAAGAAGTTTACAGCTCCATGAGGCCTGCAAGGCAGAAGGGGAAGGAAGGAAATCCCCATTCTCGGAGTCTGCATTGTCGGCCTATGAGATGGTGGGGAGAAGCAGATATCTGGATAGAAACAGTCCCTGGCAGTGGGTGAAGCTCCCTGAGTCAGCTCAGACCTCGACACCTGGCTGCCCTGGGGAAGGGATTTTGGAGCCTCCTTGCTGGATCTTGGTGTTTACTTGTGGGCACAAGTGTCCTCTACTTGATCTACATGGTGGCCTTCCAGACCTGGAGTGGACCAGCCCATCTCTGGTCTACTGTACTTGGTCATTCTGGATGCAGTTCTTGATGCCTACCTGCCCCAAGCTGGGCACCTTGTCACACCGACTGTCACCACTGGGACTGCCCCCTGCCAGTCACTCTCCTGGTCTGCACCTAGTCCTGGGCCAAAGGGCCAGAGGGCCGGAGGGTAAGGAAGCAGGGTGGGGCTTTGGCATCCTTGTTCTCAGCAGGTAACTGGCTCCCACCTGTGGCATTTCCCACAGTTCCACAGAGAAGGTTCAGGGCCTGGAAGCCATGTTATACCCTAAACTCCTCAATAGGAAGCCAAGAAAGTACCTTATCTCAGGGCAGAAGTTGGAGCTTCTGTTACATATGAAACATCAAAGAGATGTGAGCTGTTTTGTAAATGACCTTATCACAACATACAAATCATACAGTTAAAAATGACCTAAGAAGTGAAAGGACAGAAACACATTTCAAGCATTTATTAGCACATGAGACATGCCAGGTGCACATGTGACATTTGGCCCTTACCACACCTGATAGGTAGTGACCATTATTATCCCCACTTTGCAGATGACCAAAGGGAGGCTTAGGTGATTTAAGTAACTTTCTTTAAATTACAGGGCTAGAAAGTGGCAAGGCAGGCATCGGAACCTAGTACTGTCTAAGGCTATCACTCTATGCATCCATGTAGATTCCCACTGCATGAATGTAGCTGTGGCTAAAGAAGATCTTACAGACTCAGCAAGTAGCTTCATGTTTCTTGATACTTTGCAGATTCTTCTTTTCCTGAAAAAGAGGCCTGTCTAGGGATTCTAGACAAAAACAGACCCACCTTGCCTTATTAAACAGGGCCCTTACCTTAGACCAGCTGAGCCTCTCTTTTATCTAGTGATCAGATCATGGAGTGTCCATGGGTAGGTGATGGCTTAAACTACAGAAATCATTATTGAAGGGGGCATTAACATTACCACTCCTGATACTCAAATGCATTGGTCAGTCTAGCATTTTCCAACTCAACTTTCATAACCATTGCTTTTAGATTCCACTGGTTTAATTTTTTTTTTTTAATTTCTTGTCCCCACCTCCTGCCCAACTCCTTTGTTTGTGAATGGAGGCTCAAGCTTGGAATCTGGCATCTGTGGAGATTTGACATTGACAGGTACTGGGGTACAGACCCAAAACTAAAATTCAGAGGGGCAGATTATTTTATTTTTCAGCTGCCTTGATGGCTGAAGGTGGTAAACATGTCATTATGTTACAGCTAAAAAGGAAATTGAACACAAAGAAAAAAATGACACACCCAGTAACCTACTGTTTAAAACATTCAAACATTCAAAAACCATGAACTGTGGCAATTTTTTTTAACCTTGTTTTTTCATAAAGATTAATGAGAGGTCTAACTGAATCTTCTTTCTTCTTTCTTTCTTTCTCTTTCTTTCTTTCTTCTTTCTCCCTTCCTTCCTTCCTTTCTCTCTCTTTCTTTTTCTCTTTCTTTCTTTCTTTCTTTCTTTCCTTCTTTCTTTCTTTCTTTTCTTTCTTTCTTCTCTCTCTTTCTCCCTTCCTTCCTTTCTTCCTTCCTTCCTTCCTTCCTTCTTTCCTTCCTTCCTTCCTTCTTTCTATTTTAACTTGTATTGCTTAGGTAGATGCTGACATTAGAGTACCACCTTTCTTTACAACATAAACTATTTCCTGAGACATTTATAGAGTGAAACAAGTGGAAATGAGAATATACTTCTACTGATAAAAATTACTGTAGTCTGTTAACTTCTCCAAAAAATCAGCAATTTTGTAAAATTGTTTCATATCTATTTTTCTCTTTGTCTCTAGAAGCCAACTTTTAGAGAAGCCTTTCAAAATTTCTCAAGCTACAATGTAGTAGATGGTTTTCAAAATGCTAAAAATACCAAACTAGTACCCTGAATTTCAATGCCGTCTCCTCTACTGTAAGTTCCTAAGCCAATATTGTGACTGTCTTGGAGGGGGCCTGGAGAGTGAGGATGAATGAAGAATGAAGCTTTTCTTTCATAGACAGTGGAACTGACCCCAATCATAATTTTCAGTTCCTAATAAGGAAAAGTGCAGCCAATTAAAATGGCCTCAAATTAATTATTGTTGAAGCCAGCATTTTGTGTGTGTGTGTGTGTGTGTGTGTAGTTGGAAACTAAAAGGGTGGTACTAATGTACAAATAACAAGACATAGAGGAAGCTAAAAGAAGCCTAACCTTCCAGGTTGGCATTGAGGGGCAGGACTCAGCCACCCCCTTCTTTAAACAAGACAACAGTGGCTGCCTGTGCGGGTTCCTATGTTTGAGGAGTATGCTTCCTAAAGTCCACTATTGCTCTTTTGTTTTCTTAAGGGGAGCAGATGTATTGGGGCTAACCAGAAAGGAAGGGGGGAGAAAGGAAAATATACTTCTGAGTTAGAGAAAATTTGTGACTTAATATCCCAATGAATGTGAATTAAATTTCATTGGCAACTACATCCATAGTCATAGTAACTAAAAAAGGAGGAAAATTGTAGTTTCTGGACTGCCTGGGTTAAAGACATCAGTGACAGCGCCCTGGAAGTTCTGAGAGTTGCTTCTTCCGCTCTCCTGTCTCCCCCACTTTTCCCCACCCCTGGGTTCTCACCCTTTGGCTTATTTGGAGGTGATATTAAGAAGCCCATGTTTGAAGAACATGATCTCCAAAAAAGGCATTGCATTGTCTATTTGGAGACAGACTCAGTTAAGAATCCTGGCTCTCCCACTTGCAAGCTGTGTGATACGGTCAAATCACTTAACCTCTCTGAGGTTCAGGGTGCTCGTCTGTGAAATAAGGACAGTATGACCCGTCATGTACTTTTTAGGGTGACTGTGAAGAAATACATAAATGCAAGTTTCTGGATTCTAGTTTTTCCCCAACCGCTTTCTAGCTGTGTGATTTCATGAAATAACTAACTTATATGTGCCTTATATATGAATTTCCATCTTTGTAAAACTTACCCATCTCATATAGTCAGCAATAATAATACTCACCTCAATTAGTCTTTTAAAGGTTAAAGGAGATGAAATACCCCTTGAAAATATTTGGCACGTAGTAAATGCTTAATAAATATTAGCTGCTATTATTAATATTAAATAACAAGTGTAAAGTGCCCAAGACTTGATCGAGAAAGTGTGTTCTATAAATGGTACACCTATTAGTTTGAAAGCTGTAACTGTGTATATTTTGACAAATCTTCAGCTATTCAAGCTAAATACACAAATACACATCTCTAATTTTTTAATGTTTTACTAAAGTATAACACACATTCAGCAATCAGCAGATGTCTTAAGTATAAATATAATTATATTTAACCTGTTTTTAGATGATTTTTAAAAGCTAGACACTTTCTCTGCTGAGTCTGTCAATTAGAAGAAAGGAGATTAATTTATTGAATTAAAATACTGTTTTATTCAGATGAATTAGTCTGTTCTCACACTGCCATGAAGAAACACCCAAGACTGGGTAATTTACAAAGGAAACGGGTTTAATTGACTCACAGTTCCACGTGGCTAGGGAGGCCTCAAGGAACTTACGTTCATGGCAGAAGGGGAAACAAACACGTCCTTCCTCACATGGCAGCAGGAGAGAGAAGTGCAGAGCAAAGTGGGGAAAAAGTCCCTTATAAAACCATCAGATCTCATAAGAACTCACTCACTATCATGACAACAGTATGGGGGAAACCCCCTGCCCAATAATCTAATCACCTCCCATGAGGTCCCTCCCACAACACTTGGGGATTATGGGAACTATAATTCAAGATGAGATTTGGGTGGGGGCACAGCCAAACCATATCACCAGATATTAAAAAAAAAGAAATGCTACATTAAATATACACATTTTTTGGCAACAAACAGCATGCACTTTATTAATGTAATTACTTCATCTTAACTACACTCTAAAGATTCCTTGGAATCACCAGGACATTGGCGGTTGCTGCAAAGAAGAGGTGGTGACACTGATAAAAGTGCCTGGGAGTTTGACCTCTTTAGCACTCTTGATCTGGGATCTCAATTTTTTTCCCCTTAATTGATTACATCTTACAGGGAGTTCAATAGCTTCGTTGAAAGCACTTGACAGACAGATGTTTTGCATAAACATCTGTTTATGAAGCATAAACACCAACATCTCCCGGCTTTGAAAACCCTTTATTCTGAAAGCTTTGGCTGATTTCACCTATTACAAGCAAATGACAATTCCTCTTAGCAACTCTTCTACCTAGCAGTTGACATGTTCATTTTGACAATGATTGTAAAATTCATTCTGATTTCCAAAGCATCCAAATGTGAAAAAGCAGGAGTCTTAGAATTGAGAAGACATTATTTTAATACTTTGCCACATACCAAAAAAATACAGGTTATCTATGTGTAAAAAGACTGGATATTGTAAGGGTGACTCTCTATTTGGCTTTGTAATTTGGGAACCAAACTGTAATAGGGGCCAGAGATTTCAAGGGGGGAGTCTTAGATATTTTATCCAATGCAAATATCACCTCAAGATAACTTATCTTTCATATAATCATCATCATTTTGAAGTGCCGACTCTGTGCCAGACACTGTGCTATGTACATTATCTCTTTTAGGCTTCATAAAAAATTGTATTAAAAAACTGGGGCTCAGAGAAATAATTGTTTCAGCTAACTCATCTGTGTAGAAGATCTTGAATTTGAACCCAAGACTGTCAGACTCAAAGCTTAGACTCTTTCAAGTACAATAACTTTCTCCAGTTATGTCATGTTAAGTATATTTAGTGTACTCAGAACACAAAGAATGACTCCAAAGATCTGTTAGAGGCCGGAGGAGGAGTAGTGTCTCTCACACACACACACACACACACACACACACACACAAATTCATTAGGCAGTGTCCCTAACAAAAGGGAAATTCAGTGATGGCTGAAGGTGCTAAACATGTCATTATGTAACAGCTGTATAAAACATAAAAACCTCACTGGTGTAGACCATCAGAGGGAGCGTTGGATTGAATTAGTAGAAAGTATGAATTTTAAACTCATTTACATAATACAGATTTTCCTAATCTCTTATGGATTTCAAAATGGATTTCCATCCATTCTCTCATTTCATGATCATAACAACCTCTCAAACTAGTCAGAGTTGATATTATCAATCCAATTTTAGGTAAGAAAAATAAGGGCTGAAAAAGTTAAGTGCCTTGCCTATGGTCATAGAGCTATTTAGTGACAAACACACACCTTGTTACTCTGCAGGGTGACCTAACAAATTCCTTCTGAATTGCCAGATAATTATTGGATAAGAATGATATGTATTCTTATATTAATTATTCATATATAAGGGATTGCCTGAAGTGCTCAAAGATGTATTTCAAATATTCCTCCTGTAATTTCATTTACATCATTCTTCTGCACTACTTAGCAAGACAGGGTTTGCTAAATGGAAGGAAAATTTCTGCCCAGGTCCCAATCAAGTTATTATAAATTCCAAATTAATAGGGTCTAAATAAACAAGAGCTTATTATGGAGCTAAAAGCTGATAATGTTATTTGTTTCTGATATCTTTTTTCATTTGCCTCAGCCTCAATTTAAGCATTTTATCTACTGCATTTTTTTTTTCTATTTCCTCATTAGAGAAACAGGGCAAGAGAGGCATAGAAGGAAAGAATCACTTGTATGTGAATAAAATTAATAGCCTAAAATTATAGAAGGGGGTGAAGAGGCATCTTTTTGGTAATCTATCATAATGTTTAGTAACAGCAATTTGCAGTAATGAAATAACTAATCTTTACTTCTCCTGGGTATGTGTTATATTTATCGGCTTATGCTTTACTTACATTTTTTTATTACTCCATTTCCTAAATTATTTAAACTTACAAGGCAACCTCTAACTTATTAATGGTAAGACAGGCTTCGGAAATGAGAATCATGCAAATAATGATTTCATTTTTTACCCGTGTTTTTAAGGGACTGAGATATCTTTGTCATTTACCTGGGATTTATAGGGACCAAAAAGCTGGACATCATTCACCACCGGGGACAGGTAACCCAGCTTGAACTCTAAGGACCATGAGGACTCACCTCTATAAAATAAACTTCAGATAAATAGCATCTGGGTGGAAATTTGGTTTTCCTTGTGCTGAGTTTCCTTATGCTTTTAAAAGAATCCTAAGGGATGGAGATGAGAGAGAGAGAGGCCAGTAGCATGAAAGGCCCAGTGCTCTTAGAGATACTTCTTCCATGATTAAAATGATTAAAATGAATTTTTTGTTTGCCAGGTGCAAGGAATAAACACTCTTGGATTCTCTCTGTTCTGTCGTTTTCCCTCTAATCTACAAACATACCACAAAGGCTCCTCTGTTCCTTCCCTCAATCACATTTCTCATTCAGACATCCTTCCTGTTTGGGGTTCTGTTTCTTACTTCCATTTGGTTCTTTGCTTTCCTGTATGGGCTTCCAAGTTTGTTTGTTTTCAGGTTTCTCACATTTTTCTATTTTTGAATTGTTCCTTTCTGCAGCACAACCTCTATGTGTCGCTCCTTTTTCATTTCGCTCCCTATCTATTGTGTACCTGGTATTATTCGTCATCTTTGCTTCTATTTACTTCCCTCCTCCTAGCTCTTATTTCTTTATCTCTGGCCCCTTACTTCCTCTCCTCGATTCTCCTGTTCCCATCCCCATGCCCTTTGACCAAACATCCTCTCCCCACCCCTACTTAAAGCAACTGAAGAAACACTCCCAACTAGAATGGAGTAATGAGAATAGACTGCAAAGAATAGAAAGGTGGCAGAGTGAACCTGGGAAGGGCGTGCTAGCCGCGTTAACGACTTCCCCATCCTCTGCTGGCCGCCTCCTCTGTCTGCGTGTGCCTTGCAAGGCAAAGACACAGCACAAAGGAAGGGAGAAGGAGGAAATGAAGGTGAGGGCTCAGGGCACAGGGACTGCCAAGCTGTTCTTTAAATACTACCCACTCAGCGTTTGTCTTGGGAACTCTACAGAACAAGGTTGTATTTCAAGCACAGAACAACTCAAATCAGCTTCCCTGAAACTGGGATCCAGATGCTCTTGAAACAAAACTGCAGGACAGTATAGTCAGAATGTTTCCACTTGACCCTAGATTGCTCTAAAACTACTCGTGGGAAAGTGCTAACACTGACCTGCAGAACAAACATCTTACTTCTCATGGTTGCCTATGACCTAGCCTCACCTTTGGCATTTTTTTATTTTAAAAATATTTCCAGATATGTTTATAAATAAATCACACATTTTAGAACCACCTTGCTGCCACTCTGTACTGCCCAGGAAAAATCCTTGACAGTTCACACTGTGGAAATTTTGCTTCTCTCTCACCCTTCAGAAAAAAAACCAAAAAAAAAAAAAACAACAAAAAAAAAACAAGCATAATAAGTATTTAAAAGCCAGATGAACAAGGAGCTCTCAGAAAAACAATTTTACCAGCCCAGTCATAGTAAGAAGACCAAATGTACAAACAACTTGACCCTTCCTCCTTTCCCTCCCATGCCTGGGCAGCTTCTGAAGCACCTTGCAGTTCCCGTTTGGGGACAGTGGGACCCAGGAGCGGCTCCTCTCACCTGGAGTGCTGCTGAGGAAGGATGATGACATCGCTGACTCCGTTTTTTCCTTCTTCAGGCAGGTGTCCGTTTGTTGATTTTGAAACTGAGTCCCAGGGAAAACACCTAGCTATTCACATTCTTCAAAACAACAACAAACCTGCACTTTTGTAAATGGTTTTAATTTTGACAAAAGAAGGCCTTTTTCTAAGGTGACATGAACAGGGGAAATTACCTCAACTTTGTAACATTATTTTCGAGCATCCTGTGTGATGTCAGTTATCCCTCCCCTCCTACCCTGGCTTATTCTTCAGATGAAAGGGAGCGGAGCTGGGTCTTAGGAGCTACTGAAGGAAGGACAACAAAAGCTCCGTCATGACGCTTGTGTCTGACCCTGCTCTGATTGAGGGTGGGTCTGTGTAAGGACCGCACCTTCCTGCGAAGGCAGCTTCCAGGCCTCAGGCTCTGCCCACTCAGGGCTGCCGTCATGTGGGGACTTCTTGGTCCACGTGGGTCCTCTCTTCAACAATATCTGCTTATTTTTGTTTTTGTTTCCTCGCTTCCAACAAAAGGATGAGCTACAAACTGATTCCATATAATAGAATGATACACACAGAGTTAGGAATAAATTATATTCCCACAAGCATAAGCAAAAATTATGTGCTGGGACTCTAGTTTTAGTGCTCGTTTTTACTCTCTAAAGAAGCTTTGAAATAAAACAAAAAGAAGAAACAAAAATAAAACACAAGAAAAAAATCCACGACGAGATGGGGTCCAGTTAATGGTATTCTTGAGTTTTTCTGTTTCTGTTGGTTTGAGACGTCGCTGGCCTCTGATTCGTACCTTCCAGGGCTGGCGTAGAAGGGTCATTGCCTGGCTGCTGGGCTTAGAACTCTCATCCCCTTTGAGGAGCTGTGTTACTGTCTTTGTGTCTACTGGGGAACAGATAGGGCTTGAGCCGCTGTGCACAGTGTTAGCTCCTGCACAGAGCCAAGCAATGGTCTAGGTTAGGATAGCACCCTCCCTGCTGTCATGGGCAGGGCTCTGGGCCTCTCCCCTCTGCCCTGCCGCTGAAGGAGGGGTTTAACCGGCTCTCTGCACTCTGCAGGAAGGGAACCACCTCCAGGCTGAGTGTTTTCAGTAAAAACCCACCCCTGCAATGGAGAAGCCATGAGCTCCTGTTATGTGTGTCATCACACAAACATCCCGCACTGAAATAAGCTGAGATTTTACTCTTACTCCACTTTCTGACCATTGTTAAGAACTATGACTTTAGTAGATGTATTAGTTCCCTAGGACTGCCATAAGAAAAGTCTCACAAAATGGGTGCAGACCTATGTGATAAAAATGTATTGTCTCACAGTTCTGGAGGTCAGAGGTCCAAAATGAAGATGTTGTCACGGCCATGCTCCCGCTGAAGGTGCTGGGGAGGGGGCCATTAGACGCCCCCCTCCCAGCTTCCTGCAGCCTCAGGGGCTCCTGGGCTTAGCTGCCTCCCTCCAATCCTCCATCTTCACATGGCCTTCTTCCTGTTTCTTTGTATCTTCTTCCCTCTGTGTGGGCCTGTCTTTGTATACAAATTTCGCTTTTTCATAAGGACACCAGTCTTACTGGATTAGGGCCCACCCTAATGACCTCACTTGAACTCGGTTAAATGTGCAAAGACCCTGTTTCCAAATAAGACCACATTCTGAGGAATGGGAGTTGGGACTTCAATATATCTTTTGGGGGGGGAACACAATTCTGCAAATAACCATCATCTACCTTGTCATTTAAATATTTTCTCAACTTACAAAAAATTATCTTGTTTTGTGAATCGGCACAAGGAATGTTCTGTAACTAGAGTAATAACGAATGAGATTCAAACAAATGGCAAAGAAGAACTGCTTGAGAGGTTAATAGTGGCCTGAGCTTTAGGAACTGCTGTTCGGCCACTTCCCCTTGTGTGTATCTGCTGAAGCCTCTTCTTCTGGTTTCCCCAGCAAACTGGGAATCTGATTTATACTGATATGTAACTGATTTAACTGAGATTTCAGCACTGGGACACATCTGAGCTGCCTTTAAAAAATTTATTTTATTTAATTTTTACTGTAATAGTGGCTCTCAACAGTAACAACAACAACAACAACAACAAAACCCAACAACTTTTCATTATCTGTGAAGGAGGGGAGATGCTAGAACATATATTAATATGTCAATAGGGATAATACTGGTTGCCCAGTAGCATTTACACCTATTATTGTACAGTCATGATGAAAACCTTAAAGTGACATTTAGGGGTTTTTGAGATCTTGATATGAAAAATAATTGAAAAGAATTTTTAGAATTGGGTTGTCATAGCAGTTTCTTAATAATGTCAGAGCATATTAGGGTTAATGAACATCTTGGGTTCTCCTGATTTCCTAGGCAATATTCATAACGAACCCATGATTTAAGCCTTACCCTCCAGGGCTTACGCATTGGTTAATCATCTTTCATTTTCATAGCATACCTTCTGCCCCCACAGATTCTCATAGCAGCCTCTACAGTTAAGAGAAATAGATATAATGAGCAAATGAGAAAAGTGAGGAGGCTCAAAGAGTGGAGGAACCTCACAGATGGTCCCTGGGAGTGCCAGGGCCTGCTTCTGCAGCTCATGGTTCCTTTCATTTCAGCTGGCTGCTGTCTCCTGTTACCAATCCATGGTGCTCTAAAAGGTGCTGATTTCATTTACAGGTTAGGCTAGTTTTCAGCGTCCTGTTTGAACATTCTGTTTTTGATTTTTATTTTCCAGTTTTTCTAGTTGGGTAAGACTCAAGTAGGTAAACTGGATCCTAGGAGAGACTTCTCACCTATCGCACTCTGAACTATAAAGACCTCCCTGCAGGTGGGATTTAAAAGGGAAATGAGTGAGAGTAAGCCTGGAAGAGCCAGGTGAGAGATGGAGACCAACCCTTGTTTTTGCATAGGGCAGACAGGAGTGCTTCATGCAAATGGAAGCGGGCGCCTGAGGGCTGTGTAGTCTTTCTTCTGAGTTTTCCTCCCAGTCAGAAAAATTTATGTTTTCCTTTCTGATAATTTACTAGCGGTGTACAAAATTAGCTCAGTATTTTTTTTTTTTTTTTTTTAATTCAAACAGGGTTTCACCATGTTGTCCAGGATGGCCTCAAACTCCTGAGCTCAAGCGATCCACCTGCCTCAGTCTCCCAAAGTGCTGGGATTACAGGCATGAGCCACAGTGCCCGGGCCACTATACAAAATTAATGAGCACAGAGAAAGTAAATGTTTCTGCAATGTCAACACTTTTCCACCTCTGTCTAAGGGTCAGCCGCATTGATAGTTTAGATATATCCTTCCAGGCTTTTCTTGTTTTGTGTTGTTTCATTTTGTTTTGTTTTGAGACAGAGTCTGGCTCTGTCACCCAGGCTGGAGTGCAGTGGCTCGATCTCCGCTCACTAAAATCTCCGCCTCCTGGGTCCAAGCCATTCTTGCCTCCTGAATAGCTGGAATTACAGGCACATGCCACCATGCCAGGTTAATATTTGTATTTTCAGTAGAGACAGGGTTTCACCATGTTAGCCAGGCTGGTCTTGAACTCCTGACCTCAAATGAGCCACCTGCCTTGGCCTCCCAACGTGCTGAGATTACAGGCGTGAGCCACCACACCCAGCCCTTCAGGTTTTTTAATACAAACATTATATTGGTCTACATCTATGTTTATATACAAATGAAATCATTAACATAATGGAGTGACATAACATTCTGGTCATTCTGCACCAACTCTTTCTCTTCTTATATTGTAGATATTTTCCATGTCAACTAACTACAAAGATGTAATCTATTTATATTTTTATAAAAACATTTTATGTTTTAAAATAAAGCAGCCCTTGCACAGAATCAAATCATACACAAAGGTATAAAATAAAAAGTAGAAATCTTCCATCATTTACTTCTAGTTCTTTTCTTGAAGTAATCACTGTAATTCCTGTACTAGTTTATCATATGTCCTTCCAGAAAACATAATTACTAATATCTCTGAATATGTACACATGGATAACTTTTATTCTGCTCTGTCCCTTGGTTTATGTAATACATTTTAAAATTTTAAAGAATCGAGACATACCTAATTCTTTTTAACAGATGTGTAGTATTCCCTTACGTGACTACACCATTATTTAACCAGTTCTCTATTAATGGACATTTTATTTTAAACTTTTGTGCTAGAACAAACATCCTTATATATACATCTCTGTATACAGAATAAAACTTTGGTGTTCATTCCTCCATACTCTCGTCAGCCGTGGGCACAAGCACTTTATTTATGTTCTACAAAATCCTTTGCCAATTTGATAGGTGATAACTTTGTTTTAACTTTCATTTATTTGATTATTAAGAAATCTGTTTTATATGATTTGTTGCCCTGAATTGCCTGTTCATGACTTTTGCCTGTGTGTCTATTGCAATGTTTATCTTTTTCTTATTGATTTATAAAAAAAAGGTTTGTATTCTTATATGAGAGCATGGACACAGAACTCCAGTTCTGTATCTAAGATTTTAAAAAGCTATTACTTTTTACGTTTTCATAATTCTCTAATAAACTCCACAGAGACCAGACTAAAGTTTATGTTTGTTAAAGCAGATTTTCCTAGTGAGGTGTAAATCTTGTAAAAACTTGAAACAGGAAAGACACAGGAGAACAGAATAACTGGTTTTCTAGTGTCCCTTACCATCTGAGGAACACTTTTAGGGAGATGGTTAATTTGCTAAGGAAATCATTCTTACCTGTTTAATACACATTCCTCATTAGCAACTCTGTTATCCAGTTTTAAACTTAAGCTAGACCGAAATCAAAGTAATAAAAACTGTGTTTTAATAATTCCAAATGACTTTCACTCATTCTGATTCTTCCTCAGTCCAAATTACTGAAGTTTTCTCATAATACTTAAAAACAAGCCCATTTACAGAGCCAGTGACATCATGATGATCAAGACTGCATTCATTTTCTCCTTCACACATTTTCCTACTGGATGAGTGGCTTCCTTGTTTAAACATGGAATTCACTCATCATAAAATGGATTTCATCCAGACACAAAATATGAAAAAATGAACTCATGGGAAATGACCCTTGAAATTCACACCACCCTCAAGGCTTGAAAGGATTTTCTATTTCATCAACTTTAGATGAGCCATAATAATAAAACATAAAATACTGCCTATAATCCCAGCACTTCGGGAGGCCAAGGCGGGCAGATCACGAGGTCAGGGATCTAGACCATCCTGGCTAACATGGTGAAACCCCGTCTCTACTAAAAATACAAAAAATTAGCCGGGCGTGGTGGCGGGCGCCTGTGGTCCCAGCTACTTGGGAGGCTGAGGCAGGAGAATGGTGTGAACCTGGGAGGCAGAGCTTGCAGTGAGATGAGATCACACCACTACACTCCAGCCTGGGCTACAGAGCGAGACTCTGTCTCAAAACAAACAAATAAACCATAAAATACTACACAAAGATTAGAAAATCAGAAGTCACATAACTCATAGTTCTTCCCAAGTCTTGTTTTTCTTGAGCTAACTCATTCTCAGCACTTGCAGTCAGTCCAGCCAGCCTCTGTTCTCTGTGCTTCCATAACACTCTGTGCATGCCTCTTTTATCACATACTATACAGTTTTGGAATTACATGGGATGTATCTTCTCCCCAACTTGATCGCTAACTCTGCAGGTCGAAGGCCACATCTTGTTCATCTTTGTGAACCTGCTAGATCTCACAATACCTGATACTTAGTGGGCTCTCAGTAATTACTTGTCTTGTTGTGTTATTGTTACTATTTTGAACGGTACGGAGAATCATTTGGACCCCGTTTTTGCTCACCTATGACAAAGACAGCTGATTGCCACTTAGCCACACCTTCCCTTCTCCCCCTTCTCCACCTTGCTTGTGGAGCCTTGATTTTGTTTGAAGGCCATGTGCTCAGGAAACAACTCCCCTTGCCAGGCTGGGTGGGGACATGAAGGGTTATTAGTCCAGGCAGTCTTGGCAGACTCATGCCTTTGGCCTGTGGCCCAATCTTAGCCAAGGAGGTCTGACTGTAAGCCACCTAGGGAGCTTTGGGAAAAGACTTTTCTTGTAGTACAGAGAGACTCATAGGAGGAGACCCTCTCTTTTCACGGGGCATTGTAGTATTGCATGGGATGTCTGGAACTGTTGCAGACAGACATCTTGCAACATGAGTGGGGGACATCCCCAGCCTACTAGAGACTGTAGAAAGAGCCTTGGTTGTTTGCTTGGGCTGGAGCCACTCTGCCTGAGACTTTCATTTTGAGAGACAATTAATCCCTAGTTGAATCCTATACACTTTAATAAAGGTGGGGGAAACCAGAGAGGATTCAGGCGTCCTCTACTAGGAGGAACAGAATGAAACTAGAAAGTTAAAAGGAATCCGGTTGCTGGGTGCAGTGGTTCCCGCTTGTAATCCCCACACTTTGGGAAGCTGAGCAGCGAGGATCACTTGAGTCCAGGAGTCGAACAGTAGCCTAGGCAATGTAGCTAGACTCCGTCTCTACCAAAAAAAAAAAAAAAATCTTTTTTAATAAATAAAAAAAAATAGCCTGGTGTGGTGGCATGTGTCTGTAGTACCAGCTACTCGGAAGGCTGAAGTTGGAGGATTGCTTGAACTGGGGAGGTGGAGGCTGCGGTATGTTTATGGCTTATCTGAAGTTGATGAAAGAGAAAATCATGCCACTACACTCAGTTTGGGTAACAGAATGAGACCCTGTCTCAAAATAAAATAAAATAAAATAAAAAATAAAACAAAGGCATCAGAAGTTTTACCTTATGGTAGAGAAGCCTATGAAAGAACTTTGTTGCTGTTTCCAAGCTCCTGGAGAGTTTTATGGGAGGGGTGTCAAACTGTTATTCTACAAGACTTCTCAAGACCTAAGTGAAAGAGGAAATGGAATTAAAGCAGGAGAGACTCTGGCCAGATTTAAGGGAGAATTTGCCTGTAAGAATGATCAAATAATGACATGGGCTACTGAGAGTGAGATTCTGTCCCTTTGGAAGAGGACAAGAAAGGGCAAGTGTAAGTCCTTGAGCAGTTTATTATTCACCTACTTAACGGCAATGGGAGTAACCAAATGGCTACTTGAAGTTTGTAATCTTATGCTCATCTGGGGAAGAGAAGCTACCGAAACTTAAGTAGATGAGGAATCAGCTACAGACTTCCAAAAGTATCCATTACGTGATAAGTTTGATCTGACAAAGCTGGAAATACCTGTTTTAGCTCTATCAGGCCAACATGTCAGCCCAACATCCAGTTTATAATTTACGTTAAACACACACTACTTTATCAGAGTTTTGTGATTAGTCACATACCCAGAACAAGGACATTGCATGAGAAATGTAGCCTCAGGGAAGGTGCCTGATTATGTCTGGGGTGCTTATTAGTAGGGCTGATCCTAATCTGAATCCACTTTTCCATGGAAGAATGTAAAAATGAGTATTGGATATGGTCAGTCTCTCTGACCATGTAAAAACTCTATACACAGTATGCAAGTCACCAAGCAGCCCGGTGTGGAGCAGCTCTGTTTCACAGCCACTGGTTCCCGTGTCCAAGACCCAGATTAAAGGAACGACTCAAATGCTACTGCAAGTTGATTTTACTAGCTGTGAAATTATGGTACTGGGTCATCATTAACCTGAGTAATGACTACCTCTCCTCTTACAACCACATTTTTTCTTTTTAATTTATGTTACAACCAATTTTATATAAAAACTATTATTAGCAAGACTTTCTCATTAATCCCAGAGGCGAATGTAAATACAATAAAGGCATCTGAAAACCTCTGAAAAGTTCCATTCTTGTTGATTTGATTATGCATACACCACTTCATTTGATTGAGATTGCCCCTGGGACATTTCTTTTCCTTCTAAAATTTGCAGGACAGCTCTTAAAATGCAGTCCCCACATTGAAACATAGCACTCTTTCACAAATCAGCAAGTCCTCTTTCAGCCACACCAGGCACGTTTCTACTGCAGTATTTACTGAACAGCGTGAGCTGGCCCCCTCCAGCCCCCTGCTCCTCTTCTTTAGCATGGATTCTCCAGCTCCTGTCCTCTCTTTTTCTTTAGCCTTGTTTCTGAGAATCCCACCATGCCCCACCTGATTGTCTGCAACACAAGGGCACACACTCCCTGCCCTGACAGCACAGAGATCCTTGAAACACCTCTCCACATTAGAGGCATTCAAAAGACCTTCTCCACAATGGATGAGCAACCTTAGGGAAGCAGAGTCTGGGGTCCCAGGCTGTCCGTCCCTTCCCTTTACACCCCCTGCCCCCTACCTGCTTCGAGGCTTGCAGCGGGCAGTGGGGAAACCTGTGGATTTAGGTGGTGCCAGTGAGGCTCTGGTTATTTGGGTCCTCATTCCCTCCCTTAGCTCATGAAGTCACAGCATAGAACAATCCTGTAAGTAGGATGCTGGCACCTCAAGTCTTGGCTTAGAAGTCACCCAGACCTTGTAACAAACCCTATGCTGCCACCTAATACCAGTGTGTCTTTGAGCAAGGTATTTCATCTGTAAGAGCCTGTTTCTTATAAAATAAAGGTAAAAATACCTACTTCCCACATTGTTATAAGGGTTAAATGCCAGACATAAAGAAAGTATTTATATAATACTCAGTATCATTATAGAGAAGCAAATGCCCCCTTTTTATAGCAATAATTGACTTCTAAATTCCTGCATTCAGAAAATAGCAATAGAAAGCATTTGCCACCTGCACCCAAGTGGCAAAATAGCTGCTGAGCCAAAGGCCTTCATCCTGGGGTGACTGGAGAATGGACTACCTTTTCCTAGAGCGATAGAGGCTCAGCAACATTGCATGTAGCACATGCCTCCCTGGGACACCAGGAAGGTTAATGAGATAACATCTAGATGGAAAGTGCTGAATGTGCTAAATATTACCAGGTTGCAATTTCTGGAGCAAGCTCTCCTTTGTCGAGCACACGTGGCTCTGAAAGAGAAGGTATAGCAGGTGAGGTGTAATTTAGGTGAGTCACACATACCTTCTCCCCGGGCACACTTCAGCTTTTCAGCAATATTGAGAGCCCCAGAAAAGGAAAGGGCCTGAAGTGTCTACTGCTCTGCCTGCAGTTCAGCTGGTTAAATTCCTGGATTTAGAGTGCTATCCTGCCATGTTTCTGCAGAGTATCCTAGAGGCCACTGACTACACAGTTGTGAGGGACCTGTTCATCAGCCCTGTGACCTGGGGTGAACTGTGACACCTGGGTGAGTCTTGGTTTCCTTGCCTGGAAAATAGAGATGACAACTCCTACCTATTTCACACAGTTGTGAGGCTACAAAGCAAAAGTGCTTTGAAAATTGTAATGCATATTAATGTGAACGATTAGATGCCACTTTCTATTCCCTCACGTCTTAGCTGACCATAACTGATGTTAAGTTTCTGACTCTATTTGCATGGTACCAAATATGTATGGTACACCGCAAAGTCTAGTTGCATTTCCACAAGGCTGAATTATGGATTAGGCGCAGTGAGGAAAGGTGGTACTATTAGTTCTATTCTTAAGGACCAGCTTGTCCATGGCCCAGTGCTTACAGTTTGTGGATCCATTAAGCCATGCTGTTATACAGAAATAGTATTAGCTTTGATTTATGTCGCACTTGGAATTTTTCAAAACACTTCCACATGCTATTATCCCAGTCCCATTTAGTGTCTATCTCTAGGTGTCTGTTTCTCCCAGATCAGTCTTTTGGGATAACAGCTTTTCTTCTTGCTGTTTTCCAGCACATTGTCCCTGGAAGAGGCAAAAGCCCAGGGCTTCAAGATGCCAGGGCTTCAAGGAACCAAGGCATGACCTCAAGAGATTTGCCGGAGGTGGCCTCAGTGGCAGCAGTCATTGAAAAGAGGAAGACAGCTGCCCAGCCAGTCTGACGGACCATACACAGACAGCCCTGTTCCCAGGAAGACAAGTGTCTCTCCACAACCCGTGGCCACCACGGCGGCTTCAGGAAAGGCTCCCACATTCCCAGAGCCTCTGCTGCAGCTCACTGACAAATCAGCCCCTCAATAATCTTATTGTATGTTTTCAAAATAATTCTCAGTAATGCCCCAAGAATGTCTGAACTTCTGTGTGAACTCACTAGTTTGCATATTTTTCAGCTTATTAGCGGGAACTCCGATAGACAAGGCCCATGACCTTGCTTTTCCACAGACCTCTTGGCCGGGGTGCAAGGGCAGCCTCTCCTGCTGGTGAACTTGCTGTGCCCTTCTGTCTTGTTCTGATTCTCTCTCACACTGGTCCCAGCCTCTTTCTTCCCTTGCCCTCTTCATAGCCAACATTAAGAAATAAATCACTTGGCTTTGAAGATAGGTTACTCATTAGAAAAGTCCACAAGATTCAGGTTCTGAATTTTCATGAAGCAAGATTCTGGAAAAAGGAGAGAGCAGAGATAGTGTTGCCTTTGATGACCTGTTTACCCCAAACCCAGCGCCGCTGGGAAGGGAACACTCAGCTTCTGATTTCAGGATGACTGCACGCGACCGCAGTTCTAATACAGCTTGTCATTCCTAAATCCCTGAGACATCACAGGCCCAGCCAGATGTGATGTGGCCTGGCCTAATCCTTCAGTGCAATACAAGGGAGGGTGGAAGTTAAACTTTAATTAAAAACAAGATCTGATACTGCAAAATTACTGTTTTAAAACTGCTTTGAATGGGCTTATTTGGAAGTGTATTCAAGTGTATGGATATGCAGATTCAGGAGACACTGTTTTCTTGTTCCCTTAGATGCAGCTAATTATATAGAATCATAAAGAAGACAAATATCAGACTTCATAGCTATAGGATAAGCTTCTCTTCAATACCTCTATCCAGGCTTTAGCTATACATATTATGATATATTTTGATTGCATATGCCAATTCTTCTCTGTGGATTTCCAGTTACATGTAAAATAACCTCAGAGTTAGGGTCCTGCAACAAAGACAAGGGGCCACACTGGTAAATACATTTTAAAATAGTTCCCAATTTTTTGCTTAAGTCATCCAGTCACTTCTATATTCTTTTTTTTCCCCAAGAAACCTTCCCTGATTACTATCGAAGTTGAGTCTTTTCTCCAAAACTCCTATTAGATCTATGTAAGATTTTATAAACTCTCTTGGTTTCCCTTTTATACTTTTCTGTTGCTTCTCTGTTCAACCTTATGAATAATTTTTACCAGTTTTTTAATTTTTTTTTTTTTTTTTGAGATGGAGTCTCGCTCTGTTGCCCAGGCTGGAGTGCAGTGGCCGGATCTCTGCTCACTGCAAGCTGTGCCTCCAGGTTTCATGTCATTCTCTTGCCTCAGCCTCACAAGTAGCTGGGACTACAGGCGCCCGCCACCAGCCACCATGCCTGGCTAATTTTTTATATTTTTAGTAGAGGATTTACCGTGTTAACGAGGATGGTCTTGATCTCCTGACCTCGTGATCTGCCCGCCTTGGCCTCCCAAAGTGCTGGGATTACAGGCGTGAGCCACCGCTCCCGGCCTAGTTTTTTAATTTTTTTAAGAGACAAGGTCTCACTCTGTTGTCCAGGCTAGAGTTCAGCAGCGCAGTCATAGCTCACTACAGCCTTGAACTCCTGGGCTCAACCAATCCTCCTGCCTCAACCTTCTAAGTAGCTGGGACCACAGGCGTGCATCACCATGTCCCACTAATTTTTTTTAAAAAAAGTATTTTGTAGAGACCAGGTCACCCTTTGTTACCCAGGCTGGTCTCAAACTTCTGGCTTCAAGCAATCCCCACACCTCAATTTCCCAAAGTACTGGACTTACAGACATGAGCCACTTCGCCTGACTCCTTCTCCTTCTCCTTCTTCTTCTTCTTTTTGACTGTGCCTAATCTGTTTAACCAGTCTATTAGAATTTTTATTTCAATTACAACTTTTTTATTTTTATAAATTCTATTTGTTTTGAAATTTGTAAGATGATTATTTTTAGTCCTTTCTCCTTATATAATTTTAATCCCCTCTATTATTATTTTTGCCAATTAAACTCACATATTTCATTCGGGACATAGGCATGGGCAAAGGTTTCATGATGAAAACATCAAAGCAATTGCAACAAAAGCAAAAATTGACAAATATGATTTAATTAAACTAAAGAGCTGCTGCACAGCAAAAGAAACCATCATCAGAGTGAACAGACACAACCTATAGAACAGGAGAAAATGTTTGCAATCTGTCCATCTGACAAAAGTCTAATATCCAGAATCTACAAGGAACTTAAACAAATTTACAAGAAAAAGAAAACTACCCCATTGAAAAGTGGGCAAAAAACATGAGCAGACACTTCACAAAAGAAGACATTTATGTATCCAACAAACATGAAAAAAACCTCAACATCACTGATCATTAGAGAAACTCAAAACAACAATGAGATACTATCTCACACCAGTCAGAATGGCAAGTATTAAAAGTCAAGAGGCCAGTTGCAGTGGCTGATGCCTGTAATCTCAACACTTTGGGAGGCTGAGACGAGCAGATCACTTGAGGTCAGGAGTTCAAGACCAGCCTGGCCAACATGGTGAAACCCTGTGTCTACTAAAAATACAAAAATTAGCTGGGCACAGTGGCGCATGCCTGTGGTCCTAGCTACTCGGTAAGCTGAGGCAGGAGAATCGCTTGAATTCAGAAGACAGAGGTTGCAGTGAGTTGAGATTGTGCCACTACACTCCAACCTGGGCAACACAGCGAAACGCTGTCTCGATAAATAAATAAATAAATAAATAAATAAATAAATAAATAAAGGAAAGGAACAACAGATGCTGGCAAGGCTATGGAGAAATGGGAACACTTTCTATACTGTTGTTGCAAATATACATTAGTTCAGCCATTGTGGAAGACAGCGTGGTGATTCCTCAAAGACCCAGAACCAGAAATACCATTTGACCCAGCAATTCCATTACTGGGTATATACCCAAAGGAATAGAAATCATTCTATTAAAAGGTATATGCATGTGTGTGTTTACTGCAGCACTATTCACAATACCAGACATGGAACCAACATAAATGCCTATCAATAATAGACTGGATAAAGGAAATGTGGTACGTATACACCATAGAATACTATGCAACCATAAAAAGGAATGCGATCATGTTCTTTGCAAGGACATGGATGAAGCTGGAAGCCATTATCCTCAGCAAACTAACACAGGAACAAAAAACCAAACACCACGTGTTCTCACTTATAAGTGGGAGCTGAACAATGAGAACACATGGACACAGGGAGAGGAACAACACACACTGCGGCCTATTGGAGGGTGCTGGGAGAGGGAGAGCATCAGGATAAATAGCTAATGCATGTGGGGCTTAATACATAGGTGATGGGTTGATAGGTGTAGCAAACCACGATGGCACATGTTTACCTAACAAGTCTGCACATCTTGCACATGTATCCTGGAACTTAAAAAATAAAATAAAATAACATGATTATGAAAAAAACTCACATATTTTATGTGTCATGGTAATTATAATATCTAATGTCATTGTTGGTTTGATCCTTCTATTTGGTTTCTTGGCTATCCTCCATGGTGTCTTAATTGCTTGTGTGTCTTATGAGTTTTGAAGGTCAGACCACAACCTTTGGTGCTCAGTTGTGGGAATTTTTTGAGGCCTGATTTGAAGGTGGATTCCTCCAGAGAAGATTGTGTTTGTTTCTGCCATGTACCTGAAAGCAACTAAAACTTGAAATCAGCTTAAAATAAGCATTTCAGCTTGAGGTTTTTTTGGTCCTCACAGATAGTATACATTTTGGACCTCAAGTTCCTGTGCAGGTTTGCTTGTGGTTATACATTTTCAGGGAAGATTTTTTTCCTTTTCACTCAGCACAATGGTGAAGACAAGGAAGTTTCCTTGCTGTCTCTATCTGTGGAGTGGACTTACCTCTTGTTCACCTTCACACTGAAAGTGCTTCCTTTTGGGGACCTAGATTTACATGGGGATCTCGTGTTAGACTTCACCTTGGTTGGGCCCTGGGGTTGTTCTCCTGCCCCTTTCACCCCATGCCAACATCAAAACCTAAGATCATTGTCAGCAAGGATCTTACAGATGCCTCCATGGAAAAGGCTACATTCAGGTAAGCACTCCCACCTTTCAGGATTCCTGCTTTCATTTTATTTGCCTCTGATATTTTTTACTCTTCTATCAGCTCAATGGTGCATTCAAAAAAAATTTATGTTTGTTTTTATTTTTATTTATTTATTTTTTTGAGACAGAGTCTCACTCTGTAGCCCAGGCTGGAGTGCAATGGTGTGATCTCGTCTCACTGCAAGCTCCACCTCCCAGGTTCACGCCATTCTCTTGCCTCAGCCTCTCGAGTAGCTGGGACTACAGGCGTCTGCCACCACGCCTGGCTAATTTTTCTTGTATTTTTTAGTAGAGACGGGGTTTCACCATGTTAGCCAGGATGGTCTCAATCTCCTGAGCTCGTGATCTGCCCGCCTCGGCCTCCCAAAGTGCTGGGATTACAGGCTTGAGCCACCGCACTCGGCCTTTTTTTTTTTTGAGACAGGATCTCACTCCATTGCCCAGGCTTGAGTGTGGTGGCCCTATCTTGGCTCACTGCAACATCTGCTTCCCGGATTCAAGCGATTCTCCAGCCTCAGTCTCCTGAGAAGCTGAGATTACAGGCACCCTCCACCATGCCTGCCTAATTTTTGTAATTTTAGTAGAGACGAAGTTTCACCATGTTGACCATGCTAGTCTTGAACTCCTGACCTCAAGTGATCCACCCGCCTCGGCCTCCCGAAGTGCTGGGATTGCAAGCATGAGCCACCACACCTGGCCAAAAATAATTTTGAATTCTGACATTTTATTTAGCATTTTTAGTTGTTTTCAGTGGAGGGCTGTTCAGAGTATCTATTGCCATACTGAAGTGAACAGGAGTCCTATTATGTTACTTGTTGTTTGAATTGTTTCATATTTTAAAAAATAACAATTCTAAGAAGTACTCTTGGAAGAAAATAAACAAACAAACAAAGAACATTAAGTTAGGACAGTGAGATTATTGGTAAGCATTCCTTGCCCCCATTTTTCTGTACTATACATGGAAAAAATTTAATGTTGGTAATCAAAAGTGTCTTTAGGATCACATCTAAAATAATAGCTTATTTCCATAAACTGAAGTGTCAAGTAATTCTTAACTTATTTCAACTAAGTAAATCTAGAAAGGAAGTATAGATTGAAAAAGACTCCAAAGTGGGTAACATTGAGTATTATAAATGCAGTAAAACCACTACTCAAGTGTAGTAAAAGCACTACCCAACTTGAAAATATATAAAATAATCTTATGTAGAACCTGCTCTGGAAGAGCTGGATACCTATTTTCCTCTTAAAAAACCAGTAAATGATGTTTCCAATAAAAACATATCAGGAAGATTAAACTTTAATATTTGCTCATTAAATTACATGATTCTTTAACGTCTCTTTTTGAATCTCTTAAAATATATAAAACTGACTTTTGAGGATTTTGTAAGTAAATATTTCAAGTTCATATCACATTGAGTATGGCATCTCAGTCTCCTGAATATTTGTGGATGAGCAAACGTGATGGTACCCAACCCTACCAACAGCTCCCAGTGAAAACCACACAGTGAGTGCTTTATGGTGCTTGTTCATACCACTCCTGACCTCATTATTTCACATTCACTAGTAGATGATCAAACTTTCAAATGCCAATCTGGTAGGCAAAAAAATGATTATCTCATTGTGGTTCTTTATCACCTTACCCTTTTAAACAGCAGCATAATATTTTATTGCATGAGAGTAAAATAATGTTTTTGGTTCTGTTTGTTTTTGTTTGTTTGTTTGCTTTTTGGGGCAGAGTCTCATTCTGTCACCCAGGCTGGAGTGCAGTGGCATGATCTCGGCTCACTGCAACCTCCGCCTCCTGGGTTCAAGTGATTCTCCTGCCTCAGCCTCCTGAGTAGTTGGGACTACAGGTGTGTGCCATCACACTGGCCTAATTTTTGTATTTTTAGTGGAGACCAGGTTTTACCATGTTGGCCAGGCTGGTCTCGAACTCTTGACCTCAAGTGATCTGCCTACCTTGGCCTCCCAAAGTGCTGGGGTTGCAAGCATAAGCCACTGCTCCTGGCCTAAAATAATATTTTTATTTAAAAGATCTCTCTATTGATTATGTTTAGGTTCCTTCCAATATTTTGTTATTGTAAACAATGCTGCAATGAACTTTTTGGTACGTTTATCTTTTCACAATTAGATTCCATATTTTGCTATGTGTTGCCAGACTGCCTTAAGAAAAGTCTACTGTGCACTTCTCTGTGATGCTACAAGGTCTACGTTTGGGACAGGCGCAAGTTCTTACATTAAAGTTCTAAAAAGCAAACATCTAAATTGCTAGATCACATTTCTAAAATGATTTTTGTTTATATGTTATATTTTTACATTGTATTACTTATAAATTAAAGTCCTACTGTCTACTCTTATCTATAGATGTACTTTGTTTTAGGAAAAAAAAACGTGTAAATACAAGAGCCCAAACTTACAAAACAAATAAGCTAGGGAGTAACTATTTGCATTACAAAGTTATTATTTGCTTTACAAAATGGAACCAATTTAAATTGAAAGCACCTTGAGAATTATCTGAAATATGACAAGATTTGCAAAATTCAATTTACACATAACTTTTCCAGAATATATCGAGCACACAAAGTGAGGTATATCTAGTTGAACATGACTTTATGGATCTGAAGAGGTCGATTTAATCTGCTGCTGCTTTTTTGAGAGGCAAATTGTGCTCAGTGTAAGGAATCCGTGAAGAATTAACACAACTGTAGTTATGTGAATTTTTTTCTCAAAAACTCTTGTTTTCAAAATTATTATTATTAAAGCCTGTGCTTCAAAAGCAGAAAGAATATCCATTTCTGTGCCCTTGCTTTTCAGGCTTCCCACTGCATGCCAGCCAACACGGTGGCATATGGCACATAACATGCATAGTCAACCTCCCACCAGCATATTTGCAGAACCAACAGTACATATTGAACTAAACCACACCTCCTGTAAAAGACTTGTAATCATCCTTCATTCTTTGGTGTAGGAGAATGGTGGTAGGTGGGGGGTGGAGGAGGGAGATCTGACTGTGGGCAGGATAGTTGAAGGGAATAGAAATCTAGCATTACAGAGTGGGGGTGGCCTTCTTATTCATTGGCTCTCATTCCCTCACCAGACACACGGAATGGCAATGCTGTAGGGCTTAGAAAAATTGGGGCAACTCTGGGGCAGTGGGCGGCTGAGAATGTATTAATGACAGCCTGCCTAGGCCTTTGAGCGGCAGATAAAGCACACAGACACACACTGCCCACAGTGAAGCAGCCCCAGTCCTGGTTACCAGAGAATTTCTCAGTCTTTTGTCCCAATCACTCATCTTTTTAAAGCTTGATTCCAAAATATGCAATGTGCCATTTTAAAATACTTTTGCTTTTAGAAGTGTCCAACATAGAAGCTTGAAGGAGGAGTTTGGCATTTTTCCATCACATTCGGGAATCCCCGCCTGCACTCTAACCATAATTAGTGTGGTGCCTTCAGAATGCAGGCCCAGGAGGAAGAAGGCAGGGAGTAGGCTAGGTCCCCCTGGCACTTCCCTTTTTCCTTTCTTCACTCGCCTCCTCTCCCCAATCAGACAGAGACCTGCAGGCAGCTACCTGGGGTCCACTGGACACTCCTAGGGGGCCAAAGGAGGGACTGCACCCAGGATCTTGTTTGGCACTTTCAGAGTTTATGGTCTCTGAACTCGAAAAGAACTGATCCATTATATTTTATGAGGTCAGTGGGAAATTAAAGTAATTAAATGAGAAAAAGACTGGACTAGGCATCAGAAGACCTGGGTGTGCTTGCAGCTGTGCCACTACTTAGCCAAGTGACCTTGGGTGAGAAACTTAATCTCTAGACCAAGGTCTTCTCAGCTGAAAAATGAGGGTAGAACTAAGTGACCCAGGGAGTAAAACTGAGCCAAGTGATGGATTTTGTGTACATGCGGGTGGCTGTCCATGTGCAGCTGTGTATGTGTCTGTGTGTCTATGTGTGGAGTGTGAAAAGATAAAATCTAAGGAAAAATGGATAAAAGCACCCATGATATAAAGACCCAGAAGTGAAAGTGAGCAGCTGGAATGATCAGAAGATCTAAGGAGAGAAAGTTCTTTGCCATTGGCACTGTGGGACAAGTGACCCCAAAATGGAGTGGTGTAAACCAAAAACCAATTGGTTAATTTTTTAAAAAGATGATTTTGCGGGTCATGAACTCAAGAAGGGCTTGGCTGCTCCCTTGCCACATGTGGTTTTTCATGAAGCTGTTGTCAGATATTGACGAGACTGCAATCACCTGATGGCTCACACGGGCTGCGTGCCCGAGATGCCCATCCACATGGCTGGCAGGGGATGCCGGCTGTTCTGGAGGCCCGGTGGGGCTGTGACCAGAAGGGCTTCCCAATGTCGCTTTCTCGATGGAGCTGGGCTTCTTTCATGCTGACTGGCTTCCCCCAGAGTAAGCGGCCAAAGACAGCAAAGCAGAAGCAGCGTGGCCTTTTCTAGCCCAGCACTGGAAGTCACGCCAGCGACACTTCTACCATCCTTCACTGTCACCAGCCCATCCTGATTCAGCTGAGGAGACGGGGACCCTTCTTCTTCAGAGGATGTGAAGGCACGCTGGGGCCGCAGGCACCTTCCAAAAACATTCTGATTTTCTCAGTATCTTTGAAATAAGTGTCTTGATAATTTATATGATTTAATCAGCTTTCAGAGACAAGAGGCCTTCTGAATAATCGGTTTGCTGAGTCCTTTAAATGTACTTTAAAAATCACTGCACCTTTCAAGTAAATTATATGGCTCCAAATCTGAGATAACTTTAACCTCCACAGTTGTTTGATGTGAATAATGTTAGCTACACAACTCCTTGGTGCTGGGAAAAGGTAAAGAACTGTGTAAAAAATCAGGTAACTGGACTATTATTTCTAGGCTGATTAGGATGCTTCAGAAATAGGCCTCTGCTCTGGCAAATCTGACAGCCCATTGTGAACGTGGCGCAATAACACCACACAATACTGGGAAAGAGACACCAACTCAACAGGAGTGCCTCAGAGCAAGCTATTCATCGCAGGTAAAACGCCTGCTACCTGGGCCTGAAGTGTTCTGATGCTGGTGGCTGATGGCAAACATACTTTATGCGCTCTTCCTTGGGTCTAGTTTCAATGATGATTTCTTCCCATCTTGTGCAGCCACCATCAGGCTGATTTTAGCTCCTAGGGCTTGAGCAGTTTCTAAAGGTTGTTATCACTCCCCTTCAGTGGAGCATATCTTCAAACCCCTTCCTGGATAATTACCATGGCCCAGTGATTGAGGAATCACCAGAGTGATTTTAAACACACACACACACACACACACACACACACACACACACACACACACTTCTCCAGTGTTTCTTTGTGTTTGTTTTCTATGTGCATTTTCAAAGCCCAGCGGTTCATGAGAGACAGTAGAAGGACAAAATAAGAAGACATTTGGTAGTGCTTAAATTATTCCCCAAAAGGAAAGTGTCCAATATGAAATTATTCAGTTTTTCTCTACTAGTCTGGGGTGGGGAGAAAGCATTTCAACCAAGAAAATAATAGGGTACCCACAATGCCCAGAGGAGAACTGAATTATATTATCAACTTCCAAATACAGTCAGCAATATTTCACCAGAAAAGCTGCTTTGCAAAAATTAAACCTCTAATGTTTACACTGGGAAATACCTCCAGTCCTTCTTTACCCTCTCCCCAATGTTCCCCAGCCCCTGCACACACACACACACACACACACACACACACAATCGCTTAGACTTTTTAGCTCCTCTTTGTTTAGTTCACCTCTGTTTTCCTAATATGTACGCAGGTTATTCTGTAGTGAAGTGCCCAAAATGCCTGTGAAGGAAAAGCTACACAAAGTAGAATTTTGTCTCTTAGTTTTCAAAATGTTCTAAGAACCTAGAGATTCATCTGACATAAGATTGTGAAAAGTGGCAGCCAAAAGAAATCAGTCAATTTGACAATTTCTTTTTTTTTAATTGGTGTCTGATATTTATTTATTTATTATACTTTAAGTTCTAGGGTACATGTGCACAACGTGCAGGTTTTTTACATATGTATACATGTGCCATGTTGGTGTGCTGCACCCATTAACTTGTCATTTACGTTAGGTATTTCTCCTAATGCCATCCCTCCCCTCTCCCTCCACCCACGACAGGCCCCAGTGTGTGATGTTCCCCTTCCTGTGTCCAAGTGTTCTCATTGTTCAGTTCCCACCTATGAGCGAGAACATGCAGTGTTTGGTTTTCTGTCCTTGCAATAGTTTGCTCAGAATGATGGTTTCCAGCTTCATCCGTGTCCCTACAAAGGACATGGACTCATCCTTTTTTATGGCTGCATAGTATTCCATGGTGTATATGTGCCACATTTTCTTAATTCAGTCTATCATTGATGGACATTTGGGTTGATTCCAAGTCTTTGCTATTGTGAATAGTGCTGCAATAAACATACGTGTGCATGTGTCTTTATAGCAGCATGACTTATAATCCTTTGGGTATATACCCAGTAATGGGATGGCTGGGGCAAATGTATTTCTAGTTCTAGATCCTTGAGGAATCGCCACACTGTCTTCCACAATGGTTGAACTAGTTTACAGTCCCACCAACAGTGTAAAAGTGTTCCTATTTCTCCACATCCTCTCCAGCACCTGTTGTTTCCTGACTTTTTAATGATTGCCATTCTAACTGGTGTGAGATGGTATCTCATTGTGGTTTTGATTTGCATTTCTCTGATGACCTGTGATCATGAGCATTTTTTCATGTGTCTGTTGGCTGCATAAGAAATGACAATTTCTTGAGATCCCTTTTCACTCAAATTGATAACTACAGGAGGGAGACAGGGTTAGGCTCCAGCTTCCTGTTGTTTTTAGTCAGTTTGTGCAACTTCAATCCATTCGACCCAGGCACAGGCTTATTATATAAAGGTTTTATGAAAAGAGATAAACTTTGAGAAATATTTTTTAACTTTAATTTTAAAAATGACACAATGAGTCATGCCTGTAGTCCCAGCACTTTCGGAGGCTGAGGTAGGAGGATTGCTTGAGGCCAGGAATTTGAGATCAGCCTGGGCTATATAGAGAGACCCTGTCTCTACAAAAAATAAAAAATTTAGCCAAGCACGGTGGTACATGACTGTAGTCCTAGCTGTTTGGGAGGCTAAGGTGGGAGGATCGCTTGAGCCAGGAGTTTGAGGCTGCAGTGAGCTATGGATTGAGCCACTGCACTAGAACCTAGGCGACAGAACTTGTCTTTAAGAAATAAAAATAAAACTAGGTGATGTATTAACATGTGGCAATATCAACACAATATACAAATGTGTATGTTGAGAAGTCTGTCCCCATCTGCTCTGGCCCGGCCCCTTCCCCACCCTCTCTCCCTGAAGGTCAGCACATCATTAGCTTCTCGTGTATCATCCCAGGATTCATGCCGATACAAGCAAACACAAGCATATCCATATTTTCCTCCCTTTCCCACTGTTTTTGAGAAAGAATTTAGGAGAAAAGGAACTTGCTTTTTTTGTCCTAGTGGTGGGAATCCATGCATAGAGAAGACATGATGGGATATCAGCAGCTTGGAAGAATGGAAATGATTCCTGTTATTTAGATTCCCAGAATCATTTTATTTGACTTTGGTTCTTTGATTAAACCTATTCTTCGGGCCCTTAACTCTTTAAACTTCCAAAATCTAAAAGTTTTAGATAATTCATAGAGCTCATCTTTTTTGCTAAACAACAAAAACATGTGTATGCTGACTTTAAGAAAACAACACAAAACACAGTGGCAAGTGCAGTACAGTGTACCCTTAGGAAGAGCTGCCCTCACCCTGGGTCTCTGCGTTAGCACGTTGGGGTGCTGGCCATGGCCTGAGGCATGGACATTTATTCCACCCAGAAGCTTTTCTTTATCTTACATGCACCTAGACATAGAGACAAAGAAAGCCTTAGAAATACCTTATTTTTCTGACGCTTAAGAGTCTCAAATAGAGTAATTTTGTAGATTTCAGAAACAGCAGGAATGTGTATGTAGCCAGATAATTGATGCTGGGCATTGTGTAGGACTGGGCCAGATCTCCAAAACAATTAAACACTTTTAAACTCATATTTTGGAAATGAATAGGCAACAAAGACAATAACCTGTCTTTTGAACAATTTGAAACACAATAATGATGAAATGTGTTGTCATTTTTTGTGTAGTGTTATATATATGCCAGATGAATAAAAGATAAACTAAATTGTGAATGACATATAGAATAAATCATCACATAGATGAGTATTATAACAATTGCTTTACATTGTAGATATTTCCTAGAGTTATATAACGAGTGAGTTTGTGGAAATGAAATGAAATTTTATTAAAAATTTAATGAAATCCTTAAGGTGATTTATTTATTTTAATACTTTATTTTAACTAGCTTTTTTGTTGAAAAAGAAATACATGTGCATTGTAAGATATTTAAACAGTACAGAACGTGTACAGTAAAAACAATCTTTCACTACATCCCAGGCAGTCAGGCCTATTCCTCAGAGGTAACTAACACAACACTTCACTATGTTTCCCACAGAAATATTCTGCACATCTCAACATGTCAATATCTCTATCTTAAAAACACAGACAAGGGCATGTAGTAAACTCGTTCTTTGCTTGGCCTTAGTCCATGTTAGCAGCTGCATACCTCTCACACCTCTCCCAAAGCCACAGAATATTCCCACAGAACATTGGAAGGACAGGCCTCTAGTAATTTAGCAGCCAGGTCCCTACCGTGGGATGACTCTTCTATGAAATGAAGACAAATCATTTGGAGAGCAAAATACCATTGCCTTCTAATCATCTCTGTCGCCCAGGATGCAGTGCAATGGTATGATCTTGGCTCACTGCAGCCACGACCTCCCAGGCTCAAGCAATCCTTCCACCTCAGTCACCTGAGCAGCTGGGATTACAGGCTCATGCCACCATGCCCTGCTAATTTTTGTAGAGATGGGGTTTCACTATGTTCCCCAGACTGGTCTCGAACTCCTGGGCTCAAGCAATCCACTTGCCTCATCCTCCCAAAGTGCTGGGATTACTGGCATGAGCCTCCACGCCAGGCCTAATCATCTCTTTTGATAAAGAGATTTTGTCCTACAGCAAGCAGTATCCAGCTCTCCTTTAGCCACTGTGGCTTCCAGGACTCCCAGCTCTATCCCCTGGACTCAGGGAGGTCACCATGCTCTGCATTGCAGCCCAGAAACTCCTCAGACAGTGAGCTGGGGCTATCCTATGGTCCACCTCATTTGTTCCCCTTGCAGAGATCACCACGCTGGGCTCTTGATGTCCCTGGTCTAAAAACCATTCTTTCACACATTTTGCCCAGTTTTTCAGTTGTGTCAGGCAGGAGGATAAATCCAGTCCCTGTAACTTCATCTCAGCCAGAAGCAGAAGTGTTTTTTAAACACAAAAGTGTTTCCTAAACTTGGATGTGTACAATCATCTGAGAAACTCATTAAAAACAAAGATTCCTGGGCTCCCACCCAGAAATTCCGATTTGGCGGGGCTGCCTGGGAATCTGTATTTGTAACCAGAGCCCCAAGTAGTGTTGAAGCAGCCCTGCCATTACCAGGCCTGCTGTTTGAGAACCACTGGCTCGAAGGATGATAATGTTTATTTGTCAGCTATCCTCAAGTGATACCACCATATGGGCACTTTGTTATTCAGATGAACAAAATAAAAATAAACGGTGAGGTGAATTTCTTGCCCAACTTAAATTATCAAGTGTTTAGAAACTCGCTAGCACCTCTGATGAGTGTCTAAAGAGGCCTGAGTTCAGTTCTAAGGGACAGCTTTACTCAGCAGGTGACACTGCAGATGCCATGTGCTTGAAGGCAAGTTGGAGATCAAGTTGCAAGGGACACATTTGCTTGTCTGCACAGAGAGGGCACACATCCCAGCAGCTTCAGCTTAGTTAAACTCATTTTGGAAAATATTTTTGGCTCATGTGGTTTTATGCTTTTAGAGTTCCATTTTAAGCACTGGGTCCATCCAAACCCACGGAAGCTGAGCTGAAGCATCCAAGGAAGATGCTGAGTTTCACACAGATCTCTGCTGAGTCTGGAAAAATCTCTCAGATTTGTCCAAACTGCTTTGTTGAGAAATCAAAACAAAAATCACTAATCCCAATGGGGCTTGTAGGGTCCGTGATTTTTGTCCAAAACTACGGCAAAAGTAGTGGTCAGTCATGTGACTCACAAGCCTAAAGGTTTCATTACAAAACCTTAAAAAAACCACAAGCTTAGTCTTAAAATATACTCCCAAGAGACAAACCAGAAAAAAAAAATCATCTTAGTTTTGGCCTGGAAGCATAGACTAAGGAAACATGTCCAAACCAAATGTTTTCAGGGCTCACTACATTTTAAATCCAAAGCTAAATTTTATTCCATTGGGGTGACACTGTTTATTAACACTGTCTGTGGCAATTGGATTGTCTAGAAAAGTTCAGGAGAGCTGGAGGCCCTCTCTTGTTTATGCTATGAGCAGATCCGGCCTGCTGTCCAATAAAATGAGTACCAACAACATAAATTGTGAGATTTCGTTTTACCACATCTTCCTTCCACTAAGATATGCAGACAACACATTATGAAATGAATTATCCTTTCTATTCTTTAACATAAAATTTTACTCATTAATGTCAGATCCTTTTATAGCAATGACTCCTACATTCTAGGATACAAATAACCTGGAGAATTTGTGACACCTGCATATTCTTGTTGTTTATCACTATTTAACAAACCACCTTAAAATTTAGGGGCTTAAAACAACCACCATTTAATTGCATTTCAGGATTTTGCGGGTCAAGAATTCTGGCAAGGCTCAGCTGAGTGATTCTTCTGTTCCATGTGATTGACTGGGGTCACCCACTGGTATTCAGCTGGTGGGTGGTCTTGTCTGGAGAGTCCAAGATAGTTTCACCTACATGACTGGAAAATTGGAGGGTGATTGTAAAGCTAGCTCAGTCATGTTTTCCTCTGTCTCCACATGGTCTTAGGGTCTCATCACATTGCTCTCATGGCCCAGGGCTCCCAGAGACCTATGCTAGCTCTGGAATTGGCATTGCATTGTTCCATTGATCAGAGCAGCCATAGGCATTTCAAGGGGCAGAGAAATACATCCCACCTCTAGATGGGGAAAATGTCAAAGAATTTGTAACCATCTTTCATCCACCACAACACAAATGCCAGAGCTCTCTTCTCACAAATTCTGGTTTGCAAGGGGTGTGGTGGGGTCCAAGATCTGCATTTTAGAAGACATTCAATGAGATTCTGGTACAACAGGTCCTTATAGCACACTTAGAAAAATACCACATTATAAAGTCTAATGGAAAATGTTCTTATAATCAATCTATTCATCAATCAATTAATGAACATGGATTAGTCATGACACATGTCCCAAATCACGTTAGGTGCTGTGGAGTGTAAAGAAAGGACTGCTGCCCTCACTGCATTCGTGCTTCACTGGAGCCAGGTGCAGGGCAGCAGAGTCTGAATGCCAAAACTATCTCTTGGGAGAGGGTCGGGTGGGAGCAAAGGAGCAGTACAGAGTGGGCTCCTGCAGCCCAGGGGACTGAGGCAAGCACCTTGGAGCTGAGCCATAGAAATAAGGTCAAAAAGTGTGCCGGAATGAGTACGTGGACAGAATGAATTATGGGGGAAAAGGGAACTGGGTTCTTTGAAGATCCCAAGCAGAAGTGGGGCTGGGGGCAGGGGAAGGGAGCAGGAGGCACGATGACTTCCAAGCTCACTTTTTCAAAGTGTAATGTTTTCTCCCAGGCTTTTGACAGGATTATCTCCTCCAGTATCTTAGTCAGCTCAGGCTGCTGTAACAAAATACCATACACTGGATGGCTTAAGCATTGATTTTCTTACAGTTCTAGAAGCTGTAAAGTCCAAGATCAAAGTACCAGCAGGGTTGGTGCCTGTTGAGGAAACTTCTCCTTGGTTTGCAAATGGCCTCCTCCTTACAGTGTCCTCACATGGCCTTTCCTTGGTGCATGGGGCACACACATACTCACACTCACATATGCACACACTCACATACACACACACTCACACTCACATATGCACACACATACACACACACACTCACATATGCACACACATACACACACACTCACACACACATACACACACATACACTCACACACACTCACACACACTCACACTCACATATACACACACTCACACATACACACACTCACACACACACACTCTTTCACATACACTCACACACACATGCCCACACACTCACAACCATGTACACACACTCATACACTGTCACATGTACACCCACACAAACATATACACAGTCATACACTCTCACACACCCCTACACACACACTCACACATGAGGAGAGAGACTTTTCCTCTTCTTATGAGGCCTCTACTCCCATCATTAGGATCCCACACTCATCTAATTCTAATCACCTCCCAAAGGCCCCATCTTCCAACACCATCACTTGGGGGGTTAGGACTTTAACATATTGATTTGGGGGGAGGAACACACACATTTAGTCCATAATGTCTAGTCTCTTATTCGTCTGCAATCCTGGCTTTCTGTCGCCCTGCTGGCCCATGTTGTTCATGTCCAGACACACCGTGCAGCTCAGCTCCAGAATGGGAACAGCAACTCGTTCCAGCAACAATGCGCACTTTCAGGGCAGCCTGTCTCCCTTCCTCTTAAACTAGGCTTCTGACTCATCCTGCTTCTGCCCAGAACTAAATAGTGTCTGGACCCCACTCCCAAAGCAGGCTGTGTGTGAGAGGGAGGGAGGAGAGGAGAGAGGGTGGCTCCTTGGGGAGACACAGGTTAGGAGGATCTTAGAAGCTGGGTAAAGCTATAAAGGATATTATGATGGAGTCTGTGAGCAAATTGCTTAAACAATGCTGAGAAAGATCATCTGAAATCTAGAAGATTAACAGGGTTACAGACACCAGTGGAATGAACTCTGGTTGCTGACCAGAAGAACAGGGCGGGGAGCGAGTGCTGGAAGAGAAACAGGGTCCAGGAGGCCATCCGTAAACAGGGGCATGTATAGCACGCTCAGCTGGCTGGGCCTGGCTGCTCCAAGATGTCTAATTGGGGTGGACAGATACACTCCATCCATGGAAAACAACCCTTTCCTGTCCACATCAGAGGTTGCTGTCAGTGCTAAGCCTATAAGTTCTGAAGCCCAGAGTCAAGACTGAAAGCCCGGGCCAGCAGCATTCAGGGATGGCGTCAGTAATCAGGCAGGAGCCTAGGCACAAACAAGCGGAAGTCCAGGGCTAAGCCATGAGCCAGGAATCAGCCTGGCGAGGAGCCAGGGGGCAGGTTGAGAGCAGCCACGGCCCCCACCAGCAGGGTGATCAATGGGTCAGAGGATGCTCTGCAGACAGACAGCAACCAGGAAGACAGAGATAACCATGAGCAAGGCTGGGAAGATAGGCCAGGATCACGGCCCATCTGCAGGAAGGGGAATGGGAAGTTGGCAGAGAACAGGATCAAGGAGGACAAGCATCTCGGATGGTCTCACTGCCAGTAAGAAAGCTGCTGGTTCTTGCATACTTGCATACTTCCTGTTGGAATAAAAAGCAAGTTCAAATCAGCCCAAGGCTTCTGGATCTGTCCTAGGGACAGGATGGGAAGGGAACACTGTGCCTCTGTGCCAGTTAGATGAGAGGGCCCCTCTAGGCAGATGCAGCCCTGGCTTGGCAAGCAGAAGCATCTAGGAGAAGAAAAGAGCCCCATCTTCCAGGCAGATGGAGGAAGCACCCCACCCGCAAGCCTGGTGAGCAGAGTGCAGTCTGGATTTAGCGCCCCCTATACCGGTCCTGAGATACTTGCATACACTGGCCAGATATTAGTGTTTTGACTGTAAGTCAGGACAATTTTGAGCTTCTCTGAATTCTCTGGCACCTTCTCAGACACAGGGGTTGTAACGAGTCATCACCATGGGGGTATGAAGCATTAACACTGGGCTGATTTGGAACACAGGGGCAAGTGGGTGAGCCCAGGGGGCCTGGTGCATCTGCATCGTGGTGCCACCGCAGCCTGCCTCAGCAGTGGCTGGCTTATGCTGGGGGCAAGCTGGGAAAAGCTACCGAAAGGCACTGATGCCAAAAATGCTGTTCCAGTTGGATGGCAAACCATGTTCCACGCCTTGGCGGCTGGAGAACAAAAACTCCTGCTGTGCTTCTTTTAAGATCAGGAAAATATCACCTTGCTATGGGGTTACCTCTGAAGATTTCATTAAAAGGCAATGGTGGTCACAGCCTTGCCAACTTAGCTCCCTTCCCCAGGGGCGGTCATTGTACCTGAGCACGATGCTTTTGTTTTGCCACTCAGAGTAGCCCTTAAACTGCCTCTACTTCCTAATTTGTCATCCACCCATTTCCTTATCTTTCGATAGCAGCTTTCCCAAGGAGCGTGTTGGTTCTGGCAAGAGGCTCTTGACCTGGTTTCTGTTTCAGTTAGGTCTGTTTCCATAGGTCTGACCAGTTAGGTCTCTCTTATGCTATGCTTCTGTTCAATATTTCTTGAATGTTTGGCATGTGCCAGGCACTGTGGTAGGTGAATGCAGAGATGATTGACATGGTTTCTCCCTTTAAGGAGTTTACAGTATGATAGGAGACACAGAAACAAACCAGCAGTGGTGGGCAGTGGCTGCGTGCGGGCATATCCAGCATCCATTCTCTCCTTCCTCTTCCTAACAGAATCATAACACTGTTCTGGAATCTTCTCTCTCCTCTCCTCAAGAATCACCTCTCTCTTTCTCTTTCACTCTTTCTCTCTCTCTCTCTCTCTCTCTCACACACACACACACACACACACACACACACACACACAGCCTGCGTTGGAGGTGAGGTCCAGTGACTATTTGGTGGATAAAACCAGAAGCAGGATGAGTCAGAGGTGGCGTTTAAGTGGAAGGGAGCTGGGACCGCACTGAAAGCCCACACTGGCACTGGATGGACCATGTTATTGGATCCACTCTGGAGTTGAGCTATATGGCGTGAGCGACACAGGCCAGGAGGACTGAAGAGAAAGCCAGTGTGCAGCTGTGCTTCGTTCATTTTCACTGCCATAAACTATATAGTATGAATATACTATAATTTATTTATTCATATTCATGAGTTCATTTACTCATTCAGTCAATGGACATCTGAGTTCTTTCTAGCTTCTCAAAATTGTGTTTCTTTGAGAGGTGTTGTTTGATTTTGTTATTATGATAAACAATGCTGCTGTAAACATTCCAAAATAGGTCTCCTGGTACACATGGGGAAGTTCACATTTGGGGGTAATACCAAATTGTCTTCTCCATGATGGTACAATTGGCATTTCCACCAGCAGGCGTTAGGGTTCCATTTGCTCCATATCCTCACTCACACTTTGTTTTATGACACTTATGATATTTTTTAAATCTAGCAATTTACATTACAAATTTGAACTTGAATTTTTCTGATATTAATGAGATTAAACGTATTGTGAACATTGGTCATTTGTGTTTCTGCTTCTCTGAAAGTTTATTCAAGGCTTTTGCCCATTTCATCCAGAGAAGACTGACGTTGGCTTGGACCAGCATAGTGGCAATGGGGTGGTGAGCAGTGGCCAGTGAAAAGAAGCACTGTGTTGTTATAAAGGAATACCTGAGGCTGGGTAATTTATAAAGGAAAAAAGGTTTATTTGACTCATGATTCTGATGGCTGGAAAATTCAAGACTGGGCATCTGCATCTGGTGGGAGCCTCAGGCTGCTTCCAATTGAGGCAGAAGGCCAAGAGGAGCCAGTCTGTGCAGGGACCACAGGGTGAGTGAGGAGGCAGGAGAGAGTGGGGAGGTGCCAGGCTCTTTAGCAACCAGCTCCGTGGGAAGTAATGGAGTAAGAAGTCTATTAGAATCTATTAACATATTAACTCCATTAGGGCACTAATCTATTTAGGAGGGATGCATCCCCATGACCCAAACGTCTTCCATTGGGCCCCACCTCCAACACTGGGGATCAAATTTCAACATGAGGTTTGGAAGAGAAAAACATCTCCAAACCATAGCAGCTCTGACAGGATTTGCTGATGGACTGTGTGAGGTGTGAGAAATGATAAAGACTGATTAGTCCTGAGGACATGCCTGAACCACAGGAAGGATGTTGTTGCCTTTGCTGAGATGGGAAGAAGGGAGGCAGATCAGGCTGGAGGTAATGCAAGGAGCTCGATATTGGACATGATGTTTGAGGTTTCTATGAGACATCTCAGAAGTGGTGTCCTGTAGCCTGCTGGATGGAGAAGACTGGAGTTCAGAAGGGAGGCTCCAAATGATGCTAGACATTTGGATGTGTCACTCAGGATTGCCACAGAAAACGGTGGAATACTCAAATTAGGAACATTTAAGGGGGGTTTATTTACAAAGGAACTGTTTTTACAGGTGGGGGTACAGGGAACACAAGAGCTCGTAGAACACCAGTGCTCTACTTAAAATATCAAAGAACAAGGGAGATAGGGGTTACAGGAACTTGGAGGTGGAGAACTGGATCAAGACAGATACTTTACCCAGACATGGTGGCTCAAGTCTGTAATCCCAGCTACCAGGGAGGCTGAGGCAGAATGATCACTTGAGCCTAAGAGGTCAGGGATGCAGTGAGCTACAATCATGCCACTGCACCCCAGTCTGGGCAACAGAGTGAGACCCTATATTTAATAATAATAATAATAATGATAATAATAATAATAATAATAATAATAATAATAAACCCAAGGAGGTCCATGAGAGACATTATCTTTGGTTGAATGTCTTCACACACTTGGGGCTGAGGGAAAAAAGGCTCAATATCACTCTTCTCTTTCCCTTTAATATCTTGCAACCACTCACCATTAGTTGCAACCAGCCAGAATCCAGAAGGCACAGAGGCCTGCAGATAAAGTACATACCAGCCAACCTGCCGGGAAGAGACCAGGGCAGAGAAAGGTGGAGAATCTATCTGGAGGGAAAGAGGCATTACCTGGAGCAAGCAGAGAAGCTGGTATTGCCGGTATTTATAGCCAGGAGACTGGATGAGATGCCTAGAGAATGCATGCAGATGGAAAAGATCTTGCAGAGGTCTAGGACTAAACTCTGGATTAGTCCAGTCTCTAGAAGCTGGATAGGCACGGAGGAAGCAGCAAAGGAGACTGAGAAGAAGCAACTCCAGGAAGGTATGGTGTCTGGGAAGCCAAGGAAAAAAATGATTTCACAGAGAGAGCATTAAATGTGTCACCTGCTAGGACCTGGATAGGTCCAGGAAGATGAGGCCTAAGAACTGACCACTGGACACAGCAAAGCACAGGTCATTGTTGACCTTGACAAGAGCAATGGTAGTGGGAGGGGGACCTCACTGAAGTGGGTCTGAAAGAGGAATTAAAGACTTGAGAATAGACAACTCTTTCAAGGAATTCTGCTATAAATTGTAAAATTACATATAAAGAGATGAGGGACATGGGTGGTCAATGGAAGGAAAAGTGAATCAAGACAGGCTTTGTCGTCTTTAAGATGAGAGGAAATAACACCCTGTTTGTATATTAATAGGAATGATCCAGTATAAAGGCAAAAATTGGATGATGCAGAAGAGAAGTGAATTGCTGGGCAATGCCCCAGAACAAACAAGGAGGGGTGGTGCCTGGAGCATAAGGAAAGGGCTTGGGTTGGGTTAACAGCTTGGAGAGTTCATCTCTACAAACAGGAGGGATGAGATGGTGGAGTGTGTGTATACAGATGCTTGTGGGTGTGTAGATATGATGAGTGGTTTGTGGTAAGGAGGTTCATTTTTGATTGTGTCCATTTTCTCAGTGCAACAAAAAGCAAGGTCATCAGCTAACAGAATCTGGGAGAAGTTGGTGCTTTGCGAAGAGAGGAAATAATGTGAAGTAGTCCGCTAGTTTAGCAATCATCAAACTTTTTTTGCTTTCATACCTCCTAAAATAATTTTGAAAAATGATATTTCCTCATATATTTTTTAAGTGGCAACTAAAATTTTTCATTATAAATTTAAATCATTGCAAAAGATGTAATTTCATTTATATAACCAGCTGGGAAGAGAACGACTTTTGTTAAAGCAAAGTTATGGAATTTTTGAAACTCTTCTGAGTTATGTAGTAGAAATCACAAATATTATTTCCAAAAAGCATTTTTACAAACATTTTTGTATCTATTATTAAAAATTATTTTTAATGATCTATCAACTGACAATGTAATTAGTTCTTGTTCAGTTTAATTAAAAGCAAAGAATAGGAAACTGAGCTGCAATAGTTATATTCCCCAATAATACTCATTTGTTTTCTTAACACAAATACCAATATTTCAGATTGTTTCTGTATCTAATTCCTTATGGACTAGGCCATGGAGCATAGGTAAGATTCATAACAGATAAGAAGAATGTATTTTTCCTATTTTCTTAAAAAGAGAAGAGCAATTGTGAAAGGAAACTCCTAAATTCCAGATGTTCTCAGGCAAGGTAATTTGGGGAAAGTGTAAATTTGCAAAGTGACTCCCTTAAAAGCGTCCTTGCCAACGTGTCTCTTAGAAATTCTTCATGTATCATTTGTTTAAAATTGTAATTAAACATATATATAAAACATAAAATTGATCATTTTAGCCATTTTGAAGTGCAATTCAGTGGCATTAAGTGCATTTACATTGTGGTGCCCCCATGACTGCTACACATCTCCAGAACTTTTTCATCATCCCAGATGGAAACTCTGTTCCCATTAAGCAACTCCTCATTCCTCCATCCCCAGCCATCAGCAACCAGTCTTATCATTTTGTCTCTGTGAAACTAACTATCCTAGGTACCTCACACAATATTTGTTTTTTTGTGACTGGCTTATTTCCATTAGTGTAGTGTCTTCAACATTCATCCATGCTGTAGTATGTATCAGACTATCACTCCTTTTAAAAGCTGAATAATATTCGTGTGTGTGTGTGCGTGTGTGTGTGTGTGTGTGTGTGATTTTGTTTTTCCATCTATCCATGGATATTTGGGCTGTTTCCACTTTTTGGCAATTTGAATAATGCTTCTGTGAACATGATGTATACAAATATGTATTTATTTAAGCCTCTGCTTTTAATTCTTTTGGATATATACCCAGAAGTGAAATTTCTGGATCATATGGTGATTCTATGGTTATGTGTCCATTTTGAAGACACTTGTCTAAGAGAAGGGAAGCAAGGGAGAACCAAAAGAAGATAATATAATTGCAGGGCTTTCGTAGGGCTCAACTGAGATTGGCAATTCTGAATTTAAAGTAAAACCAGTCAGCAAGTTTGTGTTATTGTATTCCAGCACATTCAGTTGCGCAGGTGCAAGTATATAGGTTAGAGGAAGTGTTGGATAGAACTATGAATTCGGTTTAGTCAGACCATAATGTTAAAGCAGGAAAAATGCAAAGGATTTGAGCATATGCCTATAATCTGAGTGGTTATAATTATTGACTGTGGAATACAAGCTGGGTAAGGACTTGAAAAGCATTTTATACATTTTTCCATATTGATCTGACAAATTCTCTGTTATATTAATTTCTAGATTCTTTATAAATAAAAACCTTTTAATACATGTTTTTCCAACTGTTTGTTGCTAGAGTATACAATAAAATTGGTTTTTACATACTAATCATGTATTAAACCAGCCTAAAAACCTCTCTTTTAAACCCTAATTCTTTGTATATAGGATGCATTGGGTTCTTTTGTAGGTGGTCATATCCTCCATAAATATTAGGAGTCATGTTTCTTGCTTTTCAGTTCTTACAGTTTTCTTTCTTTTTCATGTCTTGCTGTGTAAGTCCTGTATAATGTTAAATGAAGAACTGATGACAGATGACCATTATTATCTAAGGACTGATTTTAAATGGATGCTTCTAACATTTCATCATTAATAAAGACGTTTACTCCAGGTTTTTGGTAGGCACTTTATCTCATAAGGAAGCTCATAAGAGTTGGCGGAGAGCTTTCTTTTTAATCATGATTAAATATTGAAGTTTTTTTGTATTAGTTTGTTTTCATACTGCTATAAAGACATACCCAAGACTGGGTAATTTATAATGGAAACAGTTTTAATTGACCCACAGTTCTGAATTGCTGGGGAGGCCTCAGGAAACTTACAGTCATGGCAGAAGGCAAAAGGGGAAGCAGGTACCTTCTTCACAAGGGGGCAGGACAGAGTGAGTGTGAGCACAGGAAAAACTGCCACTTCTAAAAGCGTGGCATCTTGTGAGAACTCACTCACTATCACGAGAACAGCATGGGGGAAACTGCCTCCATAATCCAATCACTTCCCTCCCTCGGCATGTGGGGACTTCAGGTCCCTCCCTTAACACAAAGGGAGTACAACTCGAGATGAGATTTGTATGGGGACACAAAGCCAAACCACATCATTTTTTCAAATGTGTTTTCTGTATCTACTGAGATGATCATATGGTTTTTCTCTAATGATTGGTTAATGGGTGGATTATATTTATGGAATTTTTAATATTAAATGATTCATCCATTTCTCATATAATCCTAACTTGGTCATGATGTAATATATTTTTTATCTTACTGGAGTCTTTTAGTATTCACAATATAAGGAAACAGAGTTCATAACACCCATTTTACAGACAGGAAACTGAGAAGTAGGGAAATATGGAATATGCATGAGATTTACATCCAGCGGGTAGCAGAACAAGGACTCAAACCCTGGTCTGTCTGATGCTGAACTTATGTGCTTTCCTACTAACTATTCTCTTTGAGGCAGAAACCAGATCTTTCTTATATGTCTCAAGTGGCTGGGGCAGTGCTATATTCATAGTACTTATTCAAGAACTTGTGTTGAATAAATACTAAATGGCTGCTCCAGGACTCTATGGATTCTTTAAATATTCCTTAGCTAAAAAAAAAATTACCCTTTCTCATCAAATTAGCTCATCTTAGGTATTGGTCATAAAATGATGTGAAAAGTAAACAGAAGAAAAGGTCTATAAAAGAAGAAAAGTAGTTCTTTACTACTACAGTTCTTGAAATTCTCTATCACATTGGAATGGATAAAAAAGTAGAGTCTCTCTACATTCTATTTTGCCAAAATAGGATGAAGTAGTCAACTGTTATAGCCAAAGTAATATTTCACTGCTAATAGAAAAACAGGCAGAAAAAACTACCTTGTCACCTTTTCTGGGAAAAGGAAAAATAAAGTTGTATTTCATCCTTAATTTTCCACCTTGTGGGCAAAAATAAAAGGAAAATTACTTCTGGGCAATACTGCACATATTATAGAATAATGAGCCATCTTAAGCAGTTGGGCAAGAAGCAGAACAACAAATGTTCACTCCAGAAAGAAGAGAATCATGCAAAAATAATAGTGTTGTTTTCAGAAGTAAAACTTAAAAAGAAATCAAAAGGGAGATACAATCAGATACACTATCATGGGCCAACTAAGAATGCCACATATATCATTGTTAAAGAGACAGTGTGGCACTTGGGCATACGCTGGAAATTTGGCACTTGGAAGCTGATCTGACTCATACCTGGCTCCTCACTGCCCTCATGGCCCTCTCTACCTGCAGCACCAAATCAAACCATTTCATACCAGCTTTCTCCTCTCTCTCTCTGTCTTTTAATTAATTAGTTGAACACTCCAAGATTTTCTATAAAGCCAGCTAGTAAGATGGTCCCAAACACATCAATTCAATCAACTTTCAAGACTGGCTTCTAACTGCAGTGGCCCTTCTGTGTCTCTGTTGGCAAAATTATTAAGATGGCCCCCAAGATTCCCGCCCCCTGGTGTATATGCCCTGAATAATTCCCTTCCCTTGAGTGTGAAAGCACTTATGGATATAATGGAATATCACTCTCTATATCAATAGGTTATGATGAATGGCAGAAGGTATAAACAGATGTAATTAAGAGCCCTAAGTAGTTGACTTTGAGTTAATAAAGACTGATTATGCCGGGTGGGCCTAAGCTAATCAGGGAGACCTTACAAGAGTTCAGATATTTGAAGTGAGAGAGATTTCTCCTGCTCATGTTGGAAAGGCAGACAGTCATGTTGTGAACTGCTAATACAGGACATGTAGCAAGAATCTGAGGGCACCCCCAGAACCCAGAGTAGTCCCCAAACAACGACCAGCAGGAAGCTGGGACTTCACTCCAACAACCCAAAGCAACTGAATTCTGCCAAGGACCAGTGAGACTAGCAAAGGATGCGAAGCCTCTGAGGGACTTGCAGCCCTGGCTGACCCTTGATTCCAGCTAAGTGAGACCCTGAGCAGAACGCCCACCTAGCTCATACCCAGACTTCCCATCTGGGGAAGCTCTTTGATAATAGATGTAAGCTATTTGAAGTCACTATGTTTGGGGTATTTTCTAATGCAGAAATAGAAAACTAGTGAATTTATCGCTGAGCCTTAATATTTGAGAAAAATATGCCTAATCCAAGGTTTTGAGGTACTGTGAGGATTTATTAGGTAATGTGAGAGAAGACGCAAAAGGCCTTCTTTGTAAGACAGAAAAAGATGTCTCCATTGTTTCGGTTGAGGGCATGTGATCACCATTCACGCTGTTCATCAAGCATTTCCAGCAATCCCCCACTGTAGATGCCCACAGCCCTGCACAGTAGTCCCCTTATCTGAGGTTTCATTTGTCAGGGCTGTTACCCATAGTAAATGGCAGTCATCCGAGGTCTAAAAATATTAAATGGAGATTGGCGCGTCTCCTTGTCCCCGCAGGTCAGCTCCGCCGAAGGGGCCGCCAAGGAAGAGCCCAAGAGGAGATCGGGGCAGTTGTCAGCTAAACCTCCTGCAAAAGTGGAAGTGAAGCTGAAAAAGGCAGCAGCGAAGGATAAATCTTCAGACAAAAAAGTGCAAACAAAAGGGAAAAGGGGAGCAAAGGGAAAACAGGCCGAAGTGGCTAACCAAGAAACTAAAGAAGATTCACCTGCAGAGAACGGGGAAATGAAAACTGAGGAGAGTCCAGCCTCTGATGAAGCAGGAGAGAAAGAAGCCAAGTCTGATTAATACCATATACCATGTCTTACCAGTGGTCCCTGTGTCCCTTCTTGTACAATCCAGAGGAATATTTTTATCAACTATTTTGTAAATGCAAGTTTTTTTAGTAGCTCTAGAAACATTTTTAAGAAGGAGGGAATCCCACCTCATCCCATTTTTTAAGTGTAAATGCTTTTTTTTAAGAGGTGAAATCATTTGCTGGTTGTTTATTTTTTGGTACAACTAGAAAATAGTGTGGGATATTGAATTATGGGAGGCTTTGACTGTCTCGGGTGTCAGCTTAACATTCCATAGATGGGGGGTTAGTTTTTATATCCTAGAATGTATATTAAATGGCAATATGGAGTCAGTCCTGCATTTAATGTCTTAAACATTTTATTTTACTTCTATTCTCATGTTTTTTAGTAGAATTGTTTCCTAATGAAAACCACTCCTTGATCATGGTGCTCCCTGTCAGAATTGTGTGCACGCTGTAACATCTTTGGTTGTGGTAGTCCTGTTTTCCTGATAACTTTGTTACTGTGCTGTGAAAGATTACAGATTTGAATATGTAGTGTACATGCTATTCAGTTGTGAACTGATGGGCCATATGTAACAGCTGACCAACATGTGAAGATACTGGTACTTGATAGCCTCTTAAGGAAAATTTGCTTCCAAATTTTACGCTGGAAAGTCACTGGAATAACTTTAAAAAAGAATTACAATACATGGCTTTTTAGAATTTCATTACATATGTTAAGAATTGTGTACAAATTGAAATGTCTGTACTGATCCTCAATCAATACAATCTCAATTATGAAAAAAAAATTAAATGGAAAATCCCAGAAATAAACACTTCATAAATTTAAACTGTGAGCCATTCTGAGTATTGCAATGAAGTCTCTGATCTTCCCAGTCTGTCCCACCAGGGATATGAATCCTCTCTTTGTCCAGTGTCTCCATGCTTTAGATGCCCACTCATCAGCCAGTTAGTAGCCATCTCAGTTGCCAGATGGGAAAAACATAAGGTTTGGTACTATCAGCAGTTTCAGGCATCCACTGGCGTCTTGTCTGTTTGCCTTGGTGTAATCCTTGTTGGAAGGATGATGTGCATGATGTCGGCAATGAGGTGGAAGCAGAGGTGATATGTATCATTTCTGGGCCACAGCACTTGACCAATCCAAGACTCTCCAGAGCTCTCTTTCTCTCTGCTATAGTGCACAGTAGTGTTCCTGGTAACCTGGGTCTACACTGAAGACATGTGGGGTGGATCCTATTCTCTCATTATGCACCTGTAGTGTGAAAAAAGTCTTTGTTATTTTAATAACAATATAATTGTATGGTTGTTTGTTACTGCGGCATAACTTAGCCCATTCTGACTTGAATGGGGGCTTACCGAACTACACAGCCCAAAAAGACAGCCAGAGACACAGAAATGAAAAGATAAGATAGGAGGGCATACAACGTCTTTCATGTTTTCTTATGTCTAAGTTATTTCTGCTCCTCATTGTAAAAAACAAACACCTGAAGTAAGTGCAAGCAGGAAAGAAAAACATGAGAATGTTAGATGCCTCATCCATGTTGAAAAGTATGGAAATAGCAGGAAATGGCACTAATGTCTGAGAAGAAGGTCAGAACCAGCTGAGTGGTTGGCTCTTTTCTCTACTCTCCAGTGAAGAGTAGGGGAAGCTCTTCTTGCACAACTCTTCTTAGGACAAATGCCATCATCAGTCTTTAGAGTTCCTGTGGTCCCTTAATTGCTGGAGGCTAGAAGGCAGAGTCTTCATGTCCTGCTGAGCAAGAGTGCCAAAGATAATTTAGAGCAAGTGTGTTTATCCAGCAGAAACAAACAACACAAACAAACAGAAAGTCTAATGGTGGGGTTGGGGGAAGGTACTATCAGAAGAAAAAAGAGATGGGCAGTAAAATCCTGTTTTAGAAAAGGAGAGAAGCAGCATCGGGCTAATAGGAAGATGTGTGTTATGTGATCAGTTTGATCAGTTTTAAGGGTCTTTTGAAAGTAGTTCAGATGGGTTCTGAGGCAAATACTAAACTTAGATCTTAAAGATAGAGGTTCTGGTGAAATGTTCTTTGGGAAATTAGCAGAAATTCCATTCTAGCAGGTTTGGATTTTGAAGATAAAAATACCACTGGCTCTGTGAACAGTGGGATACTTAAAGCAGACATGTATAAATTAAGCTAACCTTATGTATATCTTCTCAAAGTGTTATTCTGCTCAGATGACATCAATAATGTATAGCCAAAGAAATGAATTGAGGAGGGAAAGAGCTCCTGACTAGCACCTGGTAACTCTTGACCAATTATAATAGAACTGACTAAACTCTACTTCTCAGACAGTTAAATTTTATCAAAAAGATACATCACCAAGAACTAGAGCTGGGCACTATTACTTGTGGAATATGTCTCAATTTGAATATATTAGCTGTGTCTACATAGGAAGAGGAAATGGAATTCTGGAGAAATGAACTTGGTAATTCAGGCCATAAGCTTATATTTTCAAAGAAAACATAAAGTAATTGTGACAAAATAGGTTGTTCAATTGAGTCATCTAAGGCAATTGCTTCAATTCCCTCACCTCACCTTTTTCTATAGATGTGTAGTCATCGTTATGGGGAATGATAAGAATATTGTGGATGGCTGAATGTTGTCCCAGGGGACACACTCCTAGTAAGAGCCCCTAAGCTACTGTATCTGCAAAATGTTTGCCTGCTAGTCATAGGCTCTTCTCACTCTAATGCTAGGTGATTTGACCAGCATACAGCTACTACAGGCAAGCTAGGTAGTGTTTTTCAGGTTCTATCCGTATCTCTCTGGACCTGGGTGATCAAGTCATCCGATGATGAGAACAGAGTACAGCATTCTTTAAAGGAATGCCATTCTTCTCTCACAAAGTCAGTAACAGGGAGAAGTAGCAATTTAGGGTACATTTAAACGTAACTAACTGCATCATATTTAACAAATTAATGAGCTTATCACCAAAGATACTAACATAGGCATGTGCTGACCTCTTGCGCACCACCTGAAATTGTAAAGAGGTGGTGCAAAAGAGGTAGTTTGTGTGTTCTGAACGAATCACTTCCTTTCTAGAACCAGTTACCTTCCCCCTGGTTTCTCAGCTTTTCTTCTAAATAGCAATGCTGACGCTTTATTAGTTAATCAATAAGACATGATACAGAGTATGGTTATCATAAAATAATCATACCCTGGAGCATTTTGAGGCATGAGCCACTTGCCTCTAATCAGATTGGGTTGAGATTACCTTTGGATAATCACACTCCTGGGAACCGTCTCATTTCTATTATGAGTACATTTTATAATAGGGAAAAATGTACATTTCTGCAAGGGGGAAAATGAAGTTGGCAGCATATACCTAGCAATCATTTCAGTTGAACTGAGAAACATTCCTCTTTTTGAATAAAGTCAAACTATGCTTCGTCTATTCAAGCTATGTCAGAGAAAAGAGGCACCTCACATGCAGTGTGGGAGATGCAATACAATGGAAACTGTATTTTACTTTGGCGTTGCAAGCTTCAAATTACATGCAAACATTCAAAAAGGGCATTTGAAACTTGGCATGCATGTTTATAAATGGCACATTTTGAATCTGGAGTGGGTTTAGGTGTCTAGGTTACAATAACAGATGATCTCCCATGTAAAAATGGAACAAAGACTTTCTTTAGCTTCCTACAGAGAAAGATGTTCATTTCGGCTTCAATTATAATACTAGGCACACTGGAGATTCTGTTAAGAGCAATTTCTGTCTATTCCTCCTTATTCTGACCAGTCAAAAATTTTAATCAAATGACATATATTGGAAAGTTAAAGACAGAAAAGCCCAGTGAGGCATGAAATACACTTTACAACAGTGTGCATAGCACTTAGTCTATTGGTTTTAAATGATGGAAAAATCTATTTAAAATGTTAGATGAACACACTGCAGGCTGCAGAGATGATTATAAACTCTTAAAGCTGTAGGTTTTAATCCTATTTTTTTACACATAGTATTTATATCCAGGAAGTTTTAACATGGGATAAATGATAAAGAAAAAAATGATGGTGAAATACTTATGTTAATTACTCTGTGATGGAAGTAAATTTTTGTAACAAATAATGAAAGTGAGAGACAAGAAAGCCAGACATTATTACTGCCATATTGGTAGAATCAGATGCCTAATATTCCGTGTGTTATTATTTTTTTAAGCTATATAGCTCTCGTAAAAAAACACAGGTTGATCTTCTGAATGAAAGGAGAAAGGTGGGACAGAGTAAAGAGAAAGAGTTTCATTTACGGATTTGTTAGATTAGAATTAAATTTAGCTTCTATATGGCAACACTGCATTTGATTAATGATACCCCCTTTCAATGCTGGTATTTCAAGAGCCTCAGAATGTCTGTCTGGGGTCCAACAATTGCTTAATCCTTCCTACTATTTCATTTCCTCCAAATTCTACTTGATCTCTACAAAACAGTAAGGACAGCTGGGCTCCTGGCTTGAAAGAAATAAGGCCTGGCCAGAAAGAAACCAAGTAAGGATTTGTACTAGTCATTAAAAATTCAACTCACAGGATGAGATAGAAGAGTCCATTTTTAATTCAGAGAGCAGAAAGGCTCCCTACCTCAGATTTCCCTAAGTTGGTAAATTACTTGCGTTTTCTGCTAACAGTGTCATTTTCCCTTTCCCAGAAGAGCCCAGAGACAGCCCCAACACAAACTGTGCTGCCACCCCACACCCCCCAGAATGAAAGTCAGCCAAGGGCTACATAGATGGAGCTAGAATGAAAGGACCTGGGAACAGGCTCATCTTCTAGAAGTCAAGCCTGGCACTGCCCTGGACTGGGATGGGACATCTCAGAAGACTTCTTTCACCGTTTTGACATCCCGGCTCCATTAATTCACTTCAACCTTGACTCTAACGTCACCACTGCCCTGAACAACTTTCTATAAGGCCACCGCATAGTTAAGCTAGTGGACTGCACCAGCGTCCTCCTTGGTTGCTGCTACATTTGACTCTCTTAATCACGCTGCTCTTGAAATTTCTTCTTACTTATGTGACATTTCACTATTACTGTCTCTCCTACATTCAGTTTACTAGGTCCTCTTTCTTCCCTAAATACTAAACATCTTCCCAAGACCAAGAGCGTTTTTGGCCGTTCGTTTTCCTCTCTGGGTAATGAACCCTCTCTCATAGCATCTACTATGTCAAATCCACAAGTCTGACTTTTACCCATGACTAGCTTATTGTCTTCCACTAACATGTAAACCTCACAAAAACTGAGCTGACTTATTGTGGTGTGCAGAATTCTAAGATGGCTCTCTGTGTGTGATTTCTGCCCCCCTGGTATTCAGACTTTTGTGTATCCTCTTCCCTTAAGTGTGGATAGAAGCTGTGACTTGCTTCTAATTCACAGAATATGGCAAAGGTGAAGGAACTTAGCAGATGTAATTCATCTCCCTAATCAGTTGACTTTGAGTTTATTAAAAGGGAAACTATCCTAGGTAGACCCAGCCTAATCAGTTGAGACCTTTAAACCCAGGTGCAGGCCTTCCCTGAAAGAAGAGACTCAAAGCAAGAGAGACACTCTCCTGTTGACTCTGAAGAAGCAAATGGCCATGCTGTGAACTGCTGATGGAGAGGACAGCATCTAGGAGCTAAGGGCCTCAGTCCTATAATCATAAGGAACTAAATGCTGCCAATAATTTGAATAAGCCTAGAAAAGGCTGCCAAGCTCCAGGTAAGAACATCAGCCTGGGCCAGGCTTAGTGGCTCACACCTGTAATCCCAGCACTTTGGGAGGCCGAGATGGGCGGATCACGAGGTCAGGAGATCAAGGCCATCCTGGCTTACATGGTGAAACCTGTCTCTACTAAAAATATAAAAAACAATTAGCCAGGTGTGGTGGCGCATGCCTCTAGTCCCAGCTAATCGGGAGGCTGAGGCAGGAGAATGATGTGAACCCGGGAGGCAGAACTTGCAGTGAGCCGAGATCGCGCCACTGCACTCTGGCCTGGGTGACAGAGCAAGACTCCTTCTCAAACAAAACAGAACAAAACACATCAGCCTGCCCACGCAACTCTAAGTAGAGGACCCAGCTTAGCTGTGCCAGGACTCCTGACCCATGGAAATTGTGTATTGTGTAAATTCAGTAGGTTGTAGTAAATTGTTTTACAGCAACAGAAGACTTAACTTTCCAACTGCTTTCTTACGGTCCACTTGGGCTCAAAGCTTTAAAGTTACCTATGACTCTTTCCTTTTATCACATACCAAGATCTGTCACTTATTCTTGGCCAATATCTACTGAATTCAACTGCATTCCTCTATTTTATTCAAATCCTTCATTTATTCAGTACATATTTGCTGAGCTCTGGGTATGCAGTGATAAATGGGACAGGTATGGTTCCTGACATTATGCAAAGTAAAGTTTAGTGGATAAAATAAACATTGAACACATAATTGCAAGGTGCTTTTAGAGAACTCTGTAGGGAACTTTAACCTAGTCTGGTTGGGAAGGAAGTAAAGCAGTCCTTACTACCTCAAGCCTGAATAATTATACCAGGCTTCTCATTCCTCCAGGCAGTTACACACAGAATTTCTGAGCTCATCTTTCTCAAAGATATTTTCCAACTTGAGGAAACTGTCTTCTGTTTGAAGACTTTCAATGGCTCCCTATTACCTCACAGACACAATAAGGAAAACATTGATAATGTTGTAGCAAATGTCATTATGCCTCATCTAATAAAGGCCCAGAGAGTTTTAGAGACTTGAATGAAGCCACAGAAATGGTAGAAACAAGATCAAATTCCCTCTGAGCAAACCCTGAATCAAATCATCTTTATACACTATAGCTACCTCTTTGATATTGTAAAATGTAACCATTTTTCTCTAATCATAAGTATGGAGCTTACAAATGTTACAGATAAATCAGGTAATGTCCCCAAATAAAAAGTACTTAACCTAATTTTTTCCCTTGGGAACAATTCGATTAGTCTACATGCTTAAAGCTAATCTAAGATCAATGTTTGATTAATATGCCTGCATTCACAAGCCTGGGACTATAAAATGAGGGCCACATTTACACTTCTACCTTAATTACAATAACTGAAACTCCCACCTGCTAAAGAAGAACACAGCAGTAGTGGATACCTCCTGGTGCTCCAGCCAGCTCCCTTTTAGAGACCAAACACTCACTACTAAGTTTGGGGTTTTAAACAAGGGAACTTTCCTTTTCATCAAAGAATTGCCCTCAGGAACCTCTTCATTAGGAAGGCTATTCCAATCCTCCACACTTGGGACCTGAGGGCAAACATCAGCAAATGACTGCCTGAGATGTGGAGTACAAAAGGCCAATTCTGTGATGTGATCCACTTTCCAGAATCCGTGCGTGGGGTCCGATGGAAGCTAACTTCCAGCTGAGACCTCGTTCTTGAGTAGCTTTCTTCCCCTTCCCTATCCTGCTTCTCTCATGCACTTCTCCCAAGAACAGTGCTCAAATCAGTCACTTGGGCAAGAATTCCCATCTCAGGCAAGGCTTTTAAGTAACCTATCCCCAAAGGAGAAACTAACTCTGAGTATTCCTCATTTGTTTCTGTAAGCCACCGAGGGAGCCTCCTAGGCGCCTACTAACCAATCTGTCATGGCAGCCTCATCTATGTCCTCCACCTTTTCCTCTCCCATGCAGATGTCCTTACCACTGCTCAGGTATCTGGTTGACTGAACTCCACAATGGTTTCTGCTGAAGGCTTGCACCTGGAGAACAACAATGTTTATGCTAAGGATGCTGGTTATTGGAGGTTCTCCAAACTGGCAATGGTCAAGATGCTGAGTCCACTTGACTTCCACACAGAGTTGGAAGAATGGCCTTTTTCTTCGCTTTCTGGACACTCAGTCATGGAGTTCCCAGAGCAGGTCTGTTTTTGTCCAGAGTTTCAGGAGGTCTGATTTCTGGATTTTATTTCTCTAATCCTAAGGGATCAATCCCATTTCTAGGGGCGGGTGGCAAAGCTGACAGCATCCCTTTAAAATATTCTTACAGCCTATGCCCTCAACCGAACATATCCCTCCTATTCCAGCTAAAAAACAAAAACCCTCTGGTGAGCATGAGTGCATGGGGAGGAAGCCTTATCTACACCAGCATCTTCTGGCACCATATTCAGCCAGCCAAATTTTTTTTTAACTCGGTTTTTATTTTAAGCCTGTATCACGGAAACCTCCTTCCTGAAACTATTTTGGATAGAGAACTTCTGTAAAGAAGAACAGATACAACCTGTTTTTGAGAAACTCTTAGTTCATGAAAGTTATTAAAATGTGCTTAGATACACATAGGAAAAACTTTCAGAATACAATTCCTCTAAACCTTACAAAGTTTATTTGGTTTTAAATAAGGAACTTTTAGAATGAAATCCAAGAATTTTTTCCATTTCTCTTTCACAGAGATTCAAAGTTTATGTGGTATTTTCTCTAATATGTTATTAAAACAATTCTCAAGCACACAGAAAAGTTGAAAGAATTTTATAGTAAACATCTCCATACTCATCATCTATATTTTACCATTGAAGTTTTACATATTATACTGGCTTCCTCATATCATGTTACATCTAACAATCAATCTATCCATTCATCAGTGATGGTGGTTTCATTATTTTTAAAAAAGACATTTTGTACTTTGATTTAGAACAAGAAAATATCCCATATTTGAAAGTCTAAGTGAAAATAAATCCTACTGGATATTATCTCTTCAACAACAAAACTATTAGAGGCATAATCTCTTATAGTCTTAAGACGCTGTACTTGCCAGACTGGCCTGACAAGGACATCTTAAATTATCTTTAAAAATACTAGTTCTGGGTGAATATTATTTTAAAGCAATGGCGAAAGCAGTCAAGAATTAGATCACATGGAAAGGTGAGCAGAATGTCAAGTAAAATTTTAAGTACTTTAGGAAATTTTAATTTCCTAAAGCCTTTGTCAGTTCAATCATCAGTGTGGGAAGCTATTTTTACTTAATCAGTAGGTAAATGTGCCTATTTATTAACTCTTGTGTATGAAGTCAGAAACTGAACTTCAGTTACAATATTAGCGCACTAAATAGAACCATATAAACCTCTCTAACATTTACATTTATGTGATTGAATCACCTGAAAAGTATTACATTAGGAGAACTATACTCCATTTTGTGACACCATTTTTGATAGGGCTCTAAGCAGAGCCAAGTTTGGGCTAGCAAAAAAGCAGACATACATTTTGTTTTACTTTCATAAAAGTAAAATTTGTTTATGTTGGTACATATGAAGTAGTTTTATCATTTCAAATAGAATAACTAGACAGCGGACTCAAAGAAAATTTGGCTGATTATTTGTTGCTTAAAGTGGCTAGTTCCTTGAGAATGCTACCAGATAATGGCAATGGTGATGAAAGCCAAATCCCTGTATAAAAACAGACAACAAGGAGACAGTTTAACCCAAAAGCCATGGACTACATTTACAACCAAACTTGGTTCATGGACATATCCCAAATTCAAGTGGATCGGGACAACCTACCAATAGCCACAAGATTTGCCTCATACTAGCATCTGTGCAGAGGGAAGCTGAGAGAAGCTATAGGGCATCTCCCAAATGTGAAAGCAGGAGAGTTCAGAATTCACTGAAAGCATAGCAGGCGAATTAGAAGACAGCAAGTGAAACCAACAGGGTTTTATCTACTCCAATAGGAGGTGATTACAAGGTGCACAGTAAAATCTAAAGAGTCCATAAACTTTTGAGAATGATCAGCTAGGGCTCCCTTCCAGGCCAGGGCCCGCACACTATAGCAAAAGGGCTGTTAGTAAACCAAACCTCAAAAGAACCAAGATAACAGAGAGCATGGAAAGAAATGGTCCAGATAAAAGTGGGAGAGAGAAGCAAAACAGGAAATTTAAGAACACAAGCCACCGTGTTATGTTAACACTATAAGAAAACAAGTGGTAGCTCTGTGAAGTCAGAAAAACTCCTTGAATCAAGCCTCTTTCTAAAAGCTAAGGAAAACTAATGTCCCTTAAAAATAAACACAGAAGTACTGAAGTCAGATTTCATGTTGTTATTTTTTTTAAAAAAGAAAATAGAATAAGGAGGAGAAAAACATTCCTAGTCAGTGAGAGGATTCCAGAAAGACATGCCCATAAAATAGATAAACATGAACCTATTATTTATTTTCTTTTCTTTTTCTTTCTTTTTTGAGACGGAGTCTTGCTCTGTTGCCCAGGTTGGAGTGCAGTGGCACAATCTCAGCTCACTGCAACCTCCACCTCCAGGTTCAAGCAATTACCCTGCCTCAGCCTCCCAATAGCTGGGATTACAGGTACCCACCACCATGCCCACTAAGTTTTGTATTTTAGTAGAGATGGGGTTTCACCATGTTGGTCAGGATGGTCTCGATCTCCTGACCTCGTGATCCACCTGCCTCGGCCTCCCAAAGTGCTGGGATTACAGGTGTGAACCACTGTGCCTGGCCAACCTATTATTTCAAAATGATCTAAAAGATATTAAGAAAATAAAACACAACAGAACAACATAAATCAGAAGTAGAAAAATGAGGTGACAAAACTTGAGAAAGAAATAGAAATTAATCACTTTGGAAATGAAGACTAAAATAAAAGGAGCATGAAAATAAAAAGAAACTAAAACACCTTAAAAAGAATAGAGAGGAAAAGGGGAAGTTTATTTTTTAAATAATGAGAAGAAAGAAATAAAAAGTGTTTGAGAAAAAATGACAGACACTGAGAACAGTCAAAGAAGATCCAGTATATGGATAATAGAAATTCTTGAAGAAGAAAAACAAGGCAACAGAACAAACACTAAAAAGTATAAATAAAAAAATTCCTAAAGCAGACAAATATTTGAAACTACATTTTAAGCTTAGTAGTCTTTAAATAAAAAGAAAAAATTATTTGGGCATCTACCCTCTCTTCCCCAAAAAAGAAAATTAGATTATACATAATCAATTAAACATTTAGAAAGCAATGCTTTGTGGTAGGAGAAAATGGAGTAACATATTTAAGACAAGAAAAGAAAATATAAGCCAAAGATTTAAATCTAGCAAAAACTTATTTTCCACTACAAACAGCACAGACTAGTATCAACATGTGACAACTCAAAGAATGTCATTCCCATAAGTGATTCTTCAGGAATCTACTAGAGCAGGGCTCTCCAACCTGGGGGGTCCACAGACCCTGGGACTGGTCCATGGCCTGTTAGGAACTGGGCTGCACAGCAAGAGGTGAGCAGCAGGTGAGCGAGCATTACTGCCTGAGCTCCGCCTCCTGTCCGATCAGCAGTGGCATTAATCTCTCATAGGAGTATGAACTGTATAGTGAACTGCTCATGTGAGGCATCTAGGTTTTGGTCCCTTATGAGAATCTAATGCCTGATGATCTGACGTGGAACAGTTTCATCCCAAAGCCATCCCCTAATCCCTTCTGTTCATGGAAAAATTGTCTTTCACAAAACTGGTCCCTAGTAGCAAAAAGGTTGGGGACTGCTGTACTAGAGAATAAACTTCAGACAACAATAACTCAGAGATATTACACAAGGGTTGATGATGAGCATTAGATATATGGTTACTTGTAGAACTAAAACTAAATAAATACTAAGACTAAATAAAGGTTAAAAGATATGTAATAGTTATTTGCTTAAACAATGTAAACATAGTTCAAGCATAAAAAATGGGGGAATAGAAATAGGCAAATGTTAGCATGCTTTCATTAAGAAACATCATAAATGGTTTTATTTCAGTAAATGGAAAAGTCTGAAGGTTTGACAGAGAGACAGCTTTGTAAGCAAACATTGAGAATATGTAATTAGAACGTGTTTCTTTAGTCACTCAATGCTTTGTGGGAAGAACGGAGCATTAAGAAGCTATCGTAGGGTCAAGTGAGAGCTGATGGCTTGGGCTAGGCAGTGGTAGCAGAGATGGTGAGAAGGGGAAGATATGGCTTCTAGGATGCATTCCCGGGACTTGCCGATATGGGGACAAGCGAAATGTAGGAATAAGGGCTAACTTCTAAATTTGCTTTTCAACACTTGATGGTTGCTGATGCAGTCTGAAGACTGAGGATAGAGAAGGTTTTGGGTGGCAGCAGTGGTGGTGATGTTGGAAAAACAACTAATCTGTTTTTGCCATGTTCAGTTTGAGATGCATCTTAGACTCCATCTGCACATCTGTCAAGCAGACTATTAGTAGATACTCAAGTCTGGAGTTCTAAGTAGAGATTAGGGTAGATTTGGGAGTCAAATAGATACTATTTACATCTATGGAACAGAATGAGGTCACATGTGAGAGTGATTGGATGTTCAAAAGCAGCAGCTTCAGTACAGAGCCATGGGAGAATGTCAATATTGGGATGTGAAGCAGAGAAGTCAGCACAAAAGGCTTTCTACATGTGCTTGATAAGTGTGGTGTCAGGAAGCTGATCTCCAGCCACTGCTGCAGTGACATGTCCCATGAAGGCTCTAACAGTTTCATGCAGGTACAAATGGGCAGTGCCTGTCTCAGGTAGAAACCAGGTACCTCCCCCTTTTTGCCCTGGGCTTCTCTGACCCATGAAATAGGAATCTACTGACACTTGTGCATGAACTGAGACTGGGAAGATAACACTTATGGGACTATCCCTGAGCAGTGGGAAATGAGATCCAGTAGATACATGCTTGTATCTCCTGTCTATCCTCCAGGCAGACAATTCTAAGGCACATTTTATCACACTCTTCAGGGTCTCATGAATCAAACACTTGTTGCACCAATCACCTGTAACTGTGGCCACTTCCGTAATACAACATTTTATTGACTTTCTCTTCTTCTCTATGACCTCTGATATGGTTGGCTGTGTCCCCACCCAAATCTTATCCTGTAGCTCCCATAATTCCCACATGTTGTAGGAGGGACATGGTGGGAGATAATTGAATCATGGGGGTGGGTCTTTCCCATGCTGTTCTCATGATAGTGAATAAGTCTCATGAGATCTGATGGTTTTAAAAATGGGAGTTTCCCTGCACAAGCTCTCTCTCTGACTGCTGCCATCCATGTAAGATATGACTTGCTTTTTCTTGCCTTCTACCATGATTGTGAGGCCTCCCCAGCCATGTGGAACTATAAGTCCATTAAACCACTTTCTTTGTAAATTGCCCAGTCTCATGTATGTCTTCATCAGCAGCATGAAAATGGACTAATACAGTAAATTGGTACCAGTAGAGGGGGGTGCTGCTGAAAGATACCTGAAAATGTGGAAGTGACTCTGAAACTGGGTAACAGGCAGAAGTTGGAACAGTGTGGAGGGCTCAGAAGACAGGAAAATGTGGGAAAGTATGGAACTGCCTAGAGACTTGTTGAATGACTTTGACCAAAATGCAGACAATGAAATGGACCATGAAATCCAGGCTGAGGTAGTCTCAGGTGGAAACGAAGAACTTGTTGGGAACATAACTCTTGTTATGTTTTAGCAAAGAGACTGGCAGCATTCTGCCCCTGCCCTAGAGATTTGTGGAACTTTGAACTTGAGAGAGATGATTTAGGGTATCTGGCAGAAGAAATTTCTAAGCAGCAAAGCATTCAAGTGGTGACTCAGGTGCTGTTAAAAGTGTTTAGTTTTAAAAGGGACACGGAGCATAAAAATTTGGAAAATTTGCAGCCTGACTATGCGATAAAAAGAAAATTCCATTTTCTGAGGAGAAACTCAAGCTGGCTGCAGAAATGTGCATAAATAATGAGGAGTCAAATGCTAATTCCCAAGACAATGGGGAAAATGTCTCCAGGGCATGTCAGAGGTCTTCGCAGCAGTCCCTCCCATCACAGGCCCAGAGGCCTAGGAAGAAAAAAACGGTTTCATGGGCTAGGCCCAGGGTCCCCATGCTGTGTGCAGCATAGGGACTTGGTGCCCTGCATACTAGCTACTCCAGCCATGACTCAAAGGGGCAAGGTACAGGTCGCGGCATGGCTTCAGAGGGTGCAAGCCCCAAGCCTTGGCATTTTCCACATGGTGTTGAGCCTACAGGTGCACAGAAGTCAATAATTGAGGTTTGGGAACCTCTGCCTAAATTTCAGAGGATGTATGGAAATGCCTGGATGCCCAGGCAGAAGTTTGCTGCAGAGTGGGGGCTCTCATGGAAAACCTCTGCTAGGGCAGTGCAGAAGAGAAATGTGGGGTTGGAGCCACCACACAAAGTCCCTATTGGGGCACGACATAGTGGAGCTGTGAGAAGAGGGCCACCGTCCTCCAGCCCCCAGAATGGTAGATCCACCAACAGCTTGCACTGTAGGCCTGGAAAAGCCACAGACACCCAATGTCAGCTCATGAAAGCAGCAGGAGGGAGGCTGTACCCTGCAAAACCACAGGGCAGAGCTGCCCGAGACCATGGGAACCCACCTCTTGCATCAGCGTGACCTGGATGTGAGACATGGAGTCAAAGGAGATCATTTTGGAGCTTTAAGGTTTGACTGCCCCACTGGATTTTGGACTTGCATGGAGCCTATAGTCCCTTTGTTTTGGCCAATTTCTCCCATTCTGAATGGTTGTGTTTCCCCAATGCCTGTACACCCATTGTATCTACGAAGTAACTAACTTGCCTTTGATTTTACAGAATCATAGGTGGAAGGGACTTGCCTTGCTTCAGATGAGACTTTGGACTGTGGACTTTTGAGTTAATGCTGCAATGAGTTAAGACTTTGGGGGACTGTTGGGAAGGCATGATTGGTTTTGAAATGTGAGGACGTGAGATTTGGGAGGGGCCCGGAGTGGAATGATATGGTTTGGCTGTGTCCCCACCCAAATCTCATCCTGTAGCTCCCGTAATTTCCACATGTTGTGGGAGGGACCCGGTGGGAGATAACTGAACCATGGGGGTGGGTATTTCCCATGCTTTTCTCATGATAGTAAATAAGTCTCATGAGATCTGATGGTTTTAAAAACAGGAGTTTCCCTGCACAAGCTCTCTCTTTTCCTGCTGTCATCCATGTAAGGTGTGACTTGCTTTTTCTTGCCTTCCACCATTATTGTGAGGCCTCCCCAGCCACATGGAACTGTAAGTCCGTTAAACCTCTTTCTTTTGTAAATTGCCCAGTCTCAGGTTGTCTTTATCAGCAGCATGAAAATGGACTAATACAGTCTCTCACTTCAGCTCCCTGGAATCTTTCTCCAAATAAACTAACTGACTACAAGTCTTTGTCTCAGGCTCTGTTTTAGGAGGGAACCAATATTTCAAGAACAAGATAGTATTCAATTGTGTTGAATGCTCCCAAGAGGCCAAGGTCCACAGGATGTGACTAGATTGGATTACTGGGAACCCTGACAAGAGCAGTTCCAGTGGAGAAGACACTCAATATGAGGAGTTTGAAGAGAATAGTAAGTGGGGAAATGAAGACAGCAAACGGTAGACATTCTTTCAACAGTCCAAATCTTGTGGACCTTTGACTTCTCAGGTATTCTCTCCCTTTTGAAATAAATCACACTTGACAGTGACTGGGGAGGAGAAATATGGGTCAATAGCTTGACCCTACATAGGATCAAGGCAAGGTTTTTTTTTTTAATATACTTTAAGTTCTAGGGTACATATGCACAACATGCAGGTTTGTTACATATATATCCACGTGCCATGTTGGTTTGCTGCACCCACTAACTCGTCATTTACATTAGGTATTTCTCCTAACTCTATCCCTCCCTCATCCCCCCACCCCATGAGAGGCCCTAGTGTGTGATTTTCCCTGCCCTGTGTTCAAGTGTTCTCATGGTTCAATTCCCACCTATGAGTGAGAACATGCAGTGTTTGGTTTTCTGTCCTTGCAATACTTTGCTCAGAATGATGGTTCCCGGCTTCATCCATGTCCCTACAAAGGACATGAACTCATCCTTTTTTTAATGGCTGCATAGTATTCCATGGTGTATATTTGCCATATTTTCTTTTTTTTTTTTTTTTTTTTGAGACGGAGTCTCGCTCTGTCGCCCAGGCTGGAGTGCAGTGGCCGGATCTCAGCTCACTGCAAGCTCCGCCTCCTGGGTTCACGCCATTCTCCTGCCTCAGCCTCCCAAGTAGCTGGGACTACAGGCGCCCCCCACCTCGCCCGGCTAGTTTTCTGTATTTTTTAGTAGAGACGGGGTTTCACCGTGTCGGCCAGGATGGTCTCGATCTCCTGACCTCGTGATCCGCCCGTCTCGGCCTCCCAAAGTGCTGGGATTACAGGCTTGAGCCACCGCGCCCGGCCTTATTTGCCATATTTTCTTAATCCAGTCTATCACTGATGGACATTTGGGTTGGTTCCAAGTCTTTGCTATTATGAATAGGGCTGCAATAAACATATGTGTGCATGTTTCTTCATAGTAGCATGATTTATAATCCTTTGGGTATATACCCAGTAATGGAATGGCTGGGTCAAATGGTATTTCTAGTTCTAGATCCTGGAGGAATTGCCACACGGTCTTCCACAACGGTTGAACTAGTTTACACTCCCACCAACAGTGTAAAAGTGTTCCTATTTCTCTACATCCTCTCCAGCACCTGTTGTTTCCTGACTTTTTAATGATTGCCATTCTAACTGGTGTGAGATGGTATCTCATTGTGGTTTTGATTTGCATTTCTCTGATGGCCAGTGATGATGAGCATTTTTTCATGTGTCTGTTGGCTGCATAAGTGTCTTCTTTCGAGAATTGTCTGTTCATATCCTTTGCCGACTTTTTGATGGGGTTATTTGATTTTTTTTCTTGTAAATTTGCTTAAGTTCCTTGTAGATTCTGGATATTAGCCCTTTGTCAGATGGGTAGATTGCAAAAGTTTTCTCCCATTCTGTAGTTTGGATCAAGGCAAGGTTTTTTAAAGCCAGGAGACAGTAGACCATAAGAATGATAAGCACGCCCAACAGGGGGAGGGGAAATTGGGAATTAGAGAAGGTGGGATCTTGAGCCCAAGTGTAGGGGTTGGCCTTTGCCCAGAACAGGGACTCTTCATTCATAGAGGCAGAGGGAAGGCAGAGTATAGACAGGTGTGGATATAGGTAGGTGTGGGGGCTAAGATGGTGGGGAAATAATGGATTTCATCTCTGGTTGCTTCCATTTTCTCAACAAATTATATTATTAGGTCAAAAGCTGAGGGAGGGCAGTTGGGGGTATAGAAGATTTGAAAAAATAAGACAAGGGAAATAATTTTGGAAACTAAGAACACAAACCTTGACTTAATCCATTTGCATTGCTATAAAGGAATACCTAAGGCTGAGCAATTTATTAAAAAAAAAAAAAAAGAAAAAGGCTTATTTGGCTCATAGTTCTTCAGCCTGTACAAGAAGCATGATGCCAGCATCTGCTTTAAGTGAGGGTTTCAAGAAGCTTCCACTCATGGAGGAAGAGGAAGGGGAACAGGCATCAAACAGTGAGAGAGGAGAAAAGAGAGAGAGAAGGAGGTGCCATGCTCTTTTAGACAATCAGTTCTCACAGAGACTAACACAGTGGGAACTCATTTGTTATCACAAGGATGGAACTGAGCCATTCATGAGGTATCTGTCCCCACGATCCAAACACCTCCCACCAGGTCCCACCTCCAACACTGGGGATCAAATTTCAACATGAGACTTGGAGGAAACAAATATCCAAACTATATCAAGTACATTAAGCAAATGAGGGCTGAGATGTACTGAGTGCTCATTCATTTATTTTACTAGAAAGGCTGATAATTAATTTCTATCCCATTTTGGGGGCAGGTGGCTTTTACATCCAGATACTGTTTATTTTTTAAAACTTTCTGTTACCAACATGATAGAGTAGGAAAAATTATAATAAAGAAGAGCAAAATGGAAACCCAGCCTCTCAGACCAAAAGCTAGGTGCCAGGAAGGGCCAGGGGAAGGATGACTGCTCAAAGGACCATGGTCCCACAACGAACATGTAATTTGGGTCATATAATTGCCTCAATGTTGTCAATGTACATTAAGAAAAACTCCTGTTGCAAACACGCAGATGATTTTTCAGTAAAAGTATGCTTTATAATATATATTTTTCGCAAAACGATGCATTAGATAGAATTATAATCTTTCCCCTATCAGCAGCTCAGAAAAATAAAAGTTCTATGAGTTTATTGCAGTGGTAGAGGTGAGACTCATTAAATGACTGTAGGCTTCCCCAGCCATAAGCCTAAGTAAAGAAGTTTCTAAGTACCACACTGAGCAGTGACATCATTGTTTCCCTAGTTACCCAATGTGGAGGCAGAAATGAATAAGCTAGATATAAATGCAATAACTGATGGGGTGGGAGTGTTATTACTTTTTATGGCCATGAGATCTGTAATCCCTGTAACTCAAAATGTGGTCACTCAAAACATGTAACCAAAAAACGTTATAGGGACTGTTGACTCATTGCTTATGGCACTGGCAAAATATGTTCTATATTCATTTACTTCTGTGGGAGCTGAAAGTAGCTGTTTCATTGGCTATATCCAAAGTCCTGAATTAGAGTTTTGTGTATATGTCAACACAAAAATATACACACATTTTGTATTTTACAAAGAGCTAGTAGATAACAAGTATCAAGTAAATATCACAAGATTATAAAATATGTATGTGCTTATTTTTATAATACACATGGTTCATTCCATTCATTCAGTTAAATGACACCTACTCATGATACTCTCAAAAGCTGAAACAATCCTGTTCCTACCCTGATATGCAACTTAAGTCCACTTTTCTTTTGTGCTTATTGTAATATGTAGCCATCAAGTAGTCTTTTTTTCTTTAAGGTGATTGTCTTTCACAATCATCTTAAGTACTTTTTGGAACAACTCTAATAGGTAAGCTAAAATGATTATTCTCATTTTAGAGGTGGCAAAACCAAAGAGTATAAAGTTTAAATGTTCCATGCAAACTCATCTTTTATTATTGTTGTAAATACTTTTGTTTCAGGGTGCATCTGAGATCAATGGCCAAAGAAAATGGGCTCTGAACAGTGTTTCACTGTCATGTCCAGGATCTGGACAGTTGTATTTGAGTGCTGGGTTTGATATACATTAACTAGAAGATAAAGCATGCCGACTATGGCTAACAGACACAGTGCCCCATCACGCCTGAACAAAAAGATAATTTATACCAGAAGTGTGGAACAGGATTTTTTGCAGTTTTGCTAGAATCCTCGTCACAGTGCCTAACAATGTTACATCATTTAGATAATAATTTTTCTAGTTTTCAGTTTACCTAATAGTAAGTTTTTGATTCTCTTATGCAGTTTTTTCAATCAGAACAACATCGTACCTGTCCTTTCAGTATATTATTCCCAAATAAAAGTTTAACCTCTTTTCAGAATTTTAGGACTGTGCACTATAGCAATTAGTTTTATAGAAATCTGTGGAGGGGGAGGGGCCAAGAGAGCCAAACAGAAACAGCTGCCGTCAGAGGCTCCCACTGAGAACGAAAATGTCAAGTGAATCCTGCATCAGCAATTGAGGTATCCAGGCTCTCTCTTTGGGACTAACTAGGCAGTTGGCGCGACCCACGGAGAGCAAGGAAAAGCAGGGTGGAGTGATGGTCCACCGAGGAGCTGCACAGGGCAAGGGGAGCTCCCACCCCAGGCCAAGGTGTGCGGTGAGTGATTGTGCTACACGGCCTGGGAAAACCACACATTTTCCACAGATCTGTGCAACCCACGGATCAGGAGATCCCCTCTTATGAGCCCACACTTCCAGCGTCCTGGTTCCCAGCACAGAGCTGTGCAGGTTCTCAGCAGACATCTTGGCTGGAGGCTGCCTAAGACTACCAAGTTCCCAGGAGCTTGGCCGGCTGTCATCACTGCAGCTGCTTGCTGCCTAAGACCAACTGAGCTCCCAGGGGGAAGGGTGGCCATTATCACTGTGGCTTCCTGCTGCCTAAGATGACCGAGCTCCCAGGGGGAGGGGCAGCAGCCACCACTGCAGCTCCAGTCTGCTGGTTTTCCCCTGTGGGTGCTGGGGAGATCCAGTGGTTTGGACCCAGGAGGAATTTCCCGCAGCATAGCACAGTGGCTGTGGCAGATCATGGCCAGACTGCCTTTCTAGGCCGGACCCTGACCCATCCCTCCTCAACCAGCGGGGCCTCCTTGTGGGAATTTTAGCTACTCAGACCAGGGGTTTATAGTCAGAACTCACATCTCCCTGGGACAGACCCTTGTAGGGGAGGGGCAGCCACGGTCTCTGCGGATCAGCGGACTTAGTCTTTCCCCCGGTGTCTCTGAGGTGTCAGGGCAGTCTGGATGAGTGGGATTCCCCCAGCGCAGCACACCCGCTCCACTGAGGGGCAGCTAGAGTGCTTTGTTAAGTGGGTCTCTGATCCCATGCCTCCTGACTGGGTGAGACCCCCACAACGGAGTTGCCAGACACCCTATACAGGAGCATTCCCACTGGCATCAGGTTGGTGCCCCTCTGGGACAGAGCTCCCAGAGGAAGGAGCAGGCAGCCTTCTTTGCTGTTCTGTAGCCTCCGCTGGTGACACCTCCAGGTGTGGGAGAAACCCAGGTAAAGAGGGTCTGGAGTAGACGTCCAGCAAACTGAAGCAGCCCTACAGAAGAGGGGACTGACTGTTAAAAGAAAAACAAACAGAAAGCAACAACAGCATCAACAAAAAAAAGTCCCCACAAGAACCCCATTCAAAGGTCAGCAACCTCAAAGATTGAAGCTAGATAAACTCACGGAGATGAGAAAGAATCAACAAAAAAAATGCTGAAAACTCAAAAAGCCAGAGTGCATCTTCTTCTCCAAGTGATTGCAACACCTCTTTGGCAAGGGCACAGAACTAGGAGGAGGCTGAGATGGATGAATTGACAGAAGTAGGCTTCAGAAGATGGGTAATAATGAACTTCGTTAAGCTAACGGGGCATATTCTAACCCAATGCAAATAAGCTAAGAACTATGATAAAACATCACGGGAGCTGTTAGCCAGCATAACCAGTTTAGAGTGGAATATAAATGACCTGATGGAGTTGAAAAACCCAACACAAGAACTTCACAGTGCAACTGCAAGTATCAATAGCCCAATAGACCAGGCAGAGGAAAGAATTTCAGAACCTGAAGACTATCTTGTTGAAATAAGACAGGCAGACAAGACTAGAGAAAAAACAATGAAAAGGAATGAACGAAACTTCTGAGAACTATGAGATTATGTAAAAAGACTGAACCTATGACTGATTGGGGTACCTGAAAGAGATAGGGAGAACGAAACCAAGTTGGAAAACATAATTAAGGATATCATCCAGGAGAGCTTCCCCAACCTAGCAAGACAGGTTAACATTCAAATTTACAAAATCCAGAGAACCCCATTAAGATACTCCATGAGAAGATCAATCCCAAGACACATACTCATCAGATTTTCCAAGGTTAAAATGAAGAAAAAAATGCTAAGGGCAGCAAGAGAGAAAGTCTGGGCCACCTACAAAGGGAAGCCCATCAGACTAACAGTGTACCTCTCAGCAGAAACCCTACAAGCCAGAAGAGATTGGGGGTCAATATTTAAGAATTCTTAATTCTTAAAGAAAAGAATTTCCAACCCAGAATTTCATATCTGGCCAAACTAAGCTTCATAAGTGAAGGAGAAATAAAATCCTTTTCAGACAACCAAATGCTGAGGGAATTTATCACCGCCATGCCTGCCCTGCAAGAGCTCCTGAAGGAAGCCCTAAATATGGAAAGGAAAAACCATTACCAGCCACCATAGAAATACACCAAAGTACAAAGACCAATAACACTATAAGGGAACTATATCAACAAGTCTGCAAAATAGCTAGAATCATGATGACAGGATCAAATTCACAGATAACAATATTAATCTTAAATGTAAATGGGTTAAGTGCCTCAATTAGAAGACACAGAATGGCAAGCTGCATAAAGAGTCAAGTCCCATCAGTGTGCTGTATTGAAGAAACACATGTCATGTGCAAAGACACACATAGGCTCAAAATAAAGGGATAGAGGATAATTTACCAACCAAATGGAAAGCAGAAAAAAGCAAGGATTGCAATCTTAGTTTCTGACAAAACAGACTTTAGACCAACAAAGATTGAAAAAGACAAAAAAGGGCATTACATAATGGTAAAGGGTTCATTTTAATAGGAAGAGCTATTTTAAATAAATATGCACCCAATAAAGGAGACCCTAGATTCACAAAACAAATTATTAGAGACATACAAAGAGACTTACACTCCCACATGATAATAGTGGGAGACTTTAACACCCCTTATCAACATTAGACAAATTATTGAGATAGAAAATTAACAAAGATATTCAGGTCTTAAACTCAGCTCTGGATCAAGTGGACCTCATAGATATGTACAGAACTCTACACCCCAAAACAAGAGAATATGCATTCTTCTCAGTGCCACATGGCACCTACTCTAAAATCGATCACATAATTGGAAGTAAGACACTACTCAGCAAAAGTGAAAGAACTGAAATAATAACAAACAGTTTCTCAGAACACAGCACAATCAAATTAGAACTCAAGATTAAGAAACTCACCCCAAACCACACAATTACATGGAAATTGAACAACCTGCTCCTGAATGACTCCTGGGTAAATAATAAAATTAAAGCAGAAATCAAGAAGTTCTTTGAAACCACTGAGAATAAGGAGACAATCTACCAGAATCTTTGGGACTGGCTAAAGCAGTGTTAAGAAGAAAGTTTATAGCACTAAATGTCCACATCAAAAGACTACAAAGATCTCAAATTAACACCCTAACGTTGTAATTAAAGAACTAGAGAACCAAGAGCAAACAAACCCCAAAGCTAGCAGAAGACAAGAAATAACCAAGATCAGAGTGGCACTGAAGGAGAGACATGAACAACCCTTAGAAAAATTAACAAATCCAGGAGCTGTTTTTTTTGAAAAAATTAATAAAATGGATAGACTGCTAGCTAGACTAATGAAGAAAATCAAGTAGACACTATAAAAGCTTATACAAACAATCATCAATCATCAGAGAATGCTATAAACACCTCTATGTAAATAAACTAGAAAATCTAGAAGAAATGGAGAAATTCCTGGACACGTACACCCTCCCAAGACTGAGCCAGGAAGAAGCTGAATTCCTGAGTAGACCAATAATGAGTTCTGAAGTTCAGGCAGTAATAAATAGTCTACCAACGAAAAAAAGTCCAGGACCAGACAGATTTACAGCTGAATTCTATCAGAGATACAAAAAGAAGCTGGTACCATTTTTTCTGAAACTATTCCAAACCATTGAAAACTCATTTTATGAGGACAGCATGATCCTGATACCAAACCCTGTCAGAGATACAAAAAAAAAAAAAAAAAAAAAAAGAAAACTTCAGGCAAATATCCCTAATGAACACTGATGGAAAAACTCTCAATAAAATACTGGCAAACTGAATGCAGTAGCACATCAAGAAGCTGATCCACTGCGATCAAGCTGGCTTCATTCCCAAGATACAAGGCTGGTTCAACATACACAAATCAATAAACATAATTCACCACATAAACAGAACTAAAGACAAAAACTACATGATTATCTCAATAGGCGCAGAAAAGGCCTTTGATAAAATTCAACATCCCTTCATGCTAAAAACTCTCAATAAACTAATTATTGATGAAACATACCTCAAAATAATAAGAGCCATTTATGACAAACCCACAGCAAACATCATAGTGAATGGGCAATAGCCGGAAGCATTCACCTTGAAAACAGCGTAAGACAAAGATGGCCTCTCTCACCACTCCTACTCAACATCGTATTGGAAGTTCTGGCCAGGGCAATCAGGCAGGAGAAAGAGATAAAAGGTATTCAAATACAAAGAGAGAAAGTCAAACTGTTAGCAGGTAACATGATTCTGTATCTAGAAAACCTCCTGTCTCAGCCCTAAAGCTTCTTAAGCTGATAATCAACTGCAGCGAAGTCACAGGATACAAAATCAGTGTGCAAAAATCACAAGCATTCCTATTCGCCAACAACAGACAAGTAGAGAGCCCAAACATGAATGAACTCCCATTCGCAATTGTTACAAAAAGAATACAGCTAACAAGGGAAGTGAAGGACCTCTTCAAGGAGAGCTACAAACCACTGCTCAAGGAAATCAGAGAGGACACAAACAAATGGAAAAACATTCCATACTCATGGATAGGAAAAAACAGTATCATGAAAATGGCCACACTGCCCAAAGTAATTTATAGATTCAATGCAATTCCCATTAAACTACCATTGACATTCTTCACAGAATTAGAAAAAACTACTTTAAAATTCATATGAAACCAAAAAAGAGTCCATATAGCCAAGACACTCCTAAGCAAAAAGAAGAAAGCCGGAGGCATCATGCTACCCAACTTCAAACAAAACAGCATGGTACTGGTACAAAAACAGACACATAGACCAATGGAACAGAATAGATAACTCAGAAATAAGACTGCACATCTACAACCATCTGATCTTTGACAAACCTAACAAAAATGAGCAATGGGGAAAGGATTCCCTATTTAATAAATGGTGCTGGAAGAACTGGCTAGCCATATGCAGAAGACTGAAACTGAAGCCCTTCCTTACACTTATCCAAACATTAACTCAAAATGAATTAAAGACTTAAATGTAAAACCCTAAATTATAAAAACCCTAGAAGAAAATCTAGGCAACACCACTCAGGACATAGGCACAGCCAAAGATTTCAGGATGAAAACATCAAAAGCAGTTGCAACAAAAGCAAAACTTGACAACTATGATCTAATTAAACTAAAGAGCTTCTGCACAGCAAAAGAAACTATCATCAGATTGAACAGACAACCTGCAGAATGGGAGAAAACTTTTGCAATCTATCCATTTGACAAAGGTCTAATATTCAGAATCTACAACGAACTTAAACAAATTTACAAGAAAAAACCAACCGCATTAAAAAGTGGGCAAAGGACATGAACAGACATTTCTCAAAGGAAGACATTTATGCATCCAACAAACATGAAAAAAAGCTCAACATCACTAATCATTAGAGAAATGCAAATCAAAACCACCATGAGATACCATCACACACCAGTCAGAATGGCCATTATCAAAAAGACAAGGAACAACAGATACTGGTGAGGCTGTGGAAAAATAGGAATGCTTTTACGCTGTTGGTGATAATATAATTAGTTCAACCATTGTGGAAGATGGTGTGGCAATTCCTCAAAGACCTGGAACCAGAAATACCATTTGACCCAGCAATCTCATTACTGGGTATATACCCAAAGGGATATAAATTATTCTGTTGTAAAGATACATGCATGTATATGTTCACTGCAGCATTATTCACAATAGCAAAGACATGGAATCAATCCAAATGCCCATCAATGATAGACTGGATAAAGAAAATGTGGTAAATATACACAATGGAATACTATGCAGTCATAAAACAGAACAAGATCATGTCCTTTGCAGGGACATGGATGGAGCTGGAAGCCATTATGTTCAGCAAACTAACACAGGAAAAGAAAACCAAACATCACATGTTCTCACTTATAAGTGGGAGCTGAACAAGGAGAACACATGGACACAAGAGGGGAACAACACACACTGGGGCCTGTTAGTGGTGGGGGTGGACAGCATCAGGATAAATAGCTAATGCATGCAGGGGTTAATACCTAACTAATGGGTTGATAGGTGCAACAAACCACCATGGCACACATTTACCTATGTAACAAACCTGCATGTCCTGCACATGCATCCTGGAACCTAAACTTAAATTAAATTAAAAATTTCTTCAGCTTTCTTTTTAATTGAAAGCAGGCATAGCATACTTTTGCCATGTGAAAAAGAGTGAAGGAATTGGCTGAAAACCAATTGGTTGAAATAATAGATTAATTGGTAGGACAAGTTTTAGGCAAAGTATACTCAGATACGAGCTTTCATTATTTTGTACTACATATTTCTTTTTAGTTCGTTCTGATACCGACTTTTAAAAATTATCTTTAATTTTTATTTTAACTAAATTTACCGATTTTATAAGCAGTTTAGGGAGTCAAACAACCTTAACAATCTTGTTATAAATATATATCAACTTCATTTCTCACTCCCAACTCCACCACCATACCTCCAGGCAACCATTTTGAACCTTGGTAGCAGATTGTCTTCCTTTACCTTTTTACTTCAAATGATTATTACATGATTTCTTGACTTTTCCATTTTAGCCATTATCTGCTGATTTCCCAATATAGAAGATGAAGATTTGCTTATCTTTTGCTTCCTGTTTGTCCACATAAATACACACTTTTAATTTCCAATTTTGGCTCTATGGACAATTTTAGTTAGATCACCATTCAGTATTCACTCACATTACTTAAATGCTATCCTCACCTGTGCCACATAATATACTATATTTCCTTTCTGCATAAGTTTTTGCTTTTTTATTGAAACAGATACACATATTTGGATTAATTCTAATTTATAACATATACTTATCACTGGTTTATGTATGACCTTCTTTTAGTTATAATATTTAACTAAAATATTTAAATAATGTAATTAGCTTCCTCGGCCTGACATCTCAGATGAAACCTAGAGACTCGGAAATAACCTTCATCTAACCATCTTCTCCCCACACACAATCTGTCTTGTTTTTGTCATGTCCTTACTTACCTTTTTTTTTTTTTCAATCACTCTGTTGCCCAGGCTGGGATTACAGGCATGAGTCACTGGACCCAGCCCTTACTTTCCTTTTTATATAACTTTATTTCATCTACATATATTCCTATATATAGGGATACACAGAGTTAGTAGATGAAAAGTATATTTTGGACCTCCCCCCAAAAAGTCATTATATGAAAAAGACATGTAAACATGTTTATAGCAGTACAATTCACCAATTGCAAAAATATGGAACCAACCTAAATGCCCATCAACCAATACTGGTTAAAAAAAAAAATGTGGCATATAGGCCAGGCACGGTGGCTCATGCCTGCAATCCCAGCACTTTGGGAGGCCAAGGCAGGTGGATCACCTGAGGTCAGGAGTTCGAGACTAGCCTGGTCAACATGGTGAAACCTTGTCTCTACTAAAAATACAAAAATTAGCTGGGCGAGGTGGTGCACGCCTGTAGTCCCAGCTACTAGAGGCTGAAGCAGGAGAATTGCTTGAACCCGGGAGACAGAGGTTGCAGTGAGCCGAGATTGTGCCACTGCACTCCAGCCTGGGAGACAGAGCAAAACTCCGTTAAAAAAAAAAAAAAAAAAAAAAAAAAAGAAAGAAAAAAAAGGAGTATAGAGACTACTCATACTCAGTCATAAAATGGAATAAAATAATGACATTTGCAGCAACTTGGATGGAGCTAGAGGGCATTATTCTAGGTGAAGTAACTCAGGAATGGAAAACTAAATATCATATGTTCTCACTTATAAGTGGGGGTTAAGCTATGAGGATGCAAAGGTATAAGGATAATGTAATGGACCTTGGAGACTTGAGGATAAGAGTGGGAGTGGGGTGAGGGATAAAAGACTACATATTGGGTACAGGGTACACTGCTTAGGTGACAGGTGCACCAAAATTGTAGAAATCACCAATAAAGAACTTACTTATTTAACAAAAACCACCTGTATCCCCAAAACTTGAAAATTTTTAAGTACATTTTGAGGGTTCACTTGAATGGCAAACTTTGTAATTAGAACCAACCCTTTCACTGAGAACAAGCTGAAAAACTAGACAAAATATTTTTAAAATTTGTTTGAAATTATCAGAGAGATAACAAAACAGTGAAGAAAGATCATGATCAGGAAGAAGGAAGAAACCCAGAGAGGTGCGCTGGAAATTTGAGGCTGTATTCACCTCATTTACTGCTGATTTTAGAAGAGGTGGCTGAATAGCTGAGGAAAGCTTTGATCGACTCAAACGGTCAACAGGACAAAATTGGAGTTCAGTGCCCACTAGGATAAAGAATAGGATATTCCCCGGGTTTTAGACTGAGATCATTAAAAGCTAAATCCTAGAAATAAAGAGTGAACTGGAAATAGACTAGCCCTCACAAAAATTGGAGCTCTCCCGAAATTTTCTCAATCCTCTAAGAGGTTAAGGTGATACAGTTCTCTGAAGGTAATCATAGTCTTTTTGTAGATTTTCTTACTTTTAAAAATAAATGTGTAGGTAATTTAATGCAAATCCTTCCCAAAGTGTGCAAATTGCCTCTTGAGATACTTAAATTATGTTTGATCAATTTCATCTTCCTGAAGAAATTCTTCCTGGAGTCTTCTGACCTGTTCTATCCCAGGCATGTTCTCTAGGTACTGCTGTCACCTTGAGGTCTCCTTTCTCCATCCTGGAGACTCTCCTTGTCTCTGTTTCTTGGGTCCCAGTTCTTCCTCTTTCTTCCCTTAAATCCTTGTTTTGGTGGAGCACATCCTCCTGTAGCTTCTAGACAAAGAGAGCAAGGGAAATAGACTTTTAGAGATCTTCATTCTGCCCTCACACTTTTGGATTGGCATGGAATTGAAACTGGAAAAATCATTTTCCTTCACAAGTTTGAAGGCACTTTTTCATTGTCCTATCACTTCTACTGCTATGTCTTGAGAAATATGGTACTATTCTGATTCTTGATCCTGTTATGAAACTCTTTTCCCCATATCTCTGGAGATTGTGGGATTTCCTCTTCATCCCTGATGCTCTGAAACATCATGATGATATGAAATAATGTGGGTTTATTTTAGACCATTGTGCTAGGTAAACATGCCTTTCAGTTCTGAGGAATCCTCTTAAATTACTTTTTATACTTTCCTTGCCTTTCTCTGTTTCCTCTTTCTAGAGCTCTTAATATTTAGGTATCAAATCTTCTGGATTGGTCTTCCAATTTTCTTATTTTTTCTCTCCTACTTTCCATATATTTGTGTTTTTATAATTTTACCTTCTGCAATATTTACTAAATTCTGTCTTCAATATCTATCTCCTATTTTATCTAAACTCCCTTTATATTTGCTATTGCAATTTTAACTTCCAAAAGCTTTTTTTTTTGGTTGTGATTTTTTTTTTTAAACATAGCACTTTGTTCTTTTTTAATGAAGGTTACGACTTCTCTTGTTTCTGAACTTGATGGTGTACATCTCCCTGAAGTGCCTCCATTTCTTCCAAGTATGTTTGGTGTCAGTCATATCAAGAGGCTTTCCTTGCCCTTCTGATATTCTCTGGCTGTTTTGCTGAAACCAAAAGTTGTCCACCAGAAAGCTGATTACAAACTCTTTGCATGTGCACGTAGCTTGTTGGCTACAGTCTTCACTGTTATGCAATTTACCTGGGCCCATCCCTTGGGGGATGCCCAAGGTCGACGTGTTATTCTTTGAGGAGTTCCTAATGTCAAGGTCTGAGTTCCTTTCTCTCCCCCGAATAAGATTTCTGTTTTTCTGCCAGCACCATGTTGGTTTGACAGCCAGCTGTCTAGGAGCTTAGAGGGTCAGGGGCAGTTGCTGTACAAAATGGGAAAAGGATAAAAGAATAATTGCTTCATTAACACACTGTCATTGAAGCCTTAACCTCATCTTCAGCCTCGCTTTCCAGAGATACCTGGGTCTTGGGGGATTTTGTAATGTAAATTGAGTTTAGCTTTCCTCACTAACAGTTTAAAAATCTGCTTTCTCCAGTCCACTAAGTCCAAAATTTTGAGGCTGCTTTCTTCTTTCCTGTTCTCCCTTTTATTATACATGTGCCTTTAACTAGAAATTTGACTTAAGCTTTTTAAAGGATTGTCGGATCAATTCAACAAACATATACTGAGCACCTATCATGTTCCAGGTTCACAGATTAATCACATTAATGGATCTGTGGGCTTTTGGCTCTTATTAAATGCTGATCCGGATTGATAGATGTTTTTCAAGCTTCTATTTTTCTCTTGAAGCCAGTGGGCTACTTCATTCAGCTTTGATGTCTTTTGTTTAGTACAGTATCTCTAGGGTGCCATTAGTTCTTTTCCTTATCTTCTATCAACTAGAAACTTTTTTCCATCTTTTCCTTTTAGATTTAAGTACATAACATATTTCTGAGTCTGTGTCTTCTATGTAATAATGCCTCCTTTACCAACCTGCAATAAATAGAGAGAACTTTAACCTCCAACTAGTTAATAAAATTACTGCCAATTTGTGTTCAGGCTAAAAATGGATCATCCTCCCCACTCCAATTGGACAGTGCCACGATTCTTCCTGTGTCATAGACCTGATAATAGTGATTCAGATACATTATAATTAATCACTTTATCCATTAACATAATTATTACTTACTAGCACCCACTGTGTAGCAAGCACTGTACAAGGGGTTTTCATATGTGTCAGAATTGTTTTCTGGCGGCATAGTGTCTGGATTACAACCATGCCAGTTATTAGTTATGTGAGCCTGAATAAATTATTTCTTTGTCCTTTATTTCCTCGTCTGAAAAATAAGATAATGGCACCTACATCGAATGACAACTGTCTCTTCTATAATATGAATATAATAGCATGTCCTCCAAAAAACCATTTTGGAGATTATATGACCTAATATATGTCAAGTCCTTAGTATGGTACCTGGTGCAATGTAGGCATCATGTGTAATCTATCTTCATTACTATTATCTTATCATTGTTTTTATTATCATCCCATTTAACAGACAAGGACATGGAAATATTAAAAAGTTGATTTAATTTCTCCATGGCTGCACAGTTACGCAACAGCAGAGCTGGAATATACACTCAGGTAGTTCAATAATATCTTCTTCAAAGTCTCCATATAGAACATGTCCATTAAAAATGCAGTTTTTAAGTCACTGAATACATATTTATTACTTGCCAGTTATGTATGGATACATTGAATAAAACAGTTTAAATTGAACAAGACAGACTCAGTTGGCAGGAAGAGAGGAGAAAGTAAGGAGGGTGTCCATGTGTATTAGTCTATTCTCACACTGCTATAAAGGATTACCTGAGACTGGGTAATTTATAAAGAAAAGAAGTTTCATTGACTCACAGTTCCACAGGCTGTACAAGAGCATGGCTGGGGAGCCCTCAGGAAACTTACAACCATGGTGGAAGGGTAAAAAGGAAGCAAGCACATTTTCACATGGCAACAGGAGGGAGAGAGCAAAGGGGAAGTGTCACACACTTTTAAACCATCAGATCTTGTGAGAACTCACTATCATAAGAACAGCAAGGGGGAAATCTGCCCCCATGATCCAATCCTCTCCCACCAGATCCCTCCCACAACATTGCGAATTACAATTCAACATGAGATTTGGGTGGGTACACAGAGAAAAACTATATCATTCTGTCCTGGCCTCTCTCAAATCTCATGTCCTTCCCACATTTCCAAACACAATCATGGCTTCCCAACAGTCCCCAAAGTTTTAATTCATTCCAGCATTAACTCAAAATTCCAAGTCCAAAGTTTCATCTGAGACAAGGCAATTTCCTTCTGCCTGTCAGCCTGTAAAAACAAAAGCAAGTTAGTTACTTCCTGGGGGGACAGGCATTGGTTAAATGCTCCCATTTCAAAAGGAAGAAATTGGCCAACACAAAGGGGGTACAGGCCCCACACAAGTCTGAAATCCAGCAGGGCAGTCATTAAATCTTAAAGCTCCAAAATGATTTCCTTTGACTCCATGTCTCACATCCAGGCTACACTGATGCAAGGGGTGGGCTCCCAAGGCATCGGGTAGCTCTGCTCCTGTGGCTCTGCAGGGTACAGTCCCTGTGGCTGCTTTCACTGATGAGCATTGAGTGCCTGTGGCTTCTCCAGGTGCATGATGCAAGTTGCTGATGGATCTGATTCTGGGGTCTGGAGGATGGTGGTCCTCTTCTCACAGCTCCACTAAGCAGTGTCCCAGTGGGGACTCTATGTGGGGGCTCCAATCCCACATTTTCGCCTTGGCACTGCCCTAGGAGAGGGTCTCCATGAAGGCTCCATCCCTGCAGCAGACTTGTATTAGTCTGTGTGTCACACTGCTATAAAGAAATATCTGAGACTGGGTAATTTATAAGGGAAAGAGGTTGAATTGACTCACAGGTCCACATGGCTGGGAGGCCTCAAGAAACTTATAATCATGATAAGAAAGTGATGGAGAAGCAAGGACCTTCTTCACATGACAGCAGGAGAGAGAAGTGCAAGTGAGGAAGTGCCACACTTTTTAAACCATCAGATCTCATGAGAATCCCTCACTTTCATGAGAATAGCATGAGGGAAACTGCCTTCATAATGCAATCACCTCCCTCCCTCAACACGTGGGGATTACAATTCAAGATGAGATTTGTGGGGACACAGAGCCAAGTCATATCAAGACTTCTGCCTGGGCATCCAGGCATTTCCATACATCCCCTGAAATCTAGGCAGAGGCTCCCAAACCTCAACTCTTGTCTTCTGCACACCCACAGGCCCAAGCTCATGAAGTCACCAAGGCTTGGGCTTGCACCCTCTGAAGCAATGGCCCGAGCTGTACCTTGACTTCTTTTAGCCAAAGCTAGAGCTGAAGCATCTGGGATGCAGGGCACCACGTCTTAAGGCTGCACAGGACCTTCAACCTGGCCCATGAAACCATTTTTCCATCTTAAGCCTCCAGGCCTGTGATGGGAAGGGCTGCTGTGAGGGTCTCTGAAATGCCCTGGAAATATTTTCCCCATTGTCTTGGATATTAACATTCAGCTCTTCTTCACTTATGCAAATTTCTGCAGCCTTGAATTCCTCCCCGGAAAATGGATTTTTCTTTTCTACCTCATGGTCGGGCTGCAAATTTTCCAAACTTCCATCTGAGACCACCTCAGCCTGGACTTCACTGTCCATAACACTATCAGTATTTCAGTTACAATCACTCAACAACTCTCCTGGACATTCCAAACTTTCCCTCATCCTCCTGTCTTCTTCTGATGCCTCTAAACTGTTCTATCCTCTGCCCATTTTCCAGTTCCAAAGTTGTTTCCACATATTCAGGTATCTCTATAGCAAGACCCCTCTTCTCGGGTAAAAATTTTCTGCATTAGTCCATTCTCACACTGCTATAAAGAACTACCTGAGACTAGGCAATTTATAAAGAAAAGAGGTTTCATTGACTCACAGTTCCACTGTCTGTACAGGAGACGGCTAGGGAGGCCTCAAGAAGTCCTCCTGCCAATCATGGCAGAAGGATGAAAGGGGAGCAAGCACATCTTCACATGGTGGCAGGAGACAGAGACAGAATGAAGGGGGAAATGCCACATACTTTTAAACCATTAGATCTTGTGAGAACTCACTATCATAACAGAAAGGGAGAAATCTGTCCCCATGATCCAATCCCCTCCAACCAGTTCTCTCCCCCAACATTGGGAATTACAATTCAACATGATATTTTGGTGGGGATACAGTGCCAAACCATATCGCCATGCAATGGGGGCAGTCTGGCACATGGTGTCAGCCTGGGTAGCGTAAGGAGGGCATGCATTGAGGGGTAGAAGGGGAAGTAGCACTTGGTGCCCTTGGCAGAGTTTCAGACCCCAAGGGAGGTGAAGAGGGCACTTGTATTGGAGAGGCAGCAGTGGCAAAGGAAGATGGGTTACATATAGAGACATTAACCAAATAAGGAAGTACATGAAAGATAATGGGAGAGGGGTTTCTCATTGTCAGGGTAGGGAGTTACAAATATGGAAAGGATGAAAACTAGAATAGACTTTGTGGTGTTGGACTGGAATTGATGGTATTGGTATGAACTGTGTATCCGTTAAAGAAATGGACATCACAGTTTATAATCTTCCCACAAAGAAAACTCACAGCACAGATGGCTTCAAGGCAAATTCTCCCAAACATTTAATGAATAAATAATAACAATTTTACTCAAACATTTCCAAAAATAGAGCAGAAAATACAAAGATATTACAACAAAGGAAACTACAAACCAGTATCCCTTATGAACATAGATGTAAAAATTCTAAACAAAATTTTAGCATATCAAATACAACAATATATTAAACGGATTAAAGGATAGTATATCATAACCAAGTGGGGTTCATCCGAGAAATATAGGATTGGTTTAACATTAGAAAATCAATCAATGGAATTCATCACGGTAACACACTAAAAGAGAAAAACATGATTATCTCAATAGATGAAGAAAAGGCATTTGACAAAATCCTGCTAAGATTCTGTTCTACCTCATCAAGCACAACCTGTGTTGAGAAGGATCATTTGAGAGGGAGGAACATTGATAATTGTCTATTCTTCAAGATATTCAAAGCTGGGACTCCACAGCCATTATCGTTACATGTTGTTCAAGCATATATTCTAACTTTCACTTACCTCTTACCTAAATGCATTAGATTATCATTTAACTTGTTGTTTCCCAAACTCTGTTGCTTGAAACACCAGCGTTCCTTGAAATATAAGGCCCTTTTTGGAACCTCAAGTGCACATTAACATATTAAAATTCTAAGTCCAGGGAAGAAAACATATCCAAGATCTTTTTATTTCATGTGAATTTCAACCATTGCTGTCTTATCAGGGGAACTATTCTATATTTGCTGATAGAAGCATTTTATTTTGACCCATCCATCCATTCTTGCTTATATATTACATAATATGTACAGAAGCTTGTAAAATAATAGCATGGCTAGAGCAGGCTGGGAAAACTTGGTGGAAAGGTAAATGTCCTGGACTCTTGCCTGCTGCCAGTTTACAGTAATCTTCCTTAAACATCACTTTTCTTCCAATGCTTCTCTGCCTGTATAACTTCCTACGTACACCAACTCTGTACTCCACCATGGAAATTAGTAAGTTTTCTTAGATATTTTCCCAATTCTTTGGTTTTAATATCTTTTAAATTCATAAAAGACTCTCAAATGCTTAATTCAGATTAATAAAAACAATATGTTGACAATAAAATATTTTAAAACCACAGAAGAGATCAATGAAAAAGATAACTTTCAATTGTCCTGGAGAAGCCCTTTAAGGGGTTTCTCTATATATACCCAGAGAAAGCAACGTGGTGAAAATGAAATTTCTACTGGTGTTTGCTAATACAGTGTTTCTTTCTATAAGCATGGAAAACATATTAAAGAGAATTGTGTCCCGCGAGAGGTGAATCTATAAAGAAGCTGGGCATCAAATCATAAACCTACCACGGGAAAGTAAAATAAAAAGGGAAACCCAGCAGAGCATTTTCCTTTTGTTGTGTTCAGGGCATTAGTGAATTATTCTTTGTGCAAAGTGCTGCACATCTGGGAAGTGAATAGTTTAAATAAAGTAGTAATATATTTAAGAGCACCTTTTGAAAGTTACAATCCCCAAGGAAGATAAACCATAAGAATCCTTTCATTGCAAAAAAGAATTCAAACACATTTGTTATAACAAAGGAGCAAAATGGATCATGGTATGTGTAATATGCTGACTGTACAAAAAACAGCATTCTTGCTCAGTCTGATCCTGCATAAGTAATTTTTCAATGAAAGTGCCTTTTCCTCAACACTTGAAATAGTTCTCAGATGAGTTATAAAGCACTCATGTTAACTGCATTAGGCCAATGGTCATTTAGTGTAAACAGGAACAAGACTTTAGCTAAGCTAGAATAGTGTGACAAACATTATTTTGATTCTTCCTTCCTGTGAAGCTTTAGAACAAAGCTCATAAAAGCAGAAAGATACTGAAATCAATTTACCATGATCTGGCCTTAGCTGGCAAAATCAGGCCAAGCCCTCAAATACATAGGCTTTGAAGCACAAGTCCATTAGAAAATATACATTTGTATCTTAATATACTATCTATTTTGTCTTCCAGGTTCCAAAGGGAAACAAAAGGCCCAAATTGTAATTATTAATGGCTTCAGAAATACATTAATATTATCTATACTAAGAACATGTATAGAGGAATAGCATTGTAAGAAAAATTGTGGAGAAAACAGACTATTACATGGATTCATCAAAACTATTATTTTCTATCTTTCAGGAAAGAGGCTTTCAAAGCAGAAACAGTTTTAAGTTAAAGGAATCCATCTTTCCCCCCTTTTTAGAATAAAGGAAAAATTAAAGTTCTGGACATCTGAAAAGTCATATCCATTTGTACAAATAATTTTACTCCACAGTATATTTATCAAGGGAATGCATATTTGGTTGAGACTTAGCATCTTAATAGCATTGCCATGGTCACTGTGAAGTACATTTAAAAAATGAAAGATACAGTCCCTGCCCTCTAAGGACTTTTTATCCTGTTAATTTTAAAATTCTAGAAATAATACCAGATATGGTTTAAAATTAAAATGCATTTTATTTTCTTGGTGAAACATACTTGTAGACATTAATATTAAGCAAAGATACAATCCTGAATAATCTTTTTAGTTACATGGATGAAAATGGTCATCTTTATAATCCAGACAGCATTTACCACTAGAATAACCAAAAGAATAGCTGTTTTCCTCATTAGATTACTGGCTCACTAAATTTTCACTCAGAAAAAGACAGTCTCATTGACTTCTGTCATATTCCTTTTTACTAACTAGGACTATGTCCAACAGAAATGCAAGCCTATGTGCATTAAGGGATAGCATAACTATATTCACAGCAACATTATATGTAATGCAAACTGTAAGCAACCCAGATGTCCAACACAGTAGAATGCATAAATAAGTTGTCATTTATATAATGGAATACTACATAGCAATGAAAATGAACAGACTGTGTCTACATTCAACATCATAGATAACAAGTGAAAGAAACAAGACAAAAGAATATATAAAGTATGACCTCATTCCGTAAAGTTTCCAGACACACAACATTAAACTTCATGGTTGTATATGGTACATATGGATGCACATCCAAGTAGTAAACTGTAAAGAAAAGCAATAAATGATTACTTTAAAAGTAAGATTAGGCTGGGCACAGTGGCTCATGTCTGTAATACTAGCACTTTGGGAGGCTGAGGCAGGCGGATCACCTGAGGTCAGGAGTTCAAGACTAGCCTGGCCAACATGGCGAAAACCCATCTCTACTAAAAATACAAAAATTAGCCCGGTGTGGTGGTGCATGCCCGTAATCCCAGCTACTCGGGAGGCTGAGGCAGGTGAATCACTTGAGCCCAGGAGGCAGAGATTGCAGTGAACCGAGATTGCACCACTATACTCTAGCTTGGGTGACAGAGCGAGACTCTGTCTCAAAAAAAAAAGTAAGATTAGAACTTACTCAGGGAATAAGAATCGAGCTTGGAGAGAGGGTTGTGACTGGAAAGAGATCCACAAGACTTCTGACATGCTAGTCAAATTATTCTCTTCTCCTCCTTCTCCACCTACTTATTTTTACCATGGGTGGCAGTTACAAAGTGTATTAATTCTTACAACCATTTGTAAGCTGTACATGTCATATGTTATCACTTTCCTGTATGTTACACTTCATAGTAAAACATGTTTTTTAAAAAAAACCCAAGGGTTACTACACTAATACACACACACACACACACACACACACACACACACACACACATTCTAACTGGCTTCAAAGAGAAAAGAAAAAACCTTGATTTTATATTAGACTTCCCTTGTTCTCCTTCTCTTCTGCTGAGCACATTTTAAGTGGTCAAATGTACTTACCAACTAAAGAGATAAGAGTTTCAAAGTGCGTCAAAATGTACCATTCAGTGTCATGAGTGTTATTTGAGAGCTTCAAAGACTTATGTGGCTTTTTTTGGCTGATGGTGGAATTGCATGTATGCCTATTCTCTCTCATTGTCTGCTGACAACACTAACTGATATATGACTATGCAGAAGTAGTGCTTGAAAAAAAATGGGCATCTTCCTGTGCTTACAGCTGTGACACAGAAGCAGCTCAACTTTGATCTTACACCTATGGCCTGCCCCTAAGTTTCCTGCTTCCATCATTACTGTGATTCTAATCTTAGGAAAAGTCTGCCTCTTTGAAAAAACAAATATACAAACCTGAGCTAACCCAGCCATGTCAACCTATAATATTATTTATCTGACTTAAGCCTTAAACAACCAATTTTTCTCCATATTCCTGAATTAGTTGGGTACTAGGTTATTGTGTTACCAAATTAGCTCCCTTTCAACTGCCCTGAATGAAACCTGTAACAACTTCTAATTACTGGTGATGGGATATCCTTAGAGCCTCTTTCAGCAATTATCCCAATAAAAATCTTGGTTAACAGACTGACAATATCAAACTCTGACATATTACATCAGAAAGAAACTGAGTTGACCAATTTCCCATCTCTTTACTCCAGAATGGATTTTCTAAAGGAGCACAGAAAATCTATACAGCAATTTTATTTTCCCCTCTGCAATCATCGGTATTCTCTAGCTCCTGTGTAGGTCAAAATCAATTTAACATTTAAAAGTCCCTAAGGCCATGCACAGTGGCTCATGCCTGTAATCCCAGCACTTAGGGAGGCAAAGGTGGGAGGATAGCTCAAGCCCAGGAGTTCGAGACCTGCTTGGGCAATATAGAGATTCCATTCTCTGAAAAAAAGGGGGGGGGAAAAAAAAAAAGATAAAAATACCTGAATCTGGTCTATGTTCTCAGAAAGTTGAATTTTATTTTTCAAAATCGATACGACCTAGTAATGTTCTGGTGCAAACAATATTGAAGGCAATACAGCTCACTCTTTATCATCCAAAGGTTATCCATAGCATAGCTTACTTCAAGCAAATCTTGATCCAAAGCTTGGTAAAATAATTAACAATATTACTTAAGTCACATGTGGTCAACAGTCTGTCTACTTAATCTATCACCCAGAATCCAGGCCTTAAAGGCAAAATAATTATTTGTCTCTCTTTATTCTGGCAAAGATAAACATTGAATGAAAATGGGCATCTCTTTTTAGTCTGGTGCTTTATTTCAGCCTGAATTATACTTTTTCTCATTTTTTAAATAAGGTAAATAGGAATGACTTCTGCAAGGAGGAAGGATAAAAGAGATATAGAACAAAGATCTGGAACAATCTTATAAACTTACATTATTCTACTTAAATGATGTCTAAATTACAGCCTAATACTTGACTCCAAAATACTATGGCTCAAAGGATATTTCTCCAAAGTTAATTACATACTGACTGTAAGAACGTGATATGACAGAGCAAATATAGGCCATAACTGGTAACCCTATTCCCCAACATCACTGTTATAAATGGGGCATCTCTGAATTAGAGTTTCCCAAACTATCATGCCCACTCAAATACATATGCCAAGCCTCATTTCATACTGAAATTATGTCGGGATTAGTTACTATTTGGCTGATGCATACCATGTTTACTTTCACGTTTAATGAAATGAAAACTGACATATAGCATATAACATTTTCTGTGGGAGCAGAAACCAATGTGATCTAGGACAAAATGTAAACTTCTTACATTTTAAAAAAGCATTTTAACAAGAGGAATAAAAATACCACTTTACATTTGTGAGTAACTAGGATTCAAACTGAAAGTCCTCTGATTCCATGCCACAGCTGTCCTTAGTTTGCTTAATAATGATTTATCCAAAATCTTCATATGATAAAAGCAATTTTAGTAAGTAACTGTAACATCTCAGGCTTTTGTTTATCGTGGAGACAGACATGTATTCTCATTTTTTTCTACCCTCTGCCCCCAATAATAACTTATAGAATAAAATTTGAGTTAAAAAAGCCATGCATTTTCCAACCAAACATCTTCCCTGACAAATATTATTTGAAATTAGACTATAGCTATGTGCCTTCTTTTTCCACTCCTCAGTGGCAGTTAGTGGCAGAAAACAGATGATCAAAGCAAGAGCAGGATCTAGAATTTGCACATATTAGCATAGATTATTTTAATTGAATACAAGTCCAGAAATTACGTATAAACGGTTTCTAAATCAAATATGGTTTAAAATTAATGAAGTACTTATATTAGGTTGGTGCAATTACCAAAAACCACAATTACTTTTGCACCAACCTTATAGTAAGAAAGTTAATTCATTAGAGTTAAGATCACACCTATTCAGATAATCATAACCATCTAGCAGCTTCAATTGCAATATTTCTTTTATCTCTCCTAAGATACAGAGAGCAAAATCATTATTTTATTGGATTACTTTATTTTTTTAATTTTTAAAGACAATATGTGATTATTTGTTCAATGCTAGAGCTCTGAGTTGTGATAAATGCTATGTAAACAACGGTTGTTATATTTAAAATCATGCTTCCCTCAGTTTTTGGAGAGCCAGTGGTTGCTTAAATAAATAAGTAATGTGCTGTGTATACACAGAAAATAAAAATTTAAATACCTATCTTTGTGTCAAATTGTGTTTCTTTAAAGAAGGCAGATGGACAATTCTCACTCAACACACATAATACTTAGATATTTTAAAGTTGTTCTTGAACTCAAACAAGGATTCTAAAACGATCGTCCAAGCATGAAAAAAAAAATATCATCTTGGCACACCAGAGTTTCCTAAAACTACTGCATAAGAAACTAAAAATGGAAGACAAAAATCTTTGATTAAAACTTTTGTTATCAGGAAAAATTATAACAAATAATAATTACTTAACAAAATTTGCAGTAATCTACCTGTGGTCCTTGATATATTCATTGTTGCTTTTCAGTGATGGAATTCCCTCTCATTTAGTGGTCCTCTTAGGCTCAGATGTCCAGAGGTCTCTATGAATCAGGTGGAGGAAGATGATGGAGAAGCTGGATAGGAGAGAACATTGTGCCAAGGGCAGGGCTGGGTAGTGGAGAACATGCCACAGCTGTGCCCACTTAGAATCCTAAACACAGTTGTCTAGGTCAGTGGTTCCTAAGCTTGTCTACAAATAGGAATCACCCGAGGAGTTAAAGCTCTCCTGGCACCTATGTCCCACCTCGAGAAATAGTGATTTAATTGGTTTGGGATATGCCCTGGGCTTTGGCATTTGAGAGATCTCCAGGCAATTCTAATGTGCAGACAAGTTTGGTCACAACTGGTTTATATTATTTTATATTTTTGAAAAATTAGGTTCATGTCCATTTTAGTATGCTTCTTATATCAGTCTCAGGGTATCTGGGGAAATCTAGAGGACTACTCTAGAGGACTAGAATATTCCCATAACTGTAAATCCATGGAGGTAAACCAAGATTCAAAAGCAAAACTGCAATATAATTGATTTATCAATCATTGTCAAAAGGAGAATAAAAGTAGGAAATATAAAGGCATTAAAATAAGCTAAGATTTATAAAATGTTTCTTTCAGACAAGAATTATTAGTGTATGGATTTTTTTCTAAACTCAAGCCCTAGAAACATTCTTCTGTTTGCCACTCTAAAACCAGATGGAATAATCAGAGAACACTGTCTATAATAATCTGGGTTTAAGTAATGATCTGGATTTGTACGACCTAGTTCAACGTTCCACCTTATCAGATGGACCAGGGGCAACTGCTGGAATGAGGAAGAAGGAATTGGTATTACACATGAATAAACCTGTGGAGAAGCTAAGTTCATTAATGTTCTGTTGGCAGGAATCAAAATGACTTAGAAGCAGCAAGGCTGAATTACAGGTTTGATTTACTTAAGAGATACAAGTTATGTGGACTTCAGCATTTTTTTATACCAGCCTTTAGGCAGCCTTGATATTGAGACCTCATAATCCTTCCTTTCACAGTAAGATCCAGTTGTATTTCCCTGTGGCTTCTCCATTCTTGTGGGGGTATATGAGCTGTGAGTACAGAAGACATAGAATAGTTTTAAAAGGTCAAAAGTATCAGTTTATCAAAAGCAAACATTGGGAATACTAAATATCTCTGCTCCTTTTTTTGTTTTGTTTTTTGAGACAGTCTTGCTCTGTCACCCAGGCTGGGTGGCGCCATCTCAGCTCACTGCAAGCTCCTCCTCCTGGGTTCACGCCATTCTCCTGCCTCAGCCTCCAGAGTAGCTGGGACTACAGGCACCCGCCACCACACCCGGCTAATTTTTTTTGTATTTTTAGTAGAGATGGGGTTTCACTGTGTTAGCCAGGATGGTCTCGATCTCCTGACGTCATGATCTGCCCACCTTGGACTCCCAAAGTGCTGGGATTACAGGCTTGAGCCACGGTGCCCGGCCTCCTTTTTTTGGGGGGGGAAAAAAAAAAAGTAAGCCTCACTCATAACAGGTGAGTAGATTGAAACTGGAAAAAACATATATTTCAGTGTCAGGTTCACAATGGGAATATGTAGCTTCATTCTGATTCATGGAGCTAACATATCTTAAGTAGACAGAAGTGCTGAGCTGAATGTATTGCTCCTTTGACATGGAAACAATGACTAGATCATAATGGGGATATGTAGATGTTGCTTTCCCAGCCCTTCCCACCTCATGACACAATATAATCTGCTGTCAGTTCAAAATTCTACCAATAGCTGGGCAAACCAAGGCATTACCTGCTTATGTGGGGTAATGGTGCCTAAGAGAAGAGTATGGTGGGAGTGAACTGTAGCCAGCGGACAAAAATAGTAAAAAGCAGCATGCATGGTTCAGTTTTAAAGGCTTCTTTGGTTTAATGCAATGGAATGTGTTCCAAATGTCAAGAAAGCTAATTCTCAAGATCTTCCCAGTCTCACTGAAAGCTGACTGCAAATCACCAAAGCACCAAAATAGAAGGTAGTTGTCGATTATTTCCAAATACACCAAATCATCCACAAGAACATGCTCTTCTGACAAGTGACATGGCAACTGGGTTTTCATTTCAAGGGCCAACTGCAACCAGTTGTTTATTCTGAGGCTTTAAACATAACAGGTCCCAAACTGAACTGTTTCAGTTTCAGATGGAGGGTTCATTTCCCTCCGTCTTCTGCTTTTGTTTCCCCCATACTTGCTGCCAAAGTTAGTCTCCCACCTACGCAATCAGCAAACCAGAACTGGGAGTCATCCCGGGCTCCTCTGTTTCAGTGCCTCCCTCCACGTCCTAGCCATCGTAGATCCTCACTAGCAAATTCATTTACCCCTACTCTCCATTCCTTTGGCCACCACTATAGGTCGCCACCACTACAGGTCGTGTCCTCATCTTTCACCCCTCTGGAGTTTTTTCCTGACCCATTACTCAAACATGAGCATACCATCTCCCTGCTTATTCTCTGACAGCTGTGCACCTGTACTCTTGCTTTTCCTCTGCCTGGAATGTTTATTTCCCCAAGTTCTTGCTAACTAGCTTTTGATACCCTTAAGCTTAAGAAATGGCCTAATATTTTCTGTCAAACCTTTTCTGATTTATCAGGCTGAGTTGGGTGTTTCCTCTTCTGTGCTGCTTATAACACCTTGTAATTTCTTTCTTATATGTTGGTCTTCTCGCCTTATTTATGACAGGGAGCTCCACATCCTGCTCAATATACCCAGGACTCGGAAAGTGCTGAGTCCACTTGTGTTAAATCAGTGATTCCTCATTTGCCTACTGGAATTACCTGGGAAACTTCAAAAAATACCGAGGCCTGGACCCCACTGCAGACCAATTCAAGTGGAATTGCTCGGGGTGAAGCCCAGATACTTGTAGTTTTAAAAAACTGGCCAGGTGATTCTAATGTATAGACAGGGTTGAAAACCACTGTGCAAAACTATTGATCTCAAATGCGAGCTGAAGTTGTTCTCAAGAAAACAGGAAGTTTGATGGGCTTTTGCTTTTTGTTTTTTAAAGGACATTGTGTTAGTTATCTATGGCTGGGTAACAAATTATCCCAAAATTTAGTGCTTCAAACAGCCAGCCCTTCTCTCAGAGTGTCTCTGGGTCAGGAATCTGGGCACAGCTTAGTGGGTCCTCTGGCTCAGGGTTTCTTGAAGACTGCATTCATGGGGTGTCAGCCCAGGCTGGGTGCGGGGAGGAGGAGAGCTTGCATGTGACCTCACTCAAGTGGCTATTGGCAAACATGGCTCCTCACTAGCTGTTGGCCAGAAGCTTTCTTTGGCTCTCCTGCCTTTCATCAGGGCAGCTCATAGCGTGGCAACTGGCTTCCGTTAAAGTAAGCATGTGAGAGAACGAGGGGGTGAGCAAGGTGGAAGTCAGTTTGTCTATAACCTGGAAGTGACATCCATTGCTTTTTGCCAGATTCTGTCTATCAAAAGCTCTAACCCAAACTTGATAGGAGGGGATAATACAAGGGCACAAACACAAGGAAGACAATATTTTTGGGAGTCATCTTAGGCACTGCCTACCACAGACATTTAATGATGATACTCTGCCTAAAAACTAATCTACCTTAAAGGAATCCCAACTGGACCGTCTTAAAATTAGGAGCATGTACATCAATGGTTTCCTTGAAGAACAAATGTCATATGCTTTGGTAGAGATGAACTAAAAGTAAACTGACAGGTGTGCTTTCTAATAATAAATTTATATTTTTGTTTAATTAACTATAGCTGCATTAATTTAAGGCCATTTAGACAAGATAATATCAAGGCAGGCCAGCTTGCATAATTCCAGCCTTTACATGGCTTTATGAATTAGGTCAATGTGCTTTCCAAAGACTGAAAGTGTTCCTTCTTCTTTTCCCTAACATTTTCCTAGTTATACAAGTTCACAGAAAATAGGCCACTCTAAGGACTCAACACAAAATGTGGTTTTAGTAAAGAGCAGATACAGTAAATCTAAAGGCAAAATATCAAGCAAAATAGGCAAGTTGATGTACTGATACTAAGCTGATGAGAGTAATAAATTTTAAGTTTGCTGCTCATTTTAGAGGGGCAAGATAATGTATTGAACAACACTGAATACTGATGTTACTAACTATAAGCCTTCCTCAAAGTCCTATCAATACTAAAAGATTCATTTATCTGTGGAGTGCTCAGCATTTAATGCTAAGAATACAAGTTAGAAGTGCTTAACAATATCCAGCAAAGTGATACAAACTACTAAAAGTGAAAAGAAACCCTTATGAGGGCACAAATGACTTGCAATCTTAAAACCTGATGTTGACAGGGCATTTACACAAAATCCTAAACTGAATTTATATTCCAACTAAAAAATGCCATCTCCTAAAATCAATTTGGTTTTGGTGCAGAGAGAAAGCACTGGCCTTCCAGATTCAAAGTACTGCTTTTGATAGCACCTTTTCCCTTGAATCATTTTCTAAATATTTGTTCAAAAATATCTGCAGCTTGTAAAACCTGATGGGATTTTTAAAAGGATATGATCATATTGCACACTTATAATAGATGTAACTGAGAATTGTGCTTTAAGTACTTTTTGCATGCACAGAAATTACTTATGAACAATCTGTTGTAGTTTGCTTTTAAAAAGATTAAACAGCACCATTGGGGGAAATCTGCCCTTTCTTTCAGCTGAGGTGGCAATTCTCAGTGACATGATTATAATCACTAAGACCTGGAAGATAAAGCCATGATCGGCTACTATTAGCCAACATAAACAATTCCGTGTCAACCACTGTTAGTTACAGTAGATGTGAGGATTAAAGCCAGTAACCTAAAGATTGCCGAATCCCTACAGCCCTTTAACAAGCCTCTGAACCATCCAGATAGGGTTATTTGGGGCTTAAGTGTGAATATGTTAACCTTATTTAAAAGATGGCATTTCAGCTGCCAAACTGAAAGACAAATGAAACAGACAGGTCACTCCAAAACCTGGTAAGCTTTCTTTTCACAGTAGTATGAATGAGCAATTCTAAAATTACTTTCTGTGTATTCTAGTCATGAGCACATAAATAAATATTTTGAGGATAATGGCAGCCAGGTTTCTTTCTGTTAAAGGAATTATAAATATGGAAAAGGGGGAAACTAGAAAGCAGCATTGGACTAGAGTTGAAGATATCAGTACAAATTCGTGGTTTTTAGTAGCTAGAAATAAATAGAAGTATTTTTGTATGTATCCGTCTGCTGAGGGACTACAAGCAATGACATACCAGTAGCAATGAGCAAACCTGGCACTCAGTAGATATTGGTTCCTGAATACCATTCCATGTGGAAAGGAAGCAGAGCTCCTTGGAGAAATAGCTAATTACAGGGCTAGAGTGGGAACAGTACAAGATGAGCCTGGAAACATCTTGTACCCAAAAGCAAGAAAGTCCCCAAAGAATGATGAGGACACAAGTAAAGGACATAGACATACTGGGGCTCCCATTGGTCAAAACTGGGACAGTTAGAACATAAAAAGAAGTAACAACAGTATTTGATTTGTTGACTAAGAATCCATGAGTCCATTCTGTTATAAACAAATGAAAAAATGAATGGGGGAGAAAGGAAAACGCTTTCTTTCAGTAGAATGTCAACTAATAAATATTGAGTTAGAAAAATTAGTCACTCAAGTATAGGGAGGAGGAACAGGTTTAAGTGTCCCATGGTAAAGCATTCAGTCTCTATAGTAGCCAGTGACATGACAGTGCTGTTTCTCAATGGGGATACAGTTCTCTGCTGCAGATGGTATCACCTTGCTCCCGAATCTCAGGAGCCTATGTTATGTGTCTTCCACTGGACTTGCCATAAATTCCACACTGCATCTTTTCCCACCATTGACACACTAGGGTCTGCTGGGTCATATGATCCAAGTGTCAGGGCTGCTTATACCTGAAGCCTGGAACTGTTGCAGAGCCCTTTCCTGCTCTGGGCCCTGTTCAGAGCTGGTGGCCTTCCATGTCACTTGGTGTATGATGAGCTGGCTCATTACTTTTAGATGTGGAATGTGTTGCCTCCAGAACCCAAAGGGGCCTACCAAGTGCTATACTTCCTTATTGGTGTAGAGGCTGTAAGATGCAGCAATTTGTCTTTCACTTCGGAGAGGATATCTCGACACTGCTTTGAGCACTGGACCTCTAAAAACTTTACTAATGTGACTGGTCTCTGAATCTTCAGTGTCTATCTCCCATCCTCTGGCATTCATGTATCTTACCAAGGCCTTCACCATACTAGCTATCTCTTCCTCATCCTGTCCTATAAGTAGGATGTTGTCAATAAACCAGATCAGTGTGGTGTTCTGAGGGATTAGATGGTCCAGAGTTCTTCATATTATGACTGAGGGTCAGAGTTAACATAGGCTGAAGCAAAACTCAGCCTGAATATTTTTGTCTGTTCTACATGAAGGTGAACTATTTCTGATCCTGTTTTCCAACTGGAATGGTATAAAATGCATTTAGCAAATCAAAGATTGCATACCATGTATCTGTATTGATCTGCTCTAGCAATGAGTCCAGCACAGCAGCTGAGAGCAGGATTATTCTTTGGTTAAGTTAGCAGTAGTCTATAGTTACTGTCTAGGATGTATTCAGTTTCAAGGACCAGCCTGCAAATTAAAAGATATGACTGGGACCACCACTCCTCCATCTTTCAGGTTTTAAATAGTGGGACTAATTTCTGTCATTCCCCCAGGAAACAATATTGTATCTGATTTACTATCTTGGCAGGAGTGGGAGGCAGTTTCAGTGTTTTACTTAGCTCTCCTCACTAAGACAGCTTAGTCCACAGACCGAAGCACCCTTAAAATCTAATCCCAAGAGTGCTCCCCTGGTTCTTGTGAATACGTCAGCATGTCCCAGCTGGGTTATGTTGGGATTTAATCTTAGTTACTGGCTTGGCAGCCAGGAAAGGAAGTAGGGGAAGTTGGAGAAGGTGGGAGAAAGGGCTACTGCCTTGTGGCAGCCAGCTTCCGTATCTTCTAGCACAGCAGACATACTAGACCAGAGGGTCCAGAGGGAGCTGCAGGGGCATCCATCCAGACCCCATTCCATGTTCAGGATCCCAGGTTTCTCTACATTAATAGACCTGCCTGGTCTAAATATTCAGTGCTCTGTCTCTGGAGCTCTGTGACTCTTAACAATTAGCTATTGAACCTGTGGTTCAGCTGAATCTGTCCTACAGGTAATAAAGGCCTCTTTGTAAGTTACCACAGAGCCTCTCATATTTAGCTATTAACTGCTTGTGAACAGTCCCATTTCTTATTTTCCATTTGCAGTGTTTAAATATGTTAGCAATAACCAGCCAACTCTGCTGTCTTTGCAAGCATTTTCAAATGCCTGTATCACACTTAGCACCATTATTTCCCTCTATTGGGACAGGGTTCCAAGTCAACACTGGTGCAATTAAGCAATTAAGCCGCAAAGTTATGCCAGGGATTATGAATGTTCCATCTACCAACAAGGGTGACATCTTCTCGGTCAGGTAATGGATGGGACTGTTACCAGAAGCAGATGCCAAGTTGGGACTAAATGTGCAGTACTTTTTATTAGGGAAAACATCTGTGAGAGAAGATGGTGAAGCAGCTGGGAAAGAACTGGTGGACTATCACACTAGGATGCAAGTCTGACCCCAAATGTAAGAGAGAGTAAAGGAAGGTTGGGTGGAAGTGTATCAGGCTGCCATGTAGCCTAAGGAAGGCTTGGCAAAGCAATGGGGATGTCCTTGAGCCTAAATTAGCTATCAGAAGAGTCTTGTGTCTCCTAGAATCTCTATGATGCTCAGTTGCTGAACTGTGAGAAAAGCAAGGTCTTAGCACAAACATAGTGATGGATTTCACAGCACAGCAAGCAGCTGGGGCCCTTGGCGAATTTAGCTCCCTGTAGTTGGGGGTCTGTGAGGTACATTCTCATAGCAGCAGCATCCTAGTAAGAGGCAGAGCTGGGATTCAAACCAGGTAGTTTGGTTTGAGTCTATACTCTCAACTACTGAACCAGAAGACGTGTCTTGGAATTACAGAGGTCTGACATAAATCTATCATGCAGAAGATTTGTAAGGAGCCTGGGCCTGACCAGTAGGATCTCTAGGATCCTCTAAGGAGTTTGTATCTCATTCTACAGACAATAATGTGGGGGATACAGGGTGGGGGCACATCACAGATAATGTATAGGACTATATTCCATATGCATTATATACATGCATGAATAATTTACAGGCCCATGTGTAGCTTTGAGTTCTCTGTGGTATAAAAGGATTAGCAGGTTTGAAGACAGATGCAACAAAAAGTGATTCCTGTACTGCATATATGATAAGATGTGCAATGCTACATATATGGTAAAGTGGTCCAAAAAGTGCTGACAAAGCATTCATAACTTCTAGGGTATAAAAGTTTGAAAAAAAGGACCAAGACAAATTCATTTTCTATAACTCTTTACAAAATCATACTGTGGTACAAGGCAATCAAAAATTCACTGAATTTTTACTATTTAAAAATTTTTACTAATTATTTATTTATGTTTTTGAGATGGGAGGTCTCGCCATATTTCCCAGACTGGTTTCGAACTCTTGGGTTCAAGGGATCCTCCTGCCTTGGCCTCCCAAATTGCTGAGACTACAGGTGAGAGTCACCATGTCTGGCCACTATTTACTACCAGTATTAAAATTTCTACCATTTTTACACAGAGGCATTATTTCTACTTAGGCTGTCAAATCTGCATTTACAGGCTAAATGAGGAACTTAACTACTATTTATAATATTAATTACATGACAATCTGTGTAAGCTACCAAAAATCACCTTACAAATCAGTTCTACAGAATACAACCTTTTTATTATCAAAAGGAAGTTACATGGTTATTAATTAGTATCACAATAAACAGGTATTAACACTATTTTATGGATATAGGAATCTAGGCACAAAAATAAAGTTTCCTTGACCCACATAATGAGATAAAATATGAACCCAGAACTAGAGATTACATCAGATTCCTATACACCTATATTCATTAACAGTAGAACTCTACAATTGTGGCATAGTCCTACAACAGAATATTAAAACACAGAGATAAAAAAATCAAAAAAAAATTGGTCCAACTTTCTGTCTGAAGGCAGGAATTATTATTATCTGCTTATTACAGAGAGTGGAAAATTAGTTGATCAAGGGCAAATCTAAAAATTTAGGAAAACTTCAAAGCCTCCAGAAACTCCTCAAACTTGCCAGTATTACTTATCCTACTTCAAGAAGACATATATGAAACAGAATGGAGTTCCTGATTTCAGACTGTTCCACTTCCTTACTTTAAGCCAGGAAGCCTAAAAACATAAACTGAACTCAGCAGATGCAATTAGAAATTTGGGACCAGGATGTCTTTAAGTGAGGGACCAGGATGTGTAAGTGATGGTTTAGGAAACTATATTTATAGCCTGGTACCATTAAATTTTTGTTCACTTTTTCAAGTAGATTCCAAATATACACATTATACTCAGAGCTTTTTAAAGACACAAACTAGCTTTCAGAATTAGACTTTGGCATGCAATTCTAAATGATTTCTTATGTTCCATAGTTCTGAATGAGAACTAATGGTTCTGAATAGTTATGAGATTTAAAAATAAACATAAAAATTTGGATCGGTGGGAGAATTTTACTTGTAACTACTTGTTACATATCAGGGGTCTCTATGTAAACTTCTGAGATTCAAACACTTTACCTACAGGCAATCTGTACCCCACCATATTTCACAAGGGATTGCAATGTCTTCCTATGTGAATATACACAATAATGATAAAGGATATCTGTTCTAGGAAAAGCATATTTAAAAAGAAATGCAAGTATACAGTATACAGCATGAATGTTAAACATGAATTTCAAATTTGGCTTGAGCTTCCTGACAAAATTTTCACTATCAAAAACTGGCTTCCGAAACTATTCTAAGAATCACATACTAATATATCTTACATGGGACTTTATATAAACGATACTGAGGCTGGGTGTGGTGGCACACACCTGTAATCCAAGCACTTTGGGAGGCTGAGGCAGGAAGATCATTTGAGGCCAGGAGTTTGAGACCAGCCCTGGCAACACAGCAAGACCCCATCTCTAATAAAATTAAAAAATTAAAAAATTAAAGGGCACAATATGACACAGAGGACAATATCCTTGACAACATCATATTGCAAATCCAGTTAAAAATTTTTGCATGGTTACTTTAAGCAGTTAGCTTAAGTGAAGGTGGAAGGTCCAAATTAAAATGCTACTTGGTGAAGGCAATTGTGCTAGGGGCTGCTTTTGCAATACAAAGTTTTTACACTGAAGGCTTCTTAAATGTGAATTAGTCTTCCCAATGGGATAGCAATTCTAATTTAATGGCTAGGAAAACCCAGTACAGACATAAAAAGTTACTTGACATAGCTAAAAATCATTTAGGGACAGGCCTAACATTTGATCCTTTAGATTCAGCCAGAAAGTTCAGGGTCTCTTATAATTTTAGCAGGACTACAACCCAAGGCTTCAGATTTACTGGACATTTTGCTCCTCCAAAAGGATGGCCACTAACTACAGGGAATTAGTTTGCAGCATGTGCATGTATGGTGGCATTCTGGAGATTAAGCATTGTAAATATGAAGTCTTGGAGTTAAAAAAGCACACACCCAATTTTCAGTATTATGTCAACAAATATAAACTACCCAAAACAGCAATATATAATCACCTATATTGACTATGCTCAAAAAACACACTGAATTGGTTTTAAAATGGCAATGGCCATGGGAAGCAAGGAATTATCAACAAGAGAAGCACCTGCTATCTAATCTTTCTCCCATAATCTGCGTTTGGAATCACAGGCTAGAAAGTATCTAGTGAGGGCATCTAGTCTGCATACACACTCTTATCCCATTTTCAAAGATCTCTATTTAGATCTCTAGTCTAGCTTGCTCTTATCTTAAATCGTAGCACCTACAGCTTAGGACTAATTCCTTTTATCAATGAAAATGATGAATCACTACTTTCCTGTAAATACTTTTACAAAGTTGGAAATCATTAAGTAACTAGTCTTCTCTCATTAACAAGATAACTACAATTATTTGAACCTTTCCCCAAACATTAATCTTTAGACCTCTTCCTACTAGGATATCTCATCACTTTCCAAACATACTTCAACAGTTTGGTACTTTATTATGAGCTTCACAAATATCCAGAATTTAAATTATTTCATAATTCCTCCAAATATTCTCAGTTTTATTTGTAAGCAACAATGCTATATCATGAAATCAATTATTTAAAACAATGTTCTAGGTATTGGGGTAACTGACCTCATATAGCTTACATTCTAGTGGGAAAAACAGACAGTGAACCAGTACACAAGATATCAGATTGAGGTAAAGAGGGGTGAAGAAGCCTTTTATAATAGGTACCACTTCATTTGAAACCTCTAGGAAGGCAGTAGCCCTGCAAAGATATGAAAAGAATCTTTTAAGCAATTTTTGGCTAATGAAGGTTTAACGAGTTATTCTGCTATATATTTATATGCATTCCTTCCAAATTATATAACCTTGTACTGCTCCCTATTGAATCTTATTGTTCTTATTTTGAAGGCTAATTCTATCTTTTACAAGCTTTTCATTATCTCCTTTAATTGGAATATTCCAAAAGTTTAAGATGCATGTCTTCTAATTTAAACAAGCATTTCTTAATAATATTAACTAACATTTAGTTTAGGAGGTGTTTCTGCCAAGTAACACTTAATAGTAGTAGGAAAAATAACAACGGAAAGAACTTATGGGATTGGCCTAAATGAGTTTTCCAGAAAATAATTTGGTCACACTTTGCAGGGAAAACAGGCTGAAACAGGCAGAGTATGACCCATTCAGAAGATGAGGCTAATGGGACCATGAACCACTGATGGGTTGGTCTAATAGCAGTGAAAGAGCCCAACAGATAATTGAGAGGTTTATAATGTCATGGATGTGGGATGAAGAAGCCAATCAACTGGCAAGGTTGGAAAAAACCTTCCCCAGCACATTAGCTCTCTGAGACATGCTGCCACCACCTGGGCAATAGGCAATTCTGAAGTTTGGGGGGATTTTAGTTACTATCCTTTAACAATTATAGAATCAGAAAACATACTTTCATTTTATAAAATCAGCATTTTTTTGTCAAGAAAAATGAAAGACAAACAATGCTGATTTCATAAAATGAAAGTATGTTTTATGATTCTACAATTGTTTTGTGTTTTGATTGGAAAACAGCAGTGATTTGGCCAGATAACTTAAAAATCCTGCTTTATTTTTAAAGTCTCTGGTTCCCTATCTGTAAAATTAGTATAAAAATACAATCCTGTGGGGTTTAGTTTCAGGATTAGTGATAATAAGTGTGAAGCACCTAACCCAGCACCTGGTACATACTAAGTACTCAATAAGTAGCTTTTTTTTGAGACAGAGTTTTGCTCTTGTTGCCCAGGCTGCCAGGCTGGAGTACAGTGGCGCGACCTCAACTCACTGCAACCTCTGCCTCCCAGGTTCAAGCGATTCTACTGCCTCAGCCTCCCGGGTAGCTGGGATTACAGGCACGTGCCACCACACCCAGCTAATTTTGTATTTTTAGTAGAGACAGGGTTTCTCCATGTTGGTCAGGCTGGTCTCAAACTCCCAACCTCAGGTGATCTGCCCACCTCGGTCTCCCAAAGTGCTGGAATAAGTAGCTTTTTTTTTTTTTTTTTTTTTTTAATGGAGTTTCGCTCTTGTTACCTAGGTGGGAGTGCAATGGCACGTTCTCTGTTTGCTGCAACCTCCGCCTCCCAGGTTCAAGCAATTCTCCTGCCTCAGCCTGCCAAGTAGCTGGGATTACCGGCATGCGCCACCACGCCTGGCTAATTTTGTATTTTTAGTGGAGACGGGTTTCACCATGTTCATCAGGCTGGTCTCAAACTCCCGACCTCAGGTGATCCACCCGCCTCTGCTTCACAAAGGGCTGGGATTACAGGTATAAGCCATTGCACCTGGCCACAATAAGCAGCTTTAAAAAATAGTATTCTTCTTCAGTATAAACTTTCAAATATCAATAAAATCTGATTATGCTAAAAAAAAAAAAAAAATCACTGGCTGGGCACAGTGGCTCATGCCTGTAATCCCAGCACTTTGGGAGGCTAGGCAGGCGAATCACGTGACGTCAGGAGTTCAAGACCAGCCTGCCCGACTGATAAAGACCCGTCTCTACAAAAAATACAAAAATTAGCCGGGCATGGTGGTGCATGCTTGTAGTCCCAACTATTCTGGAGGCTGAGGCAGGAGAATCACTTGAACCTGGGAGGCAGAGGCTGCAGTGAGCCGAGATAGTACCACTGCACTCTAGCCTGGGAAAAAGAGCAAGACTCTGTCTCAAAATAAATAAATTAAAAAAATAAATAAATAAATATCCCATAAATATGCCTATTAAGAAATGTATTTACATTATGTTTCAATGGAAGTAAAAAAACCTCACAAAATAAAATTTAGGGACGAAACTAATTCCATCAAAGTAAGGTGCAGGTGAGAGAACTCTCAAAGTCTTTTAGACAAGACTCAATTGTTATTATTAAACTATATTATCATCTTTAATATTATCTGAATCTTATTCTGGTTTCACTACTTACAACTTTGACATGGGTTAGAATGAGATGTAATTTTGTGCCAATCAAGGGAAAAATACTTCTTAAGCAAAAATATGGCATGTGACTGCCACAGGACTTCCATTCTCAATAGAAAAAATAATTTTATAAGGCTCTACTTGTAAAATATAATTGCAATAGAGGACACTAGTGCTGAAGAGGCTGGTGGTATGACATACTACACAGGAATTATCTTATGCAAAGGCAGGCCCTACTTCATTAACAGCATAAGGTTTAGTTAATTTGGCTAAACTTACATGAATAAGATCTCATTTCTTAGAAGTAAATAAAGCAGACCTTATTTCCTTGTTTTTCTAAATTGGTATTCTGACAGACATTTGAGAGAGAATAAAAACCTGATTAAGGATCTTTTCAAACAAACAAATAAGATCTTGGCCTGGAACCGTGGCTCACACCTGTAGTGCCAGGACTTTGAAAGGCAAAGGCAGGAGGATCACTTCAGGCAAAGAGTTTGGGACCAGCCTGGGTAACAGAGTGAAACCCTGTCTCTAGAAAAAAATTTTAAAAAATTAGTTGGGCATAGTGGCATGCATCTGTAGTCCCAGCTACTCTAGAGGCTGAGGTGGGAGGATTGCTTGAGCCCAGGTAGTCGAGGCTGCAGTTAGCTGTGATGGACTCACTGTACCCCAGCCTGGGTGACTTGGTGAGACCCTGTATCAAAAAAAAAAAAAAAAAAAGAAAAATCACTGAAACTCGTTCTCTCTCGTTGGGCTTGACTTCGAACTGAATACAGTAAGCAGAAAATTAACATTGGTCATAGTTTTTAAAAATAATGAGTATGCTAAGCTGGGCATGGTGGCTTGTGGCTGTAGTCCCAGCTACTCAGAAGGTGAGGAGGGAGGATCCCTTGAGCCCAGGAGTTCGAAGAGGCAGTGGGTTATGATTGCACTACTGCATTCCAGCTGGGCCAGACCAAGACCATGTTTAAAAAAAAAAAAAAAAAAAAAAAAAGGCCAGGCGCAGTGGCTCACGCCTGTAATGCCAGCACTTTGGGAGGCCGAGGCGGGCGGATCACGAGGTCAAGAAATTGAGACCATCCTGGCCAACATGGTGAAATCCCATCTATACTAAAAATACAAAAATTAGCTGGGCGTGGTGACGTCCGCCTGTAGTCCCAACTACTCGGGAGGCTGAGGCAGAAGAATCGCTTGAACCAGGGAGGTGGAGGTTGCAGTGAGCCGAGATCGTGCCACTGCAGGACAGAGGCTCCATCTCAAAATTAAAAAAAAAAAAAAAAGACCTTAAGAAAACTTGCAATAATGTTTCTATCAAATACCTTACTATGTTATTTATTTAGGTAAGAAAAATGACCAAATCCAGTCCAATTTACAGATTTTAAAGCTGAAAGGGCATTGGAGATTGCCTAGTATGCTTTCCACATATATAAGTGGAAACACACTCAGAGTGATTTATCAGAGTATACATATCATTACTGTACCGAGACTGTGAATCTCAGTTCACGAGCTCAGACTCCTCATTATGGAAAGTAGTTCACAGTATTTGAACCAATCCTGACACCACCTTTAGTTAAGGCAATGCAGATTGCAGTAAGGAGCTCCACTGTGGCAACCCCTATGCTGTTCTTGGTCTTGCAGACTGTCCTGTAACTTGAAGCTAGATAAGCAAACTTAGATTGTAAAGGCATGGTCTAGATCAGCAGTCTCCAACCTTTCTGGCATCAAGGACTGGTTTTGTGGAAAACAATTTTTCCATGGACGGGGAGGGGGCATGCTTTCAGGATGAAGCTCTTCCACCTCAGATCATCAGGCATTAGATTCTCATAAGGAACACACAACCTAGATCCCTCACACATGCAGTTCACATTAGGGTTCGCACCATGAAAATCTAATGATGCTGCTGATCTGACAGGAGGCGCAATTTAGACAGAAATGCTCACTCACCCATCGCTCACCTGCTGCTGCGAGGCCCTGTTCCTAACAGGCTGCAAACCAGGTACCAGTCCATCGTTGGGGACCCCTGGTCTAGATTACAGCTGAAGAGCTACAAAGGCTTTCTCCTTATTTGCCCTTTCTTCCTGCCCAAGACTTCCATGCTTTTAACCAGGGATGCAGCACTCCAAGTATCCAGAGGCAGTAACTGGGAAAATCATCTATCATGATTAAAATAAAACATGCCTTGGCCTCTGGAACGAAGGATGTTAAAATAATACATTCTGACCACATCTTGGATTCACGACTTGGAGAAGTTTTAGAAAAATCGGTTATCTCAAGTAAGTATTCAGTGCACACAATCCAGTGACTGAGTCTGCTTTTTCTGGCTACTACAGGTACAGGCTAGGCCTAAGCAGCATAGGCTTTGAAACTATAATCCAGGTTTTCAAATAAAAAGGGGTAAGAAAACAACTGCTGGTAATACATCTCAAACATTAACATATGCCCAACGGACAGTATCGTAGATCGTTAGATTATCTGCCAAAAGTCTGTTCCCTGGTAAATAACAGTTATTGTTGTTTTACCTAAACTAGTTAAACATGTCGCAGCTTGCTCCTGAAAGAGAACATTATATCGTCTTTGGAGAATCAAACAGTGAAGAGGTCTTGCAACATTTGTCAGAGGTAGTCAAACAGTGCAAGCAATCACAAAATTTGGTCACCAACCAAACCAGAGCTAATCTTTCAGTTCCCATAGATTAGAAGACAATATTAACTCACCCTTTTTGCATGTTGACTTTTGCATCCTTTTATTTGTGTATTGAAAGAACAAGCACCTCTATGGGAACTCTATGCCCTGACAGTTTAATTATCAAGTTTACTCTGGGCAGGTATTGATCATTCTTTCGTGAAACGAATTAGGTACTTAAATTAAAAACAAACAACAAAATCCCCCTTTTCACATAGCATGGCAGCATGTCCCTTGGTAACAAGGTTGAGTGGATCCACCAAGGCCCCGCAGCTTGCCTCCTTTACGTAAGGATGTAACTATTGCCCAACCAGAAGAGAGAGGCGTGGAGTGGGATGTGAACCAGGATGAACTCGTCGGAATCGTCAAGGGTCGTTGTGTGACCCTTACCTTGACTTCGGGCGGTTTGTGGGAACCCAAATGCTTTCTTGCCGCAGCTCTTTGGTCTGAGTTTCTCTCAGCCAAACACCTCACCCACCCGGGACCCTCCAACTGTCCGGCTATAGCAGGGGATGGGGGTTGTCTTCCGATCGACCTCGGGAGACAAAGGCAAAAGTTCCTAGCTGCTTTGGAACCTCTCCTCGAGTCCTGAAGCCGCTCCACGCCTCCTCGCCCATCACTTGGTCCCCGCAGGACGTGGCAGTCTCGGGTTCAAGCCTGGAAAGGAGCCCGGGTGCCGTCACCCGCCCCGCGCGGCCTCACCTGCCGCTCCCCGGAAATCTCAGCGCCACCCTGTCCCCGCCCCCCACCCTCCCTCGTCCTCCAACTCGAGGTCCCAAGACCCACACAGCAATGGCGCAGCCGGAAACCGGCTCCTAGACTTCCTAACGCCCGGCTGGCGGTTCGGGTCGTCTGTGGGCGGGACGCAAAGGCCGCGACTTCCGCCTTCCTGCTTCCGGTCTGGCGGTGAGTGGGGAGTGGGATCCAAGCCCCTGGGGCGAGGTAGAGGAAGCTGGCGGCTACCGCTTCCGTGGTTTTCTCCTGGTGTCCAGCAGAAACGGCGGCGGCCCCTTGCGCCAATCCAGGATTCCCCAGGACCCTCGGCTCTGCGCGACAACGGGCCCGCGCTTGCCAAGGCCGAGGGGCAGGAGTGAACGTGGCCCCCGTGGGTCTGCGGCCCGGATAGGGTAAGGAGGGAAGAGTGAGCAGCGGAGAAACGTAAGAAATGAGGGAAAGACAAAGGAGCAAGGGAGAAACTAAGAAATAAGGGAAAGAGAAAGGAGGAAGTGCGGACGGCCGCCAAGTGTTACCAGTTGCAGCCGCAGGGGCCACGCGGGTCTGGTTGGGAGATCGAGCCGGGTCGATCCGTTTTGGGCGGAAGAGTAGGATTTATTCCTGAAAGTGTGGAGGCGCGGGTGTTTGGGTCTGAAGTTGAGGTGCAGGGAGATGTGTGGCCTGTGGACCATGACTCTTACTGCAAAAGTTCTTTTGCTTATCTCTGAAACTTACATTGTTTATTCGCTACTGGGCTGGAGAAGGTGAAGGCAGATCGATCTGAGTAGTACCTAATTCTGACTGTATGGGTGAGGTCTTATGAAGTCCGGGAGCTAAGATATTTAACGTATTAGGCACTTTCATGTGTGTTCAGTTGAAAATCGTGGGAAAGATATATTTAAAACCAGTCATAGTTTTCCTGGGGTAATGGGACTGTGGGTGAATTACTATAATTTGTTTGGTTATGTCTTCTAATTTTTTAAGTAAAGGACACAAATTGTATGATAGACCCAAAAAAACCTTTAAAGAGTAAGATGAGGTGTTTGATTTTGTAGTGGTGTACCTAATCCAGTAAATGAATGAATGGCAACATTTTTAGTATAGAAAGTTGAAAATCTAGGAACGGATATACTGTGTAAGTCAGTGAGCCAACTTGTCTTCTATATGTCAATGAACTAAAAAAATTTTATTATTGAAATAACTAACTTAGTAAAATACTTGATTTCCAGTAATTAGGATTTTCTTACAGGGCACTTGCAATTGTGGTAAATTCAAATGAGGAAGAAACATATTAAGTTACTATAATGGATAGGCAATTTTAGATGTCATATAGATTGCGTATATACAATATAGACATTTTCCATTTAAAATTTTATTACAATTATCCTGAAAGTTGTGACTTAAATTTTGTTTTATTTTTTGTATTCTTTCCAGCTAGCCAATTGTACAGAATTTAAATCATCTCTCAGATGTGTACAGTAGAACTCAAGAAGACAGACTACCAAGGGTCATCTGAAGTCGTGATTGGGTCATTAATAATACCAGGACAAAGTTAGAGATCACTACTCAAGCATAAGGTAGATAATTTTTAAAAAAATTCCAGTTGAAATCGTAAGTGGATGTATATACCTCATTCCCTACCCAGGTATTCTAATTCTCCACTTTGAATAGAGGTTGACACAAACATGAAAGGTAGAAAAGCCTCTGGAGCAAAATAGAAAACATCACTCAAGTCACATAATCCTCATTTGCCAGATGTCTTTTCCTTACACTCAAAAAGGAACAAAACACATGGCATCTTGTTAAGGCTACTTTTCTCATTTATTAAATTAGGCTTATTCCAGCAGAGGTCCTCAAAGCTGAAAGGGCATAAAATAGCACAGTACTTTTTGCTGCTTTGGCATATTAATGTGATGTCATGACTCCCTTACCCTCCCTTTCCCATTCCTGGAAATAGCCATCTCTCCTTCTCTGCGAGTATTGCACATGCTCTGTGGCTTGTCCTTTTCAAACACCAAATTTGCTGATTTGTATTTTTGTTAATTAGTAATACTAAGGATATGTCAAAAAATGACAAACTGTGTTCAGCTCTTAATGACCATAGAAAACTCAAGATTCTTATGAAAGCCTCCTGCTAAATAAAGTTTGTCTTCCATATAGGAGGCATGTGAGAATGCATAGTCCTTATGACAGAGTCACATGGCTTTTTAAAATCTTCTATAACTTTACATCTTTGAAGTGTCACTATTCTGGTTGTCCTAGATGAATTACTTTTTCCTAACTGGAAATACTAGTCCTTATTACAGTAGTACTAATTAGTACTTTTTAAAAAAGCAAACTGAGTGATAATGGAATCATGAGTTAACTGGTTGTGTGAGGAAACTTTTTCAAAATTTGACTAACCACAGTCTTTCTCCTGTTTTTTCCCTCTGTGTTCTCCACCCACCTTCTCCAGCCCCAGTTTTCATAAGACTGCAGTGAAGATGTTTGATATAAAGGCTTGGGCTGAGTATGTTGTGGAATGGGCTGCAGAAGACCCATATGGCTTCCTTACAACTGTTATTTTGGCCCTTACTCCACTGTTCCTAGCAAGTGCTGTACTGTCTTGGAAACTGGCCAAGATGATTGAGGCCAGGGAGAAGGAGCAGAAGAAGAAACAAAAACGCCAAGAAAACATTGCAAAAGCTAAACGACTAAAAAAGGATTGAAGGACTGAACAGGCTCTGCAACCAGAGGAAAATCATTTGGAAAATTATGCAGCTTTGGAAGAACCCACGAAAGTTTCTTCTTTGGATTTCTTGACAGTATTATTTAGTGACCAAATGGAAGAATCATGTTAGTTCTGACCTCAATACTATAGTAACTTTTAGGCTTGGGTGTAGAAGTTTGTAGGTTTCTATTGACAGTTATTATAAATTATCATTTACTGTGGTACAAATTCTTTATAATTGGCTTAGTCATTTGCCGCTTAGCAGTTTACTGAAATGAAAACATCCTGTGGGGAAAAGTGACTTTAGATTATGAACTCAATTCAAATGAACTCTATTTAAAATGGGGTCCTGTTTTGGACAAAGGAAATTAAGAATGTAAAAGTCAGAACTGTCTTGTTTGAGGTAAAAGTGTGCTTTGGCTTAAAAGAGATACAGTATATTAATTACGTCTTTTATTATTATTGCTTATTTCTTAGAATCATTTCCGGCTTTCTCAAAACAAAATAATATTAATCAATGAGTACTTCTATTTGCTGCATTTTTCTTATAGCCTTTGAGACAGCTGGTAATTATCAAGTCATTTTGCATTTTTTAAAACAATTTTATAAAGCATTCTCTTATCTTGACTATGTAGAATACCACCTACTGGATAGAACAATTTCTGTACTCACAAACACTGCCATTTTCTTAGAGATGGCTTGTTGAGAGGAGTAACACTATGGTTTAAAGCTTGCAGTAAAAATGCCAAACACTGTAGTACTTTGGAACCGGTTTATTCTTGTGCTAAGCAGAACTGTAAAACAGTTAAAATGTCTTATCAAGTAATTCGCTGATTATATAGACACCACTTTTGTATTTTATTTCATTCTTTGTTTTAACTCATGTGGTAGTGATATTTAATACTTTCTGATCAAACAGTTTCAAAGTAAAACTTTAAATTTCACATTTCTTTTAAAGAACTTGTAAAGCATAACAGTGATGTCATACTTCTTAAGTGGTAAAGAAAGGTATAAAATTTGGAAACATTTTGTTGGGCATAGTAGTAATTGGGTGAAAAGGATAAATTATATCAAAATGAGAATGTGCTGTAATTGGAAGTAAGGAGCTAAAGGATATTTCTTTCAGTTAAGTAGTATAACTGGAACGTTTTACTATCAAACATGGTTTTTATAAATGCATGGTCCAATAATTTTGTTCACTGTTAGTATTTAATTCACTGTCAGCTGATTAATGTTTTCTGTACCCTGATAATGAATTTTAAATTACAAAAAATTATCCAGCAGCTACAGTTTAAAAATGAAACTAGATATTAAAATAAATTTGATGATTTTTTGTAAGGTCCTGGATTTTATTTTTTGGTGGAACTACATTTTTAAGTTACATTATGTTATGCAGGTTAGAATTTTCAATTACAGCTAAGCATACTTGTAAAACTTCAGGACTATATCTGAGAACCTAAGGACCACTGAGAATGTTTATGGACGAGTTTGAATAACACTTAATGCTATTCTTTTAGATTATCAGTCTCTACTTGGTGCCAGTGTGAGCAACACATTATAACTCAAGGCACTGAAATAATTCAGTGTTAAGATATATCTAAAATACATGTGGTTTTCTGCAATCAAGCTGTTCATGGAAAGAATTTATGTACATGTTTTACTTAGGGTCACATTTTAGAGTAAAAGTTTTGAAGCAAAGGATATAGTCATAATTCTCAGTTATCTACTAAAGTTACGGTTTTATCCGTTCCGTTGTAACAACTTAAAGGTATCTAACTAAAGTTCTGTTTTTCTATAATTTGTTAGCCTTAACACATGCCAATTTTGTATTTGTTTGACGTATGCTTTTTTTTCCACTTTTTCCCATCATTTAGAGAGCCTTTTTATATATGTGAGATTGAGATTTTACTGTGTGTGTATGTGTGTGTGTGTGTGTGTGTGTGTGTGTGATTGGGGGAGTAAAGAGAATATTGTGAGGTTTGGGATGCTTCAGAAAAAACCTCACTGCAACAGAGTACTGTTGTTAAAGAATCTCATTTGCTATTATCTAGAATACTTTTAAGAAATTGTTTATTACGTTTCTGAAGTTCTGAGAACTAAGTACAATCAATTACCATTCTAAAGCTGGTCTTGGGGGGGAAAAGAAAGCTGTCCCCTGGCTGCCTGTAACAAACATTTTATCAAAAATAAGCAAATAAATAAAAGTTTGTGTGTCAGAACGTGAGCCATAGTATCCATATGAAAACTTACAGCATGTTACTACTTATCAGATATATAAGGACATTTTAAATTTTACTTATTTGTAATAACCAGACTAGAAATAAGCACAGGAGGCTGGGCACAGTGACTCATGTCTAATCCCATCACTTTGGGAGGCTGAGGCGGGTGGATCACGACGTCAGGAGTTTGAGACCAGCCTGGCCAACATGATGAAGCCCCGTCTCTACTTAAAGTACAAAAATTAGCTGGGTGCGGTGGCATGTGCCTGTAATCCCAGCTACTGGGGAGGCTGAGGCAGAATTGCTTGAACCCAGGAGGTAGAGGTTGCAGTGAACCAAGATTGCGCTACTGCACTCCAGCCTGGCGACAGAGCGAAACTCCGTCTCAAAAAACAGAAAAAAGAAACAACAAAGGAAGCAGTGGGCTGGAAACCTAATGTTGAAATAGATCTTACATTTTATATGGTTCTAAGTTGGAGGAAATTTGATCTTATTTAGGAATGATTGCTTTTATGTTTGCTACTGGTTATAGAATCATGCTGATTTACTTCATATCTGGAATAAATAAGGACAAATTCTGCATTTCTCAAACATATTAAAAGGGATCACATGGTCAAATACCCAAAGTTTGGGAAACACATGTACAACTTAGACAAATTTCTGGATGATCTCTTGGAGTGTTTTAACTTGACTACCATAGATTGTCCTCTACACCTCTCTTTTTCTCCAAAGAACTTAAGTACAATTTGGGAAAGCCTACTCTAAAACTCAGATTACATTTAAATAGCGTAGTTAATGAGATAGCTTTTAAACAATCAATATAAGGGTATTATATTAATTCAAGGTTAATTAAATGACATCCAGAAATCTGTTATTAAGAATGGAAAAGGATTATTTCCTCCATTTTTGTTGGTTTTTAACTTCAGGTATCTAAGGCATAATAAGCTAGGTTTATATAATTAAACCCAGTAACTAGCATTTTCTGTACTTTGTCAGTTTGTGTAATATGAAGCTATTTTTGTAAAAACCAAAAGTATGCTATATGCATGTATAGCAGAGGCATAGAACGGAAGGCTTTACTTCTGAGAAAGTACTTAAGTATAAATAATATTCTTCATGTTAACATGAACAGTTTTACTTTTGAAATTGAAGAGTTTTTTTGGCATAGGTTTGAAATCTGTCTTGAATAGACATTTTCATAATAAACTTGTAAATGTTCAGAGTATAATTATGATATGAAGTATGGTGGGCAAACTAATATTTAATATTTTTAATTCTGCTTTGTGTCTGGCCTAAACGCAAGGTTTTTTCTTTTTTCTTTTTTTTAAGAAAAGTTGTTTAGAAAGGCAAATAAATATCAATTAGGCCAAGATTATAATTCACTTTGTATGCAGGATATTTAACTCTGTGCCAATACCACCTAACTAATGTGACCAGTCACCCTAAACATGTCAGCCTGGAGGAAAGGGATATGGATAGGTTATTACAAATTTAATTTTTACCACCCCAGAAATCCCCTTGAAAGTACAAGCTCTTCTAATAATGGTGGCTGTATATCATCATCTTTAACATAAGGCATTTTCTAGAAGGGACTCCTGGCCAAGATTTTCTCATGCTGTTTATGCAAAACAGGTATTTTAAAATGAAAACCATAAAAATTAGTAGTTAACTTCTGCCATATCTAAGATGTTTATAAACAGACTATGTGGTAAACATTTGCAAAAGGTGTATATGGAATGCAATTAATGAGGTAACAGGAATTTGGCAGTAGAAACACTAGTGTGTTAAAACATTTACAATTTTCTCTACAATCCAGTCTAGCAGTTAAGAACACCTCAATTCACAGTCCCAACTATACCACAAGTTATATCTCTTTTTTCTTTTTTTTTTTTGAGATGGAGTCTCGCTCTGTTGCCCAGGCTGGAGTGCAGTGGCCGGATCTCGGCTCACTGCAAGTTTCGCCTCCCGGGTTTACGCCATTCTCCTGCCTCAGCCTCCCAAGTAGCTGGGACTGCAGGTACACACCATCATGCCCAGCTAACTAAAAAAAATTTTTGCCACAGGGCGTGGTGGCTCGTGCCTGTACTCCCAGCACTTTGGGAGGCTGAGGCGGCTGGATTACCTGAGGTCAGGAGTTCGAGACCAGCCTGGCCAACATGGTGTCGAACGTGATCATGAAACTCTGTCTCTACTAAAAATACAAAAATTAGCTGGGCATGGTTGCACACATCTGTAACCCCAGCTCGTCGGGAGGCTGAGGCAGGAGAATCGCTTGAACCCTGGAGGTGAAGCTGCAGTGAGCCGAGATGGTGCCATTGCACTACATCTCAAAAAATAAAAATTTTCTAGAGATAGGGTCTTGCTATGTTGCCCAGGCTGGTATCAAATGCTAGGCAATCCTCCCATCCTTGCCTCCCAAAGCACTGGAATTATAGGTCTGAGCCACCCTGCTGGCTGTATATATCTCCTTTCATATTACCTAGTGACTAGTTCCTTTTTTGCCTCTGTGGGAAAATGTAGTATCACTTTGTAATTATATAATAAGATAAAATATTTAACCTGATATTATATAACAGGGCTGCTGGAATGTTGGGCTTGTTGTCATTAACTATGGTGATTTTGTCATTTGATTACTTGTTTTAGTATAAATGTTTTATATAGTTTTATGTTTCTGTAGTGTATTTCCTAGGCAGTTAAAATTTTTACCTGCTATTAAGTAAAAATTTTAATCTATGTGTTTTTAGGAATTCATTGTTAGTGCTTAACCAAGATATTCAGAGTGTAAAAATTTGGGTCATTCAAAAATCTTAAGCTGATAAACAACTTCAGCAAAGTCTCAGGATACAAAATCAATGTGCAAAAATTACAAGCATTCCTATACATCAAGAAAGAGAGAGCCAAATCATGAGTGAACTCCCATTCACAATTACTACAAAGAGAATAAAATACCTAGGAATCCAACTTACAAGGGATGTGAAGGACCCCTTCAAGGAGAACTACAAACCACTGCTCAACGAAATAAAAGAGGACACAAACAAATGGAAGAACATTCCATGCTCATGGATAGGAAGAATCAATATCGTGAAAATGGTCATACTGCCCAAGGTAATTTATAGATTCAATGCCATCCCCATCAAGCTATCACTGAGTTCACAGAATTGGAAAAAACTACTTTAAATTTCATATGGAACCAAAAAAGAGCCTGCATAGCCAAGACAATCCTAAACAAAAAGAACAAAGTTGGAGGCATCACGCTACCTGACTTCAATCTATGCTTTAAGGCTACAGTAACCAAAACAGCATGGTGTGGTACCAAAACAGATATATAGACCAAATGGAACAGAACAGAGGCCTCAGAAATAACACCACACATCTACAACCATCTGATCTTTGACAAACCTGACAAAAACAAACAATGGGGAAAGGATTCCCTATTTAATAAATGGTGCTGGGAAAACTGGCTAGCCATAAGTAGAAAGCTGAAACTGGATCCCTTCCTTACACCTTATATAAAAATTAAGATAAATTAAACACTTAAATGTAAGATCTAAAACCATAAAAGCCCTAGAAGAAAACTTAGGCAATACTATTCAGGACATAGGCATGAGCAATGACTTCATGACTAAAACACCAAAAGCAATGTCAACAAAAGCCAAAATTGACAAATGGGATCTAATTAAAGAGCTTCTGCACAGCAAAAGAAACTATCAGAGTGAACAGGTAACCTACAGAATGGGAGAAAATTTCTGCAATTACTCATCTGACAAACGGCTAATAGGCAGAATCTACAAAGAACTTAAACAAATTTACAAGAAAAAACCCCATCAAAAAGTGGGCAAAGGATATGAACAGACACTTCTCAAAAGAAGACGTTTATGCAGCCAACAGACACATGAAAAAATGCTCATCATCACTGGTCATCAGAGAAATGCAAACCAAAACCACAATGAGATACCATCTCACACTAGTTAGAATGGTGATCATTAAAAAGTCAGGAAACAACAGATGCTGGAGAGGATGTGGAGAAATAGGAACACTTTTACACTGTTGGTGGGACTGTAAATTAGTTCAACCATTGTGGAAGACAGTGTGGCGATTCCTCAAGGATCTAGAACTAGAAATACCATTTGACCCAGCAATCTTATATACCTAAGGATTATAAATCATGCTACTATAAAGACACATGCACACATATGTTTATTGTGGCACTATTCACAATAGCAAAGACTTGGAACCAACCCAAATGTCCATCAATAAAAGACTGGATAAAGAAAATGTGGCACATATACACCATGGAGTACTATGCAGCCATAAAAAAGGATGAGTTCATGTTCTTTGCAGGGACATGGATGAAGCTGGAAACCATCATTCTCAGCAAAATAGCACAAGGACAGAAAACCAAACAACATGTGTTCTCACTCATTAGTGGGAGTTGAACAATGACAACACATGGACACAGGGAGGGCAGCATCACACATCAGGGCCTGTTGGGGGATGGGGGTCTAGGGGAGGGACAGCATTAGGAGAAATACCTAATGTAAATGATGAGTTGATGGGTGCAGCGAACCAACATGGCACATGTATACCTATGTAACAAACCTGTACGTTGTGCCCATGTACCCTAGAACTTACAAGTATAATAATAATAAAATACAAAAGAAAATAAAAGCATTCATAATCACACACACACACACACACACATCCCCCCCCCCCACACACAAATTTGGGTCATTCATTCAGTAAACATTGAGCATCTATTGTATGCCAAACACTGTGAGAAAAACTCTGTTTTGGAATAACAACAAAAACTTTGTTGTGCACTCCAGAAAATGTATGGCCCTCTTAATGTACTTTTGTATATAATGTTTTAATATGTACATTGTCTTCTGTCTTCTAGTGGAATTAATTTCTGCTTTTTGAGAGCTTTCTCCAATTTTCTATTTTTTCAAAGTAATTTTCATTCTCATGGAACTCCAGTTATTGCATTATTTCTTTCTCTACTGTCCTTTCAGACTTTGTTATGGATTGTATACTTCTATTGGTCCTAATTTCTCTCTCCAAATTCCAACCAGAGTCCCACCATAAGGTAGCTTTTGTCCCATCCTCTCATCAAGGTCTTAGTGGTTTTTTTTCACTTATCAACTAAGTTTTCTTTGCCTCTACATGTTTTATCCAAGTTCACATTTTTTATTAGTCTTTTAGAATCTTACAGGTCACCTCTCCAGAAATAAGAATCTTCATTCTTTTTTCTCCTACATTTGATCAGTTGGGAGAGCTCACTATTTTACCCTCATTATTTGTACCCAGTTATATCTATGAGTGGTTCCCAAATGATCATAAAGATCCAAAATGTACTAAGCATTCACAGCTACAGGATCCTTCTCAAGGGAGTAATCCAAAGAGGGAAAAACAAATCTAAGCAAATTCATAAATAACAATGACTAAGTCAAATGAATGATTTTAATCTAAAAGTAGTTAGGTTTCTATAGTACATAATCTCACATTTCTTGTGCATACTAAAAATGAACTCTTAAGATTAATGGAATAGGAAACTATTGTACATTCAGAAAATACAAGGTAATTAAGTTTTGACTTCTTTTATTTGTTAAAATAGTCACATCCATATACATGAAAAGATTTGACCATAATGCATTCATTGACTGTGGCTCTTGCCATCTTGTGGCACCCAGGATCCTGGCTGAAAGGTTTTACCAGTGCTGCTGGGAGCCACTGAGGGTTCTTCCTTTCCGAAGTATGGAGCAGAGGCATGGCCTTTAATTTGAGTTTGAACTGGTGGAGGCAAGAGTTCCTCACTGGTCTCTTTACTAAGGAGTTTTTCTTTTTCACAAAAATCTTGGCTTTTTATTTTGACTTCTTCTCTGTATTTTTCATTCTTTACTATTTCCTGCATGTATATATAAATGGAAGAAATTATTAAATTTCTAGTTAAAAAAACAAATAGTTTTTATAAAAATAGACAATAAAAATACATATTATATACATATAAATACATACATACATACTTTGCATTTAAATAATATACAGATATGTATATAAGTTTGAAAAAGCTGTATGATTACATACTAGTGTTAAACAGTTCTGTCCTGATTTTATGCTATAATAGACATGAAGCACCCCATAGTAGAAATATTTACTACCCAAAAAATGAAACAAATAAATGTCAAATATTACACAAGAGCCTGAGACACTCTATGAAAGATTTCCTAAGCTTAACATTGATTTCTGCCCTAAAACTCAGTGACTGTACTTTTCCACTGGTGAGAAAGAAGTGCTCTGACTACCTTTTTTTTTTTCTTTGCTGTTCAAATGTGTGAATGCTAATGTCACCCTCTGTAGTACCAGAATCAAGCCCCATCTATTAATATTTCCCTTTCTCTTCTGGAGTGGTATGGCAGGAAAGGAGGAGGATAGGAATGGAATCAGGGTTTGGCATGCCCTAGACACTGTTGCAGAGAGGCTCTTTGCTATTGGAAATACTTTCTCAAATCTGTGCAAACAGATTGTACAATGCAGTTCTGTTCCTCAGAATTCTATCTAGGAGGATCTATACCAAAAATTACCATCAATCCTTTGTTACTGTGTTTCCTTGAATAAAAGACCATCACATTTAAGAAGCATCACTATAGCACTAAAAAAGGCAAATTCCACACATAGTTTCAGAGATATTAATATTTGAAAAGATACGTATCTTAAAAACAAATGCAATACAGTAATTACATCTTTGGTCTTTATTCATTCCTTCTCTGTTTTTTTTTTATTGTTGTTGTTGTTTTGAGACGGAGTTTTGCTCTTGTTGCCCAGGCTGGAGTACAATGGCGTGATCTCGGTTCACCACAACCTTAGCTCACCGCAATCTCCACCTTCCAGGTTCAAGTGATTCTCTTGCCTCAACCTCCCGAGTACCTGGGATTACAAGCATATGCCACCACACCAAGCGAATTTTGTATTTTTAGTAGAGATGGGGTTTCTCCATGTTGGTCAGGCTGGTCTTGAACTCCTGACCTCAGGTGATCTGCCCGCCTCAGCCTCCCAAAGTGCTGGGATTACAGGTGTGAGTCACCATGCCTGGCCCATTCCTTCTGTTTTCACAATGCATGTCTAAACGTGTGAAATTTTTTAATGTTCTTTTTGCTTACTTGTATTATCTGATTTTTAGAACATGTTATTTGTAATGTGAAATTAGAACGTTAATGTAACTAATATCCGACAACACTGACCAAAAAAAAAGAGTTCTCTAAAGTATTTTAAAATTTCAAAACTTTTAAAAAATGTCAATTAAAGGGCAATGTCTGGATATCTAAATGTATGATATCACCCGTTTCTCAAGTGAATTTCAAGTAATATTGATTGTATAGTCCTTTAAAAAGGTAAGCTCTGATATTAAAGTGACATCTAAAATAATAGTTTGTACTTAAAGGGGAAAAAGTTTTTGTGGTTTTAGTGTTATAGACTTAGTTTTAGATGTGAAGAAGGGCCCATCTAATGAAACTTCTCCCTCAAAGCAAATATGTGCAGGAAAGAACAATACTTACAAATATTCTTGTAATTTTCACAACACAGAGCAATTCCCCATGAGTAGTTTAATCACCACAGTAACTGAGCTTCTGGGTAGTTGCTACAAGTGAGGGTGAGAGTAGAGAAATCAGGTTTTCTTTTTCCTATAACCTCTAGAATTGTTATGTAAGGTGACGATATATCACAAAGGAAATCCCTCAATATCATACTGGAAATAGTGGAAGTAGACAAAAATTCAAGTTCCTGTGTCTTCATGGAAGCTCGTTCTTCGGAGCGGAATGAAAAGTTCAGGACCAGGTTAAACTTGCACTAGTAACCGACCTCAAGTAGCAAGAGGATACTCAGAAATTGGTATGGAGCTTGGTTGGATTTTGTATTATAGATCAGTCACATCACCTGAAGTTGTGCCCATGCCTACTTTATTTATGTAATCTCTATAGTTGCAGTGTTACAGTTGGTACATGCATATGCTTTTTGATGAAAAGAAAATGGAGGACAAAGATCTGTTCTTGTTTCTCCTGCCTTCACATAATTTCTCTTCATTCAACATTACTTTTCTAAGACTTTCTTATAATAGCTATTGAGGCAAATGAAAAGTCAATCTGAATATATTAATTATTTTTACATATGAAGATGGTTAAAGATTTCAGAGTTGAAAAATATGGAGACTATAATTTTTCCTAAAAAAGAATTTTTTTGTTTTTCTGAAAAAAACATAACTGGTACCAGGCAAAATTAAACAGAGAGTAAATCATTTATGAAAGGAAATACAGTCTTGTAAATATTTGGAATTGAAGGGCCAGGTTCTGTGGCTTATGCCTGTAATCCTAGCACTTTGGGAGACCGAGGTGGGCAGATCATTTGAGGCCGGGAGTTCAACACCAACCTGGCCAACATGGGAAAACCCTGTCTCTACTAAAAATATAAAAATTAGCTGCACATTGTGGCGCATGCCTATAGTCCCAGCTACTCAGGCGGCTGAGAGGCAGCAGAATTACTTGAAACTGGGAGGTGGAGGTTGCAGTGAGCTGAGGTCATGCCACGGCACTCCAGCCTGGGTGACAGAGCAAGACTCCATCTCAAACAAAACAAAAGAAAAAAAACCCAAACAACAACAACGAAAATATTTGGAATTGATAAGGAAGTGGTTACGTGGAGAAAACAGGATAGGAATTGTAGACCTTAAAGACTGTTAAGAAAGTCTATTTTCAAATAGAAACTACCATAAAGCAAGTATTTTTCCTTACAATTCCTTGGAACAATATCACCCTATATCTCCATATGTTTATCAAATAACAGTATGTTTCAGTGTTTGTGTAAGGATAAAGCAGGAACGGGTGTCTCTCTACATAAATGTTTGTATTTTAAAAATAAATATTCATCATTTTACTTATCTTGCTGCCAATAAATATTTTTCTTTAACATTTAAAAAAAAGATGGCTGAATGGTATTTTCTCACCACGATTTACTTAACAACCACCTCTACTGTTGCTTCCAATATTTCACTTCCTCATTAAAAAAAATAACACTGATGACAATCCACATGGGTAATTCTTTGACTCAGACAGGGTTTCAATCCCAAATCTACCATTTGCTAGCTGTGTGACACCAAGAAAGCTACTTAACTTTTGTAGTCTCAGTTTTTTTTAACCTGAAAATGGGGTTTATACTCATAACAGTATTATGTTTCTTAAGATAGTTATGTATTACAAGGTGAGTAAGCTTTTATAAAACAATGCCAAATGGGCTGGTGTTTTGGCTCACGCCTGTAATCCCAGCACTCTGGGAGGTCAAAGCGGGCAGATCACTTGAGGTCAGGAGTTCGACACCAGCCTGGTCAACATGGCAAAACCCTGTCTCTACTAAAAATACACAAATTAGCCGGGTGGGGGTGTACTCCTGTAATCCCAGCTACTCTGCAGGCTGAGGCATGAGAATCGCTTGAACCTGGGAGGTGGAAGTTACAGTGAGCCGAGATCACGCCACTGCACTCCAGCCTGGATGACAAAGCAAGACTCTGTCTCAAAATAATAAATAAATAAATAAGTAAACAAACAATACCAAATGGAAGTATCTTCCTTTCGTTCCCCTTAAGTAACCTCTAGAATTCCCTTAAAGATCGAAAAGTTTATCCAGATTACAGATTTTTCCGTATTCTAATGTAAGCCAAACATTATTGATTTAAAAACTGAATATTGTTTATATGTGACTATGTAAGTACAAATATTTATACCTCAAATTACTCATATGTATACTCTTCACATTGTTATTCTCTGAACGTTTCTCAATAGTGGCATAGAATTTGGGCTCTGAAGCCAGACCACTGAATACAAATCCCAGTTTTACCATTTACCAGCTGTGTGACTCTGTGAATATTATTTAACTTCCCTGTGTCTCACTTTTGTGTTGTGTGAAATGGAAATAATGTTGTCTTCTTCAGTGGACTGTTGTAAAGGTTGGGAAAGAACTGGCTACCGGGCAGTGATAGTACAACAGAAGAAGGTACAAATATATTTTAAAATAGTGATTGTTTATTTCATTCTGGTAAAAAATAAACATACCAAACTTGTACACATCTCTCTTCGAAATGGGTAGAGGTGTTAGTAAGTAAGAGGTAATCTACTAGTTTCAGACAAAAGATGGAATAACTGGTACCAGGCTAGTCCTCCTGCCATGACACAACTAGAAAACTGGACAAAAATACATTTTTCAGATACTGGACAAAAGGCAGCACAGTAGTGTGATCCCTGAAGGGCATCAATGAGTAACAAATTAGATAAGCTCTATATCATCCCAGCTTTCTGGCTGGAGACACATTACTGGCTGCTACACAGGGTGAGGGAATCCAACCAGAGGATGGTGGTTTAGGGAGAGATAGAGATGGTTGTTTAGGGAGTGTGAGAAAGTTGGAATATAGGATATGTTAGGCAGAGTACCAGAATATACAGAGTAAGTAAGTTTTAGAAATCTGCATAGTAATCCAGTTGAGTGTTCAGCTAAATATTAAGTTGTCCATGTGCAGGGTGAAACTCCATAAAGCAAGAAGGACAACTTCTCACTAAAGAATACTGGGGAACTGTAGTGAAATTTTAATGAAAATTGCTGGAGCTGGCACTGGACTAGGAAAAAGTCAAGTTCTCACCAGCCAGGGAGAGCTCGTTGAACATCTGAGACATTGTAAAGATCCCGGAAGGGTCACTCCTTAGGTGTAGGGCTAAACTGGCATGAGAGTACAGCTTATTGAAGACTTATGCTGTACAATACAGTAGGCACTAGCCACATACCATTTAAATTAAATAAAAAATTCAGTTACTGAGTTATACTAGCCACATTTCAAGTATTTCATAGCCAAGTATAACGAGTGGCCACTATATTGGAAAGTATAGTTATAAAACATTTCCATCATTGCAAAAATTTGGATTGGACTGCATTGCTCTAGATCTACCCTAACAAAACTTACAAGTAAGATTCTAGCCGTGCATGGTGACTCACGCCTGTAATCCCAGCACACTGGGAGGCTGAGGTGGGTGGATTTCTTGAGTCCAGGAGTTTGTGACCAGCCTGGGCAACATGGTGAAACCCTGTTGCTACAAAAAAATACAAAAATTAGCCAGGTCTGGTGGCATGCAGCTGTGGTCCCAGCTACTCGGGAGGCTGAGGTAGGAGGATCACTTGAGCCCAGGAGGTCAAAGCTGCAGTGAGCCAAGATCACACCACTGCACTCCAGCCTGGGCAACAGAGTCAGACCCTGTCTCAAACAAAACAAAACAAAACAAAACAAAACAAACAAAACAAAATAAAACAAAAAATAAACCAAAAAAAAAAAAAAAAAACCCAACAAAACTTGCAAAAGTTTGGGCTGATTCAAGTGTCAATTAATGGCCTTCCAGAACAAAACTCAGTATTTTCTAAAGGAAGACAACAAAACTGAGATACTAAACATAATATTTCACTGTTCATCATGTAATCAAGAGGTGAAGAGGAAAGGATGACCCAAAACCAGTCAACAGAAGTAGACCTAGACATGATAGAAAAGATGAAATCAACAGACAAGGCCTTTATCACAATTACTATAAAAATGTCTAAAGAGTTAAAGCAAAAAAATCAACATGAGGAAAGAAATGGGAACTGTTATAATGAACCAAATATAACTTCAAGGTGAAAAACATAACCTATGAAATAAAAAAAATTGAGTGCTTAATGGTAGGTTAGATATTGTAGAAGAACAGTGAATCTGAATATAAGACAATGGAAAATACAAAAACTGAAGCAAGAGAGAGTTTTTAAAAAAGGCTAAAAAATGAACAGAGCCTCAGTGAGCTACTGGACAATACTATGCAGTCTGATATACATGTGGTCATCGAAGGAGAAGAGAAAATCATGACTAAACTATTCCAAAGAGATAAAAATATAAATTCACAGACCTAAGAAGCTCAACACCCCAAGCAGGATTACCACAAAACCAAGGCACATCCAAATCAAATTGCTAAGTACTAATGATAAAATATTAAAACTAGACATAGGAAAAAAGACACTTATACAAAAGACAAAGATAAGAAATAACACTGAGTTCTCATCAGAAACAACGTAGAATCCTATATCCAGTGAAAATATCTTAAAAATGAAAGTATTATAAGAACATTTTCAGACAAAAGCTGAATTTGTCACAAGTAAACCTCTACTACATTAAAGGAAATACTTCAGCTGAAGGAAAATGATGCAAGATGGAAACCTTGTAGAATGAACAGCACTGGAAATGATCAGAATGAAGGACTTCATTGCAGAGAAAAACACCAGAGTTTTGGACACTCTGCTAGGTGCTGGATACCTGAAACTCTATGTCCACCAAATCTAAGTTCCCTGAGCATATGAGGAACACTGTTACACTGTTCATTGAAACTACCAATATGGATTTTGAGGCCAGTCATGACTATACTGCCAAGCAAACTTCTCAAGCTTTGTAAACCTGGTTCAGGAGACGCACAGCCTGAGAGACAAGAGGGCTGTTGTTACCATGTGCAGCCCTCAAATTAACAACACTCTGCATCATTACCTCCTTATTCCCATCAACAAAAAGTCTCTACTCACCAACGCTTCCATGTTTTACACCATTGTCTTGGCTCCCCTGACTAGGGATATAGAGCAGGATATCAGCAATGGCCTTCTTGTCCATTTGAAGCAGAACCTCATGGAGTTGACAATTGAGAGTCAACCCCTTCTAAAGGGTTGCATGAGGTCAACCCCTTCTAAAAGGGTCAGATAAAGAGGCTTCTGGAGTGAAATATTGAAGAATGTCATTCTCCACCAATCTCAGGGAAGAAGAGAAATAAACCATACTGACAATTAAAAAAAGGCATGAGCTGTATCAAAATCTCTGTGTCCAAACTTTCCTTAAATGTATGTGTTATGAATGACCAATGGTCTGTGACAGTCTCTCTCATTTCAGGGGTGTTCAGCTGGAGCAAATTAGTTTAGGCTTGAGTTGTGTATGGAGCCTTAATATTGGGAAAACAAATGATCAGTTGTAAAAAGTATTATAGGGTAAGTATCCCTTATCCGAAATGCTTAGGAACAGAAGTGTTTGGGATTTTGGATTTTTTTGGATCTTGGAATATTTGCTTTTTACCTAACAGTTAAGTATCCCAAATCCTTTGAGTGCCTTAATAGTGCTCAAAAAGTTTTGGATTTTGGAGCACTTTGGATTTTGAATTTGAGCTGCTCAACTTGCATGTATTTAATGTTTGAATTTATATATTTTTCTGGTCAAAATTTAATATAAATTATCATTGTTTGGGAAGGATTAGATTAAAAAAGAGAAAATGAGAAAAGCTCTAAATGCCTTTAACAAGCTCATTGTTGTTTTTGTAATGGAGTTAATGGTTATTTATAGTGTACTGTTCATTTACTCAGTGATGTGAACTTAAGCCCTCAAAAGGTTGTGGCTCAAGTCCTTTCCAATGCTGTTACTTTGCCAAGAGCCCTGGTTAAGAGCCCTTTTGGTAGCTATATTATTGTTGCATTCAGTGTTGCAACTTGCTATGTGTAGTAATGACAAAAGAGATTTAAAGTTTGTTTTTTAAAAAAACAAAACTTAAATATGGAATCTACTAACTAACATGTTGACTTATCGCTTACTCACAGACATTAGGCATGATATTATAATAAGTAGTTATGCTGCTCCAATCATACAGTCTCTCATGCAAAATCCTAGTACACATTAACTTTCCACAAAGGCAAGGAATTAAGCTTTAATATACACTTATCGCTATGGAAGTTATTAGATAACATAAGTGGATATTTGAATTATAAAGAGGAGGTAAAACAAATGGCAGAAAAATACTAGAGGTCTCTGCAATGATGTGTTGGGAGACAGAAAGAAAACTAAGGCTATGTAAACCTGGGCTTTGGAAATGCACTCTAATATCTGAGGCAAGGCTAAGAGCTGATGACCAGTGAGTGCTCTCTGATGAAGTTATCATGACTGGAAGATAAGTTTAGATTACTTGATGAGTATTGGGGAAAGGGAAGGGCTGAGAGATATCTGAATAGGTTCAAAGGTTACCCAAAGAGTTTTCAACCTCAGGTATCCACATTCTGCTTCTCTGGAGTCACACTCAGACCAGAGGTGTGGGAGTGAACATTTCTCAGTCTATACTATTAAATGGAATCAAATATTTAGATGCAGATCTAAGTATATATACAAAACATTTTTTAGGAATATTATCTATTATACGTATACTTAATGAATCAAGAGAAGGTAAATACAAATTACACACATTATAAATTACTCATTTTTTCTAATTTATGTAAAATGTCACTAGAATTTTTTTATGTTGTCTGTGATGTGTACATAAATAAAAATGAGTAACTGTTTTCAAACTATCATTCAAGATTTCAATCCCTTAGCCCAATTTTTCTCCTTAAAAGGCTCAAACCTAGTCAACTGAGAATTCTTCTATGAAGGAATGTTTCAGTAATACTTTATATGTACATATATATGATGTTGATGGTGTAATATTCATGGTAAGCATAAAATTCCATAATAATGGACTTCAAAAGTATTTGAATAATTTTTATATTGATAGACATGGAAATGGAATAGAGTTAATGCTCAGTCCTTTACTAGGGAATTAGAAATTTGCTTTAAAAATGTTATGAATCCAGGGAGAAAAAATGCAGGCTGAACACACACACAAACACACACACAAATATGCCATTTCTTCTTTAATGTTCTGGCTCCATGCTCCTCTAAAGTTTAGTATTTATAAATGGTCTCCATTTAGCTTCAAGTACTTGTGGATTCCAAGTATATCATATATAACTATGTTCAAACTGAAGTTCAAAACACATGCCAAGACAAAAATCTAAATACAGTTTAAAATAAATTCAACAGTGTTTCATTGTTAGAAAGTTTGCTACGTTCAAGAGCAAGTTAAGACTCAGGAGTCAGTCTTATGCCCATGTCACTGGGTTCTTTTTCAGTCTTCTGTGGGAACAAAACCATAGCTTATTTATAAAGTTATATTACATATTCAAGTTATGTTACATATAAAAAATGAGAACCTGGATTTATAAAAAGGTATAATTTCAGCTCTACTAATTTCTTTCCATAATTTAAACTATATATATTAGTGAATAATTTTTTATTTTAGTAAATATTAAAAATTTTAAAGTATGAGTACATTGTCTTTGAGTCAATTAAAATGTTTTTCATAGACTACAAAGGATTTATGTAGATTATAAGTGAAATTTGGCATCAACTATGTTTCAGGACCCCATACCAGTAACATTTGTTTACTATTAGATGGTCACACCCAGAAAGTAGCCTCTCAGAATATACCACACAGCTCCCCCATCCTCGATATAATTATACAATTATAATGGGAATTTGGTGTTTCAAAATGTTCAGAGCTGAATATTCTTTTACAATGTTAATTTTGTAACATGCTGAGAAACAATTCAAGCCTAGCAAATGCTATAGTGATGTCTCAGCTTGAATATATTGCCAAGTTGTTTAATTAAACTACATTTTCTAGTTCTACAAGTTGAACTGCCAGGATGAAATAAGTTATTAGATCACCCTTTATCATATACGAAACAAAAAGAAAAAAGAGGGAGGTGCATAGATCACCAAAAGGTATTCTGCATTTAGGCCCGAGAGAACGCCTGCAAGATTAGTAATCAAAAATAAATTTAATCTTGCCTAGATAGGAGTAGAAACCCAAAGAGTAAATAAGTGACAGAGCTTAGGTTAGTATGATAGTACTGGGTTGCTAAGAAATCTATTAGAATAAAACAACAGGCAAGTGAGTTATGCTTTAGCAGAAGCTGCTCCTGCTACATGTTCTTGCCAATCACTAGTACGCCTCTGCCAAATCAATGTCACATTTAATTTATTCACATTCAAATCTATTGCAAACATCCTTTGATCAATTACAATAATGAGAATGTACACTGAGTTTTGTTGTTTTGACATGCTTTCTTGAACCTTCCTCATGCATTTTTTCAAAACATTTCTAATTGCACGAAGGCTATCTCAATGATGCCTGTTATTTGAGGGGACAATTGTATGGTTTGTTTATATTCTTTGCTGGCTAGGAATTTCTGGTATTGAGTTTTCTTTCTTTGAACCTGAGCCAGATTAATTATTAAATCTCAAAATGTCACTAAAATGAACTAATCACAGAGCTCAAGTCATTAATAGTTTTGCAGGTGGTATTTCCTTTAATAAAATAAATGAACTTCCATATATATGCAAAAAGGGCCTCTGAGCATAAAGACACAATTATTTAATTGAAAAAGAAAGTTAGCAGTTAAACATTAATAAAAAATAATTAGAGTCACTTAATGCTAGTCCTATTTAATTGAACTACTCTGGTGGGAGACAAAGAAAACCTTGCTCCCTTGTGTGGGAAGAGGAAAGACCATAATCCCTGGGAGAAAAAGCAATGTCAGGTCCCCATGGCTTTCCAGGCTTGGCCTCAGAGACAGAGAAAGAAATGGCAGAAAGACAAGAGCCCTGGAGGAAAGAAAAGGCTCCATTTGTGAATGACTGCTAACATTCATTGAGCTGTTATGTGCTAGCTGCTGTAGGGAGAAAAGAATTCTTCTGGCCTAGGTTGAGAGAGGGAAGAAGAGTTGGATGAGAAGAAGTAAGACATAAAGAAGCTGCAACTTAGGCTATATAGAGCCTGACCTAGAGAATAAAAAATGTGGCCAGAGGCAGCACCCTCTAGGACTTGTTGCAGGGGAAAACAGGAGCTATGGCCCTGAAAGATATACTCATTCATTCATGTGTTTTTCATTCATTCATTCATTTAATATATACTGAGCACCTACAATTTAAAGGCCTAGGGATACAGAGATCAAAACTTAGTTCCTATTCTTATGAAGCATCTTTGAGGAACAAAGAGGATGGTCAAAGGAGGTACCATAGGGAAAAGCTGGGTAAGCTCCAATGGCCAATTATGTGGCTAATGCTTATGGGTCCTTTCCTACTTTCCCATTCACTAACTGATTGGTTCATGCATATATTAACTGAGAGCCCACTAAGTGCCAAGGATTGAGTTTTACCTTGAGCACTTTTACCCTGTGCTCAAAGAACTCACAATCTAAGGAAGAGAGGCAGGTTTTAAAAAATTAAATTATAATATGATAAATCCTGCAATCATATAAAGCAAAGAATGTTATGAGAATGCAGAAGAAAAGCTAGTGTCTCAAGTATTATTATTAACTAATTAACTAATTAATTAATTTTTTTGAGACGGAGTTTCGCTCTTTTAGCCCAGGCTGGAGCGCAATGGCATGATCTCAGCTCACTTTAACCTCCGCCTCCCGGGTTCAAGCAATTCTCCTGCCTCAGCCTTCAGAGTAGCTGGGATTACAGGCATGCACCACCACACCCAACTAATTTTGTATTTTTAGTAGAGACGGGGTTTCTCCATGTTGGTCAGGCTGGTCTCGAACTCCTACCTCAGGTGATCCACCCTCCTCGGCCTCCCAAAGTGCTGGGATTACAGGCATGAGCCACCGCCCCCAGCCCTGATGTCCCAATTATTATCCACAGAGTGTGGACTGGAGGGTTAGAGAAGGTGATACTTCAGTATTAAACAATCAATCAGAATCAATCAGAGAACTGAGAAGAGAGGGGCATTCTAGGAAAACGTAAGCATGTGATCAGAGGTATGAAGGAGTAAAGCAGCAAAGCAAATTTAGGACACTGTGAGTGGTTCATATGGTATATAGGGGTTAAAACATGCTGAATCTTGCAATGCAGTGTTAGGATATTTAGGTTTCACCCTGAAAGTGATGGTGAAACATTTTAGGCTTTGAAGGAAGGGCAAGATTTCCAGATAAAATACAGTATGCTCAGTTAAATTTGAATTTCATATAAACATCAAATAATTTAGTATTTATGTCCTAAAAATTATATGGGATGTACATGTAAAATTATTCCTTGTTCATCTGAAATTAAAATTTAACTGGTATGCTGTATTTTTGTTTGCTAAATCTGGCAACCATAAGCAGAAGACTTACATGTTTATCCCATATTTTTAAAAAGATGACTCTGGCAACTATAGAAATTAGATTGGAGAGGTGCAAGACTGGAATAGAGAAATTGGATAGCATGCCACTGCAGAAAGGCAAGTAAGAAAATCATTAGGGCAGGAACCAAGACAATGGTATTGAGACAGAGAAAAAAAGATTGTTAAGATATTCAATAGGAAAAAGGTCTTAGTCACCAATATGTAGAGGTGAAGAAGATGAGAACAATCCCTGTTTCTAATCAGTGATAACAGTGACACTTTGCAAGCTGAGGAACTTTGGCTGGTGATGCCCCGCCCAGGCCTTGCTTGACCACGCTACCTGCTGCAGGAGACAGCTCACCTACTCGGCCCACTTGGGCCAAGCCTGGCTTACACACTGGTTCCTGAGTTCTTGAATGAGGATGTGCTAATATTCAAAGAGTGAACAAGGCAGGGAGTTTTCTTGAGTGATGAAACAGCTTTCAGGGGAGAGGGGATGTAGGGGTGGTCCCCCTATCCAAAAGTGGGAAAGTACCCCTAATATGGCTGAGTCAGGAGCTTTTTATGGCTCAGAATGGGAAAGAGACAGGCTGTAGGGAGTATTGGAAAAGGCAACATTCAATTATTAAAAGGCATTATTCAGAAAGAATCAGGAAAGGGCAGGCAAACAGGAACATAAGTTCTCACTCTGGGTTGCGGGTTTCATCTGGGACCAGCAGCCTGGTCTTTCAGATTCCAGGCTGTTTTTGGCTTGAAGGTGGGGTTTCACCAGGGACTGCCACTATTAGCCTAGGCATTTGGCTGCCTCCTATCACTATCAACAGATAATGCCATTAACCATGGTAGGAAACATAGAAAAAGAGTTCTGCTTTAAACATACCAAATTTAGGTTGTCTGTAAAATATCCAAATATCTTTTCATCAGACTGTTAGCTCCTTCTTGGCCAAACTTCAGAACACTGAAATGCTTCAAGGACTCAATTCTAGCCCTCTTTTTTTTTTTTACTATACAGACAGTCCCTGACTTACAATGACTCAACTTATGATAGTGCAAAAGCGACACACATTCAGTTGAAACTGTATTTTCAAATTCTGAATTCTGATTTCTTCCCAGGCTAGTGATATGCCATACAATACTTTCTCGTCATGCTAGGTGATGGCATTGAGCAGCAGCTCCCAGTCATCAATTTGATCACAAGCATAGACAACCCACACTCTACAGTGTACTGTGTTACCAGATGATTTTACCCAACTGCAGGTTAATGTAAGTGTTCTGAGCAGGTTTAAGGACGACAAGGCTATGAATTTGGTAAGTTAGGTGTATTAAATGCATTTTTGATTTAACAATAGGTTTATTGGGATATAACCTCATGGTAAGTTAAGGAGTATCTATACTCTCTCTCAAAGTAATCATTTCTTATCCCAAGTTTAAATATTGTCTACATATGCGGAAGAAGCTCAAATTCATTTCAAGCCTGACTGCTCCCCAAGCTCCAGAATAATATAGCCAACTATCTGGGTGGACATGGATGTCTAACAAACATATAAAATTAAATACGTCCAAAGATGCCTTAGGCTCAGAGGGCTAACTTAAGGTCATACAATTAGACTACACTTGAAATAAGTTTCTGCCTCCACTATATTTTCCTACCTTCCACTACTCATTACTCTATACACAGTTCTTAGCAAGCCACACACATGGCTTTGCATACATGGTATCCTGCTGCCTGACTACTAGAAGCTTTGTTTTCCCTGACCCCTAGAAGCTTTGCTTTGTTTCAACATGGCCTAGTCTCCCTTTCCTCACATGCTAAGATATAAGCAAGATCCAAGGCAACATAGAGAGGAGCCTTCCAGCTAACCGGAAGTCCTAAAAGTTAATTACTATACTCTTAAAGTAGTCTCTGTGACATATCAAATGCACACCAGTGGGCACAATCTGGGGAGGAGGAGGCTGTTACTGGGATGTTCACATGGTGCGAAGAAGCACTTTAGCCAGCAGCAGCTAAATTAGCTTCCCTTCCTGCAACTGTGTACATTTACTAAAATGATTCCTATTTTTCTTTACCACCTACATTTACCTAGTACTATATTTTATCAATTCTTCCTTCAAAATTTACCTTGAATTGTGCATTTCTCTTTATCTCTATTGCCAATAGCATTTCTTGCTTGGACTATTATTGCCTCCTAATAAGTCTCCTTGGTCCTCTATGACCCAATGTCCACAGAGCAATCAGAGTGACCTTTCATGCCATTTCTCACTAACAACCCTTTAAATGGGTCCTTCGAACAAAATCCAAACTTGCCTGTGGCAAATATGGAGATATTTGGATAAGCCCTTCTTCAAGGAAGGACTTGCTTCCCAGCTGCAGTGAATGCTGTGAGCAGACAGCCTGCAGCTGTCAACAATTTTAGCATGTGCCACAGCCTGTAGCCACCTTTCTAGTGGTTTTCCAGAGCAGCCGACATCTAGTAACTGAATAAGGCAGGCAAGGCCATAAAGGCCTGGACATTTCAACCAGATGTACAAAGACTCTGCTGGGCAATACTTGCTCCAGAGCTTCCCACTAAATTGGCTGAAGTTTTTTGGGCCTACATCACAGTTCGACTTTTTCCTCTGTCCACTCCTATTTTCTTCCTCTTCCTTTCATAAGGATGCCTAATAAATACCTTCTATCTCAACGTCTGCTTCTGAAGAACCCAAATTTAATAAGGCTCCAAAAGACCCAATTGCTGCCTACCTCTCCAATCTCATTTCATGTCATTTTCTGCTTTGGTTATTGTACTTCAACCTCACTAGCTTCTTTGTTCTTTAAACACTGCATTTCACGTGGCCTCTTTTGGTTCTCTGCCGGAAAGTCTTTTTCTCTCAGTTCTTCACGTGGCTAGCTAAATCTCATACTTCAGGGAAGACCAATAACTTAAAGAGAACTTCCCTGGCTAATCTATGAGATCCCTGGTTGGTGATCTTTCCTACCAGACACAAGAACAACACCCAGTTTACTTTGTAGTGCTTATAATATCTTATAATCTTTATTGTTTATGTATTTGTTTATATGGCTTGACTAGAATATAAACTCCAAGGGCCAGGAATATGTATAGTTCACTGTTAACATTCCCAGCATCAAGTTTAGCATATTATGTAAGTGTTGAAAAATAATTTGTTGAATGAATAAATGACTCAATGGGTCTAGCTCAAGAGAGAGGCCAGGGCTGGAAATCTGGAAGTATATGTAGTGGCTGAATCCAAGACAAGGATGAGATTGTCCAGAGAAATGATAGAGAAGAAGAAGAGCCAAAGGTCAAGAACAGATCCTTCACGTGGACCACCAAAATTTAAGAGGTAAAGGAAAAACAGGAACCAACAACAGGTTGAGAAAGAATGGTCTAAAAAGTGAGGGGATAATAAAAACGGCATTGGTAAAAGTAGCAAATATTGATGCCTCACCCATATTCTCTCAGCTTACTCTGTAGCTTTCTGAATAGCTTATTTAGATGAAGCTTGTTTCTTACTTCAAACTTCTGCAGTTCTTGGTCTGAGCACCATATTCACCTCATATAATGGGCAAGATGAAAATACCAGGGAGTTAACACTCCCTAGGAGTGAGTCTTGGTGAGAAATTGGTGGATAAATACCTTAGCTTCCCTGCTCTTCAATGGAACAACTCTGTAATGTGTTCCACAGTCTCGCAGAGGGCTCCTGGCAAAACTGAGCTCCAGTTTGCCCATAGCATTTAACCAGCTTATTAAGGCACCTTTTAGTGACCTTCCTTTTTTCCCTTTCTTACTGTTCAACTCTAATGCTTTTAGAAATGGCCTTGCAAATAAGTTACTTGTATCCAAATTCTTGTCTCAGATCCTGGTTTGAAGGGAACACAAAACTAAGATAGTAAAGAAGCCACAAGGGGAAGGAAATTCAAGACGGAAGGCAGTTAACTCTATGAAATGCAGGTGGGGTTAGAATTGACACATATCCAACGGACTTAGCATCAAAGAGGTATTTGGTGACCTTGAGAGAGAAGTTTGAAGGAGGTTATGGAGGCAGATGCAGATTGTACTGGAGGGAGAGGAAACACTTCCCAAATAAGTCTTCCATAGATCACACTAGCTTTCCAGGAAATTAAAAGGTGCTTGACATGCCAAAAAGTTGTATGGTAAAATCAAATTGGGAAACAAACTTTCCAGTTCAAGAGTCCCCAAATTTCCCCCACTCCTTTTGGAAACCTACCCCTTAAATAAAAGAGATACCAAGATTACAAAAACTCAAAGCCCTTTTTTGATAAACAGAGTGTCATCTAAAACACCAAATGACAACATAAAAAGATGGAAATAAATAGAACAACAAATAATTTAGCAGAGTAGAAAAGGAACAATCCTAAATGTCTGCAAACAGGCATACTGGTGAGAAAAAAAGCAGTCCACCCTAGAGACCCTCAGAAAGGCACAGAAACCAGAAATATCAGAAAGGGGGAATAAGGTATATAGAACTAAAAGCTGGAAGATTAATTTGAAAGGCTGTGTAAGAAGAAGTGACCACATTAGGATACCACATCTATCTCAGCAGTTATTTTTCTATTTCTCCATTCCCGTAGGAGACAAGATATATATATATATAAATAAAATATATATAGTCTCTGAAGAAACTAATAAAGACAGGGCTAGATGGAGGGACCAAGAAGAGGGCTAGGTTGAAGTGCCACACTGTAAATGGGGATAGTGGAAGATGGCTAAGTAAAAATCTGCATTCCGAATGGTGAGCCCCTCAAGCTCCTATATCCACTCAGTTTGAGAAGGCCAGCAGCTAAACATACACAACCCACCCCAATCCTACTGATTTATTAGTAAAGGTTATTAATTCTGTAGCATTACCCATGTGATTCTGGCTAATTACAGCCTTGGTGGCATCATCTAACATGTTTCTTTACCCCTGTATTTCATGTAAACTAGCACTTATATCCAGAGCAGTGGTTCTCAAACTTCAGTATGCTTTAGAATCACCTGGAAGCTTATTAAAACACAGATTGATGGGCTCTACCTTCAGAGTTTCTGATTCAATAACTGGGGATAGGGCCCCTGATGTGCACATCTAACAAGTTACTAGGTGATTCTGATGCTTCTGGTCCAGAGATTACACATGAGAGCCACTACTCCATAGTGTGCAAGGGTCAGCAAACTATGGGCCAAATGCAGCCTATCTCCTTTTTAGTAAATAAAGTTTTACTATGACACAACCATGCTCGTTCATTTATATACTGTCTTTGTCCACTTCTGTGCTACACAGCAGAATTAAGTAGTTGTGACAGAGACCACGTGGCCTGCAAAAGTGCAAACACTAATGAGTCCTTTTCCAAAAAAATTTGCTGACCCTTGATCCAGAAGGTTGCTTAGATTTTTTGGCATGAAAACTTCACAAGTGTATCACGTCAGGAGAAACAAAGTCTAGCTGGTCCAGACTCAGTGGTGGTTTCAGGCCTATCGTCCATTATGAAGTACTCCACTGACCTTGGTTTTAGTACCCAGTCATGATCACTGCTTAATGTATTATTTCTTTAAGGGTGACAAACTGTAATTTTTCTGATCCTATTGTTCTTAAATTTATTAGCTGTTATTAATATATAAAGAAGAATTTCCCCTCATCAACTATTTGGTTACTGAAATAGTTTGTATAGGAAAAGCAGAATAAATGCTTGAAATTTCCCCCCTTGTCAATATTCAAAATAGTAAGTTCATACTATAGAAACTTTCGAAGGTGATCAAGTAATACGTTTTAATATTATGATATATTTTATATATTTCATTTTTTATATATTTCATATATTTCATTTTATATATTTGAATGTTTCAATCCATTGTTTTGGTTAGTATTTCTATTTTTGATGCTCAAACTTGACCCATCTTTGGCCAGTGGGAGCCCCTTCCAGTTGGCTCCTATATCCTTTTGACAGGATCTTCTTGGTTTCTTTGCTCTCTAGTGTAAAAAGATGTCCTAGACTCTCCTTGTACATTTCCTGCCCGAGACTTGACATCAGCTATTTCTCTAAGGAGCCCTGGTTCCTTAGAGCAGAAAATGGTAAAGTTCATAGTCCGAAATGAGATGTTAATTGCTACTGGACTGTCACTGCTGTTAGGTCTTTCCAGTGGACAGAACTAGGAAATATGCTTTTTTATTTTTCAGAAAAAATATGTCATTAGTTCATAATGACATTTCCAATTCAAATTTAATATTGTAGGTTTTTAATTTCTTTTCTTTTATGCTGTAAGCTTTGGTTCCTAAGAATATTAATATATTTATTTTAAATATGTGTGTAAAATAAACATGCCAATATTACCGCTAACAAAATTATTAAATATAGCTGAGGATTTCTTTGTATTCCTTTCTTTTTGTCCTTGGAATATACCCACTGAATTGATTGGGAATGACAGTAAGAAGAGTAAGACAAACATTTTTTAAAATTTTAAAAAAGTCTCTAATCCATCTTGAATTAATTTTCGTATAAGGAGTAAGGAAAGGATCCAGTTTCAGCTTTCTACTTATGGCTAGCCAATTTTCCCAGCACCATTTATTAAATAGGGAATTCTTTCCCCATTTCTTGTTTCTCTCAGGTTTGTCAAAGATCAGATGGCTGTAGATGTGTGGTATTATTTCTGAGGACTCTGTTCTGTTCCATTGGTCTATATTTCTGTTTTGGTACCAGTACCATGACCTAATACCATAAAAACCCTAGAGGAAAACCTAGGTAGTACCATTCAGGACATAGGCATGGGCAAAGACTTCATGTCTAAAACACCAAAAGCAATGGCAGCAAAAGCCAAAATTGACAAATGGGATCTCATTAAACTAAAGAGCTTCTGCACAGCAAAAGAAACTACCATCAGAGTGAACAGGCAACCTAGAGAATGGGAGAAAATTTTTGCAATCTACTCATCTGACAAAGGGCTAATATCCAGAACCTACAAAGAACTCAAACAAATTTACAAGAAAAAAACAAACAACCCCATCAAAAAGTGGGCAAAGGATATGAACAGACATTTCTCAAAAGAAGACATTCATACAGCCAACAGACACATGAAAAAATGCTCATCATCACTGGCCAGCAGAGAAATGCAAATCAAAACCACAATGAGATACCATCTCATACCAGTTAGAATGGCGATCATTAAAAAGTCAGGAAACAATAGGTGCTGGAGAGGATGTGGAGAAATAGGAACACTTTTACACTGTTGGTGGGATTGTAAACTAGTTCAACCATTATGGAAAACAGTATGGCGATTCCTCAAGGATCTAGAACTAGATGTACCATATGACCCAGCCATGCCATTACTGGGTATATACCCAAAGGATTATAAATCATGCTGCTATAAAGACACATGCACACGTATGTTTATTATGGCACTATTCACAATAGCAAAGACTTAGAATCAACCCAAATGTCCATCAGTGACAGACTGGATTAAGAAAATGTGGCACATATACACCATGGAATGCTATGCAGCCATAAAAAAGGATGAGTTTGTGTCCTTTGTAGGGACATGGATGCAGCTGGAAACCATCATTCTGAGCAAACTATCGCAAGAACAGAAAACCAAACACCGCATGTTCTCACTCATGGGTGGGAACTGAACAATGAGATCACTTGGACTCAGGAAGAGGAACATCACACACCAGGGCCTATCATGGGGAGGGGGGAGGGGGGAAGGATTGCATTGGGGGTTATACCTGATGTAAATGACGAGTTGATGGGTGCAGCACAGCAACATGGCACAAGTATACATATGTAACAAACCTGCACGTTGTGCACATGTACCCTAGAACTTAAAGTATAATAATAATAAAAAATAAATTAAAAAAAAGAAAAAAAATTTTTTAAAAAGGATAAAAAATGAATATACTCGCTGATATACAATGTCTTAAAGTCATGTGAAATCATTTTTTTCCCGTGTGATTATGCTACCTACTTGATAAACAAATAGGTTCATTTGTTTCAGGGATTTTTAAAAAACTGGGGGGGGATTAATTTTTTTTTTTTTTTTTTTTTAAATCCTGGACTGGGCTTGACTGAACACTGCAATATGGCAAGTGAGTCAGGCAAGTTATATAAGATCTTCGGGGAAATTCTTCGGGTTCAATAACCTGTAATGTTACTTTCATGATAGCCAAGAGTGCATCCAAATCCTGTTTCTCAAGAATTTTGATGGTTTCAAAATCTACCGTTCCCTTTTCAAAATGAATTACATGCCATACAACAAATTTAGGAAGAGTCTTGTGATGCCAGAGCACCCCAAAAGTTGGGAACTTACAACTTGGTTTCTATTGATATCCTCTGGGATGGCAATTCATAACTTATTTCAAGGGAAATTATATTTGTTTTAGGTATTTAAGTACAAGCTTCAGCAACAGAGATAGTCAATTCCTTGAATAGTACCAGCTAATAAGGATACAAACTAAAGGTTCATTTTGCCACTTGCTAGGCAAAACCATTTATTTAAAAGATATCAATGTTGGTTCCTTTGCATTCTGGCAAAAAAAGCTCTGTGGTATTCAGATTAGATGAACGCTTTTTAGAATAATTATTGAGAATGTTTCTTTTCTTTTATACTAAGTTATCTTTTAACTGTGGCAGGAATTAGAAAAGCTCTTATCTGGAAAATTTCTCAAGAATACGTGTAATATTAGAATTAGAAAGTCTTTTAAACATGCCTAGGCTGAACGAAAAGCTGGGTTTTATTTGCATAACGTATGCTAATAGCATTTATTTTCTACTCTTATTATTTACTTACAAGTAATTTTCCTTCTTTTCTTTTCTTTTTTTTTTTTTGAGACGGAGTCTCGCTCTGCCGCCCAGGCTGGAGTGCAGTCGCCGGATCTCAGCTCACTGCAAGCTCCGCCTCCGGGCTCATGCCATTCTCCTGCCTCAGCCTCCCGAGTAGCTGGGACTACAGGCGCCCGCCACGTCACCCGGCTAGTTTTTTGTATTTTTTAGTAGAGATGGAGTTTCACCGTGCTAGCCAGGACGGTCTCGATCTCCTGACCTCGTGATCCGCCCGTCTCGGCCTCCCAAAGTGCTGGGATTACAGGCTTGAGCCACCGCGCCCGGCCGTACTTTTCCTTCTTAAATTGAGAGGAAACTGTGATGTTTTCTTAGGTGAATCCATGGGATGTATTAATCTTCCCTGAATATGTCATTGGACTTGTTACATGTAAGTATTTTGGCAATACGCAAATAAATTTTGTTAGCAACTATTATTGTAGTGTGAAAATGTGCACTGACTTTTAAAAATGATTGCATTTAAATCACAATGCAATGTAAATTTACTGATAAAGACATCAATTTGGTGATTAAAGTGTGGAAATCATTCTACAGAAAATCTTATTAGTGAGGTTATTTTCAACAAACACATACATAATGAAATGTTTTTATGATAAACTGCCATGTAACTTGGTGGTAATCCATCATACAATTAGTTTAACTTTGTGAAGGAGACAATTACTGAAACCTTATGCTTATTAGTCGTCACTAAAATAAACCTTTTCCTTGTTTTAAGAAGAGGCACTGTCAAAACAGATAATTATAGAAAAGCTAGAAACAGTTTGAAAGACGGGACCTGTCACAAAAACTTTATTTTCCTTTTCAACATTTCACCTTATATCCAATTGTGCAAATCAGAAAACATTTAATTTTATTTCTACATATCAAGAACTTCATACATTAAAGATGAAAAGCAATCAATTTTTAACTCGAATGTTTTTCATACTTTGAGAACAAATGAAAGAAAAACACATTTTTTTAATAAAAAAGAAATCAAGTTAAGCAAATACCTAGATTTATGACACTTATTTTAAGCAGAAGAATCTTCCACACCTTCCCTCAGAAATGGATCTTTCCTTTGGTACTACTGTATTATTTCTCTTCCTGTATAATTGAATTTCTATGCTAACAATATGATTGGATGCATAGGACTTGGAGCACACTTAGTGCAGAAGACATTGAGCTGTATTACTGTTTTATATTGTGTAGGTTATTTATTATTATGGTGGCCAGGCTTTAAAGTTATCCAAGATTATTTAGGATAATCAAAATCAAAAGACTTGGCCTATAACAAAAGCAGTCATTTCTAAATTTTAAATAAATAACACTGTCATAGTTAATATCCAACTGGCAACAGGCTTATCTTTCATTTTGGGGAATGAGTTTAATTACTTTGATCTGAAGATGTGGGAGCCTCTACTTCTTTAAGCCATCCGCCTTGTCAATATACAGTTTTAAATATAGATTTTATTCTATTTTAAATTTATTTGTGGGACCGCCTAAATATTAAGGCCAAGTTACTGATGTGGACCTTGAATTCAATGGGCTTGAAAAAATTATTCCTTTTAAAATAAGAACTATAGGCACATGGCATGAAATTTGAATGATACAAAAGATTTTGAGATAAAAAGTAACACTGCCCCCTTACACATGCCCAGCTACCTACTCCCTTCCAAAGGCTGCCACTGTATTCTTCTAAAGATGCTATTAGAACCAAAATTTCAAGTTGCTTTGCCTTGATAAAAAAATACAGTGCATAAGAAAAGAGCTGACAATATTCAGTGATGGAAACTACAAAGCATCCAAGAGTTTAGGAGAGGAAATGGTAACAATTATAGTTCAAAATACATACCAACAAAAGTCTGCCTATAACTTTCTAATATCGTGGTCAGGTATTTAAGATCTAATTCTACTTACCAAAAAAGAGTAGAAATTAACATTTTCCATTAAAAAATTAAATATAGTATGAAAGGGAATGTAGAAAAAAGAAATAAAGAAACAATGTGGCACAGTGTGTGGCACTGTGTACCCAGGCAAATCTGATGTTCAATTGTAATCCTCAGGTGTCAGGGGAGGGATCTGGTAGGAGGTGATTGGATCATGGGGATGGATTTCCCCCACACTGTTCTCATAATTGTGAGTGAGTTCTCACAAGATCTGGTGGTTTAAAAGTGTAGTACTTCCCTCCTTGCTCTGTCTGCTGCCACCATGTAAGATGTGCCTTATTTCCCCTTTGCCTTCTGTCATGATTGTAAGTTTCCTGAGGCCTTCCCAGCTATGGGGAACTGTGAGTCCATTAAACTTCTTTTATTTATAAATTATCCAGTCTCAGTAGTTCTTTATAGCAATGTGAAAATGAACTAATGTATAATGAAAAGAAAGTTTAGAATTAAAAAGTACTGTGAGGCTGAAGGAATACTATCCAGTTGAACACAGTGATGAATGGAAATGTTCTAATTTGTGCTGTGTAATATGGTAGCCACTAGCTACATGGCTACTGAACATTTCAATGTGGTAGGGTAACCAAGAAACTAAATTTTTAATTTTAATTTTAATTAACTTAAATTGCAATAGCTACATGTACAATACAGTAGATACTGTACTGGATAACACAGGACTAGACAGTCTAGATCAAAGATGAGAAATATTAGTAACGAAGAGAAATTTTAAGATGACAGATTTATAAATTATAACAATAAAAATAAAATTTGAGAACGATTATGAGAGTAATATGTCCAAAATAGAAATCTTTCCATAATCTGACATTTGAATAAAAATCTTTAGAAACTAGAAACAATACCCATTCAAAGAAGTAGGTATAGAAATTAAGTATATAAAGAATAATGTAAGAAAGTAAAGAGTAAAAATGAATGTATATAAACAATCATGTTAAAGACAAAAAGCATTAATTATCTGATAAAAAGAGCACAGCAGCACTTTATAAATATTTGCTGAATTGAAATGAGGTAGTTATGATGGGCCTCTTCCTTGTCATGTCCTTTGCACCATCTGTCAGTTAGTTACTGGGAAGAAGAAACTACTCAGCTAGCATTCTTAATTTCCTTTTTAAAATTTAAATATTGTTCTGATTAAAGAAAAATGTTCCCTTTATGTAGCAAATTCATAAAATACAAAAAAGCATACACAACAAAATAAAAAGCAACTCACCACCCAAATACCCATTATAATTCTGTATTTATGTTTCCTTCCAGTCTATTTTCTACATACAAAAAATCCCTTTATTTTGAAAATACTTAAAATAACAGGGTCAGATCATACAGTATATTTTATAATTTTCTTCTTTTTAAAATTCATTCTCATACAATGTGTTTATAAGGGTTAAACACATAAAGAAGACATCAGCCTGGAAACAGGCTAAACCAAATGACTAATTAGATTCACATTTACACCTTCATTGCTAATTGTAATAAACTTGTTTAAAAAGGAGGTCTCCAGGAGTTAATTAGCTAGCAGCATTTATCAATAAGCAATAATGTACTTACATTTTAGAAGTACATGTAAATTTACAAGTCTTTCATTTCTCAGTAAGAGTGTGAACTTCAGCAAAATTTTCTCATATCAATAGTTTCGATAGTTGTGTTGATCTTACCTAAGTTAAGATATAATTGAATTTTGGCTACACAAACAAACACACACACATTTCAGTAATATTCCAAGGAAGATATTTTACTCCAGCAGGATTAACATGCACTACGGTTACAACATAAGTTGGCCTTCTGGATTTAATTACAGTTATGTGCTATGCAATGACATTTCAGTTAACAATGAACAGCATATAAAACAGTGGTCCCACTGTGCCTTTTCTGTTTAGATATACTTAGAAACACAAATATTTACCATTGTGTTACAGTTGCCTACATACAGTTCAGTACAGTAGCATGCTGTACGGGTTTATAGCCTAGGAGTAATGGGTTGTACTATATAGACAGGGTGTGTAGTAAGCTATACCATCTAGTTTTCCCCAAGTACACTCTGATGTTTGCACGATGACGAAATGACGTAATGATGTACTTCTCAGATTGTATCCCTGTCATCAAGTGACACATGACTGTACTTGGTACTGTTTACATTTTGAGTTCATATCTGTTAACAGTTCTGAAATTTTTATGGCTTATGTTGAACAAGTGATCCCAGGGAAGAGGGGCAAGATACTGGAGAATATGAAACAGGGAAGGAGGGAAAGCCAAAATAAAGGTGTGTGTTCTGGAGTTGGTCACTGCTCTGGGTGCTGGGACCCAATCCCTGCCGAGACCTTCTGAGAAGTCATGTTGAATATGCCTGAACTATGTGCTCAAGGGGCAGGAAAGGAGCTTTTTCCCATTAGCTTCTATCCCCTTGATACCAGGTATCAAAGTTTATATGGTATGTTAAGCCTCTCACACTTCCAAGTTGGTTCCCCACAGACATCCCATGCCACAGTGTCAGAGAAGAAAGCAAAATACATTCTGTAGAGCTATAGTGAGGTTACACCTGTTAGCAGCTGATTGCTGCAGCAAGGTTGGAGTAAAAATACAAAAGGATGTGAGGTAGGGCACAAGAGGTGTCTGCCACAGGACTTTTATATGCTTGTCTCTTTTTCCACTGAGATTGAGAATTTCAATCACCTTGGACTACAGAAAAAGTAGTTTAAAAAATTCAAATATATTAAATTGTCCTGAATATTATGATGAGAAAACAGAGGTGGCTCTTAGGCCATACAAATGGGGAGACAAAAACATAGAAGAAAATTTCACAATAATTTCTGCAAAGCAAACCTTCAAAATACCATAGCATTATTCACAAACACAAATTAATCTTTTTCAAAAGATAGTTTAAATGAGTGTAGAGTTCAGAATTATTTTTGTATAACTTCACTTCAAATCAGGATTCGTGTGGACTTCAAATAACAGACACAAATGATAGTAAAATAACAGCAGCTATCATATTTTGAGTTATGCACTGGCTAAACACTTTATACAACAGTTCATTAGATTAAAAAAATGACTCTCGAGATTAGTAATTTTTCAAACTTTTTAGAGTATGGCCTTTAGTGAGTGCAACAGTCAAGGTTTTCCAGAGAAACAGAGAGTGACTGTAAGGAATTGGCTCTCATGATTACGGAGGCAGGCAAGTCCAAATTCAAATTTGCAGGGTAGGCTGGCAGGCTGGAGACCTAGGAAAGAGTTGAAGTCAGAAAGCAGTCTTCAGGCCAGGCACAGTGGCTCACGCCTGTAATCCCAACACTTTGGGGAGGCCAAGGTGGGTAGATTGCTTGAGGCCAGGAGTTTGAGACCAGCCTGGCCAACATGGTAAAACCTCATCTCTACTAAAATACAAAAATTAGCTGGGTGTGGTGGCACATGCCTGTAATCCCAGCTTTTTGGGAGGCTGAGGCATGGGAATTGCTTGAACCTGAGAGGCAGAGATTGCAGTGAGCCGAGATCATGCCATAGTACTCCAGCCTGGGTGACAGAGCAAGACTGTCAAAAAAAAAAAAAAAAAAAAAAAAAAAAGAAAAAGAAAAGAAAAGAAAAAAAGAAAGAAAGAAAATAAAAGAGAAAAAGAAAGCAGTCCAGCAGTCTTCAGGCAGAATTCCCTCTTCCTAGAGGGATGTTCATGTTTTTTTCCCTTAAAGTCCTCAACTGATTGAATGAGGTCTACTCATTTAATAGAGGGTAAGCTGCTTTACTCAAAGTCTACTGATTTAAATATTAATCTCACCTAAAAAAATACTTTGACAGCAAAATCTAGGCTAGTATTTCACCAAATAACTGGGTACTAGTCAAGTTGACACAAAATTAACCCACACAGTAAGAAACACATTTTACACTACAACTTCATGAACAAAACATATGTGCAAGTGTATCTACAAGAGTTTCAGAAAGCAATAAGTACTCCCAGTAAACCTTTGTACACTGACATATTCTATTCCATGTTTTTCTAGCTCATTAAAAAGAAAAACATGCTGTAACCCATCAATTTAATTTCACAGCCCAGAAATGTATTACACAGATTGAAAAACTGCTCTAGATGACACATCTATTTACTGATGTTTTAGAATACTGGTAAATAAATGCATCACAGTGCCACCAGAATATAATATTTGAGAAGGAAATTGAGTACATTTGAACACATGAAGTATAATGAACATGTGTATATAAGAAAAATATATAAAATGCCTAATTCCTTATCACTATAGGACTAACATATGGGTATAGTATTTTATCACCATCATGATAAATATTTGAGAATAAAATCAGGCATGCCTAAAGATATAAGATCAGAGGCAATCAGCTGCAGCTTAGTATCCTATAGGGGTTATCACCAATGTGATCAATACAATTCTCTTAAACACCATTATTCCTCCCATTAAAAAAATGTCAAATTATATCTGATAAAAGTGATCAGCAAGTAATTTATTTAAAATTTAGATTGAGAAAATCATTACTTCTTCAGCATGGAGAGAATAAGAGGAGAAACAAAAATTGTTTTGGTGAGACAACTGAGAAAAAATGTATGGATAAAAAAAAAGACCAAAAAACAGCTAACCTCGTTTTAGTTCCTTTAAACTTTTTTCACTCTGGATCTAAACCCAGTTTTAAAACTTAAATGAGACTTGTCTTAGTGACTAATGATATGACTCAGAAGGTTAACTCTTCAGAACTAATTCTGTATACTTTTAATATGCACCTAGTAAGTTTTGATGACCCTTAAAAGAACCTGAGCAGGAGTATATCTAAAAATAATTCATAATAGCACCTTACTTATATACATCTGATTTTAAAAACCTTTTATATTTTGCTCCTTAAAAGTCAGATAAAGGTCAAAATAGAGGGAAAATTATGCTAAGAATGATCTAAGCTCAAACTTAGACGTTAGCTTTGTATAGAAGTAGGTAAGAAACGATCCTTTTAGACTGAGAAAGGTGGGATCTTTGAAATTGGAGATACTAGTTCTGAGGAAGACCTGCCTAAAATAAATGTTTTCAAAACTAGAAAGATTTATAACACAAACTAGCATAAACATTTCTTGTACAATTAATAAATAAACATCTACAGTTAGAGAGGCAGAATAGCTTACTGGTTAAGAGTACAGATTCTGAGGAGCTCAAAACATTCAAATGATTCATGTTCACTGCCTACCACATTTATCTAAAGTATGATAAATTTTATATTCTCTTAGTTTTCACAGAGGTAGAGGTCATTACCAAAGAAGGTACACAGACAAAAGAGATCTCCATGTGTTTTGTTACTATGTTTCAAGTGCTTGTTTTTCTTCATTTATTACGGTAGTTAAGTAAAAACAGCAGAACACAAAAGAATAAGTTTCAAAAATTTCAATTATGTACCAATGTATGCATAGGCAAATTAACTTGCTAAAATTAAGAGTTGTGCAGCCAGACATAGGATTTCAGGTAATCTATTACTTCTATTTAAAAAATTTTTTAAATGTACTGTTATATTAAATTTTTAATAAAATAAAGGAAAATAAATCAAGTAAGGTCATAGTATTGGCTAAGCCAGAGAGTCCCAAAAGTGCTCAATAGTTACACTTGCAGGTGTGCATTGCAGAGCCTCAGGCACCTCTGAGTGCAGACAACCCTACCTCTTTGCCTGATCAAAGGCAGGAACAAATGGTTAGGCCTGAGGTAGGTCAAATGACTGGCATAAAACTGCCCAACAGGGACCTTCCACTGTGGATCGTGGTTAACCCATTCGACCACATCTTTTCCTTTGGGGAGGCAGAAATGCTAGTAGGCAAATAAAAAATGGGATGTTGACTAAGCTCAGGATATATCCTTTCCAGTTTTGGAAGTCAAAAATCCCAGAATAACTTCATTGTTGAAAACATAGTGTTTCTGTGTAAATTTGCAATAAGATTAAATTTCTGAAAATAATACATGAATGTATTTTCCCTGAAAATGTAAAGTATCAGAGTAATTTTCATATAGAAAAAAATACTAAAAGCAGAATCTAAATATAAATTAACAGTGTTATGTCTAGTGTCATGTCCAGGGCAGGTTGGTATGTACAAAAGAAGTCTACACGCAAAGAAATTGTTAGCTCTTGAGCATACCAGATGCCTGATGATAAGTAACTGAATTAATAATACAAATATATAAGCATTAAGACTTTTAAAAGGACTTTCAAGAACTAAACCACACTGATTCGTTTTTTATGCACATTACTGTGACAATTTCTCAAGTACCTTTGGTATTTTCAAATTGCAAGTATCCCATTTTTCAGTTTATCCTGAGTAACTTGTTTTTCTATCAGGGACCCAACATGTTCTTTTAAAATATATAATTACAAAGTTTTGGTATATTCTTTTAAAATAAAGTATTTCATGTGTAAAAATAAACAGAACTAATAATATACACCTATAACCCACCATCCAACTTAAGAAATAAAACACTACAGACATGACCAAAGCTCTCTATGACTGTGAACCCCAACATTTTCCTTCCCCTGAGATAATAATTATGCTGTTTCTCATCTATCATTTTCATGAATGTTTTAATACTTTTACAACATCTCTATATATCCATAAATAATAGTAGCAGTGCTTTTTCTTCATTTTTTGCACATTTTATCTTCAAAGACTTTTGAAAAACTATGCACCATCTTGCACATTTCAGGTGACACTTAAGTAATGACAAAGGATGCATTTTCTAGCTTATTGTATACTGAATGCACGCTTTAAGTATGTTTTTGTCAAAGCCTTGGAGCTGCAGTTCAGCTTATTCAATACACAGAGAATACAACCATATAACTTAATTGGCAAGGCTAGTCCTCATTGTCAAACTCAACCAGTCAAATCTGACTTACTATCTGTCAGAAAAAGTCTGACTTAATTTTAAAATTCAAATAAATGTGTTATTATGCATCCCCATGACAACTTTCTCACTTGTGAATTTTAATTTTAAGATAGATAAATGGACAGCTAGCTAGCTAGGTAGACAAAGAAGCTATAATATAAGGCATGGAGCCTGGCCATGAGTTTGTTGCCTGGATGAAATAATGTATTACCCCTTCACTAATTTTTATTAATGCTTTCTTTGCTTTGCTCTCAAGGGACTATCCCTCAAGAGAGATTCACTCTCCAATTGTCTGCTTGTGTGGCACCCAGGAGATTTTTAAACTGCAAGGCAAGACACCCTAGTAAGATTTAGTATGGAAAAGGGGTAAGCTTTTCTTCTGAAAAGTGGGAGACAGATGATTTTGAAAGAAATGAGAAAGGAGAACTGGCAGACCAGAAGGAGTTCTCAGGTAGATAGTTTTTAGGAAGGACTGCATATGGAAAGAGAGAATGAGGAAATAATAATAATAATAATAATTATAATTATTATTTTTTGAGATGGAGTCTCACTCTGTCACCCAGCCTGGAGTGCAGTGGTGCGATCTCAGCTCACTGCAAGCTCCGCCTCCCGGGTTTACGCCATTCTCCTGCCTCAGCCTCCCGAGTAGCTGGGACTACAGGCACCCCGCCACCTCGCCCGGCTAGTTTTTCGTATTTTTTTTAGTAGAGACGGGGTTTCACCGCGTTAGCCAGGATGATCTCGATCTCCTGACCTCGTGATCCGCCCGTCTCGGCCTCCCAAAGTGCTGGGATTACAGGCTTGAGCCACCGCGCCCGGCCGGAAATTATTTTTTTAAAGCTATTCATAACTGTATATCCCATAGTAAGTCTTTGTGTATCCAGTGGTATAGACATCCCAATTTGAAAACCATTGATCATTACCAGGATTGATAAACTAGGATCCACCTGCCAACTGTTTCTGTAAATAAAGGTTTTACTGGACATAGCCACACTCACTCGTTTACATACCATCTATAACTGCTTTCATACTACAGTGGCAGAGCTTAGTAGTTTCAACAGAGACCATTTGCACAAAGCCTAAAATATTTACTACCTGATACTCTGCCGAAAAAAATTGCCACTGCTCATCCATATCACTGTATATGTGGTTTTTAATATTCTTTTTAAAAAATTATCAATCAAATGCATTGGGCTGGGCACAGTGGCTCATGCCTATAATCCCAGCACTTTGGGAGGCTGAGGTGGGAAGATTGCTTGAGGCCAATAGTTGCAGATAAACCTAGGCAACATAGTGAAACCACATCTCTGCAAAAAAACCAAAAAAGTTAGCCAGGCATGATAGTGTGCACCTGTAGCCCCAGCTACTTGGGAGGCTGAAGTGGGAGGAACTCTTGGGCCCAGGAGTTCAAGACTGCAGTAAGCTATGACAGTGCCACTGCACTCCAGCTTGGGAAACAGAGCAAGACCTGTCTCTTAAAAAATTATATATCTTTGTATTGTAGGGCCATTTCATTCTAAAAGGCTTGTTATGACAAATAATAGTTCCCTCTTCTCAAAAGCAATACTTCATATTCTTTAAGCTGATGTTTATGGTCATAGTATAGGCCAAACCAAGGAGCCATAAAAGCGTCTGACAGTTACAAAGCAGACTTTGCACTTAAACACTCCATAATAGCCAACTAACATTTTAAAACTGTTACTTATTTTTTCAGTTTTAGGCACTATATATTAACTTCTCATTTTTGAAAATGAGGGTTTGCCTTATTCTTTGTGTTCCCTAATGCCCTAGTATAGTTGTAGATCCAGATATTATGAGTAAACACTGTCAACAAGTGAGTTATGTAGCAGAAAAGGATTATTTTTCCTTTCCTTCCCAAGTTTTTTCCGCAAATAAATGAATTTTGTTTATTTACCATGTACTGTTCGATAATTCAGCCCCACTTGGTATGTTCAGATGTATCAGGTACTCTATGTATTTCATGCTTTTGGGGAAAAAAAATCTCTCCATTCACTCTGCCTGGACTGGTTGCCTTTCATACTCTAGTAGCCTTTGCCAATGCTGCAGTTTTATTTCTTGGATCTCACCCCTCCCTTTTTCTTTGTTCACTCCTTTAGTCACTTTGTGAGAAAGGGTTTGTAGGAGATAATTCTATGAGACTTTGCATGTCTAAAACTCTGTTTAGCCTACATTCAGGCTTAAATCATACAACTGGGTATACAATATAGACTAGAACTGTCAGAATGTTGAAACCATTGTTACTTCTCTGTCTTCTAGCTTCTAGTATTACTAGTTCTCTAATTTTTCTTCTCTATTTTCTGTTTGTTTCTGCCCTATATTACAGGAAATTGCTTCAATAGAAGGTTCTAAACCTTCAGTTAAATATTTCATTTCTATTGTATTTGTATTTTTCCAAGTACTCCTTTTTGTTCGTTAAATATTCCTTTTATTTTGTAGCATTAAGTTCTCATTTCATGACTGTAGTATCTTCTTGAATCACTGAGGATAGCTGTTATTTTAAGTTTTTAAGTAGTCTGTTTTATCCAAGTGTTTTACCCTATTTATTTATTTGTATGGGTCTCTGTTTTTCATTTCAGATACTTTCTTCAGATGTCTAGTGTTCCTAGGTAAATCTAGCTGGAAACTTTGATGCCACAGGTGAAACTTGTTGCAAGCTCAGTTTCACTATAATCTAATTAGGGTTTCAGGTCCTTCTTCTTGGTTGGTAAGAGTCCCCAAAGATGCATCTTCTAATACTCTGCCTGGAACATAAAGGCCTGTTTGTCTTCATTTGAAAACCCAGTAGGGAAAAAGATCTAGAGGTCTCATTTTCAGTATGTACATATTCATTTAATTCCTCTATTTTTCAGAATGGTATATCTTCTCTCAAATTAGTCAGGAAAGCAGTGCTACAAAGTCTGGACTATTTTCTCTTTCCCATGCATAAACTTCTAGTTTTGAACTGGATAGAGAAGAGGCAGTTGTCTAGTTGTACGATATCACAAAGGGAATAAAACAGCACCCTTTTCTTTATTTCTAGGAGATTTAAAATTGATATAATGTTATTATTTAATAAGGGTCATGTTCAAACTTCACCAGTTACCTCAATACTTTTCCTTACAGCAAAGTTATTTCTCCAATCTAGGATAACATGTTACATTTAGTTGTCATGTATCAGTCCTTCTTAGTCATTCATGTCACTGACATGACAAGCCTGGTGTTATATGAAATGTCTCCCAATTTAGGATTTCTGGTTGTTTCTTTCCGTCTTTTTCCTTCTGGTTAGATTAAGGTTATGAATTATTAGCAAGAATACTATATGAGGAGAGGGGAGTAAGAGGTCCAAATAGAAGCCTCCATCAATCATCCTCACTGCAGGAACACCAAATTGAAAAACTATTCACACACAAAAAAGCACCTTCATAAGAATCAAAAATCAGCTTAAGCAGCAGTTCAGCCGCAGTCAGGTAGAGCACCAAGCAGTCTCTTGGGGTCCTTGATTCCAGGCCTTGACTCTTGGAAAGCAATTCTGAACCTGCCCTGAGTCAGAAGAAAGTCCACTGCCCTGAAGGGAGAGTCCTAGGCCTAGCAGCATCCACCACAAACTGACGGAAGAACCCTCCTGTGCCTTAAATAAACATCAGCAGTAGCCTGGCATTACTCGCCATGAGCTTGGGGTGGTAGTGGCCATGGGGAGAACTCCTTAGCTTGTGGAAAGGGGAGAGAAGACTGGGAAGAACTTCTTCTTCTGGCTCTGGTGCCAGCTCAGCCACAGTAGAACAGAGCATCAGGTAGATTCCTAAGGTTCTCAACTCCAGGCCCTGGCTCCTGTTTGGTATCTCTAGATTCACCTGGAACCAAAGAACTCACCTCCCTGAAGAAAAGAACACAAGCTTGCCTGGCTTCATCACCTGTTGACAGTGGAGCCCTAGGGCCTTGAGCGAACATCATTGGTGGTAGCATAGAGGGAGAGACTGAGAGAACGTAAGGGAAGACAACAGGAGCCTTTGCCTGGTAATCCAGAGAATTCTTCCAGATCTTATCCAAGACCACCAAGACAATACTTCAACAAGTCTGCAAGAACCACAGCATTATTGGGCTATGAGTCCCCCGCTAATACACATACAGATGCAGTGACTAAAAACTTGGATTACAACATTCAAGTCGTTTCAAATATTTGGAAACCCTTCCCAAGAAGAAGAGGTACAAACAAGCCTAGATTGTGAAGATTAAAATAAATACCAAATTCTTCAATGCCCAGACCTGATGAATGTCCACAAGCATCAAGGCCATCTAGGAAAACAAAACTTCACCAAAGGAACTAAATAAAGCACCAGTAAAGAATACTGGAGAGACAGAGATATGTGACCTTTCAGACAGAGAATTCAAAATAGCTATTTTGAGGAAGCTCAATGAAATTCAAGATAACAGAGAGAAGGAATTCACTATTCTATCAGATAAATTTAACAAGGGCATTAAAATAATTAAAAAGACTCAAACAAAATTCTGGAGTTGAAAAATGCAATTAACATACTGAAGAATGCATCAGAGTCTCTTAACAGCAGAAGTGATAAGCAGAAGAGAGAATTAGTGAGCCTAAAGACAGGGTATTTGAAAAAATACAGTCAGAAGAGACAAAAGAAAAAAGAATAAAAAACAAGGAACCATGCCTACATGATCTAGAAAATAACTCAAAAGGACAAATCTAAGAGTTGCTGGTCTCAAAGAGGAGGTAGAAAGATAGCGGAAGAAAGTTTATTCAAAGGGAAAATAACAAGGAACTTCCCAAGCCCAAAGAAAGATATCAATATTCAAGTATAAAAAGGTTACAGAACACCAAGCAGATTTAACCCAAATATAAGACTACCTCAAGACATTTAATAATCAAACTACCAAAGGTAAAGGCTAAAGGATCCTAAAAGTAGCAAGAAAGAAATAACATACAATGGAGCTCCAATACACTTGGCAGCAGATTTTTCAGTGGAAATTGCACATGCCAGGAGAGAGTGGCATGACATATTTAATGTACAAAAGAAAAAAAACTTTTATCGTATGTATTAGTTGTTCTCATGCTACTAATAAAGACATACCTGACAATGGGTAATTTAAAAAGGAAAGATTTAATTGACTCACAACTCAGCATGGCTGGGGAGGCCTCAGAAAACTTACAATCATGCCGGAAGGGGAAGCAAACATGTCCTTCTTCACATAATGGCAGGAAGAAGTGACAAGCAAAAGGGGAAAAAAACCCTTATAAAACCATCACATTGCATGAGAACTCACTTACTATCATGAGATCAGCATAGAGGCAACCACCTCTATGATTCAATTACCTCTCACCAGGTCACTCCCACAACACGTGGGGATTATGGGAACTACAATGCAAGATGAGACTTGGGTGGGGACACAGCCAAATCATATCATCCTAGAATAGAATACCCAGCGCAAATAGCTTTCAAACATGAAGAAGAAATAAAGACTTTACAAAATAAACAAAGCTAAGAAATTTCAACACCAGACCTCTCCTACAAAAAATGTCAATCAGAAAGAAAAGCATGTTAATGAGCAACAAGAAATCATCTGAAGGTAACAAACTCACTAGTAATAGTATATAAACAGAAGAATATAGAATATTGTAAAACTATAATTGTGCTGTAATATTTGTAAACTATTAATATGATGAGGAGAAAGACTAAAAGATAAACTGATCAAAAATAATAACTACAATAATCTTTCAAGACAGTAGAGTAAGATACAAATTGAAACAAGAAAACTTAAAAAGCAGAGGGGACAAAGTTAAAGTGTACAGTTTTTATTAGTTTTCTCTTCCTCTGTTTGTTTATGCAATCAGCGTTAAGTTGTCAGCAGTTTACAGTAATGGGTTATAAGATAGTATTTGCAAGCTTCATGGTAACCTCAAATGCAAAAACATACAATAGATACACACACACACACAAAAGAATAAATTAAAACATAACCACCACAGAAAATCTCCTTCACTAAAAGGGAGACAGGAAGGAAGGAAAGAAGGAAGAGAAACCCACAAAACAACCATGAAACAACAAAATGTCAAGAGTAAGTCCTTATCAATAAAAACATTAAATGTAAATAGCATGAATTCTCTACTAAAAGACAAATTAGCTGATGAATTAAAAAACAAGACCCAACAATCTGTAAAGACTCGTATAGACGGAAAAGAAAAGGATGGAAAAAGATATTTTATGCAAATGGAAATCAAAAAAGAGCAGGAGTAGCTATACTTACATCAGACAAAATAGATTTTAAGACAAAAACTATAAAAAGATATAAAGGGCGGGCATGGTGGCTCATGCCTGTAATCCCAACACTTTGGGAGGCTGAGGTGGGCGGATCACGAGGTCAGAAGACAGAGACCATCCCAGCCAACATGGTGAAACCCCACCTCTACTAAAAATACAAAAATTAGCTGGGCATGGTGGCACGTGCCTGTAACCCCAGCTATTTGGGAGGCTGAGGCAGGAGAATTGCTTGAACCAGGGAGCCAGCGGTTGCAGTGAGCAGAGATCGCACCATAGCACTCCAGCCTGGTGAAGGAGCAAGACTCTGTCTCAAAAACAAAAAAAAAAGGCCGGGCGTGGTGGCTCACGCCTGTAATCCTCACTTTGAGAGGCCGAGGCGGGTGGATCACGAGGTCAGGAGATCGAGACCATCCTGGCTAACACGGTGAAACCCCGTCTCTACCGAAAATACAAAAAATTAGCCGGGCGTGGTGGTGGGTGCCTGTAGTCTCAGCTACTGGGGAGGCTGAGGCAGGAGAATGGCGTGAACCCGGGAGGCGGAGCTTGCAGTGAGCCCAGCTCATGCAGCTGCACTCCAGCCTGGGCGACAGAGCGAGACTCCGTCTCAAAAAAAAAAAAAAAAAAAAAAGAGATAAAGAAGGTCATTATATAATGATAGAGGGATCAATTCACCAAGAAGATATAAGAACTATAAATATATATCCACCCAACTCTGGAGCACTCACACATATAATGCAAATATTTAATTAAGAGTTCAAGAGACAGACCCCAAAACAAAAATAACTGGAGGACAGGAGCCATGGCTCACGCCTGTAATCTCAGGTCTTTGGGAGGCCAAGGTGGGCACATCACTCGAGCTCAGGAGTTCAAGACTAGCCTGCGCAACATGGAGAAATCTTGTCTCTACTAAAAAATACAAAAAAACTAGCCGTATTTAGTGGCGTGCACCTGTGGTCCCAGCTACTTGGGGGGCTGAGGTGGGAGGATCGCTTGAGCCTAGGAGGTGGAGGTTGCAGTGGGCCATGCCACTGTACTCCAACCTGGGTGACAGAGTAAGACCCCATCTTAAATAAATAAATAAATAATAAATAAATAAATGGAGACTTCAACATCCCACTTTAAGTACTGGAAAGAACATCCAGACAGAAAATCAACAAAGAAACACTGGACTTAATCTGCACTACAGACCAAATGGGCCTAATAGATATTTACAGAATATTTCATCAAACAGCTGCAGAATGCACATGCTTCTCCTTAAGCACATGGATCATTCTCAAGGACAGAGTATATGTTAGGCCACAAAACAACTCTTAAAAATTTCAAAACAGTTGAAATCATCTCGAGTATCTTCTCTGACCACAATGGAACAAAACTAGAAATCAAGAGCTAGAGGAATTTTGGAAACTACACAAACACATGGAAATTAATATGTTCCTTGAATGACCAGTGGGTCAATGAAGAACTTAAAAGGGAAACTGAAAAATTTCTTGAAACAAATGAAAATGGAAACACAATGTACCAAAACCTATGGGATACAGAGAAAGCACTACAAGACAAAAATTTATAGCTATAAGAGCCTACACTAAAAAAGTAGAAAAACTTCAAATGACCTAACGATGAAAGTTAAAGAATTACAAAAGCAAGAGAAAACCAAACCCAAAATTAGCAGGAGAAAAGAAATAACAAAAATCAAAGCAGAAACAAATGAAATTTGAAGAAAATAATATGAAGAAAATAATACAAAAGACTAAAAAAAAGAAAAGTTATTTTTAAAAGATACACATAATCAACAAACTTTTTGCCAGACTAAGAAAAAACACAGAATACCCAAACGCAAAAAATAAGACATGAAAAAGGAGACATTACAACTGATAACACAGAAATTCAAAAGACTGGAAAACCTACAAGAAATGGGTAAATTCCTAGACACATACAACCTACTGAGATTGAACCACAAAGAAATCCAAAACCTGAACAAACCAATAAGAGCAATATCGAAACCATAATAAAGTCTCCCAGCAAAGAAAAGCCCAGGACCCAACTGCTTCCCTGCTGAACTTTACCAAACATTTTGAGAATAACTCATATTAATCTTCCTCAAACTATTCCGAAAAATGGAGGAGGAGGGAATACTTTCAAACTCACTCTAGCAGGTCAGTATACCAAACCTTTGTCTGATATCAAAAGCAGACAAAGACACATAAAAAAAAAAAAAAAAAAAAGAAAAGAAAAAAAAGAAGAAGAAGAAAAGAAAACTATAGGCCAGTATCCCTGATGAACACTGATGCAAAAATCCTCAACAAAATACTAGCAAACCAAATTCAACAACATATTAAAAAGATCATTCATCATGACTAAGTAGGATTTATCCTAGGGAGGCAAGGATGTTCAACATACGCAAATCATATCAACAGAATAATGACAAAAACTCTATGATCATTCAATTGCTGAGAAAATTCAATATCCCTTCATGATAAAAACCTTTAACACACTGGGTATAGAAGGAACATACCTCAACACAATAAAAGCCATACACAACAGACCCACAGCTAGTATCATATTTGCATTAGTTCATTTTCACACTGCTATAAAGAAATATTTGAGACCAGGTAATTTATTAAAAGAAGAGGTTTAATTGACTCACAGTTCTGCACGGCTGGGGTGCCTCAGGAAACTTACAATTACGGTGGAAGGGGAAGAGGCATGTCTTACATGGTGGCAGGCGAGAGAGGGTGTGTGTGAGCACAGGAAAAATTACTACTTATAAAACCATTAGATCTCATGAGAATTTACTCACTATCATGAGAACAGCATGGGGAAAACAACCCCCATAATCCAATTATTTCCTACTAGGTCTTTTCCTAAACACCTGGGGATTACAATTCAAGATGAGATATGGGTGAGGACACAAAGCCTAACCATACTGAATAGAGAAACACTGAAAGCCTTTCTTCTAAGATCTAAAACATGACAAGAATTCCCACTTTTACTATTGTTATTCAATATAATATTGGAAGTCCTAGTTAGAGCAATCAGACAATAGAAAGAAATGAAGGTCATCCAAACTGAAAAGGAAGAAGTCAAACTATCCTTGTTTGTAGGCAACATAATCTTATATTTGGAAAAACCTAAAGGCTTCACCAAAAAACTATTAGAACTGATAAACAAATTCAGTAAAGTTGCTGGACACACAATCAACATACAAAATCAATAGCATTTCTATATGCCACCAGCAAACAATCTGAAAAAGAAATCAGGAAAGAAATCCCACTTACAATAGCGACAAATAAAACTAGAAGCCTAGGATTTAACTTAACTAAAGAAGTGAAAGACCTATATAATGAAAACTATATAACATTGATGCAAGAAAATGAAGAAGACACTGGCAAAAGGGAAGGATATTACATGTTCATGAATTGGAAGAATAAATATTGTTTAAAATGTCCATATTACCCAAAGCAATCTACAGATTCAATGCAATCTGTATCAAAATACCAATGACATTCTTCACAGAAATAGAAAAAACAATCCTAAAATTATTATGGAACCATAAAAGACCCAGAATTGCTAAAGCTGTCCTGAGCACAAAGAACAAAACTGGGGGAATCACATTACCTGGCATACGTTACACTATACAGTGATAGTAACCAAAACAGTATGGTACTGGCATAAAAACAGACACATAGGCCAATGGAATAGATTAGAGAATCCAGAAACAAATCCACACATCTACAGTGAACTCAATTTCAACAAAGGTATCAAGAACATACATTAGGAAAAGAACAGTCTCTTCAATAAACGGTGCTGGGAAAACTGGATATCCATATGTGGAGGAATGAAATGAGGCCCCCCTCTCTCACCATAAACAGCAATCAAACCAAAATGAAGACTTTAAGACCTCAAACTATGAAATTTCTAAAGGAAAACATTCGGGAAACTCTCTAGGACACTGTATTGAGCAAAGATTTCTTGAGAAATACCCCACAAGCATAGGCAACCAAAGCAAAAATGGACAAATGGGGTCACATCAAGTTAAAAAGCTTCTGTACAGCAAAAGGAACAATCAACAAAGTGAAGGGACAACCCACAGACTGGGAGAACATATTTGCAAACTACCCATATGATAAGGGATTAATAACCAGAATATATAAGGAACTCAAACAACTCAATAGGAAAAATCTAATGAACAGATTAAAACGTGAGCAAAAGATCTGGATAGACATTTTCCAAAAGAAGACATGCAAATGGCAAACAGGTATATGAAAAGGTGCTCAACATCACTAATCATCATAGAAATGCAAACCAAAACTACAATGAGCTATCGTGTCACCCCAGTTAAAATGGCTTCTATCAAGAAGATGGGCAATAACAAATGCTGGTGAAAATGTGGAGAAAAGGGAACCCTTGTACACTTTTGGTGGCAATGTAAATTAGTACAACCACCATGGAGAAGAGTTTGGAGGTTCCTGAAAAAACTAAAAATGGAACTACCATATGATCTAGCAATTCTACTGCTAGGCATATATATATGTGTATATGTGTATATGTATATATATATTTATCCAAAGGAGAGGAAATCAGAATATTAAAGAGATATCTGTACTCCCATGTTTACTGCAGCACTGTTCACAATAGTGAAGACTTGGAAGCAACCTAAATGTCCACCAACAGATGAACTGATAAAGAAAATGTGGCATATACACACAGTGAAGTGCTATTTAGCCAAAAAGAAGAATGAGATCCTGTCATTTGCAACAACATGGATAGCACTAAAGGTCATTATTTTAAGTGAAATAAGGCAGGCACAGAAAGATAAACTTCACATGTTCTTACTCATTTGTGGGAGCTAAAAATTAAAACAGTTGAACTCATGGAAATAGAGAGTAGAAGGATGATTGCCAGAAGTCTGGGTGTTACAGGGAGTGGGAATGGTTAATGGACACAAAAATATAATTAGATAGAATGAATAAAATCTAGTATTTGATAGTACAACAGAGTGACTACAGTCAACAATAATTTACTGTATATTTCAAATAACTAAAAGAGTATAGTTAGATTGTTTGTAATACAAGGAAAGGATAAATGCTTGAGGTGATAGATAACCCATTTACCTTGATGTGATTATTATGCATTGTACGCCTGCATCAAAATATCTCAAGAACCCTCTAAGTATACAACTACTAAGTACCCACAAAATCAAAAATTAAAAAGAGAATACTATGTGAATAATGTTTAATCCTCAGTGCATCATAGAAAGAAGCACACATAATATGAATCTGCCCTACTTAGTACTTCTGACCATCTAGTTAACGTGGTATCCGTCAGAGCTGTCTACTAGAAAGGTCCCTTTTTCCCCTTTGTAATTGATAAGTAATCTGTAGGGAAATGCCTTTAGACCATGTCAACAGCCTGCTCCCTAACAGAGTTTGACTCAATGATTTTAGTATCGGCTGATAATTTTTTCCCAATTATCACTTGGATAGTGGTGATTTTCCAACTCTATTATTTCTTCTACATTTATTGATTAGCATCTAATTGCTTCTTAAACAGATTTTTAACTAGGTAATTGTTTTTAGTGTGAGCTTAAATTTCACTTTCAGAGTTTTCTGGCACTGCCAGTTACTGAGTATTCTGTGGTTCTGTGGTTTAAATTGGGTTACTTCTCAGGTTTCTCCTTTGCCAGATTAGGATTCATTCTTCTCAGTTTTGCTAAATCCATTACCACTTGTCCATCTGCTTTCTGGCCTCCAAAACATTATTGCTGGTTTGCATGCTTACATTTCTTTGACCTTGTGGGTTTACGCCTTTTAAAATAAATTCCTTCACTACCATTTTCATTAGACTTGAGAGTTAACTTATGTGTTTGACCCACCATCGTTACTTGAAAGCCCTTTATGCTTTCCTTGCTTTCAAACTTTATGTAAATGGTATATTGTATGAAATCTTCTGTAGGTTTTTTTTTTTTTTTTTTTTTTTGCTCAGTATCATTGCCTCTAAGATTTATCCATGTTAAAACATACAGCTCTAGTTCATTCTTTTTTAAGTAGTTTTTTTTTCATTCATTTTAATGAATGATGTTAAACAGGTATGAACACACTGCAATTTTCTCATTCATTTCCACTATATTACTAAAAGTGATATTGTGAAGTTTGGGGTGGGGAGTGGGAGGTCCATTTTACCATAAAAATATACATAAACTCTTTGCAATTTAAGTCAACAGGAAGTAGGATTCTATACATAAAATGGCAATTTTAAGACATTTTAATTCTGTAACTTATAAAATGAACCTAGTAATACTGGGCACAGATAACTCACTCCATGAATGGCAGTTATTTGGAGACAACACTGAAATGGGCCTGAAAAATTAGGAAATAAGATTCCTCTCTCAATGTTAAACTATAAGATCAACACATTATAAGCCACAGCAGAAATATGAAAAGGATAAAACAAAAAATAGCTGCAGGGCCAGTAACATCTGACCAGAGTATAACTACTTTCATAGCAAAGGAAATATGTCAACCAGAACAGAGAAGCAAAGAAAAAAATAGAATCATAGAGACAAATGCTGGCAATCCATAGTAACACTGTCCATGGGAATAGAAGACTTAACCAGCACCTGGTAATTTTTCTATTCCAATTCGTAAGGCTATTTCTAATACAGGGATAGAATTGAAAATTGTAGCTAATTCTCTTTAAATATTTCTATTGCTGGGGGTCAGACTATCCTTGTTATAAGGTGGATGCAACATGAAATTTTAAGCCTGAGGCAATTAAACATTTATTTTACTTAACTCCTCTTATTCTAATGTCATATTTTCCAAGCAGTCTCCTGGTTTTTTTTTTTTGTTTTTTGTTGTGTTTCGTTTTGTTTTTTACTGTGCCAATTTCATTTCTTACTGTAAATTAATACATGGGAATTGGCCACCATCTCAAATTCACATGCATTTTAGTCATTGTGATGTCCTTTAGGGCCAAGCAACCTTAGACATGAACAAAAGTGAGTCTTTGGAGCCCCCAGCCTAGATTTGAGAATATGGTCAAGTAAACAAGATACTATGATGTGTTGTCCTATCCAGCCATCCCATCCTTTTTTTAGACCACAGCAGCACCATCTCCAACTCCATTCTCTATTGGTTTCTAGAATCTCCTCTTTCTCTTTTATGGAGCGTGTATATTAAAAACGAAGTAGGCAGAGCTCTAATATTGTAACTTTTTTCTACTGCCTGTAAACCTATACTAAATCATATATTTTGTAAAAAATTGGTAATAAATGTAACCACTTGTTCAAACAAAAAACTTTACTCTGTTCCTATTTTGTTAGTATATATAAAAAAGAAGCAATATTTCAAAGTATTTGCTATAAGTGGCTTCTAACGGAATAGAGTTAGGACTAGAAAAAGTCCATCTCCTTAGCTCTGTGAAATGTGAATTCACCTTATACAGCACTGAAGAACATGTGCTGAACTATTACCAGATGCTCCTCAACTTATGATGGGATTATGTCCATATAAACCCATCACAAAATTGAAAATATCTTAAGTCAAAATGCGCTTGATACCCTTAACCTACCAAATATTATAGCTCAGCCTAACCTATCTTAAACGTGCTCAGAACATTTACATTGCTTACAGTTGGGCAAAATTATCTAACACAAAGCCTATTTAATAATAAAGTGTTAAATATCTCATGTAATTTATTGAATACTATATTGAAAGTAAACAACAGAATGGCTGTATGGGTACTCAGAAGTATAGTTTCTACTGAATGCATATTGCTTTTTCACCATCGTGAAGTTAAAAAATCCTAAGCTGAACTATCCTAAGTAAGGGACTGCCTGCATTGGTAACCTGCAGTTAAATGTGAATTCCTATGAACAAAATATAGACAACGATCAACTTGGAAATATGTTTACTTTCACAACATTATTTTCTAGTGGGCTGATAGAAATTCAAACCCATCTTACAGAAACCATGTAATTACATAGTATTGTGATTTTTAAGTCTATAATGGCCAATCAAACCAATAATGAATCAGGTTCTGTGTTAGATGCTTATGACACACAAATGAGTAAGTTATAATCCCTGTGCCAAACAGCTAATAGTTAGAAATATGGACAAATAAAACACACAATTTTAATACTGAATTTAAAGGGTTGTACAGGAGTACACAGCAGTGTAGTTATACCAAGAAAGTAGTGATTAGCTCTATCAGTTAAGAAGTTGAGGAGAAAAAAAGTTGAGGAAAACAACCGAGGACTTAAAAGGGCATTTTAAAAGGAATTAAACATAAGCAAGAGTATGCCAGTTGATGGGAGGAGAAGACATTAAATTTACGAAAGAGCAGGGAGTTCCTTGAAGAGTAGGGTAGACAGAACAAGCCTAAGGAGGCAAAGCCAGAAAGTTGAGCTGGACCCAAATCAGGAAGCCTTGCATAGTATGCCAAGGAGTTAGACCTACTGTTGGCCAGAGCTCCCAGAAAGTGTGACTAAAAAATGATCCCTTCAGTTTTCAATGTGGCCAGGAGAATTACTGTTTGATCATAAGGTAGGTATATGTTTGATTTTATAACAAACTGTCAGTTTTCAAACGTGATTGTATCATTTTCACCCCAACCAGCACTGTACAAAAGTTGTGGGTGCTCCAGTGATGGTGTTACCAATCTTTTAAATTTAAGCCATTTTAATGGGTGTGTAATGGTATGTCATTGTGGTTCCACTGATTACTAGTGTTGTTAAGTATATTTTCATATACCTAAAATGTATCTTACAGAGTGCCTGTTCAAGATTTCTGCCCAATATTTATTAGCTTCTTTTTTATAACACTGAGTTGAGGTGTTCTTTATATAGCCTGGAAACAATTCCTTTGTCAGATATATGTACTATGATTATTTTCTCTTAGTCTTTTGATTTCCTAATGTTCTCTTATAACTAGTATTACAATTTAATTCTGATTAAATCTGATTAATCTCTATTTTTCCTTTACAGATTGTTCTGTCTCCTGTCTACCTCAAAACTGCAAAGATATTCCATTGTTTTTTTCTTCTAGAAGCACAATAGTTTGGCTTTTACATCTAGTCTATGATCCACCTTAAATTAATATTTGTGTATGATGTGAGGTAGGGATCATTTTTTCCCCTATATGGATATTAAGTTATTCCAGAATCATTTGCTAAAAAGACTTTCCATTCCTAATTGTATTGTTTTGATGTCATTGTTAAAAACCAACTGGTTGAACAGCATCTACTTTTTGGACTTTTGTTCTTTTCCATTGATTTATTTATCCAGTATCCTAATGCCAGTATCATACTGTCTTGATAACTATAGTTTTAAAGTAATTCTTAAAGTCAGACAGTATTAGTTCTTTATTTTTCATCTCCTTTTTCATGGCTGCTTTCAGCTATTCTAGGTCTTTTACATTTCCAAATACATTTTCAAATCAGCATGTTGATTTCTACCAGAAAGTCTGATGTGGTTTTAACTGGATATTTATTTTATTAAATCTATAAATCAGTGGTTCACAAAATGTGGGCTATGAACCATCAGCATCAGCATTATCCAGGAACATGTTATAAATGCAAATATTCACACCTACCCCAAAACCAGTGGATCAAAAACTCTAAAGCTTGGGGTCCAGCAATCTGTGTTTTAACAAGTCTTTCAGGTGATGCAGATGCAAAATAAAAGCATAAGAACTACTGTGGATCAGTTTGGGAAGAATGAATACATTAGCAATATTGTACATTCCAATCCATGAACAGATACTTCTCCCCATTTATTTTGGTCTTATTTAATTTATCTTACTAACATTTTGTAGTTTTGAGTACACAGATCTTGCACATGTTTTAATAGTATTCTAATACATAGAATACTAAATTCCATAGTATTCTATGTTTTCTAATACTGTTGTAAATGGCATTCTAATGGCTGCTGGCTAATCTTTAGCCATAATATATACGAGATATGGAAGGAAGTTTATTTGGAGTTGGGTATTCACTAAAAGATCTGAAAAAAAAAAATTTAGTTTCTGGATCCAGTTGTCAATTTGGAAGGAAGATAGTGGACAGGGGAACATGATGAAGTGCACCAGGAACATAAGATCAGCAAAATCTAAACAGTGGCAAACTCTACAGGCCAACTAGGTTGGGTTTTTTAACACATAAATTTGTAAGGAAGTAAAAGGGATGAAAGAGGATAGACTGAAAGATTTAAAACAAATATGAAGTTTTTACAAAATGGACAAGTCTAAACTATAATGTATATTTCAGTGAAAAAACTACTTAAAATGAGAGGAAATGATTACTATAAAAGTTGGGTTAAGGTTTGCTTTTGTCAGGAGAGAGAAGTTGTGATTAGGATGGGATAAATGGGGCTGAAGTAGATGGCAAAGTTCTATTTCTTGACCTGGGTGGAATTTGCCTTATAATTTCACAGCTTAATAACTAAATAAGCTATTTTTTGTTATGGTTTATAAATATATGTTTTACTTTACATTAAGAAATTTTTTTTCCTCTTAATATGATGTATCTAGAATTTGGACTTGAAGAGTGTAAAAGTTACAGTTGTAAGAACTGTGTTTGATAAAAACTAAAGTGTGCCTAATGAAGTGGTTGTTCACTTGAGGCAGGGATACTAGTGTGGATAAAGTCAAAGAACTGGGCAGCTAAAATTTGGGAAGGCATTGAAAGGGGAAGACCATATGGCAGATTCTAATCTCAGCCATCAGTATGGTAGACTGTCTTGGATGTTGGCAAACAAAATGATGGTCAGGTACAGAGAAATATACATGGCTTACAAAGGTCCTCCACTCTCTTGGGCCCACAAACAAAGACTATTTGGGGAAGCAAGAAGCAGTTGAACTCTCTTTCTGTGGGGCATGGGAAAGTGAGCACAACTTACTTCAAGGAAAAAAAGGAACTCACTATCTTGCAGGCACAGACAGATTTCAGTTGAGGTTATGTGGTAGAGAAAGTTCCCAGGAAAATATTAATCATGAATGGTAATTTGCTAACAAAGAAACAGAAATTCCTGAAACACAATGGAAAGGGCCAAGAGGAAGGAAGAGAGAGAGAAAGAGTGTGTGTGTGTGTGTGTATTAGGGAGGGTACAAAGCAGCATAAAGAACAATGTGATTAACAGTACACTAAAAGGGAGGCAACAAAAGAGGGCTCATTTTGGATAATCAAAATTAACAAGAGTGAGCTCAGGGATGGAAGGACTTGGTGTGTTCTGGCTAGAGATTGTTTGAGGTGCTGAAATTACCTAAAATTTACAGACGTCGTGCCTGAGGCCCAACTATTGCAATTGCCTCCATTAATCACTTTGCACATTAATATTTCTATGAAGAAGGCTTTCAAAGTTCTGAGGATGGAGGAAGCAAGTGATAACAGTAGCTCTTATTATGACCAAGAGAAGGAGAAACAGAAAGCTCTTCAATCCATCCTTCACTGTAAACTATTGGGCATACTTCTGAATCCTGGATCACACTGCCTTTTATTTTTTTTCCCCAAAACAGCTTTTATTCCAAATTTTATCAGTGTTGGAAAGAAGGGTCTGAGAAAAGCAGGCCAAGGCAGAAGCAATATACAAAGCTAGAAACGGGTCAAGAGATGTACTCAGTCAGACGCTGGCCGAATGAACATTGATGGGTTCAGTATATGACAAATGTATGGAGCAAGTAAAGATAAGCATGCCAGTTGAGGTATCATCATGATTCTGCTCTAGAGCACTCCACCTCCCAACAAATGGGGACTGAGTATTGGAGCCCATTTATGTTGTCATCAGGGTTTGTAGTAGTGAGGGAATAGGCAACAGAAAAGAGGAGGGAAGTCCTAAATAGTAGAAGAAAGGGAATGCCTCTAGAAAAATAGTAAACAAGGCAGTATACTAATGCATTTAGAGACTCTCCTTTTATGAAATTACTTCTTATAAAATAACTTTAGAGATCTTTATGTATTTTTAAAATTAAAATTATAAAATAATTTTTATAAAATAATCTATATAAAAATTATGTTGTAAAACACATATACCATAGCATTTCTATGTTTTTTTATTGTTTACCACTGACTACCCATTTTTAAGTTTTAAATAAAAATTCAACTAATAATTACTGTTATAAAATACTTGATAATTCTGTGTTTCTTTGGATACTTGATGGATTTAAATATATAATATTAAGGGAAACATAAGAGCATGATTTGGATAGGTCAAAGAGATTCAGTGTTTCTCAAACTTTTCCACAAAAGTTTGAGTATTGGCACAGAGAACTCCCAGGACCCAGGGGAAATGACCTGGTGCAAGCTGCTCCAAGTCCAGACTTTCTAAAAAGTGTTTTAAATTTTTATTTTTCCACTTTAAAATTTATACAAATTTTGTTATATTCCATAATATGAGCATTTATTTTATCATATATTATTTTATTAATAATATAGGTTTATATATTAATTTATTATAAAATGTTTTAAGTTATTTTCTATGGAATAAAATCAACACTTTGGGAAAATACATCATAGTTTTTCTGAAGTTTCATATATCCTTGGGAATATATACTCCTAAATTATATCTTCCTTGTGTAGTCTTACCTCCATAGTAGGTGGAGTCTTTCTTGTTCTTCTAATCCAAGCTAGAAAGAAAAATAATATTTAAATGTCAGTTTCCCATAATTTGTCCAAACATTTTAATCATTCATCCATAAAACAAATTTTTTTGAGTACCTACTCTATATTATTTTAGGTACCAGAGATACAGCAGGGAATAAAACAGATTAAGTCCCTTCTCTACTGTAGCACATGTACTACTGAAGGGGTTACAGAAAATAAACACACAAACATATGTTTGGTGGTGATATGTGTCACGATGAGAATATAATAGTGTAGAGAAGATAAAGAGGGGACAATTTCATATCTTTAAAATCATACCTCCTAATTATCTAAATTCAACTAGGTATATTTATGGCATGCAAGCCAAACCAAAATACAGCAAACTTCAAGGCAATATCAAAATTATATTATTCTGGAAATTTGAATTAGTTATTGTTCAATTTATAAAGGAAGGGACTTAGAAAAGTTTTCATTTATAGAGATTTCTTTTCTGATCTGCTCCAGCAAACAGCTACTCAATGGTTGAAAAATATCATCAGGCCTTAGCTCTAACACTTAGGACATGGGCTGCAGAGATAGAGCCCACATTTGTTAAGTGGTTGTTGGGAACTGGGTACTGTGCTGGATGCTTTGCAGCAATGGGAAGGGAGTGGGGCAGCTGCCTCTAGGGAAGTTATCAGAATCACATGGAAGACAGTATAGTATAGTGCTTATGAGAACGATTCTAAAGTCAGATTTTCTGGATTTAAATCCCAGCTTCATCACTTACTGTCAATGTCACCTGAAGCAAGTTATTTAATTTTGTAAGCATCAGGCTTCCCATCTATAAAATGGAAATTATAAAAGTATCTACACTTCAGGGTTGTTGTGAAAATTATATGAGATAATGTATATAAATGCTTACCTTGAAGCCTGGCACATAAATCTAAGTTATTAATATAAGTATTATTATTCAATAAACCTTTTAAAAATAAGACTCAAAAAAACAAAAGATCAATAATATCTGCTTAGCCTACAATGTTATATAGGAGATTGTGAGAAAATATACTATAGGGAATATGATCTTGAAGGCCGTTGTTTTATCATTTTAGTTGATTCACTCTTCACTACAAAATTGAAGAAATAGAAACAAAATGACTTCCCCAAGTTTATACATTAAATAGTAATGGTTGTATTTGAATTCAGATCTGACACTGTCTCTGGCTCTAAAAACCATCCATGCTCAACTAAGCAGTCTTTCAAAGTTTGTGAACAACATGCAAAGAACATTAAACCAGAAAGAGGAAGCCAGGCTAGGTGTGACCCTAACTACATGTTAGAAAAATAAGAACTATTGATCCCAGTTTAGAGATTTGGAAACTGAGGCTCAGAGAGATTAAGAAACTTTCCTAATGCCATATAATTAGCGACTGGGAAATAAACCCTGGTTGAACTGGATCTAAAGTCTTAGCTTTATCCATCTACCAGCCACTCTCTCGTGACTATCTCTAACAGCTGGCCTTATTCATCTAGGCACAGACTGTCAGTGACTTACAACAGTTTGACTTAGGATTTTCAACATTATCATGGTGTGAAACCATTCTGTTTTTCATTTCAGTACTTATTCAATGAATTACATAAGTTATTCAAAACTTTATTATAAAATAAGCTTTGTGTTAGATGATTTTGCCCAACTATAGGTTAATGTAAGTGTTTTGAACACATTTAAAGTAGGCTAGGCTAAGCTATGATGTTCAGTAGTCTAGGTGTATTAAATGCATTTTCTACATGATGATATTTTCAACATATGATAGGCTTATTGGGACATAACCTCATCGTAAACCAAGGATCATCTGTAATAGCACCAGGACCTGTCTTCATAAAAAGCCCAGCACTGAATGGTTTGTGGGGGGGAAACAGCAACATTCACCTGCAGGCTTGGGATCAGTCATTTCCCCCTGCTCTATTGTCTCTTGCATTTATCCCTCACATGTATCTCCAATACAGTTCCAGTGTTCTCCATTCTCTACTACCATTTCTGAACTTCTATCCTTGTTATTTCCTTTCCTTCTTTCCCCTTCCCTTCCTTCCCTTCCTTCCCCCTTCCTTCCTTCCTTCCTTCCTTCCTTCCTTCCTTCCTTCCTTCCTTCCTTTCTTCCTTCCTCTTTCTTTTCTTTCTTTCTTTTCTTTCTTTCTTTCTTTCTTTCTTTCTTTTTCTTTCTTTCTTTCTTTCTTTTCTTTCTTTCTTTCTTTCTTTCTTTCTTTCTTTCTTTCTTTCTTTCTTTCTTTCTTTCTTTCTCTTTCTTTCTTCGACAGTCTCGCTCTGTTACCCAGGCTGTAGTGCAGTGACGTCATCTCAGGTCACTGCAACTTCTGTCTCCCAGATTCAAGTGATTCTCCAGCCTCAGTCTCCCAAGTAGCTGAGATTACAAGTGCTCGCCACCATGCCCAGCTAATTTTTGTATTTTTTGTAGAGATGGTGTTTCACCATGTTGGCCACACTGGTCTTGAACTCCTGACCTTCAGTGATCTGCCCACCTTGGCCTCCCAAAGTGCTGGAATTATAGGCGTGAGCCATTGCACCCAGCCTGCATTCTGTTTCTATTAGTTTCTACTCCTATTTGGCCTATTTCTAGCCAAAACTTGTACAGATTTCTTTTATGCTTTTTTTTTTTTTTTTTTTTTTTTTTTTTTTTTTTTGAGATGGAGTCTTGCTCTGTTGCCAGGCTGGAGTGCAGTGGTGCAATCTCAGCTCACTGCAACCTCTGACTCCCTGGTTCAAGTGATTCTCCTGTCTCAGCTTTCCAAGTGGCTGGGACTACAAGCATGCGCCACCATGCCCAGCTAATTTTTGTATTTTTAGTAGAGATGGGGTTTCACCATGTTGGCCAGAATGGTCTCAATCTCTTGACCTCGTGATCTGCTCGCCTTGGCCTCCCAAAGTCCTGGGATTACAGGCATGAGCCACAGCACCTGGGCAACTTGAACAGATTTTATCTCCCTTGTGAGTCTGTAAGGTTGTCAAAGGCAGGAGGTACCCATGGGAGATTTATTTTTCTGTCATTGTAAGTACCTACTCTTTGGGGGTATTTACTCTTTTAAATGCTTTAAAAGAATTGGTACTTTAAAAATTATTGAATGAATATTTCTTCTGAAAAATATTTGTTCTATCAGGATTTTGATCTTTATTAGAAAATCCAGCTTAGCAATACCACAATTACTCTGTGTAGTCAAGGAAATAAGTGACTTTGGGAATTTTTCAATTGCCTCTTTATGGCCCAAATTAAAGTTACTTAGATTCAGGCCAAGATGGCCAACTAGAAGCAGCTAGGGTACGTGGCTGTCATGGAGAGCAACCAAAGGGGCAAGTAAATATAGCACCTTCTACTGAAACATCCAGGTACTCTCATTGGGCTTAATCAAGGAAACAACTCGACCCCTGGAAAATGAAGAAAAGCAAGATAGCACAATGGCCCATGCTGGAGCGACATGGAGCCAGGGGAACCTCCCCCACCTGGGGAAGTGGTGAGTATTCTAACGTGTGACCCTGGAAAACCATGCTTCTCCCATGGATCTTTGCAACCCTGAGTCAGGAGATCTCCTCCTAAACCCACTCCACCAGGGTCTTCAGTCTGACACACGGAGCTGTGTGGACTCTTGGCAGAGCAGCCATTCAGGCATGTGCAGATGCGCAGGAGCTTTACATACTTAGGCTCCAGGCTTCTTGGCAAGAGTGACTGCAGCTCTGTGAGGGAAGGAGGTTGGACCTCTGTACATAACCCTAGGAAGAAGGCTGAATTGAGAAGGCTGAGGAGTGATGGTCCGCGGGCCCCACTTCCATAGGGCCTCACAGGACAAGATCCACTGGCTTAGAATTCCAGTCAGCCACTGACAACAGTGTCGCCCCACCTGGGACAGAGTTCTTTGGAGGAGGGAAGGGCCACCATCTTTGCTGTTTGGATAACTCAGCAGTTCCAACCTGTGAGTTTTGGAGAGTCCAAACCGACCAGAAACAAAATGGATCCCCCAGCACAGCACAGTTGTTCTACCAAAATGAGGCCAGGCTGTTTCTTTAAAGTGGGCCCCCTATCTGTTCCTCCTCACTGAGCAGGACCTCCCCATTGGGGCCTCCAGTCACCCCTGCCCATGTTCTCAGGCTGACAGATTTGAGAACTTCCTGGGACCGCTCCCAGAGGGAGAGACAGGCCGCCATCTTTGCTGTTTGGGTGACATAGACATTCCAGCCATCAGGCTTTGGAGAATCCAAGTTGACCAGTGGTGGAAGCAGTATCCCAGCACAGCACATCTGCTCTATGAAAGCGTATCTAAGAGGTTCCAAGATGGCTGAATACGAACAGCTCCAGTCTATAACTCCCAGCATGAGTGACGCAGAAGACAGTGATTTCTGCATTTCCAACTGAGGTACCAGGTTCATTTCACTGGGGCTTGTCAGACAGTGGGGGCAGGACAGTGGGTGCAGTCCACTGAGTGAGAGCTGAAGCAGGGCAAGGCATCGCCTCACCCGGGAAGTGCAAGTGGACAGGAAATACCCTTTCCTAGCCAAGGGAAGTTGTGACAGACAGCACCTGGAAAATCGGGTCACTCCCACCCTAATACTGTGCTTTTCCAAGGTCTTAGAAAACAGCACACCAGAATATTATATCCTCCACCTGGCCCGGAGGGTCCCATGCCCACGGAGCCTCACTCATTGCTAGCACAGCAGTCTGGGATCAAACTGCAAGGCAGCAGTGAGGCTGCGGGAGGGGTGCCCCCCATTGCTGAGGCTTGAGTAGGTAAACAAAGCGGCCAAGAAGCTCGAACAGGGTGGAGCCTGCTGCAGCTCAAGGAGGCCTGCCTGCCTCTGTTGACTCCACCTCTGGGGGCAGGGCATAGCTGAACAAAAGGCATCAGAAACTTCTGCAGACTTAAATGTCCCTGGTTGACAGCTTTCAAGAGAGTAGTGGTTCTCCCAGCACAGAGTTTGAGATCTGAGAACTGACAGACTGCCTTTTCAAGTGGGTCCCTGACCCCCAAGTAGCCTAACTGGGAGGCACCTCCCAGTAGGGGCCGACTGACACCTCAAATGGCTGGGTGACCCTCTGAGACAAAGCTCCCAGAGGAACGGTCAGGCAGCATTTGCTGTTCTGCAATATTCGCTGCTCTGCAGCCTCTGCTGGTGATACTCAGGCAAACAGGGTGTGGAGTGGACCTCCAGCAAACTCCAATAGACCTGCAGCTGAGGGTCCTGACTGTTAGAAAGAAAACTAATAAACAGAAAGGACATCCACACCAAAACCCCATCTGTACATCACCATCATCAAACACCAAAGGTAGATAAAACCACAAAGATGGGGAGAAACCAGAGCAGAAAAGCTGAAAATTCTAAAAATCAGAGTGACTCTTCTCCTCCAAAGGAACACAGCTCCTCACGAGTAATGAAACAAAGCTGGATGGAGAATGACTTTGATGAGTTGACAGAAGAAGGCTTCAGACGGTCAAACTTCTTCGAGCTAAAGGAAGATGTCCAAACCCATTGCAAAGAAGCTAAAAACCTTGAAAAAAGATTAGACAAAAGGCTAACTAGAATAACCAGTGTAGAGAAGTCCTTAAATGACCTGATGGAGCAGAAAACCATGGCACGAGAACTACGTGACGCAGGCACAAGCTTCAGTAGCCAATTTGACCAACTGGAAGAGAGGGTATTAGTGACTGAAGATCAAATGAATGAAATGAAGTGAGAAGATAAGATTAGAGTAAAAAGAAACGAACAAAGCCTCCAAGAAACATGGGACTATGTGAAAAGACCAAATCTACGTCCGACTGGTGTACCTGAAAGTGACGGGGAGAATGGAACCAAGTTGGAAAACACTCTTCAGGACATTATCCAGAACTTCCCCAACCTAGCAAGGCACACCAGCATCCAAACTCAGGAAATACAGAGAACGCCACAAAGATACTCCTTGAGAAGAGCGACTCCAAGACACATAATTGTCAGATTCACCAAAGTTGAAATGAAGGAAAAAATGTTAAGGGTAGCCAGAGAAAAAGGTTGGGTTACCCACAAAGGGAAACTCATCAGACTAATAGTGGCTCTCTCAACAGAAACTCTAGAAGCCAGAGGAGAGTGGGGGCCAATATTCAGCATTTTTAAAGAAAAGAATTTTCAACGGAGAATTTCATATCCAGCCAAACTAAGTTTCATAAGTGAAGGAGAAATAAAATCCTTTACAGAGAAGCAAATGCTGAGAGATTTTGTCACCACCAGGCCTGCCCTACAAGAGCTCCTAAGGAAGCACTAAACATGGAAAGGAAAAACCGCCACCAGCCACTGCAAAAACATGCCAAATTGTAAAGACCATCGATGCTAGGAGGAAACTGCATCAACTAACGAGCAAAATAACCAGCTAACATCATAATGACAGGTTCAAGTTCACACATAACAATATTAACCTTAAATTTAAATGGACTAAATGCTCCAATTAAAAGACACTGACTGGCACATTGGATAAAGAGTCAATACTCATCAGTTTGCTGTATTCAGGAGACCCATCTCACATGCAGAGACACACGTAGGCTCAAAATAAAGGGATGGAGGAAGATCTACCAAGCAAATGGAAAACAAACAAACAAAAAAAAGCAGGGGTTGCAATCCTAGTCTCTGATAAAAGAGACTTTAAACCATTAAAGATCAAAAGAGACAAAGAAGGCCATTACATAATGGTAAAGGGATCCATTCAACAAGAAGAGCTAACTATCCTTATATATCCATATATATGCACCCAATACAGGAGCACACAGATTCATAAAGCCAGTCCTTAGAGACCTAAAAAGAGACTTAGACGCCCACACAATAATAATGGGAAACTTTAACACCCCACTGTCAACATTAGACAGATCAACGAGACAGAAAGTTAACAAGGTTATCCAGGAATTGAACTCAGCTCTGCACCAACCAGACCTAATAGACATCTACAGAACTCTCCACCCCAAATCAACAGAATATAGATTCTTCTAAGCACCACATCGCACTTATTCCAAAATTGACCAGATAGTTGGAAGTAAAGCACTCCTCAGCAAATGTAAAAGAACACAAATTATAACAAACTATCCCTCAGACAACAGTGTAATCAAACTAGAACTCAGGATTAAAAAACTCACTCAAAACCACTCAACTACATGGAAACTGAACAACCTGATCCTAAATGACTACTGGGTATATACTTGAAGTAGAGCAGAAATAAAGATGTTCTTTAAAGAGTGGCCAAGGAACAAAGACAAAATATACCAGAGATCTTTGGAACACATTTTAAAACATGACGTGTAGTGGGAAATTTATAGCACTAAATTAACACAAGAGAGAAGCAGGAAAGATCTAAAATTGGAAAGCATAACATGCAAATTAAAAAGAACTAGAGAAACCCCAAAACAAACACATTCGAGAGAAAGCTAGCAGAGGCAAGAAATAACTAAGATCTGAGAACCAGGAGACTGAAGGAGATAGGAGACACAAAAATATCCAAAAGTCAATGAATCCAGGAGTTGGTTTTGAAAAGATCCAACAAAATTGACAGACCACTATAGATTATAAAGAAAGAAAGAATCAAATCATTTGCCAATTAAAATGATAAAGGGATATCACCACCGACCCACAGAAATACAAACTACCATCAGAGAATACTATAAACACCTCTACATAAAATAAACTGGAGAAATCTAGAAGGAAATGGATAATTTCCCTGGACCTTACACTCTCCCAAATTCGTGGGAAGAAGTTAGATAGCAGGCTCTGAGGTGAGGCAATAATTAATAGCTACCAACCAAAAAGTCAGGACCACATGGATTCACAGCTGAATTCTGGAGGTACAAGGAGAGTTGGTACCATTCCTTCAAACTATTCCAATCAATAGAAAAGAGATCCTCTAACTCATTTTATAGGGCAACATCATCCTGATACAAAGCCTGGCAGAGACACAACAAAAAGAGATTTTAGACCAATATCCCTGATGAACATCGATCCAAATCCCCTCAATAAAATACTGGCAAACCCGGATCCAGCAGCAATCAAAAACATCACCATGATCAAGTGGGCTTCATCCCTGGGACATGAGCTGGTTCAACGATACATAAATCAATAAACATAATCCAGCATATAAACAGAACCAAAGACAAAGAACCACATACGAGTTAATACTCAATAGATGCAGAAAAGACTTTTGACAAAATTCAGCAACCCTTCATGCTAAAACTCTCAATAAAATTCGGTATTGATGGAATGTATCTCAAAATAATAAAAGCTATTTATGAAACAAAACCCACAGCCAATATCATGAATGGGCTGAAACTGGAAAAATTCCTTTGAAAACTGGCACAAGACAGGATGCCTCTCTCACCCTCCTATTCAATATAGTGTTGGAAGTTCTGGCCAGAACGAAATCAGGCAAGAAGAGAAATAAAGGAGTATTCGTTTAGGAAAAGAAGAAAGTCAAATTGTCCCTGTTTGCAGATGCGATTGTATATTTAGAAAACCCCATTGTCTCAGCCCAAAATCTCCTTAAGCTGATAAGCAACTTCAGCAAAGTCTCAGGATACAAAATCAATGCACAAAAATCACAGCAATTCCTATACCAATAACAGACAGAGCAGAAGAAAGCCAAATCATGGTGAACTCCCATTTCACAATTGCTTCGAGGGAATAAAATACCTAGGAATCCAGCGTACAAGGGGGTGTGAAGGACCTCTTCAAGAGAACTACAAAACAACTGCACAACAAAATAGAAGGACACAAAGGAAATGGAAGAACATTCCATTACTCATGGATAAGGAAGAATCAATATGTAGAAAATGGCTATACTGCCCAAGATGATTTATAGATTCAATGCCATCCCCATCAAACTACCAATGACTGTTTGCACAGAATTGGAAAAACTACTTTAAAGTTCGTATGGAACGAAAAAAGAGCCCACATTGCCAAGACAATCCTAAGCCAGAAGAAGAACAAAGCTAGAGGCATCACGCTACCTGACTTTAAACTATACTACAAAGCTACAATGTAAAAGAAACAGCAGTACTGGTACCAAAACAGAGATATGAATAATGGAGACAGAACAGAGGCCTCCAGAAATCACACCACACATCTACAACCATCTAATCTTTGACAAGCCACAGCAAAACAAGAAATAGGGAAAGGATTCCCTATTTAATAAACAGTGCTGGGAAAACTGGCCAGCCATATTAGAAAGCTGAAACTGGATCCCTTTTTTACACCTTATACAAAAATTAATTCAAGATGCATTAAAGACTTAAATGTTAGACCTAAAACCATAAAAACTCTAGAATAAAACCTAGGCAATACTATTCAGGACATAGGCATGGGCAATGACTTCATGTCTAAAACACCAAAAGCAATGGCAACAAAAGCCAAAATTGACAAATGGGATCTAATTAAACTAAAGAGCTTCTGCACATCAAAAGAAACTATCATCACAGTGAATAGGCAACCTACAGAATCAAAGCAAATTTCTGCAATCTACCCATCTGACAAAGGGCTAACATCCAGAATCTACAAAGAACTCAAACAAATTTACAAGAAAAAACCAAAAAACACCACCAAAAAAGTAGGCAAAGGATATGAACAGACACTTCTCAAAAGAAGACATTTATGCAGCCAACAGACACATGAAAAAATGCTCGTCATCACTCACTATCAGAGAAATGCAAATCAAAACCACAATGAGATACCATCTCACACCAGTTAGAATGGCGATCATTAAAAAGTCAGGAAACAACAGGTGCTGGAGAGGATGTGGAGAAATAAGAATGCTTTTACATTGTTGGTGGGACTGTAAACTAGTTCAACCATTGTGGAAGACAGTGTGGCGATTCCTCAAGGATCTAGAACTAGAAATGCCATTTGAGCCAGCCATCCCATTACTGGGTATATAACCTAAAGGATTATAAATCATGCTATTATAAAGACACATGCATTACCGTGATGTTGATGGTGGCACTATTCACAAGAGCAAGACTTGAACCAACCCAAATGTCCATCAATGATAGACTGATTAGCGAAAATGTGGCACATATACACCATGGAATACCTGGCGTAATATAAGGAGGAGTTCAAGTGTCCTTTGTAGGACATGGATGCAGCTGAAACCATTATTCCTGAGCAAACTATCGCGAAGGACAGAAAAATTAAACACCGCTGTTCTCACTCATAGGTGGGAACTGAACAATGAGAACACTTGGACACAGGGAACATCACACACCAAATTAAGGGGTTAGCGGGGAGGGATAGTATTAGAGATATACTTAATGTAAATGACGAGTTAATGGGTGCAGTGACACCAACATGGCACATGTATAATATAAAACTCTGCTCATTTGTGCACACAAAATTCAGAACTCAGCATAATAGAAAGAAAGAAAGAAAGAAAGAGAAAGAAAAGAAAGAAAGAAAGAAAGAAAGAAAGAAAGAAAGAAAGAAAGAAAGAAAGAAAGAAAGAAAGAGCAAGCAAGCATAGCTAGACTCCTTCTTTAAGCAGGTCTTTGATCCTATTCCTCCTAAATAGGTGAGTCCTCCCAACTGGGGTCTCTAACCTCCTCCTACAAGTGTATTCAGGCTGGTGACAGGTCTGTACCTCCCTGGAAAGGAGCTCCCAGAGAAAGGCGCAGGCTGCCATCTTTGCTGTTTCTCAGCCTTCATTGGTGATGCCTATAAGTACTGGAAAATTCAAGGTGACTAGGGACTGGAGTGGACCCCCAGAAAACTGCAGTAGCCCTGCGGAAAACTGACCAGGCTATTAAAAGAAACAAACAAACTAAAAAATAAAAAACCCATCCAAAGGTCAGAACTTCAAAGATCAGACGTAGATAAGTCCATAAAGATTAGGAAGAATCAGTGCAAGAACATTGAAAACTCAAAAAGCCAGAGTGGCCTCTGTCCTCCAAACGACCACATCACCTCCCCAGAAAGGGCTCAGAATGGGGGCTGAAGCTGAGATGGCTGAAATGACAGAGGTAGAATTCAGCACATGGATAAAAACAAACTTCACTGAGCTAATGAGCATGTTGTAACCCAATGCAAAGAAGCTAAAAATCGTGATGCAACATTGCAGAGGCTGATGGACAAAACAGTCAGCATAGAGAAGAATGTAACCAACCTGATAGAGCTGAAAAACACAATACAAGAATTTCATAATGCAATCACAAGTATTAATAACAGAATAGACCAAGTGAAGGAAAGGATCTCAGAGTTTGAAGACTGTCTTTCTGCAATAAGACAGGCAGACAAGAATAGAGAAAAAAGAATGAAATAGAATGAACAACACCTCTGAGAAATATTGGATTATATAAACACACCAAATCTGACTGATTGGTGTACCTAAGAGATATGGGGAGAATGCAGCCAATGTGGAAAACATATTTCAGGATAACATCCATAAGAACTTCCCCAACTAGCTAGATGGGCCAACTTTCAAATTCAGGAAGTGCAGAGAACCCCAGTATGATACTCCACAAGAGGCTGGGCATTGTGCCTCACGCCTATAATCCCAGCAATTTGGGAAGCCAAGGCGGGTAGATCACCTGAGATCAGGAGTTCGAGTCCAGCCTGACCAACATGGTGAAACCCTGTCTCTACTAAAAATACAAAATTAGCCAGGCGTGGTGGCACATGCCTGTAATCCCAGCTGCTTGGGAGACTGAGGCAGAAGAATCGCTTGAACCTGGGATGTGGAGGTTGCAGTGAGCTGAGATCGTGCCATTGCACTCCAGCCTGGGCAACAAGAGTGAAACTCCATCTCAAAAAATAAGTAAATAAGATACTCCACAAGATCATCCCCAAAACACATAATGACCACAATCTCCAAGGTTGAAATGAAAGAAACAATATTAAGCTCAGCTAGGGAGAAAGGTCAGCTCACCAACAAAGGGAAGCGTATCAGACTAACAGCAGACCTCTAAGCGGAAACCCTGTAAGCCACTCTGGGTTTGTAGGGGCCAATATTCAACATTCTTTCTTTTTTTTTTTTTTTTTTCCATTTCTTTTTTTTTTAATTTATTTGTTATTTATTATACTTTAAGTTGCTTAGGTACATGTATATGATGCGGTTTGTTACATATGTATGCCATGCCATGTTGGTCTACTGCACCCATCAACTCGTCATTTTACATCAGGTATAACTCCCCAGTTGCGATCTCCACCTCACACTCCCGATAGGCCCGATTATTGTGATGTTTCCCCTTCCTGGTCCCAGAGTGATCTGGTTGTTCCAGTTCCCGCCTATGAGTGAGAACATGCGGTGTTTGGTTTTCTGTTCTTACATGATGGTTTGCTAAAATTGATGGTTTCCAGCTGCATCCGTAATGTCCTACAAAGGACACAAACTCATCCTTTTTAATGGCATAGTATTCCATGGTGTATATGTGCCACATTTTTGCTTGAAATCCAATCTGTACTTTGGTGGACATTTGGGTTGATTCAAGTCTTTGCTATTGTGAATAGTGCTGCAATAGGCTTATGCACGTGTGCATGTGTCTTTATAGCAGCATGGTTATAATCCTTTGGGTATATCCCCAGTAATGGTTGGAACCATATGGTACATCTAGTTCTAGATCTTGAGGAATCGCCATACTGACATAATGGTTGAACTAGTTCACAATCCACCAACAATGTAAAAGTGTTCATGTTTTACTCCATCCTCTCAGCGCCTGTTGTTTCCCTGACTTTTTTAATGATTGCCATTCTAACTGGTGTGAGATGGTATCTCATTGTGGTTTTGATTTGCATTTCTCCTGATGGCCAGTGATGATGAGCATTTTCATGTGTCTGTTGGCTGTATGAGATATGTCTTCTTTTGAAATGTCTGTTCATATCAGCACTTTTGATGGGGTTGTTTGTTTTCTTGTAAATTTGTTCCCGGAGTTCTTTGTAGGTTCTGGATGTGTAGCCCTTTGCATCAGATGAGTAGATTGCAAAATTTTCTCCCATTCTCTGGGTTGCCTGTTCACTCTGATGAGTAGTTTCTTTTGCTGTGCAGAAGCTCTTTAAAGTTAATTAAGATCCCATTTGTCAATTTTAGCTTTTGCTGCGTTGCTTTTTTGGTGTTTTGAACATGGAAGTGCTTGTGCCTATGTCCTGGATAGGTACTACCTAGGTTTTCCTCTAGGATTTTTTATGGTATTAGGAGTCCTAACATTTAAGAGTCATAATCCATCTTGAATTAATTTTCATTATGGGGTAAGGGAGAAAGGATCAGTTTTCCAGCTTTCTACTTATGGCTATGAATTTTCCAACACCATTTATTAAATGGGAATCCTTTTCCCCATTTCTTATTTCTCTCAGTTTGTCAAAGATCAGTGGTTGTAGATGTGTGGTATTATTTCTGAGGGACTCTGTTCTGTTCCATTTAGTTATATATCTCTGTTTTGGTACCAATTACCATGCTGTTTGGTTACTGCTAGCCTTGTAGTATAGTTTAGCGAAGTCAGGTGGCGTGATGCCTCCAGCTTTGTTCTTTTGACTTGGGATTGTCTTGGAATCGCGGGCTCTTTTTTGGTTCCATATGAACTTCAAAACAGTTTTTTTCCAATTCTGTGAAGAAACTCATTGGTAACTTGATGGGGATGGCAGTGAATCTATAGACAAATTACACTTAGGCAGTATAATGCATTTTCACGATAATGATTCTTCCTATCCACTTAGGCATGGTATGTTCTTCCATTTGTTTGTGTCCTCTTTTATTTCACTGGTAGTGGTTGTAGTTCTCATGAAGAGGTCCTTTACATCCCCTTGGCCAGGTTGGATTCATTATTTTATTCTCTTTGCCAAAACAATTGTGATGGAAGTTCATTCATGATTTGGCTCTATGTTTGTCAGTATTGGTGTATAAGAATGGCATGATTTTTGCACATTAGTTTTTGTATCCTGAGACTTTGGAAGTTGCTTATCCCAGCTTAAGGAATTTTGGGCTGAGACAATGGGGTTTCCTAAATATACAATCATGTCATCTGCAAATAGAAGGGTCAGACGGCTTCTTCTTTTCCTAACTGAATACCCTGATTTCTTTCTTTCTCTTGCCCTGTTTTCAGCCCAGAGACTTCCAACACTATGTTGAATAGGAATTGGTGAGAGAGGGGCATCCTATCTTAATGCCAGTTTTCAAAGGGAATTTTTCCAGATTTTTGCCCATTCAGTATGATATTGGCTGTGGGTTTTGTCATTAATAGCTCTTATTATTTTGAGATGCGTTCATCAATACCGAATTTATTGGCGTTTTTAGCGCCGAAGGGCTGAAATTGAATTTTGTCAAAAGCCTTTTCTGCATCTATTAGAATCGAAGTCTGTGGTTCGCATGCAGGTTCTGTTTATATGCTGGATTATATGTTTATTGATTTCTGAATGTTGAACCAGCGCATCAGGGATGAAGCCCTTGATCATGGTGGATAAGCTTTTGATGTGTTCAACAGATCCGGTTTGCCGGTATTTTATTTAGGGATTTTTTGCATCAATGTTCATCAGGATATTGGTCTAAAATTCTCTTTTTATTAATGTCTCTGCCAGGGCATTATCAGGATGATATTGGCCTCATAAAATGAGTTCGAGGGAGGATTCCCTCTTGCAATGATTGGAATAGTTTTAGAAGGGCTGTTTTAACTCCTCCATTATACCTCTGGTAGAATTCAGCTGTGAATCCATCTGGTCCCCTGGACTTTTTTTTGGTTGGTAGGTATTGATTGTGCCTCAATTTCCAGGAGCCTACTGTGGTCTCAGGGATTCAACTTCTTCCTGGTTTTGATCTTGGAAATTAATGAAGTGTCAGGAAATTATCCATTTTCTTCTAGATTTTTCCAGTTTATTTGCGTGGGGCCGTTTTGTATTATTCTCTGATGGTAGTTTGGCCATTTCTGTGGGAATTGGGTGGGTGATATCCCTTTATCATTTTTTAATTGCGTCGATTTGATTCTTTCTCCTGCTTCTATTTGGTCTTGCTGGTGATTACCGTAGTTTTGTTGAGTCTTCAAAGGCAACTCCTGGATTCATTGATTTTTGGGAGGTTTTGTGTCTCTATCTCTCAACATTCTTAAGGAAGGAAATTCAACCGAAATTTCATATCAATAAATTAAGCTTCATAAACAGGGAGAAATAAGATCCTTTTCAGACAAGCAATGCTGAGAATCAGACCTGCCCAAAGGAAACTCCTGAAGCACTAAATACAAAAAAGGCAAATTTACAAAAACCACTACAAAAGACACCAAAATACACAGACCAGTAACACTATAAAGCAACCTCGTAAGTCTGCAAAATAAACAGCTAACATCATGATCACAGGATCAAATCCACACATATTAATACTAACCTCAAATGTAAATGGGCTAAATGCCCCAATTAAAAGACACAGAGCAGAGTGGCAAGCTGGATAAAGAACTAAGATCCATGGGTATACTGTCTTCAAGAGATCCATCTCACAAGCAATAACACACATAGGCTCAAAATGAAGGGATGGAGGAAAACCTACCAAGTAAAAGGAAGACAGAAAAAAAGCAGGGGTTGCAATCATAGTTCTGACAAAACAGACTTTAAACCAATAAAGATACAAAAAAGACAAAAAAGAAGGACATTACATTATGGTAAAAGGTTCAATTCAATAAGAAGGCCTGACTCTCCTAAATATATATGCGCCCAACACAGGAGCACCCAGATTCATAAAGCAAGTTCTTAAGAGACCTTCAGAGAGATGTAGCCTCCCACACATTAATAGTGGGAGACTTTAACACCCCACTGACAGTATTAGACATATCATCAAGACAGAAAGTTAACAAAGATATTCAGGACCTGAACTCAGCTCTATATCAAATGGGCCTGATAGATATCTACAAATCTCTCCACCCCAAAAAACAGAATAAACATTATTTTCATTGCTACATGGCACTTACTCTAAAATCGATCCCATAATCAGAAGTAAAACACTCCTTGGCAAATGCAAAAGCACTGGAATCATAACAAGCCATCTCTTGGACCACAGTGCAATCAAATTAGAATTCAAGATTAAGAAATTCACTCAAAGCCATACAATTACATGGAAATTGAATAACCTGCTCCTGAATGACTTTTGGGTAAGTAATGAAATTAAGGCAGAAATCAAGAAGTTCTTTGAAACTAATGAGAACAAAGATACAACATGCCAGAATCTTTGGGATTTGGGTAAGGCAGTGTTAAGAGGGGAATTTATAGCACTAAATGCCCACATAGAAAAATTAGAATGATCTCAAGTTAACAACTTAACACCAAAACTAAAAGAACTATAGAACCAAGAGCAAACAAATCCCAAAGCTAGCAGAAGACAAGAAATAACCAAAATCAGAGCTGAACTAAAGGAAATACACACAAAAAATTCGAAAGATCAATGAAACCAGGAGCTGCTTTTTGGAAAAAAAAATTAATAAAATAGATGACTAGTCAGACTAATAAAGAAGAAAGGGGAGAAGATTCAAATCAACACAATTAGAAATAAGGGGGCTATTACCACTGACCCCACAGAGAGAAAAACCATCAGAGAATATTATAAATACCTTTATCCACATAAACTAGAAAGTCTAGAAGAAACTGATAAATTCCTGGACACATACACCATCCCAGGACTGAACCAGGAGGAAACTGAACCCCTAAACAGACCAATAACAAGTTCTAAAATTGAGGCAGTAATAAATAGCCTACCAACCAAAAAAAGCCCAGGACCACACAGATTCACAGCTGAATTCTACCAGATGTACAAAGAAGAGCTGGAACCATTCCTACTAAAACTATTCCAAAAAAATTAAAGAGGAGGGACTCCTCCCTACCTCATTCTACAAGGCCAGATTCACTGTGATACCAAAACCTGGCAGTGTTTGATACCACAAAAAAGGAAAACGTCAGGCCAATATCCTTGATGAACGTCAATGCAAAAATCCTCAACAAAGTACTAGCAAACTGAATACAGCAGCACGTCAAAAAGCTTATCCACCACAATCAAGTTGGCTTCATCCCTGGGACGCAAGGCTGGTTCAATACATGCAAATCAATAAATGTGATTCATCACATAAACAGAACTAAAGACAAGAACCACATGATTATATCAACAGATGCAGAAAAGGCTGTCAATTAAAATCAGCATCCCTTCATGTTAAAAACTCTTAATAAACTAGGCATTGAAGGAACATACCTTAAATAATAAGAGCCATATACGACAAATCCACTGCCAATATATGGAATGGGCAAAAGCTAGAAGCATTCCTGTGATGGTTAATATTCAGTGTCAACTTGATTGGATTGAGGGATGCAGCATATTGTTCCTGGGTGTGTCTATGAGGATGTTGCCAAAGGAGATTAACATTTAAGTCAGTGGACTGGGAGAGGCAGACCTACTTTCAATTTGGGTGGGTACCATCTAATCAGCTGCCAGCATGGCTAGAATGAAGCAGGCAGAAGAAAGTGGAATGAGCAGACTTGCTGAGTCTTCTGGCCTTCCTTTCTCTCCTATGCTGGATGCTTCCTGCTCTCGAACTTCAGACTCCAAGTTCTTCAGTTTTTAGACTCTCGAACTTACACCAGTGATTTGCCAGGGACTCTTGGGCCTTCAGCTGCAGATTGAAGGATGCATTGTCAGCTTCCCTACTTTTGAGGTTTTGGGACTTAGATTTGCTTCCGTGCTCCTCAGTTGTAGACGGCCTATTGTGGGACTTCACCTTGTGATCATGTGAGTCAATTCTTCTAATAAACTCCTCTTCATATATTCATATATCCTATTAGTTCTGTCCCTTTAGAGAACTCTGACTAATACAATTCCCCTTGAAAACTGGCACAAGACAAGGATGCCCTCTCTCACTACTTGTATTCAACATAGTATAGGAAGTTCTGGCCAGTGAAATCAGGCAAGAGAAAAAAAGTAAAAGGGCATCCAAATAAGAAGAGAGGAAGTCAAACTATCCCTGTTTGCAGATGACATGATCCTGTATCTAGAAAACCCCACTGCCTCAGCCCAAAAGCTTCTTAAGCTGATGAGCAACTTCAGCAAAGTCTCAGGATATAAAATTAATGTGCAAAAATTGCTAGCACTCCTATACACTAACAAAACTCAAGCAGAAAGCCAAATCACGAACAAACTCTCATTCACAATTGCCGCAAAAAGAATAAAGTACCTAGGAATACAGCGGAGGTGAAAGATCTTGATAAGGAGAACTACAAACCACTGCCCAAAAATCAGAGATGACACAAACAAATGGAAAAACATTCCATGCGCATGGACTGGAAGAATCAATATTGCTAAAACGGCCATACTGCCCAAAGCAATTTACAGATTCAATGCTATTCCCATTAAACTACCATTGACATTCTTCACAGAACTAGAAAAAGGTATTTTAAAATTCATATGGAACCAAAAAGAGCCTGAATAGCCAAGGCAATCCTAAGCAAAACAAACAAACAAAAAACAAAGCTGGAGGCATCACACTATCCAACTTCAAACTATACTACAGAGCTATGGTAACCAAAACAGCATAGTACTGATACAAGAACAGACACATAGACCAATGAAACAGAATAGAGAGCCCAGAAATAAGACTGCACACCTACACCTATCTGATCAACAAACCTGACAAAAACAAGCAATGGGGAAAGAATTTCTTATTCAATAAACGGTGCTGGGATAACTGGCTAGCCATATACCCATATGCAGAAAATTGAAACTGGACCACTTCCTTACACCACACACAAAAATTAACTCAAGATGGATTTAAGACTTAAATGTAAAACCCAAAACTACAAAATCCTGGAAGACAACTTAGGCAGTACCGCTGAGGATATAGGAATGGGCAAAGATTTCATGAGAAGACACCAATTTTCAAAACAAAATTTGCAATTTTGCTGCAATTGCAACAAAAGCAAAAATGGACAAATGGGATATAAACAACTTTTGCACAGCAAAAGAAACAATCAACAGAGTCAACAGACAACCTACAGACTAGAAGATAATTTTTACAAACTATGCATCTGACAAAGGTCTAATATTCAGCATCTGTAAGAAACTTAAACAAATTTATAAGAAAATAAAATAAACAACTCCATTAAAAAGTAGGCAAAAGACATGAACAGACACTCCTCAAAAGAAGACATACATGTGGTCAACAATCATAAAATAAAAAGCTCAGCCGGGCATAGTGTCTCACGCCTGCAATCCTAACACTTTGGTAGGCCGAGGCAGGCGGATCATAAGGTCAGGAGATCGAGACCATCCTGGCTAACACGGTGAAACCCTGTATCTACTAAAAATACAAAAAATTAGCCAGACGTGGTGGTGGGTGCCTGTAGTCCCAGCTACTCGGGAGGCTGAAGCAGGAGAATGGCATGAACCTGGGAGGCGGAGCTTGCAGTGAGCTGAGACTGTGCCACTTCACTCCAGCCTGGGTGACAGAGAGAGACTCCGTCTCAAAAAACAACAACAACAACAACAAAGTTCATTACTGATCATTAAAGAAATGCAAATCACACCATCTCACACTAGTCAGAATGGCTATTATTAAAAAGTCAAAAAATAACAAGACGCTGGCAAGGTTGCAGTTGCAGAGAAAAAGGAATGCTATACATTGTTGGTAGGAGCGTAAATTGGTTCAATCATTGAAGAAAACAGTGTGGAGATTCCTCAAAGACCTAAACATAGAAATACCATTTGATCTAGCAATCCCATTCCTGGGTATAAACCCAGAAGAATATAAATCTTTCTACTATAAAGACACATGCATGTGTATGTTTATTGCAGCACTATTCACAATAGCAAAGACATGGAATCAACCTGAATGTTCATCAGTGATAGACTGCATAAAGAAAACGTGTTAGATATACACCATGGAATACATGCAGCCATTAAAAAGAACAAGATCATGCCTTTGCAGGGACATGGATGGAGCCAGAAGCCATTATCCTTAGCAAACTAACACAGGAACAGAAAACCAAACACCAAATGTTCTCACTTATAAGTGGGAGCTAAATTATGAGAACACATGGATACCTAGAGAGGAACAACACACACTGGAGCCTATTGGAGGGTGGAGGGAGAGGATCAGGAAAAATAACTAATGGGTACCAGGCTTAATACTTGGGTGATTAAATAATCTGCACATCAAAATCTCTGGACACACATTTACCTATGTAACAAACCTGCATATGTATCCCAAACTTAAAATAAAAGTTTTTTTAAAAATAAAGTTATTTATGTATAATTAAGAATTTTTTTCTAGAAAAGAGCTTCCTTTTAAAATAACTCAACATGAACTATATATCTATAAAAGGTTTTAAGCAATATATCCTCAGTTATAATGTAGAGTAGAAGTTAATTCTAAGTTTAGAAAAATCAACTGCTAGGCAGGTGTCAGCAAAGTATAGCCTGCAAGCCAAGTTCAGCCCACCACGTTTTACATTTTTTAATGGTTGCAGAAACATCAAAAGACGAACAATATTTCATGACATGAAAATCATAGAGAATTCAAAATTTCAGTGTCTAGAAATAAGGTTGACTGGAATACAGACACACATTTGTTTACATATTATCTGTGGCTGCTTCTGTGCTACAACATCAGAGTTGAGTAGTTGTAACCAACTAAGTGGCCCATAAAAAACCTAAAATATTTACCATCTGGACCTTTAAAGAAGAAGTTTGCCAACCTCTGTGCCAGGGCTACCATTAAGTATAATCCCTTTAGTGAAAAATATATATATTGATGCAAAAACACTTTCATATTATTTAAAATAAAAATCATTACTGATTATTATACTTTTAACTAATGATTATCATGTATTCTAGAGTCTATGAACACACACCAGTGGGCATAAGACCATGCTGAACAAGTATAATGGCATAATGCACACTATTGTCACCATCAGAAAAAAAACTCTAAATAACAATCTGCCCTACTGATGAGTCTATAAAATAGCATTTTCAGTTCTCTTCTCTACTAAAAATACAAAAAACTAGCTGGGCGTGGTGGCGGGCGCCTGTAGTCCCAGCTACTTGGGAGGCTGAGACGGGAGAATGGCGTGAACCCGGGAGGCGGAGCTTGCAGTGAGCCCAGATCACGCCACTGCACTCCAGCCTGGGAGACACAGCGAGACTCCATCTCAAAAAAAAAAAAAAAAAAAAAAAAAAAAATACTTCAATTGAATACAAATCATTAAAAAAATTCCAAGGTAGTAAAGAGGTTGGAGAAACTGTTATATGTTTTCTAAAGCTTACTGGTTTTGCTTAAGTTTATCAAATTCATCAATTGATATAAGAATGTAATAAAACTGAAAAACTGAATGTATTATAATAAATATCACCTAGTCTATTTACTGTCAGGTGACACTAGTCTCTAATAAAGACAAAGCGACCTCTTTTAGCTTCAATTTCAATGACCATTTAATGAATCTTTGTTTTATGCAGATATATAAACATAACTACTGAAATAAGCTTGTATATTTATAATTGTATAATAACCAGATACTTGAAATGTCCTGTTGGGATGATGAGTGATGCCACTACTATTTGTTATGCATCCTGTAAAGGTTACAGCCAGAAATGCTCAACGTGACTGCTTATTTGTAAAATCATACCTAATTTCCCAACTACTACATACAAAGGAAATGACCAGCTGAAGTTTGCATTAATATGAAGTCATTACTTCGTTGTTTTTGTTAACTTCAAAACAGTCTGAAACTGAACCATTATCCAATTATAAATTATATAATTTTGCCACTGCTAGTGATATTTATGTGTTGAAATCTGTATCAGTTCTCATTATAATGTAAACATTGTTTGAAATGAATTTAGCAAGATAACTGGACCGTTTACACCTTATGATCCTAGCATTCTTTCATCAATGTTCATTTGCATTCTCATCAGTATGCATGGGATTTTCACTGAACTTTAATATTCCTATTAGAATATAACCCACTATAATAAGATTAAAGGTGAGTATGCAAATTAAAGCACCCATTAATCACTTAAAAAGACTAGAAGAATCAAGCAAGAAAATATTTCATGAAGCATACATTTTTCAAATCTCCATACGTGCTAAAAATGGCAAATACACCTTTAGAAACGTTGTCAGCAGAGGCTAAAGTAAATGAAATATTCTATCACCAGATCCAGTAGGTAACCATTCAGAATCAAAATTATGGAAAGATTATCAATAGTCTGCATCCAAAAGATATTACATTAGAAATATGTGCTTACTTCACTTACGGAAGAGACTGTAATAAAGCCTCATCTTTAAAAAAATAATCTTTGCTAGTTCTGAGTGTTGACACTTCATAAAGGACTATAAAAATAAGAGATTCACAGTTTTCACTGTGAAAATCTTTCAAAGGATATATTAAGAAACAAATCATTTTCCAATTATTGACTTTTAAGGATATCTTAGGGATATCATTAAATTAAGTTGGCATCTTTAAGTTGCAAATTTTGTGGTGCTCATAGCTATTACTGTCTTTTTTCTTAATCAACTTTATTGAGGTATAATTTACAAAATACTGTGAGCCATTTCATGTGTGCAATTCCACAGCTTCTAACAGAAATGTTTACAATCCTGTGATTAGCACCACAATCAATAGACAGAACATTTCCATCACCTATAAAAGTTCCCCAGTCTGTTTACATGGAAACACTCACCTTACCCTACCCATAGTCCCCAGGCAATGAGTGATACTCTTAAGGTAGCCTATACAATCACCAACCCCTGGTATCCATACATTTGTATTATCTCTTCTCCTTCAGTGAGGGTAGGACCCATGACTTCTAATTATAAGAACATGGCAAAGGTGATGGGATATATGTGCTCATGTGATTACATTATATAAGATTATGGTGCTTATTTGGCTGGAGTATTCTTCCACCTGGCTGGCTGTAAGGAAAATGTGGCCATATTGGGAAACACCACTGGCAAGAAATTGCCAGTGACCTCTAGGACTCAGTGTGGTCTTTGGCCAACAACTAGCAAAAATGCGAAGCTCTCAGTCTTACAACTGCAATGGACTGAATGCTGCCAACAACCACACAAGTGGGATGGTAGAGTTTTTCCTAATCAAGTCTCTAGATGAGAACCCAGCCTTGGGGTGATTACAGCTTAGTGAAACCCTTAACTAAAGAACCTGGCTAGGCTGTGCTTGGGCTCCTGATGCACAGAAACTGTAAGATAATAAATGTGTCTTATTTTAAGTTATTATTATTGTGGTAATGTTGACATACAGCAATAAAAACAAACACAATGAGCATATCAGCAGTTCATTATTTTTTATTGATGTGTAGTATTCCTTTGCATGGAAGTATGACAATTTGTTTATCCTCTCATTTGTTGGATATTTTAGTGATTTTCAGTTTTTGGCTATTATGAATGAAGCTGCTGGGAAAATTCGGGTACAAGAATTTGGTTGGACTTATGTATTTATGCCTCTGGGTGAATACCTAGCCACAGAATGTCCAGGTTGTAGGATAAGTGTATGTTTAAACTGTTAAAGAACTAATAAACTGTTTTCCAAAGTAGTAGTAACATTTTACACTCTAGTCAGAAATACATGAAAATTTCAGGTACTTTACATCTTCATGAATGTATTGTCAGTTTTGTTGGTATTGTCAATTTTTAAAATTTTAGTCAGTCTAGTTGTATGTAGTGGTACTTCACTGTTGTTTTAATTAGCATCCCTTGATGACTACTGATTTTACGTATTGTCTTAGACTGCTTCAGCTGCCATAACAAATCACCACAGACTGGGTGGCTTAAACAACAGAAATGTATTTTCTCACAGTTCTGGAGGCTGGAAGTCTGAGATCAAGGTGCCAGTATAATCGGATTCTTTCTGGGGCCTCTTCTCATGGCTTGTAGGCAGCCATCTTCTCAATGTGTACCCACATGACTTCTTCTTTTGTGCATGCTCAGGGAGAGAGTACAGCTCTCTGGTGCCTCTTCTCCTAAGGGCACTAATATCATCATTAAGGCCTCACCCTCATGACCTCATCTAACTCTAATTACCTCCCAAAGGTCCCATATTTCTAAATACCATCATATTTAGAGTTAGGGCTTGAACACATGAATGGGGTAGAAGAGTGTGCGGGAACCACAAACATTTAGTCCACACCATAAATCCTCTTTGGTAAAGTGTCTGTTTATACCTTTTGCCCATTTTAAAATTAATGTTTCTCTTACTGAGGTGTGAGAGTCCTTTACATATTCTGAATACAAATTCGATGTTAGACATGTATGGCAAATTTTTCTCCTTGTCTATGGCTTGTATTTTCCTTTGCTCTAATAAATCTGTTAAAAATAAGAATCTGTAAAATTTTAGTGAAGTCCAATTTATCATTTTTTTTAAAACTGTGTTTTAGGGTCCTATCTAATAGCTTTTTGAGTACTCATAATTGAAAGATTTTTGTTCATCTTTTTCTTCTAAAAGTTTATTAGTTTTAGCTTTATATTTAGGTCTGTGATAAATCCCAAGTTAAATTTCTTGGGGGATTATATAAGGTAATGTTCAAGGTTTGTATTTTTCCATATGGAAATTCAGTTGTTCAACACAAGCTATTGGAAAGAATTTTCTTTGCTATTGAAAAATCAATTGACCATATAAGTGTGAGAAAATTTCTAGATATTCAGGTTGGTTCCATTAATTTTATAACTATCCTTACATAAGTACCAAACCACCTTGATAAATGTAGGTTTATATTAAGTTAAATTCTCCATTCTTGTTCTTTCTCAAAAAAAGTTTAGAGTATTCTAGGTTCTCTGCATGTTAATACAAAATTTAAAATCAGCATATCAATTCCAAAAAGGCTGCTAGTATTTTGATTGGAGGGCACTGAATTTACAGATCATTTTGAAGGGAAATAATGTCTTTTAAGTATTAACTCTTCTGATCTATGAAAATTGTACATCTCTCTATTTAAGTCTTCTTTAATTTTTCTCAGTAATATTTTATATTTTTCTTTTCTTCCTTTCTTTTTTTTTTTTTAAGAGACAGGATCTTGCTGTGTCACCCAGGCTGGAGAGCTGTGGAGTGATTACAGCTCACTATAACCTCAAACTTCTGGGCTCAAGTGATTCTCCCATCTCAGGCTCTCGAGTAGGCTGGGAAGACTACAGGTGCACACCACCATGCCTGGCTAAAGCGTTTACTTTTTGTAGAGACAAGGTGTAGCTATGTTGTCCAGGTTGGACTGCAAGTCCTGGCCTCAACTGATCTTCCCACTTTAGCCTCCCAAAGTACTAGCATTGTAGCCGTGAGCCACCTCACCCGGCTGATATTTTATGTTTTTCAATGTAAAGGTCTTGGATTTATTTTTGCACATTTATCCCTAAATCTTCAAGTTTTTAATAGTATTTTAAGTAATATAATTTAAAATTTTACTTAGGAATTGTTTGGTATTATTATGTAGATATATAATTGATTTTATATTCCCCTGTATCTTGAAAAGTTACAAAATTCACTTAATTTTTACATACTTTTTGTAGATTGTCTACATGTAATCACATCACCTGTTTCTTATCTGTATTCATTTCATTTATTTTTATTGATTTATTGCATTGACAAGGATTTTCCAAGATGATGTGAAATGTAAATAGTCAAAGAAGATATCCTTGTCTTGTTCCCAATCTTAGGGGGACAGTGTTCTGTCACCATTGAATGTGAGGTAAACTATAAATTTTTTTTCCCCTCCTTAATGCCCTTTATGCTTCTTTTCTATTTTAAGTTTGTGGAGAATTTTTAATCATAAATGTATATTGAATTTTTATCAATTCTTTTCTGTACCAACTGGAATTAACTCATGATTTTTCTCCTTTTTGTTATTATGCTGAATATAAATTGATTTTCAAATGTTAAACCAATCTGTATTAGTGGGATAAACTCCACATGGTCGTGGTATACTGCCCTTTTTATATATTGCTGGATTCAGGTTGCTAATATTTTGTTAGTGATTTCTATATCTATGTTTATGTAGGATATTGGTTAGTAGAATCTCTTTATTGTTTCTGTCAGGTTAATATCAGGTGAAACAGGGCCTGATAAAATGAGTACAGAAGTATTCCTATCTCCTACATTTCTGGAAAGAATATGTGGCCCATCCTGGTGAATGTTCCATGAGCACATGGAAAAAAATGTGCATTTTACAATTGCTCAGTGGAGTGTCCTATGTCAATTGGGTCATGTTGTTTGATGCAGCTGTCTTCTATGTCATTCTGACAATTTCTGCTTTTTGTGTGGCATTTCTAGACCATTTAAATTTACTGTACCTACTTACATAGGTTTAAATCTACAGATATTTGTATGCCTACATTCATAGCAGCATTATTCACAATAATCAAAAGGGGGAAGCAACTCCAGTGTCCATCATTTGATGAAGAGATAAACAACATGTGGTATCTATATATACAATGGAATATTATTCAGCCCAAAAAAAGGAATGAAATTCTGATATATCCTATAACATGGATGAACCATGAAGACATTATGCTGAGGGAAATAAATAAGCCAGACATAAAAAGGGCAAATACTGTATGGATCAACTTCTATGACGTACTTAGAGTAGTCAGATTCATAGTGACAAAAAGTAGAATGGTGGTTGCCAAAGACTGGGAAAAAGGAGGAAATGGAGAGTTGTTTTTCAATGGGCATGAAGTCCAGTTTGGGAAGATGAAAAAAGTTCTGATGATGAATGTTGCTGATAGTTGCAAACAGTGAATGTACCTACAGTCACTGAACTGTATACTCAAAAATGGCTAAAATGGAAATTTTTATGTTATGTATACTTTACCACAATGAAAAGACAGGATAATTTAAAAATAAAATCAATCAATGTAATAAATCATATTAACAGAATGAAAGAAAATAATCATAAAAATAATCTCAATAAATGAAGAAAAGACATTTGACAAAATCCAACAGCATTCATGATAAAAACTACCAGCAACCTAGGAATAGAAGAGAGCTTTTTAATCTGACAGCAGGCATCTAAAAAACCTTACAGCTAATATCACACCTAATAGTGAAAAACTGAATGCTTTCCCCCTGAGATCAAGAACAAGGCAAAGTTGTTCACTTTTACCAGTTCTACTCATCATTATTGTGGAGGTTCCTTGCCAGTGCAGTAAGGCAAGAAAAAACAAAGGCTTACACATGAGAATAGAAGAAACAGAAAGAAAAGATTGTTTATGCAGACAACCACAAGAAGTTTACAGTAAAGATGATACAATTGATAAGTGAGTTTAACAATGTCACTTAAAGTACACAGTTGATATATAAAATCAATTGTATTACTATGTATTATCAATGAATAATTTGAAATTGATATTTTAAAAAAACTAGCAACAGCACCAAAAAAAAATATCAAGAAACACTTAGGTATTAATTTAATAAAACATGTGCAAGATCTATAGTTGAAACTACAGACCAGAGGGGTAGCTCACACCTGTAATCCCGGCACTTTGGGAGGCTGAGGTGGGCAGATCACTTGAGGTCAGGAGTTCGAGACCAGCGTGGCCAACATGGTGAAATCCCATCTCCACTAAAAATAGAAAATTAGCTGGGCGTAATGGTGTGTGCTTGTAATCTCAGCTACTCATGAAGCTGAGGGAGGAGAATTGCTTGAACCCAGGAGGCAGAGGTTGCAGTAAGCAACAAAAATAAACAATGGGGAATAAAAAACCTATTCAATAAATGGTGCTGGGATAACCGGCTAGCCATACATAGACAAATGAAAGTTGACCCCTACCTTTCACCATATACAAAAATTAACTCAAGATGGTTTAAAGACTTAAATGTAAGACATCAAAGTATAATATCCAGAATCTATAAGAAATTTTAATAAATCAAAAAGAAAAAAACACCACCATTAAAAAGTAGGCAAAGGGCATGAACAGACACTTCTTAAAAGATATACATGTGGCCAACAAACATAAAAAAATACTCAAGATCACTAATCATCTGAGAAATGCAAATCAAAACCACAATCAGATACTATCTCACACCAGTCAGAATGGCTATTATTAAAAGTCAAAAAATAACAGATGTTGGTGAAGTTGCAAAGAAATGGGAACACTTATACACTGTTGGTGGGACTATAAATTAGTTCAGTCTATGTGGATAGCAGTTTGGCGATTCTCAAAGAACTACTTATAAAAATAGAACTATCACTTGACCTACCAATTCCATTACTGAGTATATATCCAAAGAAAACGAAATTGTTCTACCACAAAGACACATGCATTTGCATGGTTATTGCAGCACTATTCACAATAGCAACTACGTGGAATCAACTTAGATACCCATCAATTGTAGATTGGATAAAGAAACTGTGGTACATATACACCATGGACTAGTATGCAGTCATAAGAAAGGATGAAGTAATGTCCTTTGCAGCAACATGGATGCATCTGGAGAACATAATCCAAAGTGAATTAATGTAGAAACAGAAAACCAAATACTTCACGTTCTCCCTAATAAGTGAGAGCTAAATACTGAGTATACATGAACATAAAAATGGGAACAACAGAAACTAGGGAGGGTACCATGCTCACTACTTGGGTGACAGGTTCAGTTGAAGCCCAAACCTCAGAATCATGCGATATATCCATGTAAGAAACATGCACATGTAACTCCTGAATCTAAAATTTAAAAAAGAAAGAAAGAAAAGTAAAGTGTACTTGTAGGCATGGTGGTGTGTGTCTGTAGTCCCAACTACTTAAGAGGCTGAGGCTTGCTTGAGGCCAGGAGTTTGAGACCAGCGTGGGCCACATAGCAAGATCCCCATCTCTAAAAAATAAAGTATACACGTGCATTCTTGGCTTCTATTTCTTCCCCAAGAATGATGAATTCTATTTGCATGATCTCAGTAACTTCATTCTAGGTCCTTGCAGCCTAAAGCAGCAGCTCCATCAATACTTATACTCATGCACATTTTTTTTCGCCTGTGAATCATTGTTTTTATTAAGTGGGTCATTTACTGTTAAGGCTATATCTTCTCCAGTTTATCTTTGCTTTGGGGACTAACAAAAATTAAGAAGTATGGTCTTTCTGTCATAAGTGAAGACATGCTAAAAACATTTTTAACATCCATTTGGCAGTGCAGTGCCCTTCACACTTTGTTCCTTCAGCCATGCTTTCTGTTGGCTTTCCAATAACATATGCTGATGAAGAAATATATTTTAGTTCCTTGCTAGATTGTTGTTTATTTCTGTTAAAGTTTTTACTACAGGCATTTTTATCACAACAGGAAGAACAAACGATTCCCAATGGTATGTAAGTTTTTGCTTTTGCTATTAAGAAACCTCAGAAAAGATTTCAAAACATTTATCATTAAATTTAAAGAAACTTTGGAAAGTCCTGGATTGAATATGATACAACTTTAAATATCTCTGGAACAATTATAGAGGTTTGTCTGGGCATTTGATCTTTACATTTGATCTGTTACTTGGGATAACTTCATATTATATAACTTAGTATCTCAAGACTAATCTATGGTGAGGTTCTTCATTTAAAGAGGTTCTTCATTTAAAGAGATTGGGGCAAATCCATGTTTCAAACAGTCTTCTGGATTAAGTCAAATCCTGAGACTGGGAAAAGGGTCAGTTCTGACACTTTTTTATTATATCCCCTGCTTGTATCATTATTACTATCTTCATTCAGTAATTTATTTTTCCAAGATGGCTACATTATTCTTTTACAGCTTTATTGAGGTATAATTGATGTACAATAAACTGCACACAAAGTGTAAAAACATTATACAGGCCCTAACTAACCATGACAAAAATTTTGGGAAAGAAGTTGGCAGACTCAAAATGATTTATTTCAAGACTTGTTACAAAGCCTCAGTAATCAAGATAATCAGCACTAGCAAAAGGATAAATAAGTAACTCCATGGATAGAAAATGCAGAAATAGACACATCTGTAGTCAATTGATGTCTGACAAAGTTGCTCAGGCAATTCAATGGAAAAAGTAGTGTTCATTTAAAAAAACGGTGGTGGAAAATTAGATTGCCATATAAAACATGAAATTGATACCTACACAAAAATTAATTCAAAATGTATCATAGACTTTAATGTAAAACTCAAAACTGTAGAACCCCAAACTTCTAGAAGAAATCACAGGAGAAAATATTCTTGACCTCAGGTTAGGCAAAGATTTCTTTCATACAGCATTGAAACCATGATATATAAAAGCAAAAACATTGATAAACTGGAATTCATTATAATTAAGAATGTGTACTCTTTGAAAGGCACTGTCAAGAGAGTGAAAAGACAAGGCACAGACTGTGAAAAAATATTTGCTAATCACATTTCTGATAAAAGACTTGTATCTATGATACATAGGAAATTCTCAAAACTAAGTAATTTTTTTAATTAAAAAAATTCTGGGCAAAAAGATATAAATAACAGTACACCAAAGAAGATATACAGATGGCAAATAAGTTCATGAAAAGATGCTCTAGATCATTAGTCATTAGAAAAATAAAAATTAAAACCACAATGCGATATCAAAACCAGTTAGAATGGCTTAAATGTAATGAAACTGACAACAGCAATGACTGGAGAAGATGATGAACAACTTGAACTCTCATACACTACTAATGAGAATGCAAAATGGTACAGCCACATTGCAAAATATCTTGACAATTTTTTATAAAATCAAATTTACACTTAAATCCAAAATGGTACAGCCACATTGAAAAATATCTTGGCAGTTTTTCATAAAATCAAACCTACACTTAAAATAAAACCTATCAATCCTGCCCAAGGATTTATCTGAAAGAAAATTTCTGTTCACAGATTTGTACATGAATGTATATATGAATTAATATAGCAACTTCACTCATAATTGCTATAAAGTAGAAAGGACTCAAATGTCTTTCAACTAGTTAATGCAAAAAGATATATCAATATGACAGAATTCTAGTCAGCAATAAAAAGGAATAAACTTACTGATTCATGCAAGTACACAAGCAAATCTCAAATGTATTAAGTTACCTTTTAAAAAAAGTTGCCTTTTGCTTTGAGTCAAGATGGAGCAACAAGGACAAATTACAAAATAATGGACATTGAATAATGTAACACGGTGGTCTCAGAGAATGTTAAATAAACGAAGGCTGCCCTCACAATTGCCCCAGCTTACCGCTTTGAGTTTCGGTTGCACCCCAAGGAGGGAATCCTGTCAAAACCCAGCAGGCTATACACATTAAGAAGATGGAACTGGGAGTCTAGGGAGACCAAGGTCACATAAGTTCACAGTTCAGAGTACCAGTTGGGTGACAGCTACATAGAGAACAAACCCTACAAGATTGGCAGAGGGCCCCACTAAGGAAAGGAAGTTCTGCAACTTTATAAAGGCATCTATGAGAAAAATCTACAAACAACATATTTAATGGTGAAAGACTGAATGCTAAGGTCAGAAACAATGCAAGAATATCCTCTCTAATCTTTTCTATTCAAGTGTACTGGAGATTCAACCAAATTGCTCTGGAAGTCCAGAGATTCTGCGTTGCAATGTGAGTCGATTTCAGATACTTCTTGAGTCATGAATCATACAGCATTAGAGATAGATGGAGGCTTAAAGGGTTTGAACTCAGCATTTTAGTTTTACAGGTGAAAAACAGGGAGGTAAATCCCTTTGCCAAAACGACCAAGGTAGTAAATGACCATTGCAGAACATGGATGTAATGTAGGTCTTGATGCTAGAACAGGGATAGCACCATCTCGATCTATTATTTTATGAAGCTTACTTTGAAAATTCTTGATGAACTTCTGTGGCCTGAGAAAGACATGTTGAATAATTATGAACAATTATTAATCTTAAAAGCAATAAAAGTGGGTATGACATTTTAAACTGAGATATTAATTATGAACACTGTTAATGATAGACAGGTATGGTCTAATATACCTAAAAAGTAATTTTTACCTAACTCTCTTCTGAGCTTTTAATCTTCTGTTTTAATGAGTACATGTGATAAGTAAAGCTTAACTGGATCAGGGCCTTTCTGCCTCTTCCAACTATATTCTGCTTTGCATGTATTTTAGGGTTCTCATAAAAAATGTTTATTACCGTTAACAGGAAACAAGCTTAAACTTACCAAAAACAAGAAAAATAACAAAAATGAAAGATAAATACAACAATCTGAATTATAGAGAGACAAATATGAGAGCCTCTACATAAGAACTACAAATAATGCCATGAATTAAACTTACAAGGTTCACTGAAACTTTGTAACATTGCCCAGTAGTTAGTACTATACTATCTCCCACAGCTGAATCTTTGCCCAAGAATCTTCTATGTTTTCTTTTTTCTTGTGAGACGGGGTCTCACTCTGTCACCCAGGCTGGAGTGCAATGGCACGATCTCAGCTCACTACAATCTCTGTCTCCCAGGCTTAAGCAATCCTTCCACCTCAGCCTCCCGAGTAGCTGGGACTACAAGTATGTGCCACCACACCTGGCTAATTTTTTGTATTTTTGGTAGAGACAGGGTTTCACACGTCATATAGGCTGGTCTAGAACTCCTGGACTCAAGTTACCTGCCTGCCTCAACCTCCCAAATTATAGGCGTGAGCCACTGTACCTGATCGAATCTTCTATATATTTGAAAAAAATTGATCTGGTCTGCTGTTCCACGTCTTTCTTCTTAAAACAGACTATTTTCAGCAAGTCAGCAGACTCCCCAAAATGCCTTTTCCTTAAACATACTTACATAACATACTTTCAATTTGAAATGCATTCATTCAACAAATGTTGATTGAGCTTATATTTACTTAATATAAACTATTGAGCTAGGCCCTGAGAATACAAAAATGAATAAGGTAAGGATTCTTTTCTAAAAAATCTTCTAGTTAGGATGGAGGATGCAGATAAGTAAACAAGGAACCCCCCATAGTGTGTTAAGTGTCATGATTGAAAGAGGTCCAAAGTAAGATGAAAACGAAAAAAAAGGAACATCTCACCTATCACTGGGGGTAAGGGGCCAGGTCAGAAAAAGCTTACAAAGGGAATCAATGTCCACTCCAAAACTTGAGTAATAAATAGGAGTTAGCCAAATTATAAATGATGTAGGCAGTATAATATAATATTGAGTAAAAATTTGGAAGCAGATAATTTGGGTTCAAATCTGAGTTCTAGTTGCTATTGATACTTAGGAAGTTACTTAAATCACTCTTCTTCATTAGGAAGAATTAGAAGAGAATTTACACAATTTCTCACTACACATCTACCCATCTACCTGCATATATACCCAGACTCTTTTTCTGCTATTACTATTGATGACTTTTCCTTTTGTTCAAAGGCCAATTCTTCCACCTGTTTACTAGATCCTGCCTCATCTTGTCTTCTCAAGGACTTCCTCTTTCCTGTAATTTTTCTTTCTGACTGGATGTTTCCCATCACTATTACAAAATTCTCTTCTGTCTTTAAAACAAAAGAAAATATTTATTGACTCCATTTTCCTCTCCAACTACTGCTTCATCATTCTCCTTTTCTTTACAGATAAACTCCTCATAAACACTGCCTATTCTCAGTCTCTCCAAATCCTCCCTTGCTATACTTTTTTTCTTATCATGCATTTGCTCCTACCACTCTACAGAACTATTTTTGTCAGACGTCCCTGTTCTTAAAGCAGAGTTAATTTTCAGTCCTCATTTGACATTTTGATTACTTCTTCCTCCTTGCTATTTGGCTTCTAGTACATGACACGTTTCTTTTTTTTCCCTACTTTACTGGTAGCTCCTTTTTGGTCTCCATTGTCTCTAAACTTTGGAGCAGCCTAAGGGTCACTGTTTGAATTTCCCATTTTGTATTTACACTCATTCTGTGTGTGATCTCTTCAGTCTCATTGCTTTATATACCATTTATTTGCTGACAACTCCCAAATTATATCTCTAGTACAGATATGTCCACTAAATTCGTGGCTCATATACAATTTAACATCTCTACTTGGATGTCTAATAGGCATCTCAAACTTAGCATGTCCAAAATTGATTTCATTTTTCCACCCCTAACTTGCTCCTTTCACAGTCCTGCACACGTCAGTTAACAGCAACTCCTTTTTCCAGGTGAGGACAAAACAGCTTAAGAGTAATTACTGTATGCTTTCCTCTCATGTTCCGTATCCAGTATGTCATCAAATCCTGTTGGTCCTACTTTTACCATAGATCCGGAATGCAACTTCTTCTTTCCACTCCCACTGTTACTCTGGCCCAAGTCACAATTAAACTCTTGCCTAAATTATGACAAGAACTTTCTGACTCCATATTTTGCCTATGTTCCCCTAAGTCTATTTGCAATGCAGCTGCCATAGTGATCCTGTTAAATATACCGCAGAACATATGACTACTCTTTTCAAAACCCTACAATGGCTTCCAGTCTCACTAAGAGTAAAAGCCAGAGTCTTTAAAACGGCCTACAAGGCCCCACAGATAGACAATCCTGTTAACTCTCTAACCTTATCTATTAATTTCTCTCTCCTTCTATCCCAATCACACTGGCTTCCTTGCTGTTCTTTAAACATCTGAGCATGTTCCTGCCTCAGGGCTTTTGTACTTGCTCTCCAGTATTGCTCCTCAGCTAGTTAGCTGCATGACTAGCTCCTTCTGTTTTTATTCGGAAGTCATCGCAGTAAAGTCTTTTCTGAACACTATTTAAAACTGCAAAACGGCCGGGCGCCGTGGCTCACGCCTGTAATCCCAGCCCTTTGGGAGGCCGAGGCGGGCAGATCATGAAGTCAGGAGATGGAGACCATCCTGGCTAACACAGTGAAACCCCGTCTCTACTAAAAAATACAAAAACACAATTAGTCAGGTGTGGTGGTGGGCACCTGTAGTCCCAGCTACTCGGGAGGCTGAGGCAGGAGAATGGCGTGAACCCGGGAGGCGGAACTTGCAGTGAGCTGAGATCACGCCACTGCACTCCAGCCTGGGCGACAGAGCGAGGCTCCGTCTCAAAAAACAAAACAAACAAACAAACAAACCAAAAAATTGCAAAACCTTCCCCAACACTCCCTATGCCCTTTCCCTGCTTTATTATCTGGGGCCATTAACATACAATATAGTACAGTTATTTATCCGGTGTATTGTCTTTCTCCCACCTTAGAACATAAGCTCTATGAATGTAGAGGTCCTTAATAGATACCTACTAAATAAATGAAGAAAAAGGGCACATTGTTTAATCTACACTGTGGGAGAATATGCAACATGCAGGTCCCAGTATTCTGTTTCTAATAATTGATAAATATAATATTCATCTGAACCCAAAAATACTTAATTTACTTTTTCATGGTGTTGAGCTATTATTTTTCACATTTAATTGATGTGTACCACCATAAAAATAATTTTTGTTTAGTGTTTGATTGATACATTTGTTTTAAACATATGTCCCGTGGGAGAGTTATGCCGAATTACTAGATCAGGACAGCCATAAACAGATTAGAACTTCATTCAAACTCTCTGAAAGTCTCAAAGGCTGAAAAATGAATCATTACCTACTCATTTATTTATAACTTATTTCTATAAACATCTTAATTCTATACTATTATTGGAAAAAATGATAAAAACAAACTAACTCTAAGAAGGTGCACGCATTATCCAAGAATTGTAAATGTAGTTTATAACACTGGAGAGTCTGCTAAAATAAGAAAGCTCAATTACCCCTCCTAGAAGTTGCCAATTTATATTCTGTATTTCTTCAAAAAACCTTTGGTATCTACTTATTTTTGTGGTTTTTTAAAATCATAGTTCTAGTATCTTCATAGCTAGTAAGCAGAAATGGAAAAATATTTTTACTGAAATGATGTTTACATTCACATGCTGGCATAAAAGTAACATAATGCCTACAGCTAACATGTAAGATATCATGCTATGCCAACCAAGAAGCAATGAGCCTACTGTTTACCCGTGTATGAAGCTATATAACCCAGGCAAATTAACTAATCTTTTTAGGCCTTACGTACTCCATCTATTAAATGGGTGATATGGTTTGGCTCTGTGTCCCTACTCAAATCTCATTTCTAATTGTAATCCCCACGTGTCGAAGGAGGGACGTGATTAGATCATGGGGGTGGTTCCCCCATGCTGTTCTTGTGAAGTGAGTGAGTTCTCATGAGATCTGATGGCTTTGTAAGTATTTGGAAGTTCCTCCTTCATTATTGTCTCTCCCGCTGCCACGCAAAGAAGGTGCTTGCCTCCCCTTTGCCTTCTGCCATGATTGTAAGTTTCCTGAGGCCTCCCCAGGCATGCAGAACTGTGAGCCAATTAAGCCTTTTTCCTTTATAAATTACCCAGTTTCAGGTATTTCTTTTTTTTTTTTTTTTTTTTTTTTGAGACGGAGTTTTGCTCTTGCTGCCCAAGCCAGAGTGCAATGGTGCAATCTCAGTTCACTGCAACCTCCACCTCTCAGGTTCAGACAATTCTCCTGCCTCATCCTCCTGAGTAGCTGCGATTACAGGCCTGTGTCACCACACCTGGCTAATTTTTTTAATTTTTTGTTTTTTTTCTGAGATGGAGTCTCGCTCTGTCACCAGGCTGGAGTGCAATGGCGTGATCTCAGCTCATTGCAACCTCTGCTTCCCAGGTTCAAGTGATTCTCCTGCCTCAGCCTCCCGAGTAGCTGGGACTACAGGCACGTGCCACCATGCCCAGCTAATTTTTGTATTTTTAGTAGAGACAGGGTTTCACCATGTTGGCCAGGATGGTCTTGATCTCTTGACCTCATGATCCGCCTGCCTTGTCCTCTCAAAGTACTGAGATTACAGATGTGAGCCACCACACCTGGCCTAATTTTTTGTATTTTCAGTAGAAACGGGGTTTCACCATGTTAGCCAGGCTGGTCTCGAACTCCTGACCTCAGATGATCTTCCCGCTTCGGCCTCCCAAAATGCTGGGATTACAGGCGTGAGCCACCACTCCTGGCCTCGGGTATTTCTTTATAGCAGTGTGAAAATGACCTAATACACTGGGTTAATTACAGTGTCTACCTTATGGGATTTTGTGATAATTAAACACAGTGATGGTAAAGTAATGGCATAATATCAGGCATACAGGTAAATACTTGATATGTGTTAAGCGATATATACAATAAAGGTATTGAGGTTTCAGTTAAGGCTCTTTTAGTTGCACATACCAAAAGCTAACTCAAGCTAGATTTCATGTATTCAATACATACTGATTAAGTACCTACTAGGTGCCTTACGATGTGCCAGGCACTATGCTAGGAACTGGTAAGCAAAAAAACGGAAATACATAACATGGTTATCAGGTGCCATTTTGAACTCAGTCTTGCAGCTGAACTTCACTCAGAGAGAAACTGAACTGGGAACCAGAAAGCTGTTGGAAAACTAGGAAATATTCTGTCTATGTACTTCTCATTGTGAACTAGTTTCCATTTTATTCTCAGTAAATCAGCTTTTTCTGCAATATCACCTTTTCTAAAATCAATTAGCTTTTTTATGCAATAAAACTTTGATGGTAGACTGAAGGTGACCACTTACAAGGTACTAAGTTCATATGTTACTGTTAGACCCACACCGAGAGACCAACTGCTGTTGTTTGTCTCCTTTTGATCTTTTATTTTAATTTCAAAGTCTTAGGAAAGAAATCAAGCATCCATCCTTGTCTTAACAGGAGGTCAGTTAACATAGAGTTATTGTGAGTTGAAAAAATACTCCAAATGGTATCTGCAGCAAGTATCATGCATAATTTATAAAAGAAAAAACTAAAAGTTTAAATTACTTTGCAAGTTCATGTGTGTAGTGAGTGCCAGAAACAGGATTCAAATCCTAAGACTGTGCAAGTGCTGGGTCACTACATGAAAGTGAGTGCCTGCTTAAATTTTGCATCTTAGGATTTTGGCTTGCCTCACCTTAGTCCCAGCTCTACTAATGCTTAATAGTTCTTTTTGCTGTACATGCATCTGCTTACTAAAATTCGGCACCTTTACAACTTCCAAAGAAATGCAATGTTAAAAAAACAGTTTCAAACATTCAGAGACTAAAACTTTTTTGCAAAGAGAAACAGTATATAATTATATATGCTCTTATTGAGTTTGTATATTGTTATACAATTTACCTCCCAGGAGATTCCACTAAAAGCAGAAACTTACCTTCCCATTCTGTTGGAATATCCCCTATTTCATAGTCTACTTCTTTTTTATTTGCTCCTTCTACAATTCTCTTCTCTCGAATAGTTTGTCCTACAAGACAAAAGTCATTAATACATTTTTAAACGAACCTATGATACAGTAGTTACTACAATTAATCTTTTAATATTGCATAACCCCTTATATGGTTGAAGAATTAACAGGAAAAAGAGAATAGATTTCATTTTGAATTAGGTATATTACAAAAGGCAAATTCTAAACTACTGCAAAAATTTATAATTATTTACCACAGCGTACAAAAATTAATGGTAGGCCAGCTGCAGTGGCTCACGCCTATAATCCCAGCAATTTGGGAGGCCAAGCCAGGGGGATCGCCGGAGCTCAGGAGTTCGAGATCAACCTCGGCAACATGGTGAAACCGCATCTCTACTAAAATATAAAAAATTAGCCAGGCATGGTGGCACACACCTGTAGTCCCAGCTACTCTACTCAGGAGGCTGAAGCACGAGAATTGCTTGAGCCCGGGAGGCAGAGGCTTCAGTGAACCGAGATCGCGCCACTGCACTCCAGCTTGGGCTACAGAGTGAGACTCCATCTCAAAAAATAAATAAATAAATAAATCTAGATTTAATGTACAGAAAAAGAGCAAAAAAAATTAATCCTATAGAGCACTAATGGCCAATAAAAAATATTTTAATAATCAACAGCAAGTTCAACTCCTTCTGACTTACATGGATATCTTACAGGTAGCAATGGCTGCTGCAATCACCCAAGAAAATCGATATTCATGGCTGTTACCAAGTATGTAACGAACCACAAGACCCTGCAACCACCCTGTCCCTAATACACTGGCAAACCCAAGGAAACCAAGCCATGGGTTGAATTCTGTGGCCCATGTTAATCACTGGCTCTTTAGGGAATTTAAAAGAAGAATAACAAAACTGGTCATTGGTTTGGTTATGGCTATGGTAGACTGAAGGTGAGCACTTACAAGCTTCTAAGTTCATATGTTACTGTTAGAGCCACATTGAGAGACCAACTGCTGCTGTTTTGTCTTCCTTTGATCTTTTATCTTAATTTCAAAGTCTATGGTTCTTCAGATGAGAGATAAATATCTGGAGTGGAATAGCAGCAATGCAGAAACATGAAAGCAGAGAGAACAGTAAAATAAAAGTTGGTGAGAATTCAAGAATGTAATGAGAATGCCTATTGCTTATATCTCTCAATAAAAGCTGATTAGTGCATATTTTAAGTTTATACAGAAGGCATAAAACTATTTGTTATTTTCTTCTGTTTTCAGAAAGTCTTCATTATATCTTTCAAAACAGCTTTGTCAAAATGGTTGCTTCAAAACATGTTTCTTTCTCATTGAAACTTTGAGCCTGGGGAAACCAGGTAGGCTTTCTACTTCCTACTATTTAACAAGTGTGCCTGCCTACTCCGGGGAATGTGAGCTGAGACAGAGAAGTCATCAGTGAGGAATGATAAAGGGAGCAGCATGGCTTAACAGTGATCAGACCAGCCAGGGAGAGAAATTTGGACCTTACAAAATAGTCCTTTCTCTCACCACTCCTAAGCCAGTCTTACACTATGCTAAATATACTGACTTACATAATTAAATAAATCAAACTTGATGCCTACAAATCTCTCTCCTACACTACCTGAGATTCTATTAACTATAAATTCCTTTAAGTGTGGACAGGAAACTCCTGGGAGTGACTGTACAGGAGAAAGAAAGACATAAAAGGAAAGCCTGAGAAGACTCAATGGCTGGTTTTATTTCTTCCATCTTAGTAATATTAAGTGAAAGGCTGAGAGTTCATAGACAACCCATTAACGGCTAATAAACCTTAAGTATGTGGTCAGGAAGTTCTGCATTTCATTATGAGGTCATTTAATTAGGCTGATTTCATCCTAATGCAGAGGTTCCCCAAGTTCTACAAAGAGGAGTTACCTTTTGCTTATCTTATCCAGTAAATTTACAGTAGGACAAAGGACTGATAGTAAAAGTTGTAGGAACAAGGATTAGGGTACAAAGAGCATACAACAATGACAACTGCATTTCTCTCATAGTAGAGGCTCAATATATGTACATATATTTTTACTAAAACGCTATTTACATTCACATATAAATACATCATAACAAATTACTATAAATTTAGTATTTATAATTTAGCATCATTAAAGTATGCTTATATGACAATTTTCAAAATGTGTTAGTCAAATACCTATGTCTTCAAATAGTCCTTATCTAATTACTGAAATGTAAGAATGACTTTTTGGGGTAACAGTTATAGAGAGGAAAACTATTGTCTAAAATAAAAATGCAAATACATGGGATCCTCAAAGTACATGTGTGGTCTATAAGTTTTTAAATGTAATCAATAAAGTTTAGCACATGGGGAGAGGATAGACAGGTCTATAGTTCTCAGTAGCAGTACTAAATGCATATATATTACAGGCATATCTGCAACAAAAAAATTAACTTTCTATTCCTACTCTTAGGTCTATCAACTTCATGTAAGGTCTCCCAAGGATTTAAAAACTCAAAAGTTATACCGATTTGTTTGTGTGTATGCATGTGTGTATGGAAACACAGGAAGAGTAATTAATTAGCTAGTTTAATTTCAGGACAATCACTGAATAAACCTTTGTTTAGAAATAGGTGAAATAAAGATTTTTTTTAAAAAGTATACATCTTTAGTAATATAAAATAAAGCTATTAGCTTATTAAATAAATTCTTTGTAATCAGATATGTTTATTTCCTCAATAAATTACTGTAAAACTACTCCCTTTTTTTGGAATAAATATTACTTGTTCAATTTTTATGAATTGGGAATGGAATTTATGCCTCCCACTGAGTAAGGAATTATGTACAAACTGTACACTTACTTATACTAATATGCTTTCATGCAATATTTGTAAAGACAACTCTATTTATCATAGCAAAAAAATTTCCATCCTAGTGAATAGAGCAAATTTAAGTACCTGCTCAAGTGTCAAAATTTTAGGATCTAATTTACATTTAAAAATTAACTTGGTAACAAAAACATTTAATACAATATATGTATAGGTTCGATAAGTACTAATACAACAAAAATAATTGACATTGGTGGACTCAATGAGTATTATTAAGCAAAAGAGTACATAGTTGTTTTATTTAATACTAAACAATATTATATTTAATTGAAACAGATTTGAATTCAGGAAGGTAGTAATGGTCAACAATCTATGGATTTAAAGACTGTAGATATAACAGTATATTTTTCTAAACTTTAAAAACTTTAAAGCTGGTTGCTGTTGAGCTAATTGCCCTAGGAGGATGGCAGATTTCCTATTTCTTTGTTTAGAAATATATGGAGGTCATTTAGTTTTTAAAAAAAGAAAGGAAGGAAGGAAGATTAAAAAAAATAAAAGGTGAGATCCCGAGGCATATTGTAGATGACAGGGATTTAGGTAAAAGACAGATTTCACCTGTTCTACTGAGCTTCTGGGATAACGTATGAGCATCCTGGACACAGACATGGGAAGGAGCCTCTAGAGCAGAATCCTAAACTTCAGCCTTTCAAGTACCATCTTTGCAATTTTTGCATACTTTAGAGTACTATATCCTAATATTTTTCTTTACAATAATTTGCATTTTTCTTCAATACTCATTTTTACCTTACTCTAAAAACTATTCATGTAATCACTGACTTAATGTGCTAGTTGTGTTTTTTGCTCACCCATAAAAATAGATTTAAAAAAATTAAAAGGGGTGTCTCTGTGTCATCGAAAATCATCTTAATAGACCACACTTGGGAAACCACACTGCAGACCACATTGGTTTGTAGAGACAGGCCCAGCCACACATACGGTGATACAGGGCATAGAAACCAATATAACCAGTAGGAAATTCCTATGGACAGGGAATGGCTGTTGAATATCGAAGTCTTGGATTATGTTTATCCTTGTTCAAAAAATCCTATAATTCACAACAATGTTTTGTTGGGTTTGAAGGAAGAAGGGAGAGGTCCTAGATTTCCAGAAAGAGTCAGGGAAAAGAAAAAAAAAAGCACTAATATTTATGGCATGTTTACCATGTGCCAGACATTGAACTAAGTTTTAGCTCTGCATGAGTAATTTCATTTAAGCTTTACAATGCTATGAGGTAGTATTATTACTTCATTTTACTAAACAATTTATATATTTTATTTATAAAGAAATTGAGGTTTAAGAGAACTTAAGACATTTACTTGCTAGCAAACAGAAATCAGGATTTGAACATGGGTCTTTTAACTCCAGATCCTAGACACTTAACCACTAAGATATGCTGCCAGACTTTCAGATGACTACAAATGTTACATCTACAAATTGACTACGTTTCAGTAGGTAAAATATAAGGGCTAAGCTAAAAGCAAAAGTTACTGCCATTTCTTAAAAGATTAAAAATCACCATTTCTTTCCAAAAAAGAAAAACCACTGCCTTTCATTAAGGCATTTCAGAATGCAGAAAACATATCTTAAATCACTTAACTTAATCCTAGTAATAGATTCATTAAAACTTCGCTGAAGAAAATCTGAAAAATACCAAAAAGTAGAAAAAAATAAAAATGACCTGTAAGCGTGTGACTCAAAATATCGTTATTAACATGTTTTTCTGTTCCCTTCAGTCTATTATAACTAATAGATTATAAATACACAAACACATATACATGTGCACATGTATTTATGAGATTAAAATTGTATCTATATCCTTTTCCCTACCACATGGAAAATATGAAGCTTTTCATGTCATTGTTCCATAACTTAAAAAGGAAAATCAATATTCAGTTTCTGAACTTACTCTGACATTCTGAGGAAAAAGAAATTTCTTGTAAAAGTGTGTTAATAACTTTTTTCTGTTCAACTGTGTTTAAAATGTGAAGATAAAAGTAAAAAAGATTGCCTTGTTAAGCACAGGCAGTAAAGCAAGTTAAAAAATACTAAAAATGAAAATTTATATCAATTAAAGATATGTATCAGATATGCCATACAAAGGAGGTTGTACAAATTAAGGCAGAACTTCCAAGATCAGGGAGAAAGAAAGAGGTAAAGTATAGTGATCCATACATTCTTTATGTTAACATGTAATAGATTTATTAGTGATATTTTAAAACGAATTAATAAACACTTAAAAATTCGCACTTTATGTATTTAAAATAAATTTCATTGTATATATTTAATGGATATAACACGATGTTCTGGGATATGAATGGACAGTAAAAAGGTTGCTAGAGTGAAGCAAATTAAAATATACATCATCTCACAGTTATCCCTTTTTGTGTGTGGCAAGAGCAACTAAAATCTACTCATTTAGCATGAATCCCACACACAGTACAATTTTATTACCAACAGTCCTCATGAACATTAAATCTCTAGATTTGTTCACCTTACATATCTGCTACTCTGTATCCTTTGACATACATCTCCCTACTTCTCCCAACCACCCCTTCATGTCCCAGGTAACCACTGTTTTGTTGCTGATCTCTGTATACAATCAGCCCTTTGAATCCATGGGTTCTGCAGTCACAGATTCAATCGACCACCACTGAAAATATATGGGGAAAAAATGATAAAATAGCAATACAACAATAAAATACAAATTAAAAAATACGGTATAACAACTATTTACATACCGTTTAGACTACATTTGGTGTTATAAGTAATTTAGAGATAATTTAAAGTATACAGAAGTATGTGGATAGGTTATATACAGTACTATGCCATGTTATATAAGTGAATTGATCATCTGCAGATTTTTCATCAAAATTTTTTGATCAAAAATTAGTTGACCATACATGTTTAGATTGATTTCTAGGCTCTCTATTCTGTTCCACTGATCTGCGTGCCTATTTTTATGCCAGTACTATACTGTTTTGATTATTATAGCTCTGTAATAAAATTTTAGATCAGAAAGTAAGTGTTTATTAATTTTAAATCAAAGTTGCTTCCAATTTTGTTTTCCTTCCTCAGAATTATTTTCGCTCTTTGAGGTCTTTTAAGGTTCTATACAAATTTTAGGATTGTTTTGCTATATCTGTATAGAATGCCATTGGAATTTTGATAGAGATTATGTTACGTATGTATACTGGTTTGGGTACTATGAACATTCTAACAATATTAATTCTTCTGATCCATGAGCATGGGATATCCTTCCATTTATCTGTGTCTCCTTTAATTTCTCTCATCAATGTTTTATAGTTTTTGGTGTACAGATTTTTCACCTCCTTGCTTAAATTTATTCCTTAGTATCTTATGTTATTTAATGCTGTCATAAATGGGATGGTTTTTTGATATCTTTTTCAGTTAGGTTGTGTATTAAAATGCTAATTTTTGTATGTTGATTTTTTGTATGCTAATTTTTGTATCCTGTAACTTTGCTGAATTCATTTATTCTAACAGATTTTTTATTTTTGCTAAAATCTTTAAAATATTTTTATGTATAGGATCATGTTTTCTACAAATACAGATAATTCTGCCTCTTTTCTGATTTGGATGGCTTTTATTTATTTTTCTTATCTGATTGATCTTGCTAGTACTTCTACGCTGAACAGAAGTGGTAAGAGTGTGTGTCCTTGCCTTGCACCAGATCTTAGTGGAAACATTTTCAGTTTTTCCCCATGGATTATAATGTTAACTGTGTGTTTTTAATAAATGGCTTTTATTACACTGAGAAACTTCCCTTCTGTAACTAAACTGTTGAGAATTTTTATCAAGAAAAAATATCAGACTTTGTCAAAAGCTTTTTCTGCAGTAATTCAGATGATCATGTAGTTTTTATCTTTCATTCTGTTGATGTGATGTGTCACATTGATTTCTGTATGTTAAACCAGTCTTGCATGCCAGCAATCTCCCTGCTTGGTCCTGGTGTATACACTTTTTGATGTGTTGTTGGATTTGGTTTGCTAGTATTTTATTGAAGATTTTTGCACCAATCTTCATCAGAAAGATTGGCCTGTAGCTCTTTTGATGTCTTTGTCTGGCTTAGGTATCAAGGTAATGCTGACCTCATAAAATATGTTTAGAAGTATTCTCTGTAGCTCTATTTTTCAGAGGAGTTTAAGAAGTATCAGTATTAATTCTTCTTTGACTGTGTGGTAGAATTCAGCTGTAAAGTCATTAGGTGTTTGGCTTTTCTTTGTTGGGAGGTTTTCTATTACTTCTTTAATGTGTTTATTAGTTATTGGTCTATTCATGCTTTCTATTTCTTCCTGACTAAATCTTGGTAGGTTGTATTTTTCTAGGAATTCATCCATTTCCTCTAGGTTATCCAATTTGATGGCACATACTTGTACATAATAGTCCTGTATGACCTTTTTATTTCTGAGGCATCTGTTATTATTTCATCACTTTCATTTTTTATTTTGTTTAAATTTTTTTTCTTAGACTGGTTAAGGGTTTGTAAATTTTGTTTTTCAAAAAACCAACTCTTTGTTTTATTGATTCTTTCTATGTTTTTTCTTTTGTTCCCTATTTGATTTATTTCTGTTCTTAATTTTATTATTTCTTTCCTTCTGCTTATTTGGGGTTTAGTTTGTTCTTTTTCTGGTTCCTTGAGGTGTAATGTTAGACTATTTATTTGGAATCTTTCTTCTTTTTCACATAGGCATTAATTGCTATAATGTCCCTCTTAGAAATGGATTTGCTGCATCCCATGTTTTGGTATGCTGTGCTGCCACTGTCATTTGTCTTAAGACATTTAAGAAGTTTCTCTTTTGATTTATTCTTTGACCCACTGGTCATTCAGGAACAAATTTTTAAATTTCCACATATTTGTTAATTTTCCAACGTTCCTCCTGCTACTGATTTATAGTTTCATATAACAGGAGTTTGAAACAATACTAGATATATGGTCAATCTTCTTTTGTGGCCTAACACAGTCTGTCCTGAAGAATGTTCTATGCATGCGTGCTACAGCAAAATGTGTATTCTGTTGTTGTTGGATGCAAAGTTCTGAATATGTCTGTTAGTTTCAATTGGTCAAAAGGGCAATTCAAGTCCAGTATTTCCTTATGAATTCTCTGTCTGATTACCATTTTTGAATGTGGGGTACTAAAGTCTGCTACTATTATAGTATTGCTATCTATTTCTCCCTTCATGTTCATTAATATTTGCTTAATGTATTTAGGTGCTCCAATGTTGAGTATATATAGATTTACAATGGTTATGTCCTCTTCATGAATTGACCCTTTTATCATTAACTAATGACCTTCTTTGTTTCTTGCAATAGTTTTTCACTTGAAGTCTATTTTATTATATAAGTATAGCCGTGCTTGGCTTCTTTAGATTACCATTAAATGGAATTTCTTCTTCCATTCTTTTACTTTCAGCTTATGTGTGTCCTTAAAGCTGTTGTAGGTCTCTTGTAGGCAACATATAGTTGGATCTTGTTTTTCTTTTTAACTCCATCTAACCATTCTATCACTTTTGATTGGAAAATTTAATCCATTTACATTCAAGTTCATTACTGATAAATAAGTACTTACTACTGTCATTTTGCTATTTGTTTTCTGGTTGTTTTGCAGTTCCTTTGTTCTTTTCTTCCTCTTTTTGCCTATCTTTATGATTTCACGATTTTCTGTAGCTGAGCTTTGATTCATTTCTCTTTATTATTCATGTATCTGCTGGAGTGTTTTGTTTTGTGGTCAAAATGAAGCTTAAATAACATATTTTATAGTTATAAATCTACTATTTTAAGCTGATAATTACTCAACATCTGATGCATACAAAAACACTGGACTTTTACCCTCCCCACCAATTTACATTTTTGATACCACAGTCTACATTGTTTTGTATTTTGTATTCCTTAACAACTTATTGCAGTTTTAATTATTTCTGATGGTTTTGACTTTTTTGTTTGTTTTTTTTTGAGACAGGGTCTTGTTCTATCACCCAGACTCCTAGCTGGAGTGCAGTGGCATGAACATGGCTCACTGCAGACTCAACCTACCTGGCTCAAGTGATCCTCCTGCCTCAGCCTCCAGAGTAGCTGGGATTATCCAGCTAAGCTTTTTTTTTAAATCTTTTTGAAGATACATGATCTTACCATGTTGTCCAGGCTGATCCCAAACTCCTGGACTCAAGCAATCCTCCCATTTAGCCTCCCAAACTGCTGAGATTTCAGGCATGAGCCACCATGCCTAACCTGGTTTTGACTTTTAACCTTTATACTAGAGATTAGTATGATTTACACACTACCTTTACAGTACTAAAGTATTCTGGATTTAATATTTGCTTCTATCAGTGGTTTTTATACTTTCACATGTTTTCATGATAGTAATTATCATCCTTTTGTTTCTGCCTGAAGAATTCCCTTAAGTGTGCCTGTAAGGAAGGACTAGCAGTAATGAATTCCCTTGGCTTCTGCTTCTCTGTAAAAGACTGTTTCTCTTTCATTTCTGAAGGACAGCTTTGTTGGGTATAGTATTCTTAACTGTCAGTTTATTTCTTTGGATATATCTTTGAATATATCTTTCCAGTCTCTCTTGGCCTGCAAGGTTTCTGCTGAGAAATCTGCTGACAGTCTAATGGAGATTCCTTAATATGTGACTTGAGGCTTTTTTCTTGCTTCTTTTACGATTCTGTTTTTGACTTTTGATAGTTTGATTATAATGTGCTTCAAAGAGGATCTCTTTGGGTTCAATCTATTTGGGGAGCTCTGAGCTTCATGGATCTGGATATCCGTATCTCTCCCAAGACTTGACAAGTTTTCTGCGATTACTTCATTAAATAAGCTTTTTGTCCCCTTCTCTGTCTCTTCTCCTCTAAGTGCATTTCTCCCATTGTGCATTTTTTTTTTCTTAATGGTGTCTCATAAGTCTTATAGGCAGTCTTCACTCTTTTTCATTCTTTTTTCTTTTTTTCTCTGAGTCATTCCAACAGACCTATCTTCAGATTCACAGATATCTTTCTCCTGCTTGATTGATCTAGCCTGCTGTTGGAGCCCACAATTGTATCTTTAATTTCAATGGTTGCATTCTTCAGCTCCAAGATTTCTGTTTTGTTCATTTTTATGATATCTATCTATATTGAATTTCTCATTCAGATCATAAACTGTTTTCTGTCTTCACTGAATTGCCTATTTGCACTGTCTTGTTTCTTAATGACTTTCCTCAGGTTCATTATTTTGAATTTCTTTTAGATAATTAGTAAACTTCAATTTCTTTGGGGTCAGTTACTGAAGAATTATTTTGTTTCTGTAATGGTGTCATATTTCCTTGCTTTTCCATGTTTCTTGTGTATCTGTGTTGATATCTACACATCTGCTGGTACAGTCACCTTTTCCAAACTTTACAGAGTGGTTTCTGTAGGTGAAGACTTTCACATGTAGATGGGACCAAGGATGACACCAGATAAGTAGAATATGGTGGCTCTGATTCTATGTCACCACAGTGATGTGATGCCATGCAGCATCTTCAGCAGTGACCGATGTTGGTAATAACTTCAGGTGCCTCCATGGTCTAGGCTTCAGGAGTTTGTGCTACTGACTGCAGCAGTGTAGGTTATTAGGGCACAGGCTTTAGGAATCCTCTCATTCTTGTTATCCTCACAGTGGTGAGTCTTAGCTTAGGGGATCTCTCTCAGTGTCAGATCTAACATGGCTCACAGGCGGAAAAGGCAGCACTGGGATCCAGAGCACAGATGCTCAGAGTATCTGGAGAGTTGGGTTCCTCAGCTCAAGGTCTTTCAAAACTACTGTAGCACCTCGGATCTGAGGTATAGGTTCACTCTCAAAGGCATGAGTGAATGCAATTCTCTCACTAACCCGTGGTCTACTGCTTTGAGGCACACTAGCATCTTGGGCCCAAGGGGCTGAGATACAGCTATGGTTCTGACCCTTTAGTTTTATTATAAAAAATATCAATACATATTCCATAAACAAAGTTCTCTCAATAATTATGAGGAGTCTAAAGGAATTCTGAAACCAAAATGTCTGAGCACTATATATACCACTGGGAAAAAAAAAAACAGGAATTTATAAAGCCACAGCACTAAACAATATAAATAGATGAATAAATAAAAATTGGAGAGATAAAAGGGCTCTTGCTTACCATGATGACGAATAGCTAATGTGGAACAAGTACCAGAATTGGAAAATCATCATTTTCTAACTATCATCACTAATTCTGGTAAAAATTACTAATGGAAAGGGATTGTTTTTATTTAGGGTTCCCTTTCTTCTGCATATAGTGTTCTTACACATTTGAAAGCTGCACAAGATACTATTTAAAGGATGGTTAGAAATAAGATTTCTAATATTACTCCTTACAAACACTGTCCTCCTAGAGTTTCAGTGACCCTGTAGGTAAGTATGACTCTTGAAGGTGTCTTTCACCACCAAAGGCAGCTCTCCTTTCCTGGGTCACTATTCCTTTTTCCTAATCCATTCACATAGGCCAGAAGAGATATTTGGGCAGCCTTTAATCTTTACATATCAGAGTTTCAGAGCTCATAAAATAAGACATTGGAGGAGGAATTTTCTTCCACTAGTACCAGATCAAAGGTAGAGGGCTATAGAGCTGTAACCCACAAGCATATGTAATCCTTGGTGATAGTTTTCAACCAGTTGTCTACTTCTAGCCTGATATTTTACATTGATGGGGTAGCATGAGGAGAGATGAGTGGAATTTGGAGGTGACTTCAGGGTTGAAAGAGAGGTTCGGCTGAGTGAGGTGACACACTTCTGAGATAGTTGTTCCCTTGTATATAAGCAAGCTTCAGGCTTTTGATGCCTGACAGGAGCCCCTGGGTTGGAGGAATGGTGATCAAATAGGTAGGACAACCAGAATAAGATCCTTATAGTCTGACTGATGTCTGTCCTTTTATAGCAGTGGCAGCAAACAGTACAACCAGGTGATAACTCTAAATCAGTTTGCTGACTAGCAGTGATGTATAAGAGACTGAATTCTGCATACAAAAGGAGGTTTAGAAGTATCAATGCATAATGTATGAAAGTGAGAACTACTGAAAGCCAAGCACCACACTACATATATTAGGTTTGTGGGCTTTCAAACTTTGTTATTCTGAACCATTGCAAATAAAATGAACATAAATTAAGAGCATTAAAATAGGAATTCTTATGCTGAAAGCCATTTTTACATATGACTTAAAGCGCAATTTGACTAAAGTTACTCAGATGCAGCATCTATTTATTAAGAGCTTGCTGTTCACCAAGCAGTGTTTAGGTTCCTTTCATGTTTTATCTTTTATCTTTAAAACAATGTTCTATGGATGAGAAAAAAACAAAAGGCATAGGGTAGTTAACTTATCCAAATGTTCACAGCTGATTAAAGTAGTATAGCTAGCATTTGAACCTAAGCATTTCTATGACTCCAAGCATAAGCTCTTTCTGTTTAAGATTTTACAATTAGCATTTATAAAGCTTGCATATAGTATTATTACAGATACCCAATTAAAAACTAACATCTTATTCATGATTATCATAAGCTATTATACCTCACAGTAATTAAAGGAGGCATTCCAGCTTAAAAATGTGATGATTCTATAATCTGACATGTCCTACATATACTTATGTGAACATGGAAGACTATCTCCACAGATAATATTTTTAAAGCAGTTATAGAAGTCTTACAGATAAGCTTTCAGAATTTTTAAGACTGCCAACTAGTTCAATGGATTACCTAAAATCTTATTAGCTTCCTCATATTTACAAGTGTCCTATAAGGAATCTCAAATTGTTCTATCACAGAAAATCCAACATTACATCAAAATGCTTGGTTATTCTGAAATGCTTTACATAATATGATTTAGCCCTTCAGATCTGGAAAGATAAAAGGTCTTAAACTACACCCAGAAAGACGGTAGAACAATTCCAAGTAACCTATTTCCTATATTAGTGAAAATGTCTTGTGGCAAGTTTATAGCACACCAATATTCTGTTTAAACTGGACTTCATTAATGAATTTTTTTAAAGTCACAAATAACATTTCAATCTGAAAATACATAAGAATATCATAATTTTTTAAAAAGATTAACCTATTGTAAATGTGTGTTTGTGCTTTGCACAAGGACAATAAACTCTTATTGATTGTTAATTTTTGAAAGTTCCATGAGAGCATTATTTTCAAACAAAAATTTAAAGTTCTAAAAACATCTGTAATTCAGTCAACAAAAATACACTGAATAGTCTATTGCATTAATCTAAGAAGATTTATAATTAAAAGTTAAGTAGGTTTTCTGATTATATTCCCAAATCAAACATGTAAGTCTTAGAAATGCCTTTACTTTATTTACTTCCTTTCCATTTACTGTGGAAATCATACATCAAAAACTGTTTTTAAAAACAAAGAAATAACACTTGAATATTATGTTGAAAAATCATTTATTTTCCAAACTGAAAGGAATTTTTGATCTGCTGAAAAAGCACAGTTACAATTACACCTGATCTACTCTCCAAAAGAAGGTAACCATTCAAACAAAAAATATAAATGATGAATGCATGACTATTTAGTACATGTAATAATGTGCTCACTATGAAGAGCTGAAAGAAGCAGCCATTTCAGGTTTTGATTGATGTGTAGGAATCAACTTTTGAAAGTACTTCATTCACTTAATACATTCTATATTTTTTATAAAGCTAAATTGTCTCCAATGTATGAAGTATATTCATAACTGAAAATGTGAACATTTAATAAAATATCAGAAAAATGAATATTAGGTGATTCTGCTATGAATATATCTAAATTATAACATAAGTTAACATGTCTTACTTAAATACACACAAAAAGGAAGGAAAAAAGGTGGGTATGAAACTCTTTTAGCTAAATTAAATAGGCTTTAAGACATTATACAAGAATTTCAAGTTTTAACAAACCTGTTTTACAATAAGAGGACATTTATGAATGTGATTGGAAATCTTATTTTATAGTGACTCAAGCAAACAAATTCCAATCTAGTACACCCTTAATATAAAAAAATATATAAAAAGAATATTTTCTTTCAAAATTAGTAAATATTCATAGTGTGGCATAAAATAATATAATCAAGTATTTAATTTTCACTTTGAAAATCTAATTTGAACACCTGGGGCTTTCAGTATACAGGTAAAAAGAGAAATGGAAGGAAATAATTAAAAATTAATGCAAATATTACTAGAATTTAGAGATTTATAAAATTATAGTATGTGTAAAGCTTGGGCCAAGCCCAAACTTTATTTTCAGATTTGAAATGTAGCAGATGCTGTTGATTATATGATTGATTTCTAGACCCAAATGGTTTCATAGAAATCAAGTACTTGGTCATTAATCACAGACCATAAAACAGTCAAAGACCGTACTGTTATCTACTGTTACTGATTCACAGAATATGTAGCAGTTTTAAATATGAATAATTCGATAAAAATAAATACAGTGCATTTTGTGGTACATCAGTTCTCAATTTTAAAAAATTATATTTATTAATCCATGAAATTACTAATACCCTTCATTAATCTATTTAATTTAGCCACCAGGCACCACCGATCATTAATAAACAGAAACATATTCTGATATAGAAGGAGACCATATAATCATCTCATGAAATGTGATAGTTATCAAGTTAACAGGAACTACACTAGTATTTGTGAACCAGATCCCCAAGTTCAAAAATTAGGTTTAGTTGTTAAAAGGCTGGGGTGCCAATAATTTTCAAACTTTTGTCTTTAAAAATATCTTCTTTAGAGGTTCAGTTTACAAAATTGTTCAAGCAGAGCCTCTCTGGTTGAGGGAGGGGTCCAGAGAACCACCCACCTTTTCTCCCCTCCCCTTACATGTAGTTACCTCCTCACACTCCTAGGATTCTAAAAAGTCCTGTGCAAATCATCCATTCAGACCAAGTATTGTACTTCTGAGCTTCCCCAGTCCATCTATGAATATATATATATTCATTTACTAAACAAAATCAAGATCTTGCCAATGGGCAGAAAGACCACCATACATTTACTTCTTTCCCTATACTATTCTTCATTTAGTTAGTCAAGCAATCTTTCACAAACTACTGAGTAACTGGTAGTAAGATAATGTAGGATTTTCCCTACAGTCCTGTTCTCCAAGAACATGTAAAGCCTACTTCAGCTGTGAATCTATGATTTAAAGCTGGAACTTGATTTAAGGCTTGCTTCCAGTGTTCAGAAAGGATGAGTTCAGTGAGAAGTCATTTTCTCACCTTGGAATAAGAAGTGCTTAGGAAAAGACAAAGTCTGAATAGCAAGAGGGAAAAACAACTCTCCAATTCACTTGTCATCAAGGAAGCAGGCCTTCACTGGAGAGGCATTTTTAATACTTTTGAGTTCCCAAAACTGCAGGCTGCTTTAAAGGAGAATATTTAGGTAGTCTGAGGCCAATTACCAGCAGTAAAAGGAAAGACAGGATAGAAAATTTCAGCAAGAAAAAATTTTATATAGCACCATATATATACCCACACCCACATGTATACATATACATATATATGTACATGTATATATACATATGTATATAGATATACATATATATGTGTGTGTGTGTGTGTATATCTTTTTTTTTTTGACACGGAGTCTCATTCTGTTGCCCAGGCTGGAGTGCAATGGCGTGATCTCAGCTCACTGCAATCTTGGCCTCCTGGGTTCAAGCGATTCTTATGCCTCAGTCTCCCAAATAGCTGGGGATTGCAGGCACACGTCACCATGCCCAGCTAAATTTTGTATTTTTAGTAGAGACAGGGTTTCACTATGTTGGCCAGGCTGGTTTTGAACTGTCAACGTCAGGTGATCTGCCCGCTTCTGCCTCCCAAAGTGCTGAGATTACAGGTGTGAGCCACCATGCCAGGCCATAGCATCATATGATTTTAGTCATCAGTTTAAACTCTTCCTATGACAAACTTTACCCTGGCTAATAACTAACAAAATTGGATGACATGAATTTTACCTTTGTTCTCTATTTTAGTTTGCTGGTAGAAAGATATGCTAATAAGCTGTGATTGCACCAAAAGGCAGGCTGTAGGAGCATGAAAAAGAAAAGCTGATTCCATTTTGCTTGTGAAGGCTGCAAAAATCTTACTATTTTTACCTACTTATTCATTATTTCTCAATGATGCGCAAAAAGATAAACACTACAGTCACTAAGAGTAAGATTTGCAACATGGCATTACTTTAAGATAGGGGTCTCCAAAAATAGAGTGCATATAAAAGTGGAGCCTGCCTCTCTACTCAAGGATGTACTGGTAGCCCATGCCCAGATATTTACCTACAAAAGAATAAAATAATTGGAGTTGAACAATTCTTTATTCTTAGTAGCAAATGACAAAGCTTAACATTTTTTCCCTATTTCTTGCTACTTTCCTATAAGCTTCCAGGTTCTGAAGATCATGTAATTTAGGCTAATTTAGCAATGTACCAATAATATTATGTTAATTTGGCTTAATGTTATCTGACTTATTTACATGAGCAGAATTACATTTATTGAGCAACAATTATGTATATGGTATTATTAGACACTTTATTTTAATTTTCTTGTTTAATTCTCACAACTATCTTCACTTTTATAATTGAGGAGACTAAAGCTTAAAGAAAACTGAATGGATGAGGAAAGGTGTGTCTTGAATTACTTTTAATTTTTACATGGAAATTTAAGAAAATGTACTAGCATAATCACCTCTTATACTACAAAAACAGTGTCCACATATAGTCAGGTTCACACTGCCTCCCTTTTTTATTTCTGCCTCCTTTTCACCACTCATTTACAACCACTTCGCATATACTTTCCACATCCTCCCTTTGCTTTGTGCTGCAGAACAACTTAACTATTCTGTGACAATAGCACCACTTATTGGCTGGCAAAGGTATTGGAATAATCTGAAATCAGTACCTGCTTTCTTACCTTTAGAAAGATAATGCATAATTTGGGCTGTCTTTTTATTCTGTCTTTTTTATTTCAGCTGATTCACACCCACCTGAAAAAGCATTTTTCTCATGTATACGTACATCTCCTTTTTTATCTTTCATATCACCTTTCAAAAACCTGTAGTTACTTTACCTCTTGATTTCACTGCTAATCAATGTTTGCTAAGATGAAGCAATGAAGACGAATTGTGAATTAAAAGCAATTTGTGAATTATTCTGAAAACTGAACTACAATTTACAATGCAGTTTCTATTTTAAAATGTGTTGAATTTAAACAAGCTACATACATGGAACTTACAGGATTCAGCTGATTTGTAAGTTGGGAAACTTGCCATATTATTAAAACATATAAAAGTATGAAGTCTTCTGTAGTGGCATACATGGTAAATAAAGGAATAGAATGCTAAAACAAAGCAATACTATACATATTTTCCTCCTCTTAAGAGTTAATATACATCTCCTTGTCTTGTGAAATTTGAATCTTACACTACATATAATGAAACACTCAAATATTTGTTGATAACAATAAGGTCTGCTCCTATTTTTGCAGTGACCCCTTAAAGTTATACTAATGACACAAGAGAGAACAGCTCTCATTATTTTAACTTTATCTCAACAATAGAAACTAACAAGATTACATCTATAACTCTAACCACTCAATGAGCTCCAGTCATAAACTTTTGTTTAAAGCAATGCTCTCTACTTGAATGTCTTTATACTTCTGCTACACAGTTCTGTATCGTCCTGTAATACTGAGCTTAGCATCTAGTCCCTGAAATTGTCTGATCTTTATGAGTAAGGCCTATAAGTTCCTACCTGTGGGAATTTTGCATTGAAGCAGAGGAACATGTAAGATATCCCAAGTCAATTTGTCAGTATGAAGTCACTTTTGTTGCTGGTACCAATTAAGTAGCAAGGGGGTTTTGTTCCTTGGATTTTGCCCTGTATCTCAGTTCTAGAAATCGTGAATGCTACTGAGATTTGGTTTAATGGTGACGTCAACTGCCCACCAGGTGTAGACCATTTTCCTCACTGTTAGCTATTCCTGTCTCGCAAATCACCTGCCCAGGAGTATTCTACTGGCTCCCTGGGACTTGGAAACCTATGGTCTGGCCTGCTTGATCAGTGTTTATGACATCCACCTCTCCCAGGCCTGAACTGCATTTCCTTTCAAATCTCTCAAATATTTTGATAGGTCTATTACTTTACTTATTTCCTAATTCAAAAACTACAGTTGCTTTACAATGTGAATATATTTAACAATATTAAACTGTACCCTTCAAACTAGTTAAGATGTTATATTTTTATTTTATTTTTGTTTTTTCTAGAGACATAGTCTCACTCTGTCACCCAGGAATGAGTACAGTGGTGTGATCATGACTCACTGCAGCCTTGAGCTCCTGGGCTGTAGAAATCCTCCCACCTCAGCCTCTGGAGTAGCTAGGACTACAGGCACATGCCACCTTGCCCAGCTAAGTTTTAAATTTTTTGTAGCGATGCCCAGGCTGGTCTTGAATTCCTGGCTTCAAGCAATCCTACCACCTCATATGTTTTATTTTTTACCACAATTTAAAAATTTTTAAATTATTTTTTAAAGTTCAGTTGTTTTTTCCTGCTATTTCCCTCCCTGACAATGCAAACTTTCAACAAAATATATTTTATTTCAATATTTCCCTTTATTTTATATCTACACCAAGACCTTCATCCAGGTCCCTCTCATTTCGTGTCTATATTAATTTTAAAAACCTAACCATATTGTATTCTGATGTCTATTCTTTATTGTTTCTTTAGGGAGCTACTCCATTCCATATGATCCTACTTTGTCCATGGGGTTGTGTGGAACTATCACCTTTCTACTTAGAGGTAGGAATGTTAACCAAGTTTGACCCATGGTATTCTATCCTTTTAGCCACAGAAACTATTTCAGGGATGGGTACATGACCCCTACTAGGCCAATTAAGAGTTTTCCTAGAACTTTTGATGGTGCTTCTAGGAAAAGATACTTTGTCAGCTTCTATGATCATAAGCTATAAAGACCATGTAAGACCTGGGATTGCTGGGCCATCTATTCTACTATGTGGAGAAAATCTATCTATGAATGAAACCAATTCAGAGTCATGTTATGGAGATGGTGCATATCCTGATGATATGGATCATTTGAATCTAACTCAATTTCTGTTCAGTTATATTTTCTAAAATACTGTATTAATTGGGATTGGCTAAGCTGCAGTAACAAATAGACTCTAAAAAACTAAGTAGTTTAAATAATTAGAAGTGTATTTCTTTCTTGTGCAACAGTGCTGGGTGAATGTTCAGGTAGGCCATGCAGCTCTTTCCACGCAGTCACTCAAGGATCCAGGCTGATGGCTATTCAGTCATTTTCAACACATGACTTCTAAGGTTTCCCTGAACACTGCCATTTCATTTAGTCAGAAAGAAAAAAGAGCACCCAGGAACACATAATGGAGATTTTTATGGCCCAGGCCAATGAAGTGACTCACATTTCTTTCATTTACAATGCACTAGAGAAAACTTAGTCACATAGCCACACTTAATTTCAAATGGAGCTGCTAAAGGTAGTTTGTGTATCCACGAAGAAGGAAAGAGTAGATTTTGGTAGGAAGCTAGTGGTCTCTACCACAAATATGTTCCTGAATAAAGCCAAATCAACAAAAAGGTTGAATAACAGACACTATCATATTCGCCCCCAGAAAAACTGGTTTTATTGAATTAAAAACCTGGTGAAAGACCATTACCCATAATTCAGTGTTATTATAAGAAATACTCCAGAAAACAACTTATCAAATTAATCAAAGTATGTTATCAAGAATACTTGTTCATTACATTAGTGTCACTTATAAAAACCATAGAAAAAGTCACATCAGACATTAGTATTAAGGATAATAAAAAATAACCAATAGGCTGGGCGCGGCGGCTCACGCCTGTAATCCCAACACTTTGGGAGGCCAAGGCGGGCGGATAACGAGGTGAGGAGATCAAGACCATCCTGGCTAACACGGTGAAACCCAGTCTCTACTAAAAATACAAAAAATTAGCCGGGCGTGGTGGCGGGCGCCTGTAGTTCCAACTACTTGGGAGGCTGAGGCAGGAGAATGGCGAGAACCCGGGAGGCGGAGCTTGCAGTGAGCCGAGATCGCCACTGCACTCCAGCCTGGGCGACAGAGCAAGACTCCGTCTCAAAAGAAAAAAAGAGAAAATAACAAACATAATTTTTCTCTTATAGGACCAGGAAAGATTAACAACACGGACCCAGTGTTATTAAGAGTGTAGGAAAATTAATAAGCTCTTACACTGTTTGGAATATAAATTGAGCAGTATGAGTTGTGCAACCAACTGTTTCCTTTTCTGGACTAACTACCAAGAAGCTTAGGGGTATGACCACAAGTGCCCTAGTGGGGTAATTATATAAGATTTTGTACTTTATTGCTTGATTTTTTTTTTTTTAAATAAGTAACATATTGTTTTTCGAATGAAAGCAAAATAAGGCTACTTTATTTTTGGAAAATAAAAAATAGTTATAGTCTTCCAAATAGTTGTTTGATTGACCTCACAGCCATTGTGAAGTTCTGACATAAAGGTTTCTCCTTTTTGAGTTGGTTGCTACAAATGTCAGAATTGCATTTGAGCCCACTCTTAGAAAATGCATAGGTAATCAGAATTTATATTAGTGCCTCATATCTAGTTTTACTTTTTCCCCACCCTGACTTTTCATTCCTCCTTTCACTGCAATTTTATGCCTCTATCTTTGAGTCTTCAATCTTATGTCCTTTCTGGAAGAAGGAAGAGAATGATCTTGTAATAGTTTTATTGTACCACAATTCTAACACTATCCCTATACAAAACTCAATTCTACAATGCATATTTTTTTAATACAGCAAAAATCCAAACTCTTCACCTTAATGTTTATACTAATGCCTAGGTCAAACACTGCTATATATGGGAGAAAAAGAAAGAAGGCTCAAGTTGCTCATACTCTAGTTCAATGATCCTAATATTTTTCCCACTGTGACTCATATCTGACAACCTAATGGCCTCACATTCCTGGAGGCATACCAAGATGTATGCTATATACAATTCTCAGCATGATAACAACTTTGTCTCTTAGGCTATTACTGATCTGGGACACACTGGTGGTCTCAGGGGTCAGATGGTTAGGAACACAGATTGACTGCAATAGAGAGAGATAAGTGTAAAAGAGAAAATGCTGTGTGCTGTGATACCACACAGGAAAAATAAGGAACCCAGAATTGTGAAGTAAAGAGAAATGGGAAACTTTCTGTAAGAGATATCTGTCAAATAGCAGTTAGGTGGGCAAAAGAGGAGGCTAATAGAGATTAGAAGGATCATTGTAGAAAATTAAAATTAAGAGAACAATTGGATTTTACATGGGAAAGATTATGAGAATATTTTTGGACACGAGTATATGCTACTCTGTACCATATGTCATCTTTTCTGCGTCACTGGAAAATCAGCTAATCCATATGATAGCATTTTTTAGATAAATGAAGCCAATTCCTTTGAAAAGCAAATATTCTCAGTCTGATCATTTTAATGAAAAGAATTTAAAATACTTTAGAGTTCTTTTTTTCCTGCCGTAGTGAACTAAACACCCTTTGTGTACTCACTTTCTCTTTGGATCACATGCTAATTATAAACAAAACAGTCCACTATGTTAAAATAGTGTCCTAATGTGACTTTTTGACTTTTAAATGATTCTTCCACATTGCAATAATGCAGATATTTCTTATTGTCAATTAGTGTTACTGCTAACCACTGTCTATCAGCCCTTTTCCAATCTTTTACATGTAGAAAATTAAGGAAATAAATTGGTAATGAAAGGAAAACTGAGCTTGCTAAATCCCTCACCTTACATACTATACCAAGTCAGTAGTTCTAGTCTGAGCACAGTTGTATTCTGTACAAGGTTCAAAGTACATAAATTTTATGATTTTTTATTTTTTTTTAAACACTACCTTCAAAGAGATCTTGTTGGATTTTGTTTTGGCCAGTTCCCAGCCATGCTTTCCTGATTTCTCAGGCTGCCATAATCCTTACTTGAAGAGTATCATTTGCACGACAATAGAGTAGAAAAGGGTTAGTTAGTACAGTATTCAAATTTAGACTTTGACCATAATCTGTAAATGAGATTGTACATTTCATCATCATTTCCATTATAATTTTGTCTAGGTTAAGTTGAATTTAAAATACACTACTCCACCTCACAACCAGTAAGATGGTTACTATCCTTCCTACAAAAACCCCAGAATAACAAAATAACAAGTGTTGGTAAGGTTGTAAAGAAACTGGAACCCTTGTGCACTGTTGGTGGGAATGTAAAATGATGTAGTAAGGCATACAGTAAGGCAGTTTCTCAAAAAAACCCAAAAATATAAATAGTATTACCACATTATCCAGCAATTCCACTTCTGGGTATATAACCAAAAGAAGTGAAAGCAGAGTCTCAAAAAGATATTTGTATGTCCATGTGCATTGCAGCATTATTCACAATGGCCAAAAGATGGAAACAACCCAAGTGACTCTCATCAAACTATATATATCAGATTGTGTGTGTGTGTATGTGTGTGTGTGTATATATATGTATATATATAATTGTGTATATAAAATTTAAATTGCATATTTTGTGTATATATAATTTTCATTGTGTATGTGTATATATATAAATATATATATAAAAATATACACATACAATGATATATTATTCAGCCTTAAAAAAGGAAAGAAATTCTGATACATGCTATAACATGGATGAACCTGAGGACATTATGCTAAGTGAAATGAGCCAGACACAAAAAAGTCAAATACTGTATGTTTCTACTTATATGAGGTACTTAAAGTAGTTCAATTCATAAAGACAAAAAGCAGAATGGTGGGGGAGAAGAAGAATGAAGACTTGTTGTTTAACAGATACAGAGTTTTAGCTTTGCAAGATAAAAAGAGTTCTGGAGATTCGTTGCAAAATAATGTGAATATATTTAATACCGCTGAACTACAGCCTAAGAAATGATTAAGATAGTAAATTTTATGTTATGTGTATTTTACCACAACTAAATAAAAATTCACAAACTACAGATATTGTAACCCTGTTATGATAATTCTTCAACGTTAGGAGGGTAAAAATCCATGTCTTGTTCCTTATATAGCTTTTTTTGGTCCTTTTTGAGATCCTAAATTATGTGGACTAAAAACAACTTTTACCTGTGATTTAAAAATATATTTAATAAAGAAAACTCTTTGTACCAAGTAAGGCTGGGTTTATAAAAAATTTACTATACACTCTTGGTACTTATTTATAACATTTTTAATAAAAGGTTACATCAATATATTGATTCAAATAATATATAATTAGCAGCTATAATTCACAAGGATATAATTGATCCTTAAAATTGCCAAACTAAAATTCTATATATATATATAAAGAAAACAAAACTCTAATGTAATATACTGAATTTTGGACATTATTATATACTGATTTTTAAAATACACCTTGGCCCCAACAGATGATAAGGATGCATGTTTACCTTGCACGTTTGTGTCAAAAACGAGACATAACCACGCAGCCTGAAAAAGTGCATCCCATTGTGAATGTGGTTCTACCACAACTCCCCTCTCCAATCACCCATCTTAATCCATTGTGGTCAGAACCATGATGTTTGTATGATCTCAAAGATGATATTTTCCACTGCCTGGTTGCCTTCTAGCAACAAGATGAGTAACATCTAAGTCATAGAGAGGAGTGGCGGTTCTTCACTCAAATGTCTTCAAGAAGAAAACCACAATGGTTACAGGAATAACTCTTATTTGGATGTTAGGATTAAGATCAACTTTGCTGAGACTGGGAAACAAGTTTATTGGCCCAGGTATAATGGCTTGAAGAGAGCTGCCTGGGAGATAGCTTTTGACAACACTAACCTCTCAATGCAAATCATTACACACTTCCATTATCCCTATCCTTAGGCAAATTTACTTATTCATGAAGAATCTTAATTTCATAACTCTAATGTCTCATTCTTCACTTCCTATAAAAACAAAAACCATACATGCCTTTGAAATAGTTCCAGGCATCCTACCTGATTAAAGAGTGGCCTCATTTTAAACTCAATCTCCTTTTTAAAAAGTTTAATCTCTTTGGGAGGCCGAGACAGGCGGATCACGAGGTCAGGAGATTGAGACCATCTTGGCTAACACGGTGAAACCCCGTCTCTGCTAAAAATACAAAAAATTAGCTGGGCGTGGTGGCAGGCGCCTGTAGTCCCAGCTACTCGGGAGGCTGAGGCGGGAGAATGGCGTGCACCCGGGAGGCAGAGCTTGCAGTGAGTCGAGATTGCGCCACTGCACTCCAGCCTGGGTGACAGAGTGACACTCTGTCTCAAAAAAAAAAACAAAAAAAACAAAAAAAACAAAAAAAACAAAGAAAGTTTAATCTGAGTAGGCACTAACCCCAGGATACAAAAATAATCTGCCAACTGAGTTAGTTAACGAGAAATAATATGAATATTTATCTGTTTTTTCTTGATTTAAAATAGATAAACAAGCAAACATATCTCCTCAGTGAAAGCCATCCAAAGGTAATTTCCAAACTCTCCAAATTGTAAAGGGAAGAAACAGCCAAGGGAATGAATTTTCAAACTCAGTTCCAGTACATATTAGAACTTAAAAAAAGTATTAGATGCTGGGTGTTATTCAGGGACACACTTAAATTTGTGATATGAAAAAGAAACGAATTCATTTGTCAATAAGGCACTTGTGAGGGAGAAATGCGAAAAGAAACAAGTCTATCTTGATTTTTTCACTTCATGTTTATTAAATTGCTTTGGAAGTAAACTTTCTTTGTTCTTTTATTCCATCTGCCATGAAGTAAGGACTATAAAATCATTGATAAATGGCTAGAAATGCTTTCCTTTCACTGTAATGACAGTATATACCCTTACATAAATGCCAGTTTAACTCTAGGCACATACGGCATCACCAAAATACTCCAGTTTACTCTTTTTACTTTTCCTGACCCTAATATCTCAGTAGGAAACCTTACTGGAATGAAAATGATTCTGGAAATAGCTGGGTTGATTCTGTTTTTTACTGTTGGGCTCTGTGGTAGGTTATAATCCTACCAGATAAAGACAAGAGTCTCATCACAGTTTAAATAACATGAAAGATCAGAAAGAAGAGAAGAAAATGGATGTTACAACACTGAGATGCAAGAGCAATGTGCACCTAGTGGGAACAGCCATGGCTGGTTCAGAAATTGCTGAGGTCAGCTCCTAACTCAAATACCTCTCAAGTCTCTAGAAATGGCTAATATTTCCTGGAAATGCTTTGACACTAGCTAAGCTGACAGACAAATGCTGACAAACAAATCAACTTAGGTGTTTTTTTTTTCTTTTTTTATTTTTCTCTGCAAAGGCAATTGGTTAGGTGCAGATTCTAAAGCGAGATCTGGCTCTGAAACTTGTATTTTTTAGTGTTACTTAACTTCCCTGTGCCTCAGTTTCCCTATATAAAAAGTAGGGATAATAAAATATGATCATAGGATAAAATTAGTTGCTATATGTAAAGTTCCAAGAATAGTATCTGGAACTTAGTAAGCATTATATGCATTAGCTTTGTATTATTAGTTTGTATTAATACTCTTTGGATGAGAGAGTAGAAGGATCATCATAAGTCAGGTTTTGACCACACAATGTCAAGATTATGTTTAAGACCTAGCCATTGTGCTGCTGAAGGGGAGGGGTGAGCAAGAGGAAGTCCTGATGCTCTTGATATTCAGATTAGCCCTAGCACTCTGTAGAGCAGCCATATTTCTTCCACCTAGAAAGCTCTAGTGATTTTAGGATCAAATAAACTTTCAGAAAAGCTGGTAGAAAGATCAAAAGAGAAATAAATGTAGGTTGGTGGGGGAACAAATATGATTTTGGGCAACACTATTAACTTTCCAAGCATGGGGAGGCCCTCACTTATCTGGGGTGCAATTACAATGCAAAACAGTAGAGAATATCATTATGTAGCCCAGCTTGGATCCACAAAGAATAGCATAAGTATGCATGAGTTATTTGCCAGGCATAATGAAGGGATACCTACTTTACTTTGGTCTTTAAAACTGCTTAGTCCCAAGGTTATCTTGAATTTTAATTCTGGTTCCCTCACAAAACATATGCAAATTCTTAACTTTCCCTCTTTCTCAGATGTGTTATCACTATCTAAGCCCTTCAGAAGAGATTTTATGATAGATAATATACAGCAAAATGGATATTAAGACTATGGTTAATTATAAGAGACACAACCTACCAAGACTAAATCATGGAAGAATACAAAATATGAACAGACCAGTAATGAGTCAGGAGAGTAAATCAGTAATAAAAAAGTCTCCCATCAAAGAAAAGCTCAGGACCTGATGGCTTTACTGCTGAATTCTACCAAACAATTAAAGAACTAATAGCAATCCTTCTTAAACTCTTCCAAAAAATTTCTGAACTCATTTTATGAGGCCAGCATTACCCTAATACTAAAAACCAGATAAGGATACTATAAGAAAACAAAACCACAGGCCAATCCCTGATGAATACACATGCAAAATTCTTCAACAAAATACTAATAAACCAAATTCAGCATCATATTAAAAGGATCATTCACATGATCAAGTTGAGATTTATCCCAAGGATGTAAGAACAGTTCATTATACACAAATCAATAAACGTGATACTCCATATTAACAGAATAATGGCCCAAAACCACATAATCATCTCGGTAGATGCAGAAAAAGCATTTGACACAATTTGATAACCTTTCACTATAAAAACTCTCAACAAATTAGACATAGAAGAAATGTACCTCAACACAATAAAGGCCGTATGTGACAAGCCCACAGTTTACAGCACAATGGTGAAGAGTTGAAAGCTTTTCCTCTAAGATCTAGAGCAAGACAAAAATGCCCACTCTCACCACTTCTATTCAGTATAATACTGGAAGTCCTAGAAAGAACAAGTAGATAAGAAAAACAAATAAAAGGCATTCAAATCAGAAAGGAAGATGTTAAATTGTCTCTGTATACAGATAACAAGATCTTATATCTTAAAAATCCTAAAGTCTCCACCAAAAAACTGTTAGAACTAATAAACAAGTTCAGTAAAGTTGCGGAAAACAAAAATCAACATAAAAAATCTAGATTCAATGCAACCCTTTTCAAAATTTCAGTGATAGTTTTTACAGAGATAGAAAAAACAATCTTAAAATTTGAATGGAACCACAAAAGACCCCAAATAGCCAAGGCAATCTTGAGCAAAAAGAACAATGCCAGAGGCATTACACTGTCTGATTTGAAAATCTACTACAAAGCTATAGTAATCAAAACAGCATGGTATTGGCATAAAAACAGACACAAAGAGCAATGAAACAGAAAACAGAAACCCAAAATAAAACCACTTTTACAGTCAACTGCTTTTCCACAAAGACACCAAAAATCCACAATGGGGAAAGGACAGTCTCTTCAATAAACTGGTGTTGGAAAAACTGGATATACACATGAAAAAGAATACACACCATACACAAAAGTCAACTCCAAATAAAGACTTAAATGTAAGACCTAAATGGTAAAAAATCATAGAGGCAAACAAAAAGAAAAAGCTTCTTGGCTTTGGCAGTGATGTCTCAGATATGATACCAAAAGCACAGGAAACAAAAGCAAAAATAGACAAGTGGAATTATATTGAACTAAAAAGCTTCTGCACAGTAAAACAAACAAACAAACTAAAAACAGAGGGAAGATACAACCTAGAGAATGGGAGAAAATATCTGAAAACCGACACATCTCATAAGAGATTAATATCCAAAATATATAAAGAACTTATTCAACAGTAAAAAAATAACCTGATTAAAAAAATAAGGAAAGGACCTAAATACATTTCTTAAAAGGAAACTTACAAATGGCCAACAGGTATATGAAACATATTCAAAATCACTAATAATCAAGGAAACGCAAATTAAAACCACAATGAGATATCACCTTACACCTGTTAGAACAACTAGTATCAGGCCGGGCGCGGTGGCTCACGCCTGTAATCCCAGCACTTTGGGAGGCTGAGACGGGCGGATCACGAGGTCAGGAGATCGAGACCATCCTGGCTAACACGGTGAAACCCTGTCTCTACTAAAAAATACAAAAAAACTAGCCGGGCGAGGTGGTAGGTGACTGTAGTCCCAGCTACTCGGGAGGCTGAGGCAGGAGAATGGCGTAAACCTGGGAGGCGGAGCTTGCAGTGAACTGAGATCCGGCCATTGCAGTCCAGCCCGGGTGACAGAGCGAGACTCTGTCTCAAAAAAAAAAAAAAAAGAACAACTAGTATCAAAAAGGCAAAAGACAACAAGTATTGGCAAGGATTTGGGAAAAAGCGAACTCTCGCACACTGTTGGTGGTAATGTAAATTAGTATAGGCTTTATGGAAAATAATGTGGCGGTTCCTCAAAAACTTAAAAATAAGAGTACCAAATAATCCAGTTTTCCCACTACTGGTTATATATCCAAAGGACATGAAATCAGTATACTGAAGAGATATCTGCACTCTCATGTTTATTGCAGCACAATAGCCAAGATATGGATACAACCTAAGTGTCCATCAATGGATGTTGGATAAAGAAAATGTAATATAGATGTAGATACACACATACACACACACAGACATATATTCACCTTTCAAAAAGTGGCAATCCTGTCATTTACAAAAACTTGGATGAACCTTGAAGACATTATGTTAAGTAAAATAAGCAGGCACAGAAAGGCAAATGCCACAAGATCTCACTTACATGTGATGTGTAAAAAGCTCAAAAATCATAGAAACAGAGGTAATAGTGGGTGCCAGAAGCTGTGGGTGAGGGGTTTGGGAAGATATTGATCAAAGGGCACAAAGTTCCAGTTAGGAGGAAAAAGTTCAAGAGTTTATACATCATGATGACTTCTTAGTTTATGTTAATATTAGGGTTCACTCTTGGGGATGTACATTCTATGGATTTGGATAAATTTATAATGATATGCACTCACCATTATAGTATTATGCAGAGTACTTCCACTGCACTCAAAATACTTTTGGCTTGCTTATTCATCCCTCTGTCCCTCTAGCCACTGATCATTCTTGTTTTTTTTTTTCCCCAAGACAGAGTTTCGCTCTTGTCCCCCAGGCTGACGTGCAGTGGCGTGATCTCAGCTCACTGCAACCCCTGCCTCCCGAGTTCAAGCGATTCTCCTGACTCACCATCCTGGGTACCTGGGATTACAGGCATGTGCCACCATGCCCAGCTAATTTTTGTATTTTTAGTAGAGATGGCGTTTCACCATCTTGGCCATGCTTGTCTTGAACTCCTCACCTCAAGTGATCCGCCTGCCTTGGCCTCCCAAAGTGCCGAGATTACAGGCATGAGCCATTGCACCTGGCCAACCACTGATCTTTTTACTATCTCCATAGTTAGGCCGTTTCCAGAAGTGTCATATAGGTGGAATTACAGCCTTTTCAGATTGGCTTCTTTCCTCTGGTAACATGCATTTAGGTTTCCCCATGTTTTTGTATGTTTTGATAGCTCATTTCTTTTTAGCACTGAATAATATCCCATTTTCTGAATGAATGTAACCATTTTTAAAGTTGGTTTCTGTTTACTGGATTTTTCGTGAAACAGAATTCACCACCGTAGTTTTAAAAACAGAACATTATCTATCTATCTGTCTAAATTTGGACTAATATATTCACATGGTTCAAGAATAAAGCATAAAATGGTATATAATGAAAAAACTCCCTCATGCAGTCCCATCGGCTAAGTTCCCATCCATGCACACACACAACTGGCAACTCCTCTTTATTAGTTTATCCTTTCTCAGATTATTTTTATTCATACAAAGTCAATATAAATGTATATCTCTCTCTATATATTATACACAAATACATACATACAATTTCCCCCCTTTTGTTTTTCCACATATAGTTTATTCTACAAATTGTTCTGTACTTTTCCTTTTTACATAATAATATAGTTGAAGTTTTTTTCATACAAATACATAGAACATATCTTCATTATTTTTTACAGCTGTATCCATTGTGTAAATGTACCATAATTTATGGAACTGGCCCTCTAATAATGAGCATGTGAGTTTATAAAAAATTTAAATTATAATCATGGAATTATTTGTTTATAAAGGACCAATGAATTTTGAATGAAGGTTAAATAATCTCCTATGGCTAAAACAGTGCTATCAAAGTTACTGTGCTAATTTAGGTATTTAAAATAATAGTTCTAAGTCCAAAAGTACAAACACATTCTAAAAAAGACTCTAGCATATTAGTGACAAATCTATGTGGTCTTACCTGGATTTTAAATTGGAGTTTATTATAAAAAATGTTACCCATATGATTCACTCACATGGTATGTCAGGAAAATTGTCAGGCTTCAAGAAGCACACCTGGTTTGCCCATGACTGCGATGGGGATTTTTATATTGATTCATGGCATGTGAAAGCATCATTGGAAAGCAGAGAGAAAATAATTATAAGTAGCCCTTAAAATCTTCACTTTCCTCTAAGACACATGGTGAACAAATGTCTGGGAAAAAATGTCACCTACCAACTAAGAACAATGACTCTTTTCTCCTTATTAGTAGAAGATAACTTGAATGTCTGCCCATGGACACATAAAGATTTAACCATTACAAGTGATGCTTATTCACCTGGTTGGATAAACTAAATGTTGCTTATAATTCATAATTTATTACTTGCAGTAACTGTAAGAGTCACACAGTTAAGTCTGCCAAGTTTTAAACTTGAGTCATTTATTCTAATATTGGTCTATTCTCAGTAATGAGTTAAATAATTAATATTTCTTACCTACCATCTCCCTAAGACTAAGTCTCTCTTAGCCTCTAAGAATTTAAAACCAACATTGGGAATCTTTGTATATTAAAATTCACGAAAAAAATTGGTACAGGTGAAAAAACAACCTATAACCACCTCAAATAGTCATTAGCATCTCTTGGTACTATTTCAACTCTTCAATCAAAAATATTCAAATACTTATAAAACTACTTCTAATTAAAGAGAGATAAAAATTATACTAGTAAATGGAGAATATGTTTACATTGAGATAAGAATATTACTTGATGGTAATTTTTCATATCTCAGAAATGTAGGCTATAATCCAATCTTTCAAAGTTTAAAAAATTTAAATTTGTATATATCCTCTTAGACGTTACTTCTCAATACTAGCTCTTCATAAAATACCATGTTACTTTATATTACATTTTTAAGTCTTTTTACTAAATGTTAATCTTTATAAATGATCTGTGCCTTGGATAGAATTTTGATAGTTAAGCAATTATTTTCAGCTGTGCTCTATAATATTGGAGCAAAATTGTGACAAACTGAATATTCTCTGGATAATCCAGGTTGACAGTCCCTTAGGGATTTCATTTACTTAAAACCCACTTTGGATTTTATTTTTCATATGAATGGGACATAAACATGATACCAACAGTTATTCTACTTTTTCTAACTATAGAAACCCAAGCCTGGTAATTATTTACAATTTTTTTCCATACAAAATATCCTTACAGTTATTTATACTCCAGTCTCTCTCTAATATGCATACTTAATAAAAACTAACATGTGTTCTCATGAATAATATATTTGTGAATCTTAAAAAATAAGACTATCCCACAGTTATATGCTAATAAATATTTGTGGAGTTCTGAATTAGGTATAGAACAAGTGTGACACAGTTCTGCTCTCAAGGACTTCATAGCTTGGTAAATGATACAAATTTGAAAAAAAAATAGGCAAAAAAATATATGTTTGTGGGAGAATGTTCAGGAATACTGACTATTTTGGTTTCCTAGGGTTGCCATGACAAAGAACCACAAATTGGGCGACTTAAAACAACAGAAATTCATTGTCTCTGTTCTGGAGGCTCAAGTCTGAAATGAAAGTATAGAGAGGGAAGGCCCTCTGAAGGCTCTAGGGAAGAATCTTTCTTTGACTTTTCTAGTGGCTCCTGGCCTTCCTTGGCTTGTAGCTGCATTACTCCAATCTCTGCTTTCAGCTTTCTTGTGTGTGTGTGTGCGTGTCCTCTCCTCTTCCTATAAAGATACCAGTCATTAGATTTAGAGTCGACCATAATCTGACCCCATCTTAACTGTACAGGCAAATACCCTATTTCCAAATAAGATCACACTCTCATACATTTTTGGGGGGCACACTATTCAACTCACTATCTTGACCATGTATGAGGAAAAAGAACAAAAAAAATACTTGCCAGATTGTGTAAACTTCAGGTTCAAGTGTTCAATAACTTAGCAACTTCTTAAGAAGGTCTTAAAAAGCCTTCATTTCTGTAATGGATCTGAGATGATTTAATAGAATATCCTCAAAGTTCTAAAGAGTTATTGTATCTTGATCTATAGTAATGGCTCCTTAAAATTTAGTTCATAAACTATTAAAAATAAAATAAAGTAGGGATGACTGTTCCACCCATTCCTGTTTGTCCAGCATACCTCATCAGAATTAAGGGCAATGTTTGTTTTCTTTGATGAGAAATCAATGAGATGGTATGGTTCTTACTAAGCATAATTATTCATCATTGCCAGAAAGAAGAGAAATACAGCCATAATCATTAAAACTAATGACTGGCTATCCCACCACCTGAGGGATTCTTAAAGACACCAGAGGTCCCCTAAATCACAGTTTGAGAATGATCTAAGTTAATCAGCAAAATAGAGGTTAAGCATACATTATATCATTACTTATACCATTTACTGAATAGCATTTCTGTGGTAGAAAATGGTACAACTATTGATTGAGATTCAGTTTGAAATTTGGGCTTAATTATTATTTTCTAGGAAGCAGAAATATTTCTTTAAATTTTGGGATTCTGAAAAAGATAGATGTCATAGCATTCACGGTTTCCAGTTCTTTTGGAGAAGAACTATGATCTATTAGTTATATGTGCTTTATAAAACATCTGATAGATGTTCTATTCTTCAGAAACATGATTTTTTAGAAAATGAATTCTATAATATGCTTGCTACAAATATAGTCTCTTCCTATCTCTTTTTTTCAACAGTAGCTTAAATAATGCGAGTACAAATGCCACTTCCTTAAATATCTGATGGGTCCTCAGCACTCTGGCATGTGGTAGCTTTGTCCTCAAGCTTTTTTTTTTTTTTTTTTGGCCTGTCAGCTGTGAGAAACAGTTTTCTACCAATTACTGTCACAATATGAATAAATTCAAAACTGAAAATATAAGCACTGAATATTTCAGTAAAGTTATCCCCAAAACTATATTAAAATAGGGACTTACCATTTAAACAAGGAATTTAGCAAGTAATAATGAAGAAGTATCACATTGTACTTTGTCTTCTATAAATAAAAACACAATATAGAAGATAAACAAAAAAGCATTCATGCAAAGAAGAGAAATGGGCAAATGACAGCAAGCATATAAAATGAAATGAAAAAAAAAGTTATAGCTGCAAAGAGAGCATCAATTAGGAAACATGACCTCAAATGTTATGGAGTTACTGGTTTTTTTCAGCCCTTTCAGATGATTAATAATAACTTAATAACAAATAATTTTGAAAAGATTTACTTAGCATTTACCTCTTTACCCAACACCAATCAGTTTCTTTTAGTATGTGGCTCTAACCAAACATTAAGCAAGCAGTTGGTCCCTAACTCGATTTTGGTTTAAAAGGTAAGAGAGAAAAATACTATAAAAATTAGCAATGACTTTAGATTATCACTCCTAATAATACTCCAAATAAACAAGATACAGTTGTCTCTTACTGTAAACTGGTCTGTGCCAAAATTCTTTTTCTGGGGGATGGGATTAATAAAAGTTCTATATTTATAGGTGTGACCAATGAGTACAGTTTGAGCTGGCTACAGTCCCAGTGGTCTGGTCCATCAACCTTGTTTGGTCAGAACACAGCTCTTCTAAGTCTCTGAATCACAATCAATTTTAATACCAGGGTAATAATGCACAATTATTTGCAGGACATATTCTCTTACGCTTTTCAGAATAGGCATTATGTTGCCTTTTGTATACTTTCACTTAGTTCTTTCAAAGTCTTTTTAGATAAGATTTCATTAACCTTTAATCCGAAGATCCGGCCCTTTGTTTATCATGGATTCTCCTCTTCCCTTCCCTTCCTTCCTCTTTGTTTTCCTCTTCCTTCCTTTTCCTTTCATCATCGTCCTTTTCCACCGAGACGACCAATCACTCGTCATGTTGTTGTTCATTGGTTCCTCATAAGTTCGTGAAATTAACTACTACCCTTCACTTCAGACTTGCACCATGTGCCTGTATTACTGCAATAACAATTGTTCTTAAATGATCATGTGCACTAAAATCCATCTTGTCAGAATGATACCCTAAAATACCCCTCTAATTGTATCATAACTCCTTCAGAACTATTCAAAGGCTTCCCATTATTTATAGAAACATTTCCCAAAAAAATGTTTTATAGAATACTGAAGTTTCATATGATTTTTACCGTGTTTTGATTTTTAAAAGGGAGTAGGGGAAAGGGGATGGGTTCTTTCACCAAGTGTAGATAAATGGAAAAAGTGGTTTCTTTATAGCAAGCTTTTTTGGAGCTTTTAATAAGTTGAATACTCATTGCATACATCCAAGGGTTGGAAAGTATGCATTTTATAAATTTATTTCATTGCAAGGACACTTTTACCACATGGCACCTTGTAACCTCTCCCAGAACATTAGGACAGTTTTTAAAAAGCACAAACCCTGAGATTTCTCCTTATGACCTTCTAAAGTCTGACCTCAAATTATTTCAAAAATCTCTAACTTTGTATGAGTTTCCACCTTCATCTAGACTCTACACTCATTGTACTTTGAGCCAGTTATACACATGTGTGACTGCCCTCCTCTCTATCTACAAAAACCGTCAACCCTTTATAGCCAAGTTCAAGTTTTGTTTTTTCTACAAAGCCTTCCCTAACAATTTGTGTGCACATGAATCTCTTCCTTTTTTTGAACGATACAACTTTCACTTCATCTAACAGTCCATGTGGCACCCAATCACTGCCTAAACACAAATCTTCCAGAGACTTATCTTTAAATTTTGTTTTTGTTGGTGGTCTCTTCTCCCACACTGGAGAGCAAGATCCCTGAAAAAAAAGACATGTCTTTTGTGTATGTCTTATACTATTTACAGCTTTGCAATTAGCAGGGCCTCCATATTGGCCAAATAGATGAAAAACATTTTAGGATGGTGTGCTATTTGCTTCTCCAGATCAAGGATCAACCTTTCTGACCCCTGCCCCAGAAAGGTAACCTACATAAATTACATCAACAGGCTCCCTTGCCCTCTGGCTTCCAGTGGGATTCAGCTAATAGGCAATACCTACAGGAGACCAGAAGGAACAAGGACAGTAACATTAGGTAATTTATTTTGTTGGCCCTCTTCTTGCAAGGTCAAATGGGGAGAAGGCTATTCCCACTGGCCCAAGGTCACAACTCTGTCTCTACATCCCAGAAACCACTTCTTCCCCCTCACTGTTTCAGCACTGGAAATGGCAAAGACATGCTGTTGTCATCCTTCCAGTATTGCATTTGTGGTGGTTTCCTATACATTGTAGTTTCCCTTCTAGGTCCAGCCCACACCTTTACACAGTCCCTTTATTTAGCTCTCTTCAAATTACCTAATTTGAATGTGCCATCTGTTTCTTGCCTAAATTCTAACCGATACAGATGGTAGATATAAATTGCTTGGCTGTTTTAAAAAATAGTTATTAGTCTCATAACACTAAGAATAGGCAATGAATTTGTTTTGAGAATCTAAAACTAAATATAAGCTATAGTCTACAATGAGTGCTGGATTATGATCCACTTGGGTGAAGAAGCCGTGACTTATTCATCTTCATATTCAGCCCTGTGCCTAGAAAAGTCCCATGCACACTGTTTGCAATAAACATTCATCTGACTAATTTAACAGTCTATGACAGAAACAACACTCACCAAATATGTACAAGCTCATATACATTTCCCAGCCTCCCCTGCAGTTAGATGGGGGTCAAGTGGCTAGGGTCTGGCCAGTGGAACACGGGTGAAAGTGATGTGTGCTTCTTCCAGGCCTGCCCTTAACATCATCCCAAGTGAGCCTTTGACTCTCTTCTTCTCTTGTCAATGTTGAAAACTTTTCCAAGTGATGTCAATAAGATAAATGAGAGCTGCTCAATTAAAAAAAACAAACGCACATACACACTTGTGTTAAGCCACTGAGTTTTGTGGTTTATTTATTATTTAATACAGCATCCAAGTATCCTCTATTTGTAACAATTCAACATTTTAAATAGTATGATGGATTTTAATTTCTCTTTAGCTATTACAGCTTATGAAAATTTTTGCTTTTTTAAGATAGAATGTAGACTAATCATATGCTCTAGGCTATATGATAAATGAAAATAAATATCTTAACAATAATTTATTATTGACAAATTGGGAAAAAAACTAAAACATTCTTTTTACTTGTTTAGCATTCAGTAAGTCTAAGAATAAAATAATTATAAAATGAAGTGATGATGATGAGGAGTGCTACCTCCAGATTGAGACCCCTGGCATAGATTTGTGTCTCGTCCCTTTTGGGGTAGTGGGGAAGAGAAGGAGAGAAGAGACTGTTCTGTGGTTTAAAGAACAAGGTATAAAAAACAGTGTTTCCAGAAGCTTTTTCAGTTTTGCTGGATATTTCCTTTATGTTTAATACCCTCATGGTTTTGTTTTTTAAATATTGTTTTAAAAGCCCTTTACCAAAAAAAAAAAAAAAAAAAGAAAAAGAAAGAGAGAGAGAAAGAAAGAGAGTTGTCTTATTCTCTGTCATCCATTAAAAATACACTATCGGCTAGGTGCAGTGGCTCACGCCTATAATCCCAGCACTTTGGAAGGCCGAGGCGGCGGGCGGATTACTTGAGGTCAGGAATTCAAGACCAGCCTGGCTGACATGGTGAAACCCATCTCCACTAAAAATACGACAATTAGCTGGGTGTGGTGGAGCATGCCTGTAATCCCAGCTACTTGGGAGGCTTAGGTGAAAGAATTGCTTGAACCCAGGGTTCAGAGGTTGCGGTAAGCTGAGATCACGCCACTGCACTCCAGTCTGGGCGACAGAGGGAGACTCTGTTTCAAAAACAAAACAAAACAAAACACTATCTTCTGAAGCAGTGCATTAAGCTTTTGAGATGTTTATGCTCCCAATGTTTTAGCTCCACGTGGATATTTAATATTCATATTTAGACAGAAGAATGTTAAAAAAGAGAACATATTTGTTACATATACATATACATATATATATATATTTGCCTACCTAAAAAACCCAAATATGTACACATACATGAATTCACATATAAAAGTAGACAGCTATTTTGTGTCATTTGAGACTTTTACATATCTCATCTCTTTCTGAGATTTAGTCTTTCTGGTATTATATTTTACTGATTTGAGCAATGTCCTTGGCTTTGTGTACCTTTCATAGTTTGAACATGCTGTTTTGTTGAATTTTGTTTTTAAATGCCTTTAGCAATTATTGCATATATAATGTATCAAAAATATATGGTGTGTGTTTAATTATTCAAGCTCCCTATCTTGCTGTCATCACATTTCCTTATGGCTATGGTTACAAACATTTTTGTGTACTTAAAATACAGTCATGAACCACATACCAACATTTTGGCCAATGAAGGACCACATCTATGACAGTGGTCCTGTAAGATTATAATACCACATTTTTACTGTACCTTTTCTATGTTTAGGTACACAAATACCATTGTGTTACAACTGCCTACAGCATTCAGCACAGTATCATGCTGTACAGGGGCAATAGGCTATACCCTATAGCCTAGGTGCATACTGGTTGGTGTAAATACAATCTATGACAAAATTGCCTAACAACACATTTCTCAGAATTTATCCCCATCATTAAGTGACACATAACTGTATTAGTTAGTCAAAGCACTCCCTTTAGCCATTTTTTCATCTCCTGCTCATCAGGATCACTAACAGGTATATTGCCCATAGTTGTTTACAAAAAGATCTTTCCATTCCTCTTGAAACATAAATACCTATTTTTTTCTGCAGAGCTTTTTGAAGGCTCCTCTTCTAATGTCTAAATTAGAATATGCATTCAAATCCCTATAGCACTGCCCTCCTTGGCTATAATAAACTCAGAAATTATATACTGATTTCTCTCAAGATTCTACTTTGCCAATCAGTTTTCTCCCTGATGATCAGAATTAGGCCATAAGTTACAGATGTCTAGTTCTCCTTCTGATATAACAATAACTTCAGCTATTGATTTATCAAATGAAACAGGCTGTATTTGTTTATGTATAGTTTTTCCCAAGAGAGTGAAATATAAAAGCATCTCTTTTGGTTGCCAAACTTCTCCCTATAACATTTTTTTTTGTTTGAAGTTATAACTCCTTCTAAGTAGCCATCTTAGTACAGCTTTGGTTTATCCCTGTTCTGACTTTTAAAAATATATTTGAACCAAAACATTTTCCAAGAAAAAATAGTTCTACCTAAGGAGAGTTTAACATTACCATAGCCAAAACAACATGAATTTTTGCTGAACAAATACTGAAATAAATGAATTTGTATGTATAAATATTTTCAAATCTTATCATAAACAAGTGTCTTAAGTAGTTTTAGGTTTAATAATTACAGCTTCCATTAAATGAAAATGCAAACAATTCTTTAATAAAAATTAAATCTATATCACAAAGCAGGTTTCACGTGGAATAAGATGAAACATTTATACCACAAGGAAATGTTATAAAGTCCCTACTTGAAATGATGTCTTTAATATCTATGTTATTACTGTAATAACTTAATTATGTATTCCCATACATAGCTGGCATAAAAAATTTTACATCACTGTCTTCACATAGTGTAATAATTAATGTTCAAATAAAACCTATGTAAGCCTAACTTCTTAAAGTTGTCTATGTGAAAACATAATAGTGATTCGATTACAAGCATTCCGATACACCAATAATAGACAGAGAGCCAAATCATGAGTGAACTCCCATTCACAATTCCTACAAACAGAATAAAATACCTAAGAATACAACTTACAAGGGATGTGAAGGATCTCTTCAAGGAGAACTACAAACCACTGCTCAAGTAAACAAGAAAGGACACAAACAAATGGAAAAACATTCCATGCTCATGGATAGGAAGACTCAATGTCATGAAAATGGCCATACTATCCAAAATAATGGGAAACAACAAATGGTGGAGAGGTTGTGGAGAAATAGGAACGCTTTTACACTGTTGGTGGGAGTGTAAACTAGTTCAACCATTGTGGAAGACAGTGTGGTGATTCCTCAGGGATCTAGAACCAGAAATATCACTTGACTGAGTAATCCCATTAATGGGCAGTACTGCCTCCAAATTTACAGATTCAGTGCTATCCCCATCAAGCTACCACTGACTTTCTTCATAGAAATGGAAAAAAACTACTTTAAATTTCATATGGAACCAAAAAAGAGCCCGTATAGCCAAGACAATCCTAAGGAAAAAGAACAAAGCTGGAGGCATCACACTACCTGACTTCCAACTATACTATAAGGCTACAGTAACCAAAACATCATAGCACTGGTACCAAAACAGAGATATAGGCCAATGGAACAGAACACAGTCCTCAGAAATCACACCACACATCTACAACCATCTGATCTCTGACAAACCTGACAAAAACAAGAAATGGGGAAAGGATTCCCTATTTAATAAATGTTGTTAGGAAAACTGGCTAGCCATATGCAGAAAACTAAAACTGGACCCCTTCCTTACACCTTATATAAAAATTAACTCAAGATGGATTAAAGACTTAATATAAGACCTAAAACCATAAAAACCCTAGAAGAAAACCTAGGCAATACCATTCAGGACACAGGCATGGGCAATGACTTCATGACTAAAACACCAAAAGCAATGTCAACAAACGCCAAAATTGACAAATGGCATCTAATTAAACTAAAGAGCTTCTGCACAGCAAAGAAAACTATCATCAGCATGAACAGGCAACCTAAAGAATGGGAGAAAATTTTTCCAATCTATCCATCTGACAAAGGTCTAATAACCAGAATCTACAAAGAACTCAAATAAATTTACAAGAAAAAATCAAAAAAACTCCATCAAAAAGTGGGCAAAGGATATGAACAGACACTTATCAAAAGAAGACATTTATGCAGCCAACAGACACATGAAAAAATGCTCATCATCACTCACCATCAGAGAAACGCAAATCAAAACCACAATGAGATACCATCTAACACCAGTTAGAATGGTGATCATTAAAAAGTCAGGAAACAAACAGGTGCTGGAGAGGATGTGGAGAAACAGGAACGCTTTTACACTGTTGGTGAGAGTATAAGTTAGTTCAACCATTGTGGAAAACAGTGTGGTGATTCCTCAAGGATCTAGAACCAGAAATACCATTTGACCCAGCCATCCCATTACTGGGTATATACCCAAAGGATTATAAATCATTCTACTATAAAGACACATGCACACGTATAGTTTATTGCAGCACTATTCACAATAGCAAAGACTTAGAACCAACCCAAAAGCCCATCAGTGACAGACTGGATAAAGAAAATGTTGTACGTACATACCATGGAATGCTATGCAGTCATAAAAAAGGATGAGTTCATGTCCTCTGTAGGGACATGGATGAAGTTGGAAACCATCATTCTCAGCAAACTAACACAGGAACAGAAAACTAAACACCACATGTTCTCACTCATAAGTGAGAGTTGAACAATGAGAACACATGGACACAGATAGCAGAACGTCACACACCGGGGCCTGTCAGGGGGTGGGGGGTTAGGAGAGGAATAACATTAGGAGAAATACCTAATGTAGACGATGAGTTGATGGGTGCAGCAAACCACCATGGCATGTGCATACCTATGTAACAAACCTGCACGTTCACATATGTATCCCAGAACTCAAAGTATAATAACTTTAAAAAAGAAAACATAATAGTGATTTGATGGTTGCTAAGAGGTGAAGAGCCTACCGCCAATATCAATACCTCTGAGTTCAAGTGGTTGATAAGCATAATGAATACTCTCAAAGAGTCTATATAAAACTAAGTTTTATAAAGCAGCCAAAGGAGCTAACCAGAAGAGATGTTGATGATATGACAGGACAGTCAGAGAAAAAAGTTAACAAAATGGAAAGGGGGGATACCTAAGGCAAAGGATGATGGTAACTAAAGGTGAAATAGATGTTGGGTAGAAGTAGGTTCAGGAAATAGTAACGCCCTCATCTAAAATAAAAAGATTATATTATGTAAACTGGTGGGCCTTGTGCTACAAAAGACCTCATTAGTTATCTGAAGAATTGTAAGTAATCTTCACATATGCTTTTAAGTATTTTTTAAAAAGAAATGAAAGAAGAAAGAAGAGGAAACCAGAAACAAATAATCATTACACTATCCAGACATTACATAACATCTCTTGTGAATTTAGATGTACTGAACTTTTAATAAAATAGATTGACTTCACACTTTTAAAATGCTAAGAAAGAAAACAGCTAGGGCAGAAAACTAACCTGAAAACGAAATCAATGGTTTTATATATAAAAGACCTAAATTAAAGAGTTGATACCTCAAAAAAAAAGTGGTCCATACTAAATAGTAAGATTCAATAAAAGGATCCAAGAGCTGAGGTCTGTTGTTGACAGCAGAGCTTGGAAGAGTTTTATTCCAAGTTTCCGTTTCTGAACCAGACCATGAATCTCTTAACAAATAGTAGATGAGCAGTGTCTACTCTGATCACATTAAAATGGTAAGAATGAATAAACTGGGGAATGAGAAAATGGGAATAGGAGGGCAAAGAATTGGTTGGTCTGTCTAATGTAACCCAGACTTAGTTTAAAGAGCCAATAAGGTTCCCTCCTTGTCATGCCCATTCTGCCTACACTCTCAGAACCATGTGTCAAAAGTGCCTGGGATTAACCAATATGCTATCCCTGACTATGGAAAACAGTATGACACATCCCCTAAGATTCCTGTATATATGCTACATTACTAAAACCAGTTCCAAAGACCCTCACACTCACCGCACAGTAACAATCTGAACTGTCAACTGGTAATCTGCATTTGTGAAAACTGAATGATCTTTGAGACTGACCATTTAAAGGCATGATCTCGGTCAACCAGGGCTTAATGAAGATCACATTTTCCCTTTTCTCTGGAGTCCAGGCACTAATACAGACTACTTCCATGGCCATCCAGACTTTTGCTGGGTCACCATAGTTCCCAGTTCTCCTAAAGAATAAATAAAGGCAAAAGCCAAAATATGCTGGTTCTAGCTATAAACATAACCTCTGGAATGGGTGACTGTGAAAAGAAGATTGGGTTAGCTGCTGGCAAGGGGACATTTCTACATTAACATTCTAAAATGAAGAGACTGGTTGGGACTAGAGATGTATGTTTACACTTTAAATCTGAAAATAGGAATATACTTTTATCTGGTTGTTACAAACAGCTTGGCAGATGACAAACAGCTTTTCGCCTTGCCTGACCTCTGTTCACTGGTGCACATCGCATTCTGGGGTGGACACTTGCAGCACAGAATGCTCTAAATGTCAACAATAGTACTTCAAAAAATTTCAGAGCACAGGCCTAGAATATGCATGTGATTTCAGAGCCAGGAAAAAAATGCAGAGTAGCTGGCAACAATCTGACAAATATAATAACTGTATCCTGAACACAGTAATGTGCAACCTAAGATAAATGTTTGCTTAAACCCCAAAGGGACATAGTGTCAAAAAAGGAATACATTTGACCTTTCAGGTAACAACTTTAAAATGCAGTGAACTCTTGCTTATCTGCTTTCACAAAGAGAAATCAATTGTACGAATAATTCAACATGCATGGCAATCAAAAAATCTTGTACATTTTATTTTTAAAGATTTTTTTTTTGAGCAGTTTTAGGTTCACAGCCAAATTGAGGGAAAAGTAGAGAGATTTCCATATATCACCTACCCCTATACATGTATAGCCAGCCCTATTATCAGTATTCTCCACCAGATAAATTTGTTTTGGAAAGTGAGTATTTACCCAGACCATGTACCTTGTGCTAGGCCTCATGTTATTTAGGTGTTGGGGGTCAGAGTGGGTAAAGATATACACTTAAATGTGTAACTCAAATACTACATGCTAAGATTGCTGAAAAGTGATCTGTACAGTTTTATAAGGGCACAGAGTTCTATAAGACTGCAAAGAGTAAGCCTAGTGTACACATAATCTGAGCATCAGGGAGACAGATGACAGATGGATTAAAAACAGAGAAAATACACAAAATATAAAACAAAGTTACCTAGTGCTGGTAAAGCTGTGGGGAAAAAGACACTCACCTACCTTGCTGGTGAGCATGTGAACTGCTAAGGTCTTTTTGGAAAGTACTCTGGTAATATTTATTAATAAAAGTTGCACATATCCTTTGCCACAGTAATGCCATTTCTTGGAATTCATCTTACAAAAGGTAAAAGCATGAGTTGAAAAGGTTATTTGTACAGGATGTTTATGGAGCATTTTTAGAAGTAGAAAAAAAAATGCAGACAACTAAAACGTTAATTAATGTATTAATCAAAGGTTAAATAAACTGTGGTATATCCATACTATGGAAATATATACAGTTATTACAATAATACTTTAGGTCTGACCTAAGTGATGTTTATTATTTACTGTTTACCAAGAAATGCAAGTGATGAAGAAGGTAAATGGGATAATCCCATTTTTGTAAAAAATAAATAATGCCCCCTCCAGGAAACCTTATTTGTATCTGTATATGAATACAACATTTTAAGAGTATGGAGAAGCGATGGGAGCTGTAGAAGCATCATTTCAGATTTCTAATATTGAATGTGATAAGAGAAGGGGATAAGTGGAAAACAAATATGCACATAGCAAATTGTGGTGGGGGGAATGTTCATGCTATAAAGTAAAAGGAAAATATGTAGAACTCTATAATATTACTCACTTTCTTATTTCACTCAGGTTTCTTTTCAAATGCCACATCCTCAGAGAGATCCTTCTGGAAGTTCCTATCTAGTTGCTGCACTCTAATTCTGTCACATTCTAGCCTTTTACCTGGCACTATAAGTTTTGCATATTTCTTCTTGACATCATATTACATACTCATTTGTTTACTGTTTGTGTCTCTTACTAAAAGGCAAACTCCATGAAGGTGGAAAGAAGGCTTTGTGTTGCTTATTAATGTATCCCCAGAACCTAAAATAATGTCTCATACAAAGACAGCAGTCAATAAATATTTGTTGAATCAAGAATGAATGAATTATATCTCATACATAAAAACAAAAAATACGTATGGGCATGGACAACAAGCTAAAAGAGCAAATAAAGACATTGATTTCATTGGGTGATGAAATTGACAGCAACTGATAAAAAGAAAATAGGAGGCTTTTAAAAAGTAGTAAATTGAATTAGTTAAGCTAATATATTTTGGAATGTTGAATATAGCAAATTCTCAAGTGAGGTAGGCAAGGAGGAAAGAAAGAAAGAGAGGAAGCTCTGGATTACATGAATGACCCAAAGTGTGTATGCCTGAATAATGTTGTGAAAGGAAAGTACAAATGAGAAAATAGTTTTTCCAAATATTTAGAAACTTTATCTGTTGGACACAGTGGTACTTATCCTACAAAATAGTTTTGCTTTGTTTTTTAAACTGGTGTATAAAAAGTTAAAACATATTTAACTGTTAGATTTTGATATTAACATATAGAAAGTAAAACAATAGGAAGTGATGTTGAAAAAGCAAGCATTTATAGACTCCTAGATGACATTCTCGTCATCTAGCCTGATTATGCTTATTTAACACCTAAAGAAAATTCTAAAACTCAAAAAAAAAATGTCCACGTGTACCTTTTAAGCACAGGTAGCAGAAATATACACTCCTCTTTTCCAATTAGAATAGTTTATAAATTAGATGTTCTCAAATATAATTAAACATAACAAAACAATTGTAATCAGTTGCACTATGTTCCTAAACTCTTAATTGAGTATGTAAAAAAATAAAGACCAACACTTATTTATATGTTTTCTGGGTAATGTTCTCACTTTTTATAGACTATCTAATATTAAATTAAATAAAGTTTTTTCTTAATAAGGATAATATTTTTACATATAGTTGTGAAAATTCTAATTTTCAAATAAAGCTATCTGAGGGCATCCTCCTATGGTTAAAGTACACACTGTCAACAGAGACAAAGAACTCTGCAGGAACAATGAACACACTCCTAAGTCCTTCAGTTCACCTACAATCCATGAATATTTTAAAATCGTGTATAATATGAAATCGCCACAAGATACGCATTAAACAAAAGAAATAACTTTTTGTACATTTTGCTAAAAAGAAAAAAAAAACCCACGCACTTGAAAATGAAATAATTTCCTTGAAAAGGCAACTTGTTCTCTGTGACTATTATTTGGATATCCATTCAAAAAAATTTTAAAACATATTTTAAAATAATAATTGTTATTCTCAGAAACATCAACTGTAGGTTACTTGCAAGAACATGAAATAATTATTTCAATGACATAGAAAACAAGCCCGTATTATATTCCTACAATACTCATCTTCTATCTTGAAAGACTCTTATGAAAATAACCTGTAAAATACAACCGTTTTTAACTTCAAGAGCTACCTTATTCTTTCTGTTTAAATAGTAAAGATAAACTGATTTTTACATACATATTAGATTTTCTACAGATGACTAAACACATATTTAGATATCAAATGTGGACATATTTAGTTAAAATCAATTAAACTGAGAAGTCCTTCCCTCTGGCTGTCTATATTTTTCTTTAATCCTGGTCAGTATAAACCCTTATTACCAGTAATTTGCGACTATAACGCTGAGGAAAAATGCTAGCCTCACGATTTTTGTCATTTCTCCCCCCTCTTCCCCTGCAGGCTGCTACTGTTGATGGCCTTTATGGAAATATAAATTCAATCAGCAGCTGCAAATTTCATGAGACGTCCATCTTCATGCTGAATTTCTAACTGAGTGTCAAAACAATCTGTGGATTTCTCCCTGATGAAACACACATTGAATTGTAAATTTCTGCAATTTCCTCATGTTTGAATTTCAGCTGCAGTAAAATAGTGCTATCTCAGATATACTTCCTATAAGGCTCAAACAAGTAATTTTCTCCTATTCCTTCATTCCATTTAAAGAGTTAACTTTTTTAAAAAGCCATGATATAAAACATCTGCCCCCAATTGAACAATTAAATTTTTTATATAAGGAAATGAGCATAAAAAAGCCATTAATATATGTTTTAAAAATAATTTTTCACCCCAAGACTTTTTTCTATGTGATCATCTTTATTTATTTACTTATTTATTTTGTAATTAGTGGTAAATAATGCAATGAGCTTTGATAAAATAAGTGTTTTCTATATATGAAGTCAAGACAGTAAATAAATCAAAAGCAGTCACAAAATAATGACTAGTAACTTCAAGGTTAATGAGACACATTTTCATTAAATATTGCCAAGAGTAAAAATATTAAAACAAAGAATCAAAACAGAGCAGGCATTCCTCTTAACACAAATTTACTGAGTTAATTTTTCACCAAAGAATCATTTTCAACTAAATAGCTAAACAGAACTGCTTTTAAATAACACACTATTATGGAAACCATATTGTTTTGCAACTAAATAAGCAAAAATGTTATATGTTTAAAAAAGATATCTTAAGAAATTCATTAAGTAACTTGTATTCCAAGACAGTAACTTGTTTTTATAAACATCTTTTATTAATGTTACTAACAAAATAATTCATAGTCCTATTTAAAAATTCAACAAGACAGTGCAGTAGACAAATCTTATGGATGGTCTGTAAAACAAGTAATGAAATCACAATTATCGATTCATTCAATAAATATATATTGAACATCTCCTATGTGCCAGGTAATGTTTACCAGGTCATGGGGTTACGGAGATGTGCAGAATACAGTCCTTTACCTCAGAGAAGGCAGTTTAGTTAAGAGGCAAAAAGAAAAAAAAATATTAAAACATAGTAAAATAAATGCTATAAGCTGGTACATTAAGGGAGGACAAATTTAGGGGAACATTGAAGAGAGGGACAGCTATACTAATAAGCAGTTATGGAAGCTTTCAAAAAGAGCTGTAGTTTCTAAGGACGTATAGGAGTTAGCCAGGAGAGAAGCAGAAGGAGAGACATTCTAGGCAGAGGGAAGAATACAATTAAACACATGGAAGCATGAAATAGCAGAGGGCCTTCGGAAAACTGTTAGCAATTGGAAACAGAGAACAGGGCTGATATGTAGTATGGTAGAATAAGGTAGGCTAGAATATTTAAATACTTATCTAAACATTTATTTTTTAAATAATAAAGTATTTAAACATTATCCAGAAAGCAGTGGGAAAATATTTTAAGCAGAGGTATAACAATAATCAAGGATATCTCTCAACAGGATATAAAAGCTACAGTATAATGATTAAGAATACAAGCCCCTTGAGCCAGACTTAGTTTAAATACAGCTCTGCCATGTGGTAACTATGTGATTTGGGACAAGTTACTTTCTCTATTTCTCAATTATCTCAACAGTAAAACAGTGATAATAATACTACATACAGGAGGGTTAGAATGAAAATGAAGTGTCTTATAATTATTTGAAGCTATTATTATTACTATTATTATCATTTTATAAATTGGTAGGGTCTATCGGTCTAACTTAACATATTTGAGTCCTAAAACAAATAATCTTATTAAAATTACCTAGAACACCCTTTGGCACAAACTAAACATTTGACTTATTTTCACTTAGAAAACATTTACTGAATTTTATTAGGTACCAGATACATACAAAACAAAAAATGTTTGAAAAACACACTGGAGGAAAAAGAAAAGTTAAAATAATCCCAAAACAGAATTTTAAAAAATCTATTAATATAGAGAATCAACCAATATCCTTAAAATAGAAAGAAATTAAGATTCAATCAAATTATATCAATGTTAAAAAATACAGAAAATTCTTATAACATGGTATAGTCCAAGCCAATATGTAAGGGCTTCTTTCCTGTTCCAAACATAGATATATACTGGATAAAATACTTTCAAAATAACATATTGCTAAAAATAATTTAAAAATTCCTCAAGTGCTGGAAACAAATAGAAGTCAAAGCCAGAGCCATAAGCTTAAACAGATACTGTAGCAATCCACGGGGTTTCAAACTCAGCTCTAGGCTTTAAGGACTAAGTGTCTGGACATACACCTTTAAATCACTTGTCAGGAGTGAAAACATACCCATAGCTGATGTGAGGTGGGGGATCAAGAACTGTGCATCCACCTAAAGCTCACAGAATCAAAGAAGGGTGCTACTCATGAAAAAGTAACTAGAAAAACAGTGGCCCATGAACTCTGAGAAAGAGGAAAGAAGCCAGACATTAATTTGAAGCCAGGGAAAACAGTCACCAGCAAAACATAAAAAACTCTAGAAGAGTATCCTATGTATGTGAGGGTTTTAAATTTACATAATTGCATGGTGTAAAATTTAAAAGTAATATAAAATCTGACTGGACCCTTGAAATTTTTAAGGACCAAAAGATATAAATGTAAATAGTCCCACAAGGATACTCATATACTATACTGGACTTCCATAGAATACATAGTCCCTAGTAAAGATTAGCTCATAGTAAGAAATTATAACTTGAAGAAACCATTACGAGGAGAAAGTTTTAGCTGATGTAATAAATAGGCAAATTACCCTTCAAATACTACAAATAAAATAATCTAAAACTATAAATAGAATCTGAAAATGACTAAACCAGTAAAAATGTTTAGAATGATTTTTCAAATAGAGAAAAGCCACAATGACAACACTGCTCATACAAAAAAAAAACTAAAATATTTTTAAAAGAACCAAAGAGAAATTCAATTTAAAAAAATTCACTGAAGAAAAAGAAAACCTCAAGGAATGGCAGATTAGAATAGTGGATATGGAGGACAGAATACAATCTATATCTTTATTAGGCATTCTAGAAGGAAATGACAGAAGAAGGGGTGAACATATATTTGAAAAGACAGTGGCTGACATTTTCCAAAGCTGATGAGCCACATGAATCCCTTCCCAGGTCCAGGAGAAACAAAAATCAGAATAAAAAGAAAAGATAAAGAAACTCATACCTAAATAAAGTACAGAAAAAGAAAAGAAACTCATACCTAAATAAAGAACAGTGAAAATATAACACACTAAAGGCAGGCCGGGCATGGTGGCTCATGCCTATAATCCTAGCACTTTGGGAGGCCGAGGCAGGCAGATCACCTGAGGTGAGGAGTTCAAGACCAGCCTGGCCAATATGGCAAAACTCTGTCTTTACTAAAAATACAAAAGTTAGCTGGGTGTGGTGGCATGCACCTGTAATCCCAGCTACTTTGGAGGCTGAGGCAGAAGAATCGCTTGAACCTGGGAGGCAGAGGTTGCAGTGAGCTGAGATCACGCCACTGCACTCCAGCCTTGGCCACAGAGCAAGGCTCCGTCTCAAAACAAACAAACAAACAAAAAAACCCACCACCAACAAAAACACTAAGGGTAAAGAAAGGATCTTAAAAACAACCAGCAAAGGATAGGTCAGATTATCTACAAAGAAACGATAATAAAGGTAGATGTCTCATATGCAAGAACAAATGCTAGAAAACAACAGAATAATGTCCTGAAAGAGCTAAGGAAATATAAGCGTTAGCCAAGAATTCTATACCCCATTAAACCACCATTCAGGTCTGAGAGGAAAACAGACATTCTCAGACAAATAAAAACTGAGAATTTATTTCTCCCAGTCTCTTGGGAAATATATGTGTAAAGAAAGGAGAATGGAATGCAAGAATACATTAGGAGAAAAGATATTGGTAAACACATTAGAAAGTTAAATAAGTACAAAATACTGATAGTAACAGAAAAACTAAGTAACTTGGAAAGAGTCATAGTTAACATTTTTGTCAATTTGGTTGGGTCATGGTACCCAGATTCCTGGCCAAACGTTATTCAGATGTTTCTGTAAAGGTGTTTTCTAGATGAGGTTGACATTTTAATTAGTAGACTTTGAGTAAAGCAGATTAACCTCCATAATGTGAATAGGCTTCATCTAACCAATTGAAGGCCATAAGAGAACAAAGACAGGACAACCTCTTCTGAACAAGAAGGAATTTTGCCAACATAATGTCTTTAGAATCACAATTTTTCCCTGGGTCTCTTACCCGCCAGCCTATCTTGCAGATTGTGGACTTGCCAAGCTTCCACAATCACAATTCCTTAAAATAAATCTCACTCTCACTTGTTGGTTCTGTTTCTCTAGAGAAGCCTGACTAATGCAGAAGGCATTTAGAAACAAAGGGAAACTAAAATGCTAAACAATACAAGCAAGGAAAGTACAAATGAGCATGGTACGCAAAGGTAAAAAGGTATACTATTAAATACTGTTAAACACATAAATAATATCAATACCGAGGAAAAGAAAAAGAATGTATAACATCCAAAACAGTGGAGTGGGAAAGGTGGGGGAAGGAAAACAATATGAATAATGTGAATAGACAGAATAAGGGCCTCCTAAAGATGTCTATGTACTAATTCCTGGAACCTGTGACTGTTACCTTACATGGCAAAAATGACTTTGTATATGTGACCAAATTAAGTGCCTTGAGATGAAGAAATCATCCTGAATTACCTGGGTGGACTCAATGTAATCACAAGAGTCCTTATAGAAGGAGACAGAAGGGTCAGAGTTACAGGAAATGTGAGGGCAGAGCAGAGGTCTGAGAGTCAGCAACAGAGCTATCTGAAGATGGACAAAGGCATCACAAGCCAAGGAATGCAAGTAGGCTCTAGAAGCTAGAAAAGGGGGAAAAAACAGATTATCTTCTAGATCCTCAAGAAGAAACATAGCCCTGTCAATAACTTGATTTTATCCCAGAGGGACTAATTTTGGCTATCTGACCTCTAGAATTGTAAGATAATAAATCTGTGTTGTTTTAAGCCACTAAATTTGCAGTAATTTCTGATAGCAGCAACAGGAAATTAATACTATGCCACAAAGTTAGAAATGAGAAACCAGTAATAAGAGTAGCACCAGATCAAGTTTCCTAACATATTTGGAAACTTTTTTAAAAAGAAAAAAAAAGGGCTGCACCACGGTGGCTCATGCCTGTAATTCCAGCACTCTGGGAGGCCGAGGCGGATCATGAGGTCAGGAGTTTGAGACCAGCCTGACCAATATGGTGAAACCCCATCTTTACTAAGAATACAAAAATTAGCTGGGTGTGGTGGTACGCACCTGAAATCCCAGCTACTCAGGAGGCTGAGGCAGGAGAATCGCTTGAATCCAGGAGGCACAGGTTGCAGTGACCACTGAGCAGAGATTGCGCCACTGCACTCCAGCCTGGGCAACAGAACGAGACTCTGTCTCAAAAAAAAAAACAAACACAAAAAACAAAGATCATACTCCCAGCAACTCAGGAGGTTGAAGTAGGAGGACTGCTTAAGCCCTGGAGCTGGAGGCCTGCCAGGGCAACACAGCGAGACCTTGTCTCTTAAACAAACACATACACACACAAAACCCACACAGTTCAAATTAATTTATGGGTCAAAGAAGACAGAATGGAAATTATAAGATAATTAAAACTTATCAGACAAGCATAGCATAAATGTATCAAATATTCAGAGATGCATCTAAATTATAATTTATAGTAAAATATACAGCCCTAAGTGTTTATAACAGAAAACAAAGAAACTGAAAATTGATTATCTAAAATTCAATTCAAGTATTCAGAAAAATAATACCAGTGGGGGTTGGTGGGAGAAGGAAACAGAGAAAGTAGAATATATGAGATAAAAGAGGACAACTATTGCTTAGTGAAACAAAATAAAAAATGATGTAATTAAAAGCTGGTTCTTTGAAAAGAATTATAGACAAATGTCTTATTAATTGGTCAAGTTTTAAAAGGCAGTGATAGGAATTTATAAATACATGTAAAATGCATAAGAGAATGCAATAAATAATGTTATGCAAATAAACTTGAAAACTTAAACAGTATAATTTTCCAAAATACATATATTATCAAAATGGATGAAAGAAGAATTAGAAAAACTAAATAGAATCTGCTACTATTAAAGACATTGAATTTGTAGTCAAAAATCTTTCTGTAAAAAACACCACCAAGACCAGAAAATCTAACCGTTAAATTTTCCAGGACACTTAGGAACATCTAACCTCTGTTTTACACAATCCATTCCAGAGAATGGAAAAAAAGAAGGAAATGATTCAGTTCTTTTTAAGAGGCAAATATAATCTGATACCAAAAATCAGAAGAGGCCAGTACAAGAAAAAGGTAAGGCCCATCTCATTTATAAGAATATACGTAAAAATCATTCATTTTTTAAAAACCAGGTATTTTCCTTATTGTCTCGAAAGCTCACGGCTGGATTTTTTTTTTTTTTTAATTTACATTTTATCCAGCACTACTGGGTATTTTATACAAGGAGGGTATTTTAGCTACATTAGATTGCCTTGTCGCTGGGAAAAAAAAAAAGTAGTCTTTCTAAGAAACTTTAAAATTTTCTTAACTTGTTATGAACTTATTGAAGTGCATTGCATTTTTTAAAAGAATATTTATTAATACTCTACTTGTACAGAAGAAAAAAAGTTGTAGTTTAGCATCAATCCTCCAAGGAAAGGGGAAGAGTAAAATGAGGGAGGGGAGTGAAGAGAGGGAAAAGGAGAGAAGAGGGAAAAGAAGAAGAAGATAGAATAGCAGCTAATACTTATACAGCACTTACTATGTGCCAGACATTCTTCTAAACACTAACAGGTTTACTTGCCTAATCTCCAAAATAACACTATGATGATGGGTACTATTATTATCCCCATAATACAACTAAAGAAACAAGTGAAAAAAAAATTACAGTCCTTCAGTTTTCTCTGTGGGATAAGATACTCAGTGGATTCAGAAGCAGCACTAAAAATTAATCCCTATGAATGAAAGGTAACGTTTTGATCAATCATCATTTCTACCTCAAAGATTATCTAGCATAATGTCTTTATTTTACAGATGAGGAAATATAGGCTTTTAAAGAGAATGGGAACTACCCACATAAGGTAATAGAACTCTAAAATGATAGTCAGTACAAGAAAACAAACCCTAAGACTTATTTTTTGTGTGTGCATATTGATATTTTAAAAAATGTTCTTAGTGAGGAACTAAAAAGGTTTTTACTATATTGTTAATGGTATTCTAATAACATCCATATAATATATGCAATAAAATGCAGGCTCTTAGACCATCCATAAGCCTACGGAATCAGAATCGCTGGTATAAAATTCAGTTTTGTTGTCACTGTTTCAAAAGTTTCCATTACTTTGATCAGTCACTTAGGGAACCTCTATATAGAGGTGAATGAGGATATACAAATTTAAGAACACTACAAACTAGCTTTCATTATAAATGCATAAATACATCTCATGTTCTAAGTGGTAAACTGGTATTGAATAAATAAAAATACATTTTATTGCCATTTGTATAGCTTAAACTTAAAATACTTATGTTAAATTCTAATTTGTTAATTAAAAAAATTAATAAAGTTGGATGAACTTAAACCAGTGGTATCATGACAAATGTTTAATAATCTTCTGGGCACAGTTCCAACATAAATACTGATTGTATTAAACTTACTTGAATATTGGAAGACTGTTTCCTTAATTTTTGTGCTATTCAGAATATAATGGCTATAGACACGATATGCATTTTCTCTATCACTTCCTTAAACACAATCAACAAAAGAATAAATTAAGCCCTGATTTGTAGCATTTGCCTATTTCTGTGGTTTAAATAAATACTCTTTTATGGCTAAGTTCAAGCTCTAATATGATGTCACTAAATGTGGAGTGACATACCCAGTAGCCAGCCATTATACATTATTTTACCATATAAATATGATAGGCATAAATAACCTCAAGAGTATATATAATAGTAAAATGTAGTAAGCTAATCAGAAAGTACTGAGTTTTGAGTATTTACTACCTTTGAATGTACTTATAATTAAATAAGCTAGTATGAGGACGCAGTGGCTCCCAGCACTTTGGGAGGCCGAGGTGGGCGAATCACCTGAGGTCAGGAGTTCAAGATCAGCCTGGCCAACATGGCAAAATCCCGTCTCTACTAAAAATTCAAAAAAATTAGCCGGGTATAGTGATGCATGCCTGTAATCCCAGTTACTTGGGAGGCTGAGGCACAAGAATCTCTTGAACCTCGGAGGTGGAGGTTGCAGTGAGCCGAAGTCGCGCCACTGTATTCCAGCCTGGGCGACACAGTGAGACTCTATCACAAAAAATATATATATAAATAAATAAACACAAAGAGACAGGGTCTCCTCTGTGTTGCCCAGACTAACCTCAAACTCCTAGGCTCAAGCAATCCTCCACTCTTGCCTCTATGTTTCACAGAGTTGAGGCTATAGGCACATACCACCCTGCACAGCTAATTCAATTTTTACTAATGTTTATATTTAATAACTAGTTTACAAAGTTTCCAATCAGTTCCAACAGGCTGGTGTAAGCTGGCTCCACTACACCATTGAAAACCCATACTATTGCTTTCTGAAATTTTACATAATGAAATTTCACATAAAATTATACATTCATTTTTTTGTCTCAAACATTCTACAAAGTTATCTAATTTAGCAAAAGTCAATTAATTTAGGAAAAAACCAGTGCGCCCAAAGAAAACCCGAATGAATAATCTATTTGTTTACATTTTAGTTCAAAGCTTCTACAAGATTTTTAAATTTAGGTTAATATAGAGAGGACTCCCATACTTAATTCTCTGAATCTGACGTGTTTATTTTGCCCTAATATACACTGCCAACATAACATCAGTATGAATTTATATTATTCCAAAATCATCTTATTAGGACATAATCAATTATTTTAGAACTTACTATCCATTGTAGGCTGTTTGATGCCTACCCCTATCTCATTCGAATAGAAAAAAGCAAGAGTGAAAAGTAGAGAAAGGAATATGCTTTTGATTTGAGGCAAATGTTGAGTTCCTAATTTAAAACTGAAGCAGAGAAAATGAGTTTAGTAAGGGACTTGAGCATCCTCAGATTTTGGAATCCTTGTGAAACCTGGAACCAATCCCCTGAGAATACTAAGGATGACTACTTTCTTTGGGATAGGCCTGATCTCACCAAGGGTGGCCAGGCAGCAAGTGCTCGATATCCCAGATACATCAAGGGTACAATGAAAGCTCAAGGTTACACAGGCGCAAACAACCTACCAATCCTTTAAACTGAGACTCAATTATTATCAAGATTTATAAGCCACGTCGATGCCTAAAACTGCAAGCTTTGACCACTTTACATAACATTCAGATGATTAAAAAACAGAGGCATTTGATCTGGGATCCTCAGGCTTTGGGGAGAGAACTGTTCCATAGACTCCTACCACGATAGCGGAGGACAGCATAGTAAGTACTCAAGCATTTATCTCCACCTTAAGAAATATACTCTGTCAAGACAATATATTAGTGTGGTAAAAGGCATAATTAGTGAAAAAAGAAGAAAGTGTCAAATTCCCTACTGACAGTTATCTCATAGTTTTCCAACCACATAGTTATTTACCAGCTTTCATGCTACATGGCTGCCACCTACCAGAAATGCCACTACTATAATTTCAATATGCATACAATGAAAGCAATCATCCAACAGGATTTCTCTGAAACTAGCCTTATGTCCCCCAATATACAGTTTTGTCAGTTTTGTAATTTCAGTCTTTTGCTTTTCCATCTTATATAACATACCACTCCCTTCCTCTGCTGCCTTTTGTCCTTTTTAAATTTTATATAAAAAGGGTGCCAAATATATACGTGTCTATAAAACTTTTAAATCCCAAAGGTGAATCATTTTACCTCTGTGTAAATTTTTTTTTTTTTTTTTAGATGGAGTCTCGCTTTGTCGCAAAGCTGGAGTGCAGTGGCCTGATCTCGGCACACTGCAACCTCTGCCTCCTGGATTGAAGTGGTTCTCCTGCCTCAGCCTCCCAAGTAGCTGGAATTGAAGGCATGCACCACTAAACCCAGTTAATTTTTGTATTTTTAGTAGAGACAGGGTTTCACCATATTGGCTAGGATGGTCTCAATCTCAACCTTGTGATCCGCCCGCCTCAGCCTCTCAAAGTGCTGGGATTACAGGCGTTAAGCCACCGCACCCAGCCTTAAGTCTTTTTTAAAACAGAAATCTGTTAGCCGATTTAATTCTTAAAATATAATCCATAATCACCACTATAAGACAGGGCAAGAAAACTATATATAATCCATAATGATTTTTGTTGTTGGTTTTTAACCTTTCTGCTTCAGATTTTTGAAACATTTTTTAAATAGAAACTTGGAAATTTATAGTACTGATTACTATTCTGACATGCAGAATTTTCTGTGCACTAATGTGGAAAGATTTCTTAGCACTAAAGGACATCCAGAAATATTTCAACATCATGACATTTTCAAGACTTTCATATTAAATACAAAAATATAAGAAATTGGGCTGGGTGAGGTGGCTCCGGCCTGTAATCCCAGCACTTTGGGAGGCCAAGGCGAGAGGATAACTTGAGGTCAGGAGTTCAAGACCAGCCTGGCCAACTTAGTGAAACTCCGTCTCTACTAAAAATACAAAAATAAGCTGGGTGTGGTGGCATGCACCTGTAGTCCCTGCTACTCAGGAGGCTGGGGCAGGAGTATTGCTTGAATCCAGGAGGCAGAGGCTGCAGTGAGCCAAGATCATGCTACTGAGCTCCAGCCTAGGCAACAGAGCAAGACCGTGTCTGAAAAACTTTAAAAATTAATTTTAAAACTCAGGTGTTATATTTAGTAACATTTTAAAGTAATTAAAAATAGTGTGTCAGATAAGTATATATATTGTTTTAGTCACTGAAATTTTTAAAAGACTCTACCATTAGATATGACCTACTTTCAGAGTTAATAGGAGTTCGTGCCTAAGCATGCCTACCTCAAAACAAAGCCAATGTCCCAAAAGTCAGCCTTGCTTGTGATGGTTCTTTGACTTCAATTTAGTCTCAAGAAGTAATAAACAAGAAAAAGGAGAAACAAAAATTCTGCATTCTTATTTAATGTCTATATCATAGGTGTTGAATAAATATTAAACATATGCAAAAGATGTTCTCTTCTCCCTATGTATAGTTAGAGTTTAACATCTTTCTAAAACTTATAAAACCAAAGATCTGTTATATGGATAATTAACAATAATAGAAAGTCTATCAGCCTTAGTGTTTCAAAATAAAGCTGCAAATAAGGGTAACAATTATGCCAAAACAAAAATGTTAGAATGGCCTACTCTATTTTTACTTACAACATTTCTGAAATCAAATATGTGGGGATTTTCTTCACACCAACCAATTCTTCAACTCTCCAGAAACCACCTGGGTGTCCTAAAATTCAATTTAATTCAATTTTGACACTAAGTCCTAGGAGTTAGTGCAGACCCCATAGGTTAAGTCCCAAGACTACTGGTACTTCAGATACAGGTCACAAGTCCCAGGTTGCCATCTGTACTTCTGACCAACCAGCTATAAATTAGGGGTTCCCAGGACTCCCTCCTCAAGTCTGATAATTTCCTAGCACAGTTCACAGAACTCAGGAAGACAATTTATTCACTATCACCTACTTATAATAAAGGATACAAATTAACAGCCAGATGAAGAGGTATATAGGGTGAAATCTGGAAAGGTTCCAAGCACAAGAACTTCTGTCCCCATGGAGCTGAGGTGTGCCACTCTCCTGGCACGTAGATGTGTTCACCAACTTGTGGCTGTTGTCAAAACCTGAAAGCTCTCCAAACTTTGCCATTTAGGGGTTTTCACAGAGGTCTCATTAAATAGGTATGATTGCTTAAATCACTGGCCTTGGTGATTAGCTCAACGTCCAGCCCCTCTCCCCTCTCCAGAGACTGACGGACTAAGGCTGTAAATCTCCACCTTCTTAATCATGTCATGGTCTTTCTGGGGACCAGTCCCATTCTTAAAGTATCTAGGGGACACCTGCCACCAGCCATCTCATGAGCATACAAGAAACACTCTCATCACTACAGAGATTCCAAGGGTTTTAAGAGTTGTGTGCCAGAAACTGGAGACAAAGATTAAATATGTATTTCCCATGGTACCATAGCTACAATCAAATTCAATAATCTCCAGTAGGAATTACCCCAAGGTCAGGTACATAAGTTAGCATGTCTATAAAGGTGCTTTGCACATGACCTACACATAAATTACTTCTCAGGAATTTCCTAATATATTTCCAAATTTCTATCTTTGTTTTCTCTAAACTACTATGTTGAATGCTTATTTTATTTTCACTCATTCTTTTTCACCTAAACTAGGAATTCCTAACTCTACCAAAAAAAAAAAAAAAAAAAAAAAAAGGAGATAAACTTTGGAACATCAGCACCAAAAGATATCTTGGCTGAGTCTCCAGTGATGCACAAGCAACAGTACAGAGAACACATGACTAGAGAAGCACATTCAATATTATATAATTCAGAGCAATGAATTTTTAAAACTGGCTTTATTCAAAATATTCAAACATTCAGGCAGATGTCCAATAAAAAAGAATAACTAGTTAGAAATAAATCCATTAGCTTTAATATATATAATCCAAATAAGGCACAGAGCATTAAATCAATATAATACAGAAAAAATCTTAAAATACCTTAAGAGAGTTGAAAGAAATTATTATAAAGGGAAAAACTTTCTTTTTATGTACCTTTGAATAAAAGACATTAAACAAAATTGAAGTCCAGAAGAAATAATTGCTCTTCCATAAATTAAGTGTTGAAAAAAAAATTTAATTACGCTTGAGGGTTTCAAATGAACAAAATTGTACTAATATATTTTTTATTTATCAGTTGTTTCCTGGGGCAGATTACATTTTTTTTAAAGGCTACTCTCCAAGTTTCAATAATTTTCTCAACTTCTCTGTTTGAATGCTTGCAACACAAACAATCATTTTTATTTGTTTATGTAGCTTAATAGTACCCCAATATGAAGATAATTTTTTTTTATTCCAAGGTAACCAAGCTATTGGAGAAGTTTTTAACTGAAATTGCCCTGTCATGCTATTCACACAATTGCTACTTAGAGAGTTCAAGCAAGATACAAATTTGATTAAATTATTGTTACAATTTTCAAAACAATTAATTGAAAATGTCGAAGTGAATAAATGAGATTACAGGTGAAACTATTATAGAAGAAATAAATGTGACTTTGACTACTTTTTTCATTTACTATGCCCCATTTCTTTGTAAAATATTTTATATTTTTCTGAAAGCTAAAATACTCATTCTACTTGGAAAAAGCTAAAAACTCTATTAAACAAAAATAACACAATTGTTTAAAATTTAATTAAATAATTTTTCAAAGTAGAGAAATATAGATCCAAATGTATTCTACAATTTACATTTACTCAACATGCAATACTAATATATATTATTATTCAACATGTCCATATTCAATAGTAAAGTCTTGACACTAAGCAGAATTTTGGAAATTATAAACAGTTTTAATTGTACACTAATTAAAAAATCATAAACTACTAGTTTGGAAAAGGAAAAAATTACAATAAATTTTAATTGTGAATTTACACAGGTATATTTACTTAATTTCAATGAATTGGCTGAAAATTAGAGTAAGCCAAATGATTTAGGTAATAGCTATATCTTCAATATCTGTCTGTGGGGAAGAAACAACAAAATTCATTTAGTTTTAAACATGTAAAAAATGTTGAATTTGAGAGTTTTGTAGAAGATCTTGGTGGAAATACCAAGTAGGCAGTTGGATACACTGATTTAAAGCTCAAGAGAGAGGTCTGGGTGGAGATAAGGTCTGAAAATCATCATCATATACAGCAACTGAAGCCACAGGGATGGGTGAGCTGAAGAAAGAATTCTGGAGGAACATAAAGATGTGAGAGCTGACAGATAATGAGGAATAGTTCCAGAAATCTAAAAAACAAAACAGTGTGAATGGTAAAATGAGAACAAGGAAGAAATAGCATTATCAAAGCTTTAAAGAAGTTAATCGAGTTGTGAAAAATATTCACTGAATTCAGCAAACAGGTTACCAGTAGTAATCTTATCAGAAGCAGTACGAGTAGATTAATGGAGCTAGAAGCAAAAATGCTAGAGCAGGTAAGAAAGTTCAGATTGGAGGCATGGATTCCTAATTTATTTTTTACAAAAGAGAACATACTAAACACCTATTTAATGTGCCAGGCATTGAGTTCAGGTATAACGAGATGCTAGGCACTGAGGATATACTGATGAGCAAGACAGCCCTCACAGCATTTACACTCTGCCAGGGAAGACCAATGATAATGTTGTCAGTAAAGGATTTTAACTGCATGCAATAGAAACGTTTGCTTAGTTTAAACCTAAAAGGAGATGTTGGATGGCTCACAGAATTGTTGGGAGGCTGAAGAAACAGTTCAGAAGCTATGAAATGAAAAAGGAAACCATCGAATATGATGCCACAGAACTAGTTCAGTGAAGACCTACCTTATGGCAGCCACCACGCAGCAATAGATACTACAATTTGCACCACTAATCTCACTGGAACTAAACAACAGGTGATGCCTCAAGCTTGAGTGCTCGTCCTTCCCTCTTCCCCTAACTACCCAAAGAAAACCACTGCCAGGAAGAATTATCAGCTGCTTCCATTTATTTATTTGTATCACTAATTCATAAACTCAAAAGTGGGGCAGATACTTCTCACTGGCTGAGTCTAGATCATATGTCCATGGCCTGGCTACAAGGGAAGCTGGAGGAGTGAGTACACAGTTCTTCCTCTGGGGAGGCAGTGGGGAGAGCTCTGCCTCCTTACAAAACTACTCATAAGGCACAGAATTATCAAAGCACAGAACAAACCTCATATGAAGAACAGCTATATCAGCAAGTAAAAATACATAAGGAAGTAACTACATAACACTAACTTAAGAGAGATATTTATTTTTCTCTCACATAAAGGAGATATGGAGGACAAGACTCCAGGGCTCAAATGGTGACAGATCCATAATGATAAGGGATTCAGGCTCCTTCTATCTGACTACTCTGCTGTCCTTACAATGCCACCTCATGACCCAGGATGGCTACTAAAAGGCCAGCCGCACATTCACATTCTAGCCAGCAGGAGAAAAGGGAAGGGGAAAAGAAGAAAATGCCCTTCCCCTTCAGTGATACATTACAGAAGTCATACTCAACATATATCTTACTGCCCAAAATTTAACCCTAAAGCCAACCTAGCTGTAACAGAAAAGAGTGAATGTAGTGATTTGCTATGTGGCAATATGTCCAGCTAAAAATTAGAGTTTTTATTACTGAAAGAAGAAGGGATGAATTATAATGCAAGGCAAATAGCTGCATAAGCCACAGCAAGCCCACAGTGAAAAGCAACCACTAAAATAAAATATGTAATAACAGAGAGTGGTAAGACAACTACAAAAAAGAACTATGAGAACATATAGTACACGATTCTAACCCAGTCTAGAAAATAGGGAAGGCCTCCCTGGGGAAGATGTATTTAGATGAGAAGTAAAGCATGAGAGGTTAGCTATATGCAAGAGTTGAATGCAGAAAGGAGAGAAGGAGGGGAAGGTAGTTAGAGACAAGCAAAACATACGTAAAGGCCTGGTATGATACACAGAAACGGAATTGAAGAAGCTCGAGTGGGCTGAAGGATAGAGGGCAAAGGGAAGAGCAGAGTGAGATAATACTTGTCAGAAAGGCAAAGACCAGATACTGTATAATAATGCCTCCTAAATTCAGCAGCTTGGACTTAATCCAAAGGATGGTATGAAGTCACTGAATTAAAGCAACACAGTCATATAATCAGATTTGAAACTCAGAAATCTCACCAAGACCAGAGTGTGAAGCCTGGATTAGAGGAGATAAGGTTGGAGGTAGAAAATCAAGAGGTAGTTGTAGTTCAGGAGAAAGTGACAGATGATTAGACCAGGGTAGAGGTACTGAGGATAGAGAGAAGTGGAAGGATTCAAGAGCCTGTTAGAAAGTCTAATTGACAGGCAACTGAAGGAACACTGGGAGTAAGTCAGAAAGAGTTAAGCCTGACTCTCAGGTTTCTGACTTGGACATCTAGTTGGGGGTGGCATCATTTATTAAGACAGGAAATACTAGAGGAGCTGTGGAGTTTTTTGTTTTGCTTTGTTTTGTTTTTTTAGAGGAAGGGGATAATTAGTTTCAGTTTTAACATGCTGATTCTGAGGCCCCGTTAAATATCTGATTGTAAGCTGCTGTTTTTGTCTGGAATCGGAACACAGGGAGAATGGATCTGATTTGTTTTAGAGCAATCAGCACTGGAGCCATGAGAGTGAATTCCATGGCTTGAAGAAGTTGTACAGTACAACTAGTAATTAGCTGAGAACAGAGCTCTAATCAGCCCAATTACTAAAGAGATAGAAGAAAAACTACAAGACATTTTATTTCACTTCTCAAAGATTCTGTTTTAGTAGGACTGGTAGGTCCAAAATTTTGAAACTTAAAAAGTGACTTTAATTGATTTAGTTTAATTCTGATGTCACAGGTCAAGAGTATTCTAAGTATCATTGTTATAAAACTGTGCAGTCTCTTGAAATTAATGAATTAATTCATTAATTAATCTCTTGAAATGCTCTTGAGGGAGGGGGTTGATTCCTTGGTGAGATTAGGAGATGTTACATACCATATGCTGCCTACTATACCCCTATACCTCTACTTTCCCTCTTGGAGAATCCCAGTGCACAATAGCAAATTAAATGCTCCAATAAGTTCTGTATTTTGTTAGATAACCTATTTAACTCTGTTCAACAAATTGTTCCCTAAACATATTTGGCTTCAGAATACATTTATCTTACAACACCTAAAATACTCTGTGATCTGAAAACACTGTTAGAGTTTTAACAAAATGTAGAAAATATTAGAATGTTGTCTTTCAATTTTCAATTTTTTTAAAAAAATGTAAGAAATCACTGTAAACCATGATGACAACAATAATAGATATGGATTAGTAGAAAAAAACACAGTAGAAGATTTACATGCCCCCTAGAAATGATAATGTACAAAGACACAAACAGCAGGAATTAAGAAACTCAAATAGAAGACACACTTAGGAAAATAAATAATAAGAGAAGAAAAACTAATAACACAGACAAGGAAGGCAGTTCATAAAAAGCCTTGGATGCTACAAAAGCAACCCTCATCCTTCAGGGCCCTAGTCAATATTTTTTCTACAGAACTTAAAATATCTTCCTCTATGGAAGAGATAATAGAAAGAAACAAACCTGAAATTTGGAATGAGAAGGAGCTATGTTTACATTCGGGTTCTGTCACTTATTAACTAAATTAACCAGCCAATATGTGCCACAAATGGTTGATGAAAGTAATGATAAAGGTGGTAATAATACTGACTACCATTTATTGATCACTTACTACACACCAAGCCCTTTACATACTTATTTACTACTCACAAGGCTTCAAGAGAGGTGGAATCATCCTCATTTTACAGGGAATGAAATTGAAGCTCAGTGCATTTAAGCAATTTTTCTAAGACCTTGAGATTGTTCTGAACATCAAGAAAAATAAGGTGTGGATGAACTATTCTAAAGGCTGTAAAGCTCCATACAAATTTTGGATGTTACTAAATAAGTATGTGAATAAATGCCTTTGCTAACTGTATACACTTGCTTGTTAATCTTTCTTACAAAGACTATTCTTTGTAGTAATATCAATTATCAAGGTTTGAGAGATGTGAACACCCATTCTGTAAGAAATAAATATTGACAGCTTCTTTCTACTATATTGTTCCAAAACCAGAGACTTAGTGTTACTAGTATTTTTGGAAGCTCTGGTGATTCAAATGCCTTGACCAAAATGATCATTAATTTTAAGTAAATAAAAGCTCAAGTTTCTATTACAATATTAACTAACTAGATGGTAATACCCATACTCCAATACATTCTCTAGACACATCCCTGGGAACAATACACTATGTTTTAAACACAGTTTTCTAATTAAAAGAATAAATGTACAAGCCCTATTGAAGCGAGAGTACATTTTATAGCCATATAGGATTTAGCATTCCAGTTGCTGGATTAAGAGTTCTAGGGGCTTAAGTGGACTATTCTGGGTCAATGCTATGAGTAATCCAGCTTATCTCAGAAAAGTTTTAACTTCTTTTGTATGTGTCTTTGATCTGAAACAGCTCCTTCCATGTCTCTCTCTATGACTGGTAGAGTTACGATGGTTATTCACCTGTAAAAGTGCCAGTTACCATGCTAGTTTGGAGAATTTCTCAGTGAGATCCCAAAGACCTAAAATAGTAGACTTAAATTTACTCAGCCTCCCATAAAATATACAAATATACATTATTTTCATGTTATTCCCTCTAAAAAATGTCTAAAACACCTGAAATCCTTCAGTTCTAATATTTAACAGTCTCAAGAATGCTTTTATTCCCTTATATGATACTCCAGTAGATTTCACAATTAAAGCTTTTGAAATACTCCACATATTGAGTAGCTTACAGTTGGTTATCCATCATATGAGACTCTTGTATTATAAAAAAATCCATTTCAGTTTTTTAAGTATTATCCTTCACATTGGGTAGCACAATATATAATTGGAATATGGTACTAACTCACTGATTTAATTCACAGGAAATCATGTTTGCTATAAGAAAGTACATGAGATATATGAACATAGAAAGGATATCTGTAAGCCAATAGCAGAGGAAAAGAGAAAAAATAAAAACAATAAAGACAGAAAATTTAGTGAACACAGCCACACAGGATAAATAACATAGATGCGAATAGCCCAATAAACTTCAAAGAGCTATAAAGGCACAAATATTTTACAGGATAGGCAAGTAAGCAGTGGTCGTTATTACAGTGTAAATTATCATGCCACGTCTTCAAGAAAAAAAGAAAGGATACAAGCATCGGAGATGTTTACTAAAAGTACAGATTTTAGGGCTGGGCACAGTAGCTCATGCTTGTAATCTCAGAACTTTGGGAGGCCAACGTGGAAGGATCACTTGAGGCCAGAGCTTCAGGACCAACCTGGGCAACAGAGTAAGACCTCAATCTCTTAAAATAAATAAATAAATAAATAAATAATAACGAGGCATGGTGGCACATGCCTATAGTCCTAACTACTCAGGAGGCTGAAATGGGAGAAGGAAGAATCACTTGAGACCAGGAGTTTGAGAATGCAGTGAGCTATGATCCTGCCACTGCACTCCAGCCTGGGTGACAGAGCAAGATCCTGTCTCTTAAAAAAAAAAAAAAAAAAAAGTAAAGTTTTTTTTTTTTTTTCAAAGAAACCCAGCCATCCAGGATAATATTTTTCTGGGGTTCAACATATCTGAATTCTGGTGTATTGCTATTTACATTTCACATAGGGCTGCCATAAAAATTAGTTATCTTATCCTAATCATGATGCCCCAAGGATATAACCCTTTATTTGATGGATAGTACCTTGTTTTATTCAGTGTACCAGAAAAATTTTACCTGGCTCATAATTAAAAAATTTCCCCTTTTTTAAAATTTAAACTGGAATGGTAATAGTAATAAAAAAGAAACGTTTTTGCCATTCCAGCAACAAAACCTGAGACAATGTTCTTAGAATTCTAAGAGTTAAAAAACTTCAGAAGCAGTATATTCCAAAGGCCTTCTCAGCCAGTTTTCTAAAGTACAGAATGATCAATAAAAATCAGCCTGTAACTGTACCTTCCAAACGTCAATTGCAGAGAATCTGTGCATTCAATGGAATGCCAAATAGTACTGGCAGACATTTATAGAAAGAGAATGCTATGTTTGCATTGTTCTGTTAATAGCATGCTAACAAGTATATTTCCTGTAGAGTCACTAATGGACAGAAAAAAATATATAATAAAGCACTGAATAGTGGACAGCCATTCATGTTCTATTGGTCTACAGTTACTAGAGAGAAGAAAGAGTAAGTCCTATAATCTTAGGAGCTGTAAAAAAGAATCCTCTCTTGTTAAATCTCAAGAGAATCTGAAGAGGGAATAAAAGAGAAAAAAGTCAGACAGATTATGCTGTCAATTTTAGTTGTCATAATGTGCTTCAGAGATAAAACATTCCTCTGAATGGCAATTGAACAGATGGAAATTTTCATTTTTGGTTAACTGGATGGAGGAATTGGACCAGTACCTAAAATGACTTTGAAATGAAGCTCAAACCCCCTCCCACAAGAAGGAAACAGATGCATCACTCCAGATACAAAATAAATTATTGAACAGTGCATATATTATATTGGCATCATTGTATCCAACTGTACATCTGCACAATGTTTTAGTCTCCTGGTGAGAGAACAGACATTTCTGAAAGGGAAAATAGGCAACTATTGAAGTGAATCAGATAAGTAGATCATTTGGGTAAGAAAAGCCAAAGTAACACTTCACTGAATTTTGAAGTTATTCATGCTGAGGAGAAGAAAGAACCATAAATTATACTGATTCCAATGTCCTTGAACTTATACATTGAATTAAATGTAGTTGATTCTGAAATATAAAATGATGTTTTCAGGATTTTCGTAATCTTAAATCAGAATGAATAAGAAAAAATACGACTACTTAAGATCCTAAAGGAGTTAAGACTGAATATCCTCCTTGCTTGATCTAACAGAGAAGTAAGTGATACATTAAAGTAAAACTACAGTTCTTATTTTAAGCTAGTATTAGAGAGGACTCACAGAACAGGTAACTGAAAGAAGACTTGTTTGATGATTTAAAGTTAATAAGCAATCCTATGAGTTGTGAACTAAGGAAAGAGTTGAGTTGAGCTCCTTTTGATTATCTGAAGTTCCACCTCCTATACTTTCTGACAATGCTGTCCTGGTTGGTCCTTTCACACTGCTCTCATCGTCATCTCTTGCTTATTGATAGAGCTGATCCATGTAGGTAGCTTGCACCACCCTACACTGCCACTCAGTTTTCCTATCAACCCTTTCCTCTCTTTCCCAACTCATTAAATCCTTAGTCCAGCTGCTAAGAAAATATGATGATACCAGTTTTAGAGGGCAAGTCAAATAAGAAGGATTTATCATTTTGCTTCATTTTTAAGGTGTAATATTGGTTGGCATTGGGCCAGCAGCATTGCTGTGTTATATAAGGTGACCATATAAGAAGGTTTGATCAGGTAATGTGGATGATGCCTGAGATGCCAAACCCTGAGGTTAGTACTTAAAAGAGAAAGAAGCAAAAGAACAAATGTCTTCAATATAAAAATATTTTATAGTTTAATAATAAAAATTCTGACTTTTTATTTATTAAGTTATTCATCACAAGGTTATAAGATTTTACTAAATACCTAAAGTCATAAAATATTTTCTGAGACATGACTTCTAATCAAACTACATTTAATAAGGATTCAGTATCTTAAAGACCAATTAAATTCTGTATGTCTCGACTATTAGAACAGCATAGGTGGGGAAAATACTTTCAGGGCAACCCTACAAAATACTAATGGACAGCAGACAGCACATAGGTGTGATGAATTATGAGTCTATATACATTGCTGCACAATCTTCACAATGGTTTTCCCTTCAGAAATAAAAGTTGTACAGGGAAATTATTCATTGCGTTCTCCCAATCATTTTTAAACACAGGCAAATGTGAAATAGTGAAGAGCTCATTAAAGATATAGAAGACAAATATAACCTAAAAGTAAAAGTATAAGGAGGTTGGGCCCACCTGGACTTATCAGTCAGAGAAAAGCCTTGAGGGGAATAGCTGTGGATGTGGGATAGGAGAAATAGTTAGAAGGTAATTGGGAAAGGGGAACTCAAGTTGGCTCCCTCGCTGGGGTGTTTCTGCCAAAGAAGGAGAATGAGAATAGAACCTTCAGGAATAGTATCATATGGTGGCTGGACTCCCAAAGAGAGTGCTGCTAGAAAAAGGCCATGGTATAATATGGTAATGATTCACAGATGAATAAGAGAAAGAAGTGGACCAGAAATCATATTTTGTACCTCTGCTTCATTCCAATGCTCTCTCTTATTTAAACTTAAGCTGTTCTATGGTTTCTAGGCATTCTATAACCTATTCTCTATTAGTATCTCTCAATGTTATTCTGTAATTAGTCTTATACTAATATGAGTGGAGATTTCATTAATTGATAACCTAAAGCAAACTATTTCAGAAAACATGCTACATATACCAAGTGCTCTATCTCCAGCGGTCACTGGTCATAAGACTAACAAAAGAGGCTGATGGACAAAGGAGCCAGGTGAAAATTCCTCATCTACAGGGCAAAAAGCAGGTAGGAGTTCCAGGTCTTCTTAAATGAGAACCGAAAGAGAGCCAAAAGGGTTAACCTGAAGAATGCAGTGTGTTTTCACTTCAGGTTAAGTCTGACTCTAAGTTAATTTCATTGTTGTTAGAGATAGATAATTAACAGTCTTATTTGGATATAGTATATTTTCTTAACAAACATAATATTAACATGCCATTTACTTACCATAAACATGAAATAAATTAATTCTAAATAAAGCATTTCTAAACATCGATAATATAGCTTAGAAAGTGTTGAAAGGTAACTTCTGAACAAACAGTACACACAGAAATCTCACGGTAAATCTGATGGGGGCTGGTTTTACCTCTGTAAGTGTAAAGCCTAAAATGGGACCGAGAAAAGCTGAATTGCTATTAATGAAACCATATGTGGCAAATGAACACTAAATCTACTCATTTTCTATCAAAAAAGAGCACCAAATACTAAAGCTCTTTTAATTCCCTGGTTCATCTTTTTTGTTGGGCAGATGATTACTACATTTTTAATACTGACAAATTCCATAGTCTGTCAACCACGGATCCTTAAACACTGTGAAGATTTTATTAAACTCTTCAGCAATCAATGATAACAATTTTAATTTTTTCCTCTATCATATGGTCTTCTAAAACTTTTTTATTTTGTCCATCAAAAGTCATTATGCAAATTCCAGACCAAAAAAAATTTCTCTCAATCTGGAATTCTAAACATTGTTAGTTTTTCTGATTTAGAAACAGTGAAAAACAAACACAAACAACAAAACCAAATCATACAACAAAGCAAAATAATAAGATATCTAATTTTTGGAGAACTTTCTCTAATTCCAGAATAAGGTACTCTGACTCCATAGCAAACATTTTCAAAAATATACTGTATGTAAAGACACTGATATTGACAGCATTCATCCAAAGTACTAGCATAACTAGTTATTCTTTCTTAAAAACTTGAGGTAAAATCCACACAACATACAATTTACCATTTTGAAGTGTACAATTCAGTGGCATTTAGCATGTTCAGAACTACTCCCTTTGTCTAGTTCCAAAACATTCTCATCACCCCAAGAGAAAAACCCATGACTATTAAGCAGCCACACTGTTTTCTTCCTTCCCCGAATCCTGGTAATTTGCTTCTCTACCAGTGAATTTATTTGTTCTGGATATTTCTTATAAACAGAATCATACAATACATGCCCTTTTGTGTCTGGCTTCTTTACTTAGTATTACATGTTCACAGGTTCATCCACGTGGCAGCATGTATAATTTAGTACTTCATTCTTTTTATGGCTGAGTAATATTCCATTGTATGTATATACCATATTTTGTTTAACCATTCATCCATCGATAGATGCTTGGGTTGCTTTTTGCCTTTTGGCTATTGTAAATAGTGAAGTTACGAACATTTGTGTTTTGAATTTTTGTATATAACTGGGAGTGGAATTGCTGGTTCACCTGGTAATTCAGTGTTTAACTTGAGGAACAATCAAACAATCCATATCTAGTGGGAAGACTGCTCTGTGGAAAATGTATTTGAGACCTTTTATGCTCCTTATGCATCTGGGCTAACGTGTCATTATTTTCACTCAACTTTCATTGGTCTTCTAGGATTTGAAATATACACAATTTACTACATTAGAAACATTTCCCCTCGAAGCCTCCAATTCCATTTTCTCTACCACAGTAAGTCGCTTCATGTTTCATAGCATACTAAAAGTGGAAGTTGGTACAGTGCCCTCAAATTCTCAAAAATTTAAAAATATATATCTGAATACAATGGGTCTCCTACACGGAAAAAAAATCTCACCTTAACAACAAGTTATCTAGGCAAAAAATAAAATGAAATTAAAACTTATGAAAAATTGATTTAAAATTTTACATGGTTAGGTCATACATTGAGAAGGCAGCCAGAGAAAGGTTTCATTTACTTTGTAGAATACAAAGTTGTTGGAAGGAGGAAAAAAAATGGAATTTTTACAGGAAAAAAGAATGATCACAGAGATTAGGGTTGAGTCATAGCATCTTTCACTCTGAAGAGAATACATGACTCAAACCCCTATCACATTTTATAATTTATTCATTAATAGTCAAAGACTTTTGTTAAGTAAGTCTTGATTCCAACATTCATGCCTATTAATGGGATAAAAATCAGTTGCATCATGTTGGGAAAAAATATAATCTTACAAGCCTACTCCATCTATTAATTTTTAAAAACTACATTATAAAAGGTTATCAAGCTACTATAGTTCCAAAATATCATTACTTTCTTTTTGCTACAACAATTTATTTGGAGGTTTCACATATCTGATTTCATAATTTTCAGAAACCAAATATCATTTGAATCATCTGTAATAATACATTCCAGAAACAAGAAAGTAATCATTAAATTTTTTTGTTTCTTCAGTATCAGTTTCTCAAAGGACACTATCAAATGTTACCAATAACAATTAGCCTTACTGAAATTAAAGATCTAAATTTGTTGGTTTATTTATTCATTCATTTAAGTTTACATTGCCCAAAATGTTCCTGAACATGTTAGCTTTTAGACAATTTAAACAGTACCTACAAATTTCATTTTGCTGGCTACAAACTTGACCCAGATTTATAGTTTGAGAATTCTAGAGTTTAAAATTTTGATTATTTTCTACCTCTAAAAGAAAAGATACAGGTTGGTACCACTTGTTGACTGGGAGGCACATTAGTGCTTTGCTGCCAATAATTTAGTAGGAAGCCTGGAAGGTGGCCAGTGAATCAAAATCTAGGATGATAAGCCTTTCCTCAAGATGGTAATACCTCATTTACAGTCAGCTATTTTACACACTTAAAAATTTTTGTCCTCTCATAAGCACATAAAGAAAGAATACAAGAGGGAGGGAATCCAAGCACAATGGAGGGAATTCAAGCACAGTGAAGTGAAGAACAGAAAAGCAGATCCCGAAAACATTTTATTTGTTTATGGGTGTAAAATAGCAGTCCTTAAACTAATTCAAAAAAGGAAAAATATAATTTTATTAGTTATGACTAATTATGCTCAATTCTTTTATTTTCTAGTTAAAAATCTAAAGTCATATCAAATGTTGTGAAGACTTACCTTCCAGTTTATGAATCAAAGGTATGTTATACAAACAGAGTTTAATAAAGTTTTTAAATTCCATCGTTAGCAGCATCTTTATCACACCTGTTTGATCTAAACAACCCCTTATATGGGTGACTAAATTCTCACATTGGCTTTGACTAATTTTCCTTTCTTCTAGCTAACTTATTATTTTTACAATATTTCCAATGTCTCAGTTATTTTACTAATGAAAACATCTTAGTGAAGTCATATACAGTTAGAAGAATACTCCACAATGGGGTCAGACAGACCTTTTTAATGAGTTACAAAAGGGACTGACTAGAAACTGTAATGAAATCACCAAACCTTTATGTTGATAAACATAAGCCACATTTGTAACACACTATTTGGGCTACTGCTGTTAATATGCATCAATGCTTCTATTATAAAAACCATCTGTTTTCAGTTTGGTGAACTAGCTATAAAGCTTGATATTATTCTGATAAATAAAAGATTGTTTTTAAAAGAAAAGCAGGTGAGACAGAGGGTAGAGCATGATGCAGAAAGAGAAAGCTCCACCAATTGTCCCCCAAGAAAGGACACCAATTTAACAACCTTCTACACACACAAAAAGAAATACCTTCATGAGAACCAAAAATCAGGTGAGCTCTCATAGTACTTGGTTTGAACTTCATATCCCTTAAAGAGGGACTGAAGAGACAAAAAATCAGTCCTGAATTGCCAGTGCCACCCCTCCCTGACCTTAGCAATTGTATGGCACAGAACTCAGTGCTTTTCTGTTAGAACCAGAAAGCCAGACCAAACTGAGCTAAGCCCACCTTCAGAGGGAACATCAAAACCAGCCCTAGCCAGAGGGGAATCACTAATCCCAGCAGTTTGAACTTAAGTACCTGCAAACCTCACCACCAAGGCCTGTAGCACTGTGTCTCCAAGTAAGCTTGAAGGCAGTCTAGGCCATAAGGACTGCAACTCTCGGATGAGCCTGGTGTTGAACTAGGCTCAGAGACAGTGGAATGGAAGGGCACAGTCCACTGTGGGGCAGCCAAGGGAGTGCTGGCATCACCTCTCCCCTAACCCCATGCTACACAGCTCCATGCTCCAAAAGAGACCCCTTCCTTCTGTTTGAGGAGAGGAGATGGAAGAGTGGGGAGGACTTTGTCTTACATCTAAGGTATCAGTTCAGCCAAGGCAGGACTGCACAATGGTCAGAGTTGTGAGGCACCTGTTCCAGGCCCTAACTCCCAGATGACATTTCTAGATACACCCTGGTCCAAAAGGAAACCCCCTGCCTTGAAGGAAATGACACATCCTGGCAGCATTCATAATCTGCTAACTGAAGAGCCCTTGAGCCCTGAGTAACCAGCAGAAACACCCAGGTACTACATCGAGGACCTTGGATGAGTCTCGGAGACTTGCTGGTTTCAGATACTAGCACAGCCACAGTGGGGTAGAGCACCAAGCAGGTTCTTAGACTCCCCAGTTCTAGGACTTGGCTCTTGGATGACATTTCTAGACCTACCCTGGACCAGAGGGGAGTCCACTGTCCTGAAGGGTGAGTCCTAGGCCAGACAGCATTTAACAAAAGCAGACTTAAGAGACCTTGGGCCTAAAAGAAACATCAGGGGTAGTAGTACTCCTTGTGGCCTGGGGTGGCAGTGGCCTTTGCAATTGGGAGGGACGTTGGGAAGGACTGAATCTTGTGGTTTGAGTGCCAGCTCAGCCACAATACAAGAGAACCCCAGGTAGACGTCTAAGGTTTTTCACTCTAGACCCTGACTCGCAGACAGTACTTCTGGACCTTGCCACTCTGAAGGAAAGGACACGGGCCTGGCTGGCTTTCACCTGCTGATTGAAGAGTCCCAGGGCCTTGAGTACACACAGGCAGTATGTAGCCAGGGAGTGGTTGCAGCAGGCCTTGGGCAAGATCCAGTGCTGTGTTGGCTTCAGGTCTGACCTAGTGTAGTCATAGTGTTCATGGCCATAGGGATGCTTGTTGCACTTCACCCCCGGCTGTAGATGGCTTAGAACAGAGAGACAGAGAGGTTCTATATGTTTGGGAAAAAGAGAAGAGAACAAGAGTCTCTGCCTGGTAATCCAGAGAATTCTCCCAGATCGTGTCCAAGACCATCAAGGCAGTACCTCTACGAGTCTGCAAGAACCACAGCATTACTGAACTTGGGGTGCCCCTTAAAGCAGATACAGCTTAGAACACAACACCAAGTCCTTTCAAATATCTGGAAAGCCTTCCCAAAAAAGACAGCTAAAATAAGTCTAAACAGTGATGACTATAATACCTAACCTTCCAATGCTCAGACACTGAAGAACATCTATTTGCATCAACACCATCCAGGAAAACATGATCTCACTAAATGAACTAAATAAGGCACCAGGTAACAATTTGGGAGAAACAGAGACATGTGACCTTTCAGATGATAATTCAAAATTGCTGTATTGAGGAAACTCAAAGAAATTCAAGATAACTCAGAGAAGAAATTCTATCACATATATTTCACAAAGAGAGTGAAATAATTAAAAAGAATAAAAATTCTGGAGATGAAAAATGCAATGGGCATACTGAGGAATGCAGCAGAGTCCTTTGACAGCAGAACTGATCAAACAAAAGAAAGAATTGGTGAGCTTGAAGATAGGCTATTTGAAAATACACAATCAGAGGAGACAAAAGAAAAAAAATAAAAAACAATGAAGTAAGCCTATAGGATCTAGAAAATAGCCTGAAAAGGGCAAATTTAAGAATTACTGGCCTTAACGAGGAGGCAGAAAGAGATAAAAGTGGAAAATTTATTCAAAAGGATAACAACACAAAACTACTCAAACCTAGAGAAAGATATCAGTATCCAAGTACAAGAAGGTTATAGAACACCAAGCAGATTTAACCCAAAGAAGACTACTTCAAGACATTTAATAATAAAACTTGCAAAGGTCAGGGATAAAGGATCCTAAAAGCAACAAAAGAAAATAAACAACATACAAGGCAGCTCCAATATTAATGGTAGCGGCAGCCATCTGGAGTGGTTGCTGCCATCACCCAGTCCACAGCAGGGAAGCATGGCCAGGGCTACATACTCCACAGACCCTGCAGGAGCTGGGAAAAAGTGGGACCCCTGCTCCTTCCACATTGGTGGAGCGGGAGTTCCCCAGGTGCAGCTGCAGCTGCCCAAGTGACAGAGTTGTGGCTGTGGACCTGGGCCTCCCACTCCTGGAGCAGGCAGGAGCCACGCTTTCCCAGGTGCAACTACAGCCACCCAAGCCACAGCTGCAGAGCTGGGCATCTGTGCACTCTCAGGAGACTGAGAAGGCTCCCCCTGCCCTAACAGGCTCAGAAGTGTCTGCTCCCACTCCAGGTGCCTGCTCCTATCTTGAAGCAAGTTTGGGACTGAGCCCAGGCACTGTCATAGCCTAGCTGGGTGTGTGCCATGATCAGGACACTGCTGATACCAGCCCCCTGCCACCTCGGCCCCCTCTGGACTTTGGGCACCAACGAGCATGGGAGGGAAGCCATGGGGGGCTGAGGACAGCTCAGTGCTGGCCTGCAGGTGCCCCTTGGCATGAACAGCCTGGGCAGAAGGGAGCAGGTCCCCAGTGAGGCCCCAACTTCAGGCCAGGCAGGGCCTAAAGGTTGGGGGCCAGGCTGCCAGTCCTGCAGACCAGAAAGGGAATTTATGGTGCCTTTTCAGGACCTGCTCATGGCCACCCATGGACAAACTGGCAGGCACTTCCTCCCCTCTGAGACCCATAAAAGCCCTGGGCTCAGCCAGAGCTGAGCAGACACCAGGACAACAAGCTGCAGAGAGGAGCTACCCACTCCAGAGATTCCTCTCTGCTGACAGCTACAGATGTTGGGGTGACCAGCTACTGAGAGGAGCTATCCATTCCAGGGCCTCCTCTCTGCTGACAGCTGCAGATGTCAGGATGACCACCTGCAGAGAGTAACTACCCACTCCGGGGTCTCCTATCTGCTGAGGGTTAAACACTCAGCATGATGACTAGGCTGCAGAGAGGAGCTACCCACTCCAGGGCCTCATCTGAGCTATTCTGTCACTCATTGAAACTCCTCTTCACCTTGCTCACCCTCCACTTGTCCACATACCTCATTCTTCCTGGACTCAGGAGAACTTGGGACCTGCCAAATGGCAGAACTGAAATAGCTGTAACACGAGCAGGGCTGAAACACACCCCATGCTCACCATATTGTGGGTGAACAGAAGAGCTGCAGCTCTTCAGGGAGCCCAGACCTGGGAACACCCAAGTCAGGGCTGTGACTCCCTCTTTGGGGCCCTGAGGTACCTGGAGTATTTAAGCTACTGGGCGACACAACGTTCCCCAGTGACAGTTATGGAAGCTGCTTGCGATGTGGCCTAGCTGCAGCATAACAAAGAGCCGGAGTCCGTGCTGCACCTGGAGCTGCCCGCCCTGCTGCAGCAGCTGGTGTGCCTGACTGTGCGCAGTGGCTGCACCCCACGCTCACTAGCTCACATACCTCTTGCGGCTCCATGTCTGGCTCATCCTTGGCAGGCATGGGATCCAGACCAGTAGCCTGAGCCAAGCATGGCCTTCCAGGTCCAGTGTGTGGAACGAGACCAGTGGGCCCAAGAAAAACTCAGGCAAAGGCACCACAGGCCAAAGAGGTTTCTGGCCAGAAAAGTGACACCTTAAGGATCCTGCAAGAAGATGTCTGGCAGCCAACTTTTCAGTGAAAACCTTACAGGACAGGAGAGAGTGGCCTGATATATTTAAAGTTCTACAGGAAATTTTTTTTTTTACCCTAGAATAGCATATCCAGTGAAAAGATTCTTCAAACATGAAGAAGAAATAATGTTCCAGACAAAAAAAAGCTGAGGGGTTTCATCAATACCAGAGCTGTCCTATAAGAAATGCTAAAGGGAATACTTCTATCAGAAAGGACATTAATGAGCAATAATCACCGGAAGGTACAAAACTCAATGGATATAGTAAGTCCACAGAAAAACACAGAATATTATAACACTGTAACTGTGGTATAGAAACACTAAATGATGAATTAAATAAGTAGAAAGACTAAACGATGAATTAATCAAAAATAATAATGTCTCACCATATATAAAAATAAAATCAAAATGGATTAAACTTACATTGAAACCTCAAGCTATGAAACTATTATACTAAAAGAAAACAGTAGGGAAACTCTCCAGGACATTGGACTGGGTAAAGATTTCTTGAGTAATTACCCCACAAGCACAGACATCCAAAGCAAAAAGGGACAAATGGGATCACATCAAGTCAAAATGCTTCTGCACAGCAAAGGATACAATCAACAAAGAGAAGAGACAACCCACAGAATAAGAGAAAATATTTGTCAACTACCATCTGACAAGGGATTAATGACCAGAGTATACACAAAGAGCTCAAACAAATCTACAGGGGAAAATCCAATAATTAGATCAAAAAATGGGCAAAGAATTGAATAGACATTTCTCAAAAGAAGACATACAAATGGTAAATAGGCATATGAAAGAGTGTTCAACATCATTGATCATTAAAGAAATCCAAATCAAAACTACAATAAGATATCATGTCACCCCAGTTAAAATGGCTTATATCCAAGACAGGCAATAACAAATGCTGGCAAGGATGTGGAGAAGGAACCCTTGTACACTGTTGGTGGGAATGTGAATTAGTATGACCACTATGGAGAACAGTCTGGAGATTCTTCAAAAAAACTAAAAATTGAGCCACCATATGATCTGGCAATCCCTCCCCTAGGTACATGCCCCAAACAAATGGAACCAGTGTATCAAAGAGATATCTGCCATATTTATTGCAGTACTATTTACAATAGCCAAGATTTGGAAGTCACCTAAGTGTACATTAACAGATGAATGAATAAAAAAATGTGGTACATATACACAATGGAATACCATTCAGCCATAAAAAAGGTGATACTGTCATTTGCAACAATATGAATGGAACTGGAGATTGCTATGTTAAGTGAAATAAGCCAGGCACAGAAAAACAATGTAATAAAAACAATGTTTTTATCACGTTTATCACATCTTCTCACTTATTTGTGGGATCTCAAAATCAAAATTGAACTCATGGAGCTAGACAGTGGAAGGATGGTTACCAGAGGCTGTGAAGGGTGGTAGGGTAAGTAGGGATAGTTAATGGGTATAAAAAAGAGTTAAAAAGAATGAATAAGACCTACTATTGATAGGACAATAGGGTGACTATAGTCAATAATAATTTTTAAATAACTTAAAGAATGTAATTGATTGTTTGCAACTCAAAGTATAAATGTATGAGAAAATGGATACCCTACTCTCCATGATGTGCTTATTTCACATTGCATGCCTGTATAAATAATCTCATGTACCCCATAAATATATATACCTACTACATACCCACAAAAATTTTTAAAAACATTTTTTTAAATTTAAAATAAATAAAAGAAAAACAGGTGAAACATTATAAATGCATCAGACTGCAACACGTATTAATGGCATTAAGAAAATTTTCAACTAGTTCAAAGGAAAAGTGTTAATTGGTCTATTTTGTGGTATCCATTAATAAAAAGTAGCGTAGTAAAAAATCACCTTGAAAATTGTTTTTGTTCAACTATACCAGGAAAATACAGCCTGAGTTCGTAGGAGCTCTAGGCTAGTCATAAGCTCTCCAAATCTCAACTGCCTCATCCATAAATGAAGAAAAGGACACATCCAAAAGGCTCTGCATTTGTCAATGTTTGCCTCCATATCTGGGAGGCAATAACAGCGTGTTAAAGTTACACACACATGTCTAGAAATATACAAAATTAAAAATTTTAATAATAATGATTTATCTTTCATCTTCAAGGTGGTTATGTGGTTTCTGAAACAAAATTGGAGTAAAAACATTTAAATTAGAAATACTTTTTAATATAAATTATGCTTAGACTTTTTGTAAAAATTTGCCATATAGAAAACTACAAATACAAAGTCAATCCTCTCATGTGAAAACATGAAAGATCAAGGCAGGAGGATTACTTGAGCCAAGTAATTCAAGACCAGCCTGAGCAACATAGCTAGATGCTATTTTAATAAATACATAAAATAATTTTAAAATGCACCTAACATTTATATATTCTACTTCTACATTTAATACCTTATCAATTGCTCATAATTTCACTTTTTAATTTTAGGGGTACATAGTAAGAACATATATGGGGTACATATTTTGATACAGGCATATAATATGTAATAATCACATCACAATAAACAGGATATCCATCACCTCAACCACTTACCCTTTGTGTTATAAACAATCCAGTTATACCTTTTTTTTTTTTTTTTTTTGAGACAGAGTCTCGCTCTGTCGCCCAGGCTGGAGCGATCTAGGCTCACTGCAAGCTCTCCCTCTCGGGTTCACACCATTCTCCTGCCTCAGCCTCCGGAGTAGCTGGGACTATAGGTACCCGCCACCATGCCCGGCTAATTTTTTTGTATTTTTAGTAGAGACAGGGTTTCACCATGTTAGCCAGGATGGTCTCAATCTCCTGACCTCGTGATCTGCCCACCTCAGCCTCGCAAAGTGCTGGGATTACAGGCGTGAGCCACCATGCCCAGTCACAGTCCAGTTATACTCTTTTAGTCATTGTGAAAAGTACAATAAATTACAGTTGACTGTAGTCATGCTATTTTGCTATCAAATACTAGGTCTTAGTCATTCTGTATATTTTTGCAACCATTAACAACTCCACTCCTCCCCGGAACCCTTCCTTAACCTCTGGTAACCATCATTCTACTCTCTACCTTCGTGAGTTCAATACTTTAATTTTTAGCTCCCCAAAATAAGTGAGAACATATGAAGTTTGTCTTTCTGTGCCTGGCTTATTTCACTTAATAAATGTCCTCTAGTTTCATCTATGTTGTTGCAAATGACAGGATCACATTCTTTTTTATGGCTTAATAGTACTCCATTTTATATATGTACCACATTTTCTTTTTAAAAAATATTTCTCTTAACTTTTACTTTAGGTTCAAGAATGCATATACACATTTGGAATATAGGCAAACTCAGCTCGTGGGGGTTTGGTGTACAGACTATTTTGTCACCAGATATTAAGCATAGTACCCGATAGGTATTTTTTCTGATCCTGTTCCTCCTCCGACTCTCCGACCTCAAGTTTGCCCCAGTGTCTGTTGTTCCCCTTGTTGTGTCCATGTGCCTTGTTACTTAGCTCCCATTCATAAGAGACAACATGCAGTATTTGGTTTTCTGTTCCTGTGTTAGTTTGCTAAGAATAATGGTCTTCAATTCCATCCATGTTGCTGAGAAGGACATTTTGTTTTTTATGACTGCATAATATTCCATGGTGTATATGCACTCCATTTACTTTACTCAGTCTGCCATTCACGGGTGCTTGACTCCATGTCTTTGCTATTGTGAATAGTGCTGCAATGAACACACAAGTGTATATGTTTTACGGTAGAACGATTTATATTCCTTGGGGTATATACCCAATAATGAGATGGCTGGGTTTTAAAGTAGTTCTAAGTTATTTGAGGAGTTGCCACACTGATTTCCACAATGGGTGAACTAATTTACACTCCCACCAGCAGTGTATAGGTGTTCACTCTTCTCTGCAACCCCTCCAGCATCTGTAATTTTTTTATTTTAAAAATAATAGCCATTCTGACTAATATGAGATATCACACTGTGGTTTTGATTTGTATTTCTCTAATTATTACTGATGTACAGCACTTTTTCATATGCTTGTTGGCTGCATGTATGTCTTCTTTTGAAAAACATCTGTTCATGTGTTTGGGTTTTGCTTATAAAATTTGTTTAATTTTAATTTTCCGTACAGATTCTGGATAGTAGACCTTTGTCAGAAGCACAGTTTGCAAATATTTTCTCCCATTTTGCAGATTGTCTGTTTACTCTGTGATAGTTTCTTTTGCTGTGCAGAAGCTCTTCAGTTTAATTAGATCCCATTTCTCAATTTTTGCTTTGCTTGAAATTGCTTTTGGTGTCCTTGTCATAAAATATTTGCCAGTTCCTATGTCCAGAACGGTATTGCCTAGGTTATCTTACAGGGTATTATAGTTTTAGGTTTTGCATTTACAGCTTTACATTCTTGAGTTGGCTTTTGTATAAGGCGTAAGAAAGGGGTCCAATTTCAATCCTCCACATATACCTAGCCAGTTATCCCAGCATCATTTGTAGAATGGGGAGTCCTTTCCCCATTGCTTGTTTTTGTCAGCCGTGCCAAAGATCAGATGGTTGTAGGTGTGTGGCATTATTTCTGGGCTCTCTATTCTGTTCCATTGGCTTATGTGCTTGTTTTTATACCAGTACCATACTATTTTGGTTACTACAGCCCTGTGGGTGTAGTTTGAAGTCAGGTAACATTATGCCTCCAGCTTTGTTCTTTACGCTTAGGATTGCTTTGGCAATTCGGGCTCTTTTTTGGTTCCATATGAATTTTATAATAGTTTTTTTCTAGTTCCATGAATAAGGATATTGTTCCTTTGATTAGCATCACACTGAATCTGCAAATTGAGTTGAGCAGTATGGCCATTTTTTAAAATACTGGTTTTTCCTATCAGTGAACACGGAATGTTTTCTCATTTCTTTGTATCATTTCTAATTTCTTTGAGCAGTGTTGGTAATTTTCATTGTAGAGATCTTTTACATCCCTGGTTAGCTGTATTCCTAGGTATTTTATTCTTTTTCTGTCAGTTGTGAATGGGATTGCATTCCTGATTTGGCTCTTCACTTGTGTGTTGGTGTAAAAAAATGCCACTAATTTTTGTACATTGATTTTGTATCGTGAAACTTTGCTAAAGTTGTTTATCAGCTCAAGTTGCTTTTTGGCCAGGATTATGGGATTTTCTAAATATAGAACCATGTCATCTGCAAACAGATAGTCTGACTTCCTCTTTGCCTATTTGGGTGCCTTTTATTTCTTTTTGTTGCCTGATTGCCCTGGCCGGGACTTCCAGTGTTATGTTTAATAGGAGTGGTGAGAGAGGGCATTATGGTCTTTTGCCAGTTTTCAAGGAGAATGCTTCCAGTGTTCAGTATAATGTTGGCTGAGGGTATGTCATAGTTGGCTCTTATTATTTGCATTCCTTCAATGCCTAATTTATTGAGTTTTTAACATGAAAGGATGTTCAATTTTTATCAAAAGTCTTTTCTGCATCTATTGAGATAATCACGTGGTTTTTAGTTCTGTTATGTAACGAATCATATTTATTGGTTTATGTATTTTGAGCCAACTTTGTGTCCCAGGGATAAAACCTACTTGATCATGGTGGATTACCATTTTGATATGCTGCTCGATTGGATTTGCTAGTATTTTGTTGAGGATTTTTGCATTTGTATTCATGAAAGATATTGGCCTGAACTTTTATTGCTACTGTTGTTGTTGTATCTGTGCCAATTTTGGAATCAGAATAATGCTGGTTTCATAGAATGAGTTGGGAAGAAATCCCTTCTCAATTTTTTGGAATATTTTCAGTAGGGATGGTACCAGCTCTTCTTTATACCTCTGGTAGAATTTAGCCAAGAATCTGTCTCATCCTGGGCTTTTTTGTTGGGGTTGGTAGGCTATTTATTACTGATTCAATTTTGGAGCTCATTATCGGTCTGTTCAGGGATTCAATTTCTTCCTGGTTCAGTCTTGGGAGAATGTGTGTGTCCAGGAATTTAGCCATTTATTCTAGAGTTTCTAGTTTGTATACATAGAGGTATTCATAGTAGTCTCTGATGGTGATCTATATTTCTGTGGTGTCAGTGGTAACATTCTCTTTCTCAATTCTAATTTTGTTTATTTGGATCTTCTCTCTTTTCTTCTTTATTTGTGTAGTTAACAGTCTATCTATATTAATAATTCTTTCAAAAAACTATCTCCTGGTCCTTCTATGGTTTTTCATGTTTCAGTCTCCTTCAGTTCAGCTCTAATTTTGTTTTTTTGTCTTCTGCTAGCTCTGAGGTTGGTTTGCTCTTACCTCTCTAGTTCTTCTAGTTGTGACATTAGGTTGTTAATTTGAGAACTTTCTAATTTTTGATGTGAGTGTTTAGTGCCAGAAATTTCCCTCTTAATGCTGCCATACCTGTACCCCAGAGATTCTAGTATGTTGTATCTTTGTTCTCATTAGTTTCAAAGACTTCTTATTTTCTGCCTTAATTTCATTATTTACTAAGAAGTCATTCAGGAGCATGTTTAATTCCCATACAACTGTATAGCTTTGACTGATTTTCTTCAAATTAAATTCCATTTTTATTGTACAATGTACCACATTTTATCCAGTCATCTCTTGATGGACACTTAGCTTGCTTCCAAATCTTAGCTATTGTGAATAGTGCTACAATGAACGCAGGCGTGTAGATATCTCTTTGATATACTGATTTCCTTCCTTTTGGGTATACACATAACAGTAATATTGCTGGAGCACATGGTAGCCCTACTTTTAGTTTTCTGAGGAGCCTCCAAACCCTCCTCCATAGTGATAATACTATTTTACAATACCATCAGTATGGTACAAGGGTTCCCTTTTCTTCACATCCTCACCAGTGTGTTATTGCCTGTCTTTTGGATATAAGCCATTTACCTGGAATGAGATATCTCCCTGTAGTTCTGATTTTAATTTTTCTCATAATCAGTGATATTGTTTGTTTGGCTGTGTCCTCACCCAGATCTCATCTTGAATTGTAACTCCCACAATTCCTACATGTGGGTAGCTTTTCATTTACTTCTTTGCTGTTTGTATGCTTTCTTTTGTTCTTTTAGATCTTAGTATCTAAAAGAAAATAATTTGTGAAAATGGCATTTCCAAGAAAATAAAGTCTATTAATTAAAACACAAACACAGACAAACTTCCAGTAAATACCTGGCACAGAGAAGATAGATGTTCAATAATTATTTACTAAAAAGATGAATGAAAGTGGCAGAAGCTGGCCCTGGTTTTGATGGACTGCTCATTTCTCCTTCTATTATACCATCTGCCTCCCTAAATACCACATAGCCATAGAACAACGTATCAGGTTCCTTAAGAAAAAGAAAAAGGCACTGCTGGGAACAGTTACTAAATATAGGTTCATTTAAAATGCACAATAGGAAGGTTCAGAAAATACATACTAAAAAGGAAAGTGAAAATCAAATTTTAGAGGTAAAATGACAAGAAAATCTTTTAAACTTAAAGTGAAACTATCTCAAGGGCTTTTATATCCTCAAAGAAACTACTTTTTATTCTTCTACTGCTTAAGAGAGAGGCCAGCAGAAGCACTGCAAGAAAAGAAATGAGACAAGGTAAGCCAAAGTCTACCCCCATGGGGTCCATTTCTTTCAATTTAAAAAACACTGACTAAATATCAACTAAACGTTAAGGATCATCATGAGTGCTGAGGACAGAAAGACTATTAATATGTGAATATTAGTGTAGAAGAGTCTGACAAATTTAAAGAAATGAATGAGTCTAAGGGCATACATAAAACCTAAAAAAGCTTTAAGCTTACACATTGAGAAGCTAAAAAAAAAAAATAGCACATACATTCTAATCAAAGTCTACTTCATTTGATACTAGAATTAGAGACGTTATTACAACAAAAAATTACCGTTAAATTTTTTTAAAAATTTACACCTAGTAATATGTTCTTTAAAAAGTTCTTTATTATTTTTGAAACTGTTAGTGAATTTATTTACTTTATAGCAGACCCTTATAACTACCAATCCCAAAGACAATATTATGTGGAAACCCAGTATACAAAATTAGAACAAAGATTAGCAGTTCTTTTAAAACAAGTGAAGGCCAGAGGCCAGGCTATGTGGATCATCTTCATCCTGCTCATATGCCAAGGGCACCAAATTGACAACAACTACTTTAAAAGTATTGTATTGCTACTTATAATTTAATTCCACAAACTGCTCCCGTCATTGTTATCAATGACCTACATGTTGCTAAACCCAGTTCTTAATTCTAACGGCATATCGTACTTGAACTATCAGTAGCATCAGTAACATTTTTCCTCCCTTCCTTTCCCTCCCTTCTTGTTAAAAAAATTTATTTGGTTTCCAGGGCACCTGACTTTCATAATTTTCCTTCTACTTTATGGATCACTCCTTTTTGACCAAGGAGTCAGCTACTGATTGGCAAATATTTCTTGAGTAATACCCTACAAGTGCAGGCAACCAAAGCAAATTAGTAAATGATCAAAGTTAACATCACCATTGATGGGAAAAATCAGTATCATGTCCCTCTTGATATAGTGACTGAGAACACATCACTTCTGTGGTATTCCTGCAAAAAATACATAGGTTAAATCTAGTCATAAGAAAATAATCAAACAAAATCAAATAAGAGATAGTCTACAAAATAACTAACTTTTTATACTCTTCAAAAACATCAATGTCATGAAATACAAGGACAGGTTAAGGAACTGTTCCAGGTTAAAGAAAATTAAAGAAAGGCGAATGTAATGAATGAGGCAACATATTCTTTTGCTATAAAGGACATTATAGAAACACTTCACACAATTTGGTTAAGGTCTGATATAGTTTGGATATGCATACCCTTTAAATCTTACGTTGAAATGTAATCCCCATTATTGGAGGTGGGGCCTAGTGGGAGGTGTTTGGGTCATGGGGGAGGGTCCCTCATGGCTTGGTGCTGTCCTCACGATAGTGAGTTCCCACTAGATCCAACTGTTTAAAAGTACGTGGCACCTCTCTCCTACTCTTGCTTCTGTTCTTGCCACGTGACATGCAAGCTCCCACTTCACCTTCTTCCATAAGTAAAAGTTTCCTGAGACCTCCTCAAAAGTTGAGCAGATTCTAGCACCATGCTTGTATAGCCTGTGGAACTGTGAATCAATTAAACTTCTTTTCTTTACAAATTACCCAGTCTCAGGTATTTCTTTATAGCAACGCAAAAATGACCTAGCACAAGGTCTATAAATTAGATACTGAAATCAGGTATTGAATCAATGTTAATTTCCTGATTTTAATCACTCTACTATGGTTATGTAAAAGAATTGCCACATTCAGGGATAATATGGTGCAAACAGTATCTACAATATACTATCAAATGTCTCAGTAAAAAAATGTGACAGGTGACACACCAAGATGGCAGAGTAGGAGATACCAGCCTTCATCCCCACAGGAGAAAAAAAAAAAAAGAAAAAACAAATATAGACAGCAATTCACAGAACAAAATAGCCCAGGGAGAGTGTAAGGCCTCATTTAAGAATCTGTAGCAATACAATGAAGCAAAAAAACAAAGAATATCCACAAAGCAAGGATCACTGGTGGGATCAGAACACCTAAGATGGCAGGAGACAGCTAGAAACAAATAAGAAAGGCAGAGGCTACAAGTATCAATCACAAAGTCCCCCACAGCCGCTCCACAGAGGACACCAGCATCTTTTGCCACTGAGGTAACCAATAATAATTCAAGCCAGGAAACTCCAAAAAGTGAGAAGTGGCTGCACACAAGAAGCAGCTACTGCTGTGCTGCTCCTGGACCAAGGTGGGCACTTCTCCCAATCACATGTACTCCTGATTCCCCAAGCCATGGCCACTCTGTGAGTGTCACACATCAGACCCCAGGTCTATGCCTGCACTATGCCCACCCATGACTCAGACAACACTGCCACCACAAGCACAAGTGAGCCCATAACTGAGACCTAATACCAGGAAGAATTCCCTCAGGTACCACTTCACCAGTGGGGACAAAAAAAGATTGAGAGGACCCTAGCAGGCACTGACATAGGAGATCCCAATAGCCCTTGCCACTGTTGTAGAAATACACAATGTTAGCTGCTGAGGATTCCTGCAAACTTTGTCAATGGCAACCACAGCTGACAAAGTGATGCAGAGACTAAACTGTTGCATCATCACTGTTGCCAGAACCACTACACCCCACCAAGCCAAGACCTATAAACTCTCTTATAGGAAAAGTTATTTCCCCTCCACAACCAGTCTATAAAGTCTGGAAGAGGTAACTGTTCCACCAAATGTGCAGACATCAATGTAAGACAACAAGAAACTTGAAAAACTATGGAAGCATATCACCAGAAAAAGAACACAATTATTTCTCAATTGGTGAACCCCCGAAAAATAAAAATCAATGAACTGTCCAACAAAAAATTAAAATAGGAATTTCATCAAACAAGAAAATGCAAAGAAATAATTTAACAAAAATAAAGAAAACAATAAATGAACAAAATGAAAAATGTATGAGATTAAAAGCATTTAAAAAATACATTATGGAGGTGAAGAATACAATGAATAAAATGAAGAATATAATAGGAAGCATTACCATTAAAACTCATAAAGCAAGTCAGGTAAGGTGGCACATGGCTGTAGTCCCAGCTACCAGGTAGTCTGAGGTGGGAAGATCATTTGAAACCAACCAAGGCAACACAGCAAGGCTCCATCTCTTTTAAAAAACTAACAACAACAACAACAACAACAACAAAAACCGATCAAGCAGAAGAATCTGTGAATTCAAATATGGGTTATTTGAAAATATATAGTCTGAGGAAAAAAAGATTAAATAATGAAAAGAAGTGAAGAAAGCCTATAGAATTTGTGAGGCAGAAACAGAGAAAACCATTGCATTATAGGAGGTAAGACAGAAAGGAGTAGGAAGCTTACTGAAAGAAACAATAGCTTAAAATGTCCCAAAAATAAAGAAAGATGTAAATATCCAGGTATAGGAAGGTCAAAGATTTCCAATCAAATTGAACACAAAAAAAGACCATACTAAGACACATTGCAGTTATGGTGTCAAAAATCAAAGACAAAGAGAGGATCTCAAAAGCAGTAAAAGAAAAGCAGTACATCACTCATAAGAAAATTCTAATAAGGCTGTCAGTGGATTTCTCAGCAGAAACCTTATAGGCCAGGAGGAAGTGGAATTATATATTAAAGGACTAAAGAAAAATAACTGCCAACCAAGAATACTTTACTTGGCAAAGCTGTTCTTCAGCAAAGAAGGAAAGATAGGAAAACAAAAGTAGTTAAGAGAGTTCATCACCATCAGACCGGCCTTACAACAAATGCTAAACAGAGTTCTTCAACTTGGGGAAAAAAAGATACTAATTAGTAATGTGAAAATATGTGGTAGAAGTAAGTATATAGTCAAATTAAAAATACTCAAATATTGTAATGGTAGTGTGTGGACCTTCAGTATAAAGGCTAAAAGGTTAAAAACTAAAGGTTAAGATAAAGGCTATATTAATTTTTAAGAGAACCACAATATAAAAAGATGTAAATTGTAGGATCAAAAACGTAAAATGTAAGAGAGTTGGAGTAAAATCATAGTTATTTTATGCAAACAAAGTTAAGTTGTTATCAGCTTTAGATATCCTGTTATAACTATATTTTCAGTAAGCCTCATTATAACCACAAACACCTATAATAGATACAGAAAATATAAAAAGTAAAAAATCAAAACATATCACTACAGAAATTTATCTAATAACATCGGAAGACAGTAAGAGGAAGAAATAAACAAAGAATCTATAAACAACCAGAAGACAGTTAACAAAACTGCAGTAGTAAATCCTTATCAATAATTATTGTGAATTAAAATCTGTAATGAAAACACATAGTGTCGCTGAATAAATTTTTAACAAAAACAAGACCCAACTATATGCTGCTTAATAGAGACATTCATGGCTGGGTGTGGTGGCTCACACCTGTAATCCCAGCACTTTGGGAGGCTGAGGTGGGCAGACCGTGAGATCAGGAGTTCAAGACCAGCCTGACCAACATGGTGAAATCCCATCTCTACTAAAGATACAAAAAATTAGCCAGGTGTGGTGGCCACATGCCTGTAATCCCAGCTACTCGGGAGGCTGAGGCAGGAGAATAGCTTGAACCTAAGAGGCAGAGGTTGCAGCGAGCCGAGATTGAGCCATTGTGCTCCAGCCTGGGCAACAGGGCGAGATTCCATCTCAAAAAAAAATAGAGACATTCATTTCACCTTGATGGACATACATAGGTTGAAAATGAAGCAATGAAAAAGATATTTCATAAAAATGAAAACCAAAAGAGAGTTAGTGTAGCTATATTTGTATGAGATAAAATAGACATTAAGTCAAAAGCAGTAAGAGACCCCAAAAAAGGTGTTATATAATGACAAAGAGGTCAACTCACCAAGATAAAAGAGGTCAACTCACCAAAATAACAATACTAAATAGATGTACACCAAACATTAGAGCACCTAAGTATAAAAAGCAAATATTAATAGATCTGAAGAGAGAGACAAACTGCAATACAATGATAGTAGGGACTTCACTATCTCAATTTGAACAATGGATAAATGATCCAGATAGAAAATCATAAGAAAACACTGGGCCTGACGCATGCTTTACACCAAACACACAGTAGACATATAGAAAGCAATCCATCTGACAGCTGCATAATTCATTCTTCTGATGTGCACAGTGAACATTCACCAGGATAGATCAGACAGTAGGCCACAAAACAAGTCTCAACAAATATATGACAAAAATCATATCAAGTATCCTTCCTAACACAATGGTATAAAACTAGAAATCAGTATCAGGAAGAAAACCAGAAAATTTACAAATACGTGGAAATGAAACAACAGGTTCCTGCGTCAAAGAAGAAAATTAAAAGGAAAATTAAAAATATCTGAGACAGACACAAATTAAAGCCAGAGTAATAAAGAAAAAGAGAAAACTCAAATAAATAAAATCAGAAATGAAAAAGCAGACATCACAACTAATATCACAGAAATTCAAAGGATCATTAACAGCTACTATGAGCTACTATATGACAATAAATTGGAAAACCTAGAAGAAATGGATAAATTCCTCAGACATATACAACTTACCAAGACTGAATCATGAAGAAATCCAAAACATGAAAAGACCAATAACAAGTAATGAGATCAAAGTCATGATAAAAAGTCTCCCAGCAAAGAAAAGCCTAGGACCTGATGATTTTGCTGCTGAATTCTACTAAAAACTCAAAGAACAGATACCAGTCCTACTCAAACTACTTGGAAAAACAGAAGAGGAGGGAATACTTCCAAACTCATTCTACAAGGCCAGTATTAACCTGATACCAAAACTAGATAAAGACACATCAAAAAAGGGAAACTACAGTCCAATGTCACTGATGAATATTGATGCAAAATCCTCAATAAATACTAACAAACTGAATTCAAGAACACATTAAAAAATTATTAATTGTGACTAAGTGCTATTCATTCCAGGGATGCAAATATGGTTCAAAATACGCAAATCAATTAATGTGATAGATTCTATCAACAGAATAAAGAAGAAAAGTCATATGATTATTTCAACTGAGGCTAAGACAGCATTTGATAAAATTCAATATCCCTTCATGATCAAAATCCTCAACACACAAGGTATAAAAGGAACATACCCCAACATAACATTAACAAAAGCCATATATGAGAGACCTACAGCTATCATATTGAATGGAGAAAAACTAAACGCCTTTCCACTAAGATCTGGAATACAACAAGGATGCCCACTGTCACCACTGTTATTTAACACAGTACTTGAAGTCCTAGCTAGAGCAATCAGGCAAGAGAAAGAAATAAAGGGCATCCAAATTGAAAAGGAAGAAGTCAAATTATTCTTGTTTGCAAATGATATGATCTTATATTTGGAATAACCTAAATACTTCACCAAAAATCTACTGAAATTGAAAAATAAATTAAGTTGTGGGATACAAAATCAACATACAAAAAAATCAGTAGCAAACAATCTTCAAAAGAAATCAAGAAATCCCATTAATAAGTACAACTAAAATACCTAAAAATTACCTTAACCAAAAGAGTGAAAGATGTCTACAATGAAAACTATAAAACACTGATGAAAGAAATTGAAGAGGACACACATGCAAAAAATAGGATGATATTCCATGTTCATGGATTGGAAGAATCAATTTTGTTAAAATGTCCATACTATCCAAAGCAATCTACAGATTTAAGGCAATTCCTATCAAAATACCAATGACATTCTTCACAGAAATCAGAAAAACAATCCTAAAATGTATATAGAACCACAAAATACCCTGAATAGCCAAAGCTATTCTAAGCAAGATGAACAAAACTGGAGGAATCACGTTACCTGATTTCAAATTACACTGCAGAGATATAATAACCAAAATGGCATGGTACTGGCATAAAAACAGATACATAGGTCAGTGGAACAGAATACAGAACCCAGAAATAAATCTATACACCTACGGTGAACTCATTTTCAACAAAAGTGCCAAGAACGCAGAGTGGGGAAATGACATTCTCTTCAATAAATGATGCTGGGAAAACTGGATATCCATATGCAGAAAAATGAAATTGGACCACTATCTCTTAATATATACAAAAATCAAATCAAAATGGAGTAAAGACTTAAATCTACACCCTCAAGCTACAAAACTACTGAAAGAAAACAGTAGGGAAACTCTCCAGGATATTGGTCTTGGCAAAGATTTCTTGAGTAATACCCTACAAGTGCAGGCAACCAAAGCAAAAATGGATAAATGGGATCACATTAAGTTAAAAAGCTTCTCCACAGCAAAGAAAACAATCAACGAAGTGAAAAGACAATCCACAGAATGGGAGAAAAATATTTGCAAACTACCCATCTGACAAGGGATTAATAACCAGAATATAGAAGGAGCTCTATATTCTGTTTTCAACTCTATGGGAAAAAAAACTAATAATCCAATTTTAAAATGGGCAAAACATCTGAATACATGTTTTCAAAAGAAGACATACAAATTGCAAACAGGTATATGAAAAGGTGCACAATATCGTTCATCATCAGAGAAATGCAAATCAAAACTATAATGAGATATCATCTCACTCTGGTTAAAATGGCTTATATAAAAAAGGCAGGCAATAACAAGTGTTGACAGGGATGTGGAGAAAAGAGAACCCTTGTCCACTGTTGGTAGGAATGTAAATTAGTACAATCACTATGGGTAACAGTTTGGAGCCTCCTCAGAAAGCTAACAATTGAGTTAACATACCATCCAGCAATCCCCCACCAGGTACATACCCAAAAGATAAGAAAACAGTATATCAAAGAGATATCTCCACTCCCGTGTTTACTGTAGTACTATTCACAATAATGAAGATTTGGAAGCAACCTAAATGTCCATTAACAGACAAATGAATAAAGAAAATGTGGTACAAATACACAATGGAGTACCATTCAGCCACAAAAAAGAATGCAATCCTGTCATTTGCAACAATATGAATGGGCCCAGAGGTCATTATGTAAAGTGGAATAAGCCCAGCACAAGAAAGACAAATTTCACATGTTCTCACTTATTTGTGGGAGCTAAAAATTAAAACAACTGAATTCATGAAGATAGAGAGCAGAAAAGGATGGTTACCAGAGGCTAGGGAGGGTAGTAGAGGGGTCGTGGGGAAGTGGAGATGGTTAAGTAGTATAAAAAAATAGAAAGAATGAATAAGACCTAGTATTTGATAGAACAACAGGGTGACAACTGTCAAAAATAAATTAATTTTACATTTTAAAATAACTAGAAGAGTGTAATTGTTCACAAAACAGAGGATGAATGCTTGAGGGGATTAATACCCCATTTACCCTGATTTGATTATTATTCATTGCATAGCTATATCAAAATATCTCATGTAACCTATACATATATACATTTACTATGTACCCACAAAAATTAAAAACTAAAAATATTTTTAAATAAAAAAATTTTTCAAAAAACCAAAATGGAAACATAACATACCAAAACATACAGCATGTAACAAAAGTAGTTCTATGATGAAAATTTAAGGCAATAAACACTTACTTTAAAAAAAATCTCAAATATGCAATCTAACACTATGCCTCAGGAAGTAGAAAAGAACAAACTATTTAGTTTGGGCTAAATTTTTAGCCCAAAGTTAGCAGAAGAAAAGAAATAACAAATATCAGAGCAGATAAAAAGGAAATGGAGACTAGAAATCCAATAGATACGATCAGTGAAACTAAGAAATTGGTTTTCTAAAAGAGTTTTTAAAAGTGGTCAAACCTTTAGATAGACTAAGAAAAAGGAGAGAAGATACAAATAAATAATATCAGAAATGAAAGGGGAAGCAACAACAGATACTACAGAACGAAATACAAAAGATCATAAAAGACTACTATAAACACTTATTTCCCAACAAATTGTATAACCTAGAATAAATATATAAATTCCTAGAAACATACAATTAACAGAACTTAATCATGAAAAAATATAAAATCTGAACAGACCAGTAACAAATAAGGAGACTGGATCAGTAATAAAGTCTCTCATTAAAGGAAAGCCCATAACCTGATGGCTTTACTGCTGAATTCTACCAAACATTTAAAAAAGACCTAACACCAATCCTTCTCAAACTCTTCCAAAACAGTTGAAGAGAAGGGAAACGTCCAAGCTCATTTCATAATGCCAACATTACTAGATACCAAGGCCAGAAAAGGACACTAAGAAAAAAGAAAATTATATGCCAATATTCCTGATGAGCATAGATGCAAAATCCCTAAACAAAATATTAGCAAACCTAATTCAAGGGCACCTTAAAAATATCATTCACCATGATCAAGTGAGACTTATCCCTGGAATGCAAGAATGGTTCACCAATGCACACCAATAAATGTGATAAACTCTAATAACAGAATGAAGGACAAAAACCCTATGATCATCTCAATAGATGTAGAAAAGGCATTCAACAAAATTCAACACTCTTTCATGATTAAAAAAAAACTTTCAACAAATTAGATATAAAAGGAATATATCTCAATGCAATAAAGGCCATATATGATAAACATAGTTAACATACTCAATAGTAAAAAGTTGAAAGCTCTTCCTCTAAGATCTGAAACAAGACAAGGATGCTCACTCTCACCACTTCTATTCAACATAGTACCAGAAATACTAGCAAGAGCAATTAAGCAAGACAAATAAATAAAAGACATCTGAATCAGAAAGGAAGATGTTACACTGTATCTGTTAACAGACAACAAGATGTTATATTCTTTAAAAAAATTCTAAAAACCGGCCGGGCGCGGTGGCTCAAGCCTGTAATCCCAGCACTTTGGGAGGCCGAGACGGGCGGATCATGAGGTCAGGAGATCGAGACCATCTTGGCTAACACAGTGAAACCCCGTCTCTACTAAAAAATACAAAAAACTAGCCGGGCGAGGTGGCGGGCACCTGTAGTCCCAGCTACTTGGGAGGCTGAGGCAGGAGAATGGCGCAAACCCGGGAGGCGGAGCTTGCAGTGAGCTGAGATCCGGCCACTGCACTCCAGCCCGGGCGACAGCGCAAGACTCCGTCTCAAAAAAAAAAAAAAAAAAAAAAAATTCTAAAAACCACCAAAAAACTGTTACTAATAAATTTAGTGAAGTTGCAGGGTACAAAAATCAAGACACAAAAAATCAGTAGTGTTTCTATACACTGATAAACTATCCAATAAAAGAATAAAAAAATCAATTCCATTTACTATAGCTACAAAATAATATTAATACAATATTTAGGAATAAATTTCACCAAGGAGGTGAAAAATCCATACACTGAAGACCATAAAACACTGACAAAAGAAACTGCAGTGTACACAACTAAATGGAAGGATATTCTGTTTCATGTATTGGTAGAATTAATATTGGCTAAATATTCATACTACCCTATGCAATCTACAGATTCAGTGCAATCCCTATCAAAATTCCAATAACATTTTTTACAGAAATAGTGAAAAACAATCCTAAAATTTCAATGAAGCCACCAAAGACTCTAAATAGCCAAAGCAATCTTGAGCAGAAAGAACAAGGCTGGGGCACCACACTACTTGATTTCCAAATCTACTATAAGGCTAAAGTAGCTAAACAACATTGTATTAGTACAAAGACCATTGGGACAGAATAGAATGTCCAGAAATAAAGCCATGCACTTACCATCAATAGATTTTTAAAAAGATGCCAAGAACACAGATGGGAAAAGGAAAGTCTCTTCAATAAATGATGCTTGGAAAACTGGATATCCACATGCAAAAGAATGAAATTAGACCCTCATCTCACACCATATTCAAAAATCAACTTGAAATAGATTAAAGACTTAAACACAGCGTTTGTACTGTAAAACTAGAAGAAAACAGAGGGGAACGCTTTTTGGCCTTGGCAATAATTTGTTGGCTATGACCCCAAAAACACAGGCAAGAAAAGCAAAAATAAACAAGTGGGATTACCTCTAATTAAAAAGCTTCAGCACAACAAAATAATCAACAGAGTAAAGACACAACCTTCAGAATGGAAGAAAGTATCTCCAAACTGTACACTGGATAAAGGTTTAATATCTACAATATATAAGGAACTTAATTCAACAGAAAAAAAAAACTAATAACCGATTCATAATTGGGTAAAAGATCTAAAAAGACACTTCTCAAAAGAAGACATACAAATGGCCATCAGGCATATGAAGAAAATACTCAATATCAATAATCATCAGGAAAATGCAAATTAAAACCACAACAAGAGATACCTTCGCACATATTCAAATGGTTAGTATCAAAAAGACAAAAGGTAACAAGTGTTGTCGACAATGAAGAGAAAAGGAAAACCTTGCACACTCTTGGTGGGAATGTAAATTAGTATAGCCATTATGGAAAAACCATATGGAGATTTCTCAAAAAACTAAAAATAGAACTACCATATGATCTAGCAATCCCACTACTGGGTATATATCCATAGGAAATGAAATCGGTATGCCAAAGAGTTATCTACACTCCCATGTTCACTGTAGCATTATTTAGAATAATCAAGATAAGGAATTAACTTAAGTGTCTATTGACAGATGAACAGATAAGGAAAATGTGGTATATAGACACAATGAAACTCTATTAAACATTTAAAAAGAAAGAAATCTGCCATTTATGACAACATGGATGAACCTGGAAGATACTACGCTAAGTGAAATAAGACAGGCACAAAAAGACAAATATACCACATGATTTCACTTACATGTGGAATCTTTAAAAAGCTGAACTCATAGGAACAAATGGTAGAATGGTGGTTGCCTGGGGCTAGGGGTGGGGAAATGGGGATACACTGGTCAAAGAGTACAAAGTTTGACTTAAACAGAATGAATAAGTTCAAGAGATCTATTGTACAGCATGGTGACTATATCTAATAGTAATGTATTATATACTTGAAAATTGCTAAGAAGGTAGATCTTAATTAAGTGTTTTCACCACAAAAAAATAAGTCTGTGAGGTGTGGATATATTCATTAGCTTGATTTAATCATTTCACAATGTATACATATATCAAAACATCACATTGTACACCGTAAATATATACACAATTTTTGTCAATTATACCTTAATAAAGTTGGAGGAAAATTATGTTCTCAGCTATGTCAAGTCAGATTTGAAACCATTTACTTTAGGTATTGGCTCAGGTCAGTACAATTTTTCTGTCTTCTATATCTGTCATGTCAGTGGTTCGTAGACCTAGTTGAAAAATCAGAAAAACCCAGGGAGATTCTAATTACGTTAGTGTATTTGGGGAAATTCTGATAATTGGTCAGGTTTGGGAACCTCTTCCTAGTACTGCATTAAACTATTCTCAGACATAGCAACATCCACAACATGAAGAACAACAAAAAATATGTGACAAAGGATTTAGTTAATGAAAGTCATCTGAAAATGGTAAGGCACCTGGGTCAAAAAAGGGCAGGAACAGGAGGTGTTACCAGAGTCTGGTGGGTGGTAGGTATTGGGGAAATGTTGGTCAAAGGATATGAACATTTTTTGACAGAATGGAGTAAGTTCAACAGTTCCATTGTACAACATGGTAACGGTAGTTAACGTTACGTGGCTGGGTGTGGTAGTTCACACCTGTAATCCCAGCACTTTGGGAGGCCAAGGCAGGCAGATCACTTGAGGTCAGGAGTTCAAGACCAGCCTGACCAACATGGTGAAACCCTGTCTCTACCAAAGAACACAAAAATTAGCCAGGCATGGTAGTGCACGCCTGCAATCCCAACTACTTAGGAGGCTGAGGCAGGAGAATCGCCTGAACCCGGGAGGCAGAGGTTGCAGTGAGCCAAGATGGCACTACTGCATTCCAGCCTGGGTGACAGAGTAAGACTCTGTCTCCCCCACAAAAAAAGAAAAAAAAAAGTGTTGTATACTTGGTAAGTGGTAAGAGAGATTTTAAGTGTTCTCACCACAAAAAAATAATTATGAGGTAATACATACATTAATTAGCTTGAGTTAGCCATTCCACAATATATGCATATATCAAAACATTATGCTGTACATCATAAATACATACATCTTATTTGTTAATTTAAAAAATAAATCTTAAAAATTGGAAAGATGAACCAAATGTGGTATAACAGTAACATCTGGTTGATTTGGGGAAAGTATGTGAGAATTCTTTGTATTATTCTTGCAACTTTTCTGTAAGTCTAAAATTGTTGAAGAGTTAAAACAAAAACAACATCGAAAAAGTCTCTTAAATGATCTTCCTGCTTCAATCTGTGCCTGCTACATTCTATTCTCAATATTAAAAAAATTCAGCAATCCTTTTAAAATCATAAATTAGATTATGTAACTCCTTTGCTAAAAATCATGAAATAATTCCCCATTTTATTCACAGTGAAAGTAAAATGTATACTGCTATTCCCTCTGATTGGTGTGCTCTTGCTCCAGATATCCACTTAGCTAACTTCCTCACTCCCTTCAAGTCTCTGTTCAAATATCACCTTCTCAATGAATCTACCCTAACCATTGCATTTAAGATTTCAACCCACGCTCTATCGCCACACTTCTGATCTCAACTCTAACCTAGTTTTTCCTTTCTCTTGACACTCACCACACTGTAACAACTATGACAGTTTTTAAAACCATCTGACTCCTTCAGCTACAATGTAAGCTCAGTAAAAGCACAGATTTTTCAGTATTCTGTTTACTGATATAGTATCTCAAATGCTTAGGGCTGTGCCTGGCCCACAGTAGGTATACAATAAATATCAGTCAAATGGATGAACAAGTTTTGCTGAACACCTGCTACAATCTAGAAAATGTCCAGAAGAACACAGAGTCAGGGACCTAGCTATACAAGCAATCGTCTATAATCCAAATGGGAAATGCAGTACAATTACACTTACGGAAAGGTGATTGCAGTACAATTACACTTAGGGATAGATGAATTCTAGATGAGGGATGAAGTCAGTAGGTTGACTCCCTTTTCAAAAATCTTTCCAGTGAGGGGAAGGCAAGTTGCAGAGTTATTTACATCCATGAATTCCTCACTGACTGTGTACTCATTAACAGAGTAACTGAAGTTCCTAGTATATGTAGGAAAACAATAGTTTCACTGTGAATAAAAATCTTCACTATGCAACTTATATTAGGGGATATTTAGACATCTACTCAATATTAGAATCTCTACCTCATCTTTAAAAGACAATCTTGGCTGGGCACAGTGGCTCACACCTGCAATCCCAGCACTTTGGGAGGCCGAGGCAGGTGGATCACGAGGTCAGGAGTTTGAGACCAGCCTCACCAACATGGTGAAACCCTGCCTCCTAAAAATACAAAAATTAGCCAGGCATGGTGGCACGCACCTGTAGTTCCAACTGCTTGGGAAGCTGAGGCAGGAGAATCACTTGAACCTCGGAGGTGGAGGTTGCAGTGAGCTGAGATTGTGCTACTGCAGTCCAGCCTGGGCTACAGAGCAGGACTCTGTCAAAAAAAAAAAAAAAAGAAAGACAATCACTTTGTTTATAAGTCAATCTCTCCAATTTTTTTTTTTTTTTTAAGATGGAGTGTCACTTTATCACTAGGCTGGAGTGCAGTGGCATGATCTTGGCTCACTGCAACCTCTGCCTCCAGGGTTCAAGCGATTCTCCTGCCTCAGACTCCTGAGTAGCTGGGACTACAGATGTGTGCCACCACGCCTGGTTAATTTTTTCTATTTTTTTAGTAGAGATGGGGTTTCACTGTGTTAACCAGGATGGTCTTGATCTCCTGACCTCATGATCTGCCCACCTCGGCCTCCCAAAGTGCTGGGATTACAGGCATGAGCCACCACACAATTTTCTAATGTTTATAAATGTAGCACAAGGTGAATGCAAAGTAAAATTGCACATCTCAGAAGAGATAAAGTTTCATGAAGTCTATGAAAATAATACAGCATCATGAGAAAATTACTTTCTAATTGAAAAGGTGGCCAAGGTAGTTAGACCAATAAGAATTGGAACATGAAAGATATTTAAAGGACAGTGAATAGAGTATTAATCATTGATTAATCTTTAGAAAATTTGATGATGCTTTCAACTTTTGCAAAAAATGACACTTCTGTTAATTTCATGGAGACAAATGTGAAATGAAGAATGTCATATTGTGCTATCATAGTTCTGTCGGAAAACCTATGTTAAAAAAATCAGTACTTGTTCACCACAAAAAAATACAAGATAACTATGTGAGGTGAAGGATATGTTGCCTAAGCTTGATTGTGGTAATCACGAAGTGTATATATATCAATGTATACATATATTTATTGTGTTCAAGCATACTCAACAATAAAAATATACACAATTTGTACGTATAAATTAAATGTCAATAAAGCTGGAGGAAAAAATAGTACTTAATTCACTCTTTTTTAAGATTTTTTTTTTTAGAGAAAGAGTCTTGGTCTGTCACTCAGGCTGGAGTGCAGTGATGCTACCATAGTTAACTGTAACCTCAAACTCCTGAGTTCAAGTGATCCTGCTACCTCAGCTTCCTGAGTAACTAGGACCACAGACATTGATTCATTCTTAATTCTAATAATTAGCTAAGGTTATAGTTACATAGTAAATTTTTTTTTTTTTGAGACAGAGTCTCCTTCTGTCACCCAGGGTAGAGTGCTGTGGCGCAATCTCAGCTCACTGCAACCTCTGCCTCCTGGGTTCAAGCGATTCTCCTGCCTCATCCTCCTGAGTAGCTGGGATTACTGGCATGTGCCACCATGCCTGGCTAATTTTTTTATTTTTTTAATTTTTGAGATGCAGTCTCACTTTGTCACCCAGGCTGGAGTACAGTGGCACAATCTCAGCTCACTGCAAGCTCCGCCTCCCAGGTTCACGCCCTTCTCCTGCCTCAGCCTCCCGAGTAGCTGGGACTACAGGTGCCCACCACCATGCCCAGCTAATTTTTTGTACTTTTAGTAGAGACGGGGTTTCACCATGTTAGCCAGGATGGTCTCGATCTCCCGACCTCGTGATCCACCCACCTCAGCCTCCCAAAGTGCTAGGATTACAGGAGTGAGTCACCTCACCAGGCCTAATTTTTGTATTTTTAATAGAGACGGGGTTTCACCATGTTGGCCTGGCTGATCTTGAACTCCTGACCTCAGATGATGCACCCCCTCTTGGCCTCCCAAAGTGCTAGGATTACAGGCGTGAACCACCATGCCTGGCCAAGTTATATAGTAAATTTGGCTGAAGACTTTAGGTTTCATTTCTCAACATAAAGAGCAAATCGAACTTCACTTCACCCTCTCTCTCATTCACCACCACTACCACTACCACCATCATCATCCATCACCACTACCATCAACAATAATAATTTATTTTACAAGACTTCATCCTTGAACAGGTCGCTTTAGGTGGTCCCTTCTGAGACCTTCTGTCCTCTTTGAGGGTGATGTATGTTTAATCAGAGTTATATTTTTAATAAATAAAACAGAAAATAATCTTCTGTCATTTATTCAGCTGAGGGGGAAAAAAGTGTAAACAATCTCTAGCAAAGGATGCAGTTTGTCAGTTGGACCACAAGATGGAGGCACCAGTCACCTAAAAGGAAATAAAAATAAAAGCAAAAAACAGCCTTTTAAGTGTAAAAATAACAAACCTAATTTTTAAAAAAATCAGCTACATTTCCAATTCATTTTATAAGAATGGAAATTTATTCAAACAATCAAACAGTGAAGTCTGACATATAGTTCTGAAGATACTATCTCTACCAAACCCGATTCAACCGAAAAATCTCAAAAACAACCTCGTCAACTCACTTTTATAACTCTTGCAGAGTAACTCACACAGAGTCTTCAAACAGCAACAGAAAGGAACTGCTGGACTGAGTAGTACTTTGAAAAGTGAGGAAAAATGAAAAGTAATAGCTTCATGTGATTTACACTGATGCAGATAAACTGGGTTTTACACAAAAAGAATGCAAATTGAGTTTCATAGCTATCTGATATTAACCAATCAACACTAGACACACTATTTTCCCTCATTTACTATATTCTTCAACAAATGCAGTGAATCATAACAAATGCTAGGAATAGTGCCTATACACAGTATTTAAGAAATACTAATTCTCATTATTGTTATAATTGACACTACTATTCTTAATATAAAGGAATTATAAAACCCTCAAAACAAAAGGAGACAAGTAACCCTTTTTCTCTTAGATGAAATATTTTCAACCTCACTTAGAAACATAACCTAGCTTAGTCACTCATCCATTATTAGTTCCATTTCTGTTAAAACGCTTCATATTTCTATGGCAGGGAAAACTAGAATTCAAGATTAAGGTTGCTTAACTTGGTAAGCATAAAGCATAAAGAACTGACAGGTACGACTGTGAACACATTTCATCTTCCTGTTTTTCTCTGTTTGAAAGTGTGACACAGATGTGGTACTATTTGTGTAAGTTAGGGAAAAGGGGTTTTTTTCCCCTTCAACAAAATACAATTAAGTGTTTAAGTGCATGAACACATATACACACGAACTAAGGGAATTCAGGAAGTGTTTGAAATAGTCTCAGAAGAAAACATAAGACATGAAATTTCAAAATGAAGATCAGAAAATTAAAAATCCAACCTTCAAACAACCCTGAGACAACAACTTGTATAAAAACTTTTAAATTATTATTTTATATTCAACAAAGTATTTTAAAGTAAGTTCAACTTTTTATAGATATCACTAAACCGAAGGCATGTTTTTGCTAAAATCAAAACATTTTAGGATATTCTATCAATCTGATGAAGCCCATGGTGATGATTACATCATGTGACCTCTGGATCTCTGATAACTAAAGAAAGTATGTTACTTACTATTGAAAAAAATTAAATGTTTGATTTTTAATTTTTTTTTTATCAATTCTTCAAAATATAATTGTCATACTGATTAGGAATGATCTATATTATCATTTAAAAATCTTTTTCTTAAAAGTTAGTTTATAAAACAGTAGTGCAGGGCTTATTTGGAAGAAAAAATACATCCATTTATTTCAGAGAAATGATTATGCCTTCAAATCAATTCCAGAAAAATTTAACAGTGAATCTATAATTTTTTAAATTATTCACTGCCATCTACTGGAAAAATCTGAAATGTCTTCATAATTTCTCAAATGTTAAAGAGAAAATATCACATTGAAAAGAGCAATATATGATGATCTTCCAATAGCTACTAAAATCAGAGACTTTACTTGTAATTCTGACCATTTCATTTCTTTTGATCCTTAATAACTACTTAACTGCATACTAATTCATTATAATTTTTAGCATATTTAAATCCTAAATACAAATATGTTGAGGTGAGATAATTTAAAACAATGCAGGACTACAATTACATATAACAGTGGATAACATAGGTTTTGATATACTTATCCTAAAAGGAAAAAATAAGACTGGGTGTCTTAAGTTTGAGGCTGGCAATGAAACTATATTTACTGACTAAACCAAGTCCAAACCTGAACCACATGAGAGGTGTTATGACACTATGAAAAGATACTCTTATTTCTAATGACAATATTTCAGTCCCTAAAGACTAATTTGGCCAATTTATCATAATAAAAAGAAAAGTATTATCTTAAGCATCTGTCTTAAGATTTTGTAAAACTAGTTAACAGAAAAACCATTTTCTGTGGTTTTCTTATATTTTGTTTTGTTTTTGTTTTTATGCCTCTAGGTCCATAAACATCTCAATTCATTGAATAGCTGCTTTTTCAGCATCTACTTTATATCCAGGCACACGCATATAAAGTACATTTAAGTATTCAGAAACGTAACAATCACTTCATATTTAAAATGAGGATAATAATCCCTGGTTACATGGTTGGTATAAAAATGTGAAATAATCAGAGTTAGCACCCAACAAATAATAGCCATCATTACTTTAAGTATTACTAAAAAGATTGGAAGCTTATAAGAAGCTGAGAACAAAATGAATGAAAAAATTGTGTTTTCAATTTGTTACAAATTAAATATTAAAACTTCAGATTAAAATAGCCCACGAATCATGTTTACTTCCTTTATCTCCCAAAACCCAACTGAATTTATTAAAGAATATATGAGAGGAGATACAGCTATGCTAGAAAACAAAGGTACCATTAAAAGGTCAGAAACTAAGGCCAAAAGGTCTGAAATACATAATACAGATGTTTTGCTTAGATCAGTAGTCAATAACTATCTGTCACATGAGAAAATTAACAAATGACATAGGATGAGATGAAAAGCAAACTTAGCAGTGCTGACTGGCCTGTGAAGCAGCACAACTGAACAGGCCTGCCGAGAAAGAATCAATATAGTTTTCCAAAAATAGGTCCTGAGAAAACCCCAAAATTGGAGGAGCAAGGCTAACAGCAAGTGGCAAACGTTAACAGTCAAGCCCCCAAAAATTCAAAAATGCCACCAGTGCTACTACAGGGAGTCCTGATTATCACTAATGCAGGTTATACACAAAATACAGGTTTTTAAAAAAAAAAAAAAAAAGAAAACACCAAAAGAACAAACCCAAACAATAACATGTGGTGAGTGTCCCAATGAGCCCGTTCCCTATTTCTCATAGGCAACTAAAACTTTCACCTAATACTGACAGTCTTAAGCTTCCCACTAGCAGGGGCTGAAAGTGAAGGAGCCCTTTATTGAGTACAGTTCTACTAAAGTAATTCTACCACAGCACTATGAGGAGCTACTGGCCTGTAATATTCACTGGGGTCTGTCTGGGTACAGACAGCTAATTTCAAGTAAATTAAGGGCTATACTGCAAAAGACATCTAAGGAGAGTCATCAGGAATCAGAAAAACAGTTTTTAAAAAGATAAAGGGAGACTCTATAGAGACTTAAACTGTAAAAAAAAAAAAGTAAACAGATCAGCTAATAAACAGAACATTATAACATTATAGAACAACCAAGAAAATGTGAATGGCTGGATATCTGATGATATTAAGGGATTTTTTTATTTCTATATATGATGATGATGTTATTGTTACATTTAAAAACAGGAGTGCTTGTGTTTAAAAGATACATACTGAAATGTTTATAGGTAAATTGACAAAATGCTTGTTACCTGCTTCAAAATAATATAGGAAAGATAACTGGGGGTTAGGAAGAATATGATATTTAACCACAAGTATAACTGTAAAAAGTAAGTTTTAGGTATGTGGAGGTTTGCTTTCTCATTCTCTCTACTTCTCATGTTTGAAATATTTTAATTCAATCATTAAAAATAAATAAAACAGTGATTCTCAAGTTAAACCAAAAGGTAAAATCCAACTAATATTCTTAAAAAGGAAGGGCAAAAGGTATAAAACACCCTTCAGTTATAAGCAAAATTCTATTTCTGATTAGCAAACCTCAATTTTAAATTATCAGCTTTAAAGTTTGGTTAATACATCTTTTGATCTGGTTTCTCAAAAGTGTTTGAGAACTTCATATTCAAAAGCCAGCATTTTCTTTTTAACTAAAAAACATAAAATATAAAATTCAGGAAATGATATTATAATGTTTGGCACACTGATAATCCAAATATATGTGTGTCTAAATATACCCACATAGAAATATATAAAGTATAGAAAATAAAGTTTGGCAGTAAATGTTTTCATAAAAACCTCAGCATAAATTTTTCTTGGCTCACAACTTTTATAAATGTATAAGTAACACTTAAAAAATTGAGATAACTTATGCAAATCAATGTGATGTACCACGTTAACAAAATGAAGCACAAAAACTGTATGACCATCTCAATAGATGCAGGAAAAGCATTCAACAAAATTCAGTTTTTTCATGATAAAAATTAGTGTCAGGTATAGAAAGGATGCACCTCAACATAATGAAGGCCATATATGACAAATCCACAGTTAACATTATATTCAAGAGTGAAAAACTGAAAGCTTTTCCTCTAAGGTTAGGAACGAGACAAGGATGCCTACTCTCACCACTCCTATTCAAAAACAGAAGTCCTAGCAAGAGCAAGTAGGCAAGAAAAACAAATAAACGGCATCCAAATTAGAGAGGAAGAAGCCACAGATGACGACCTTACATATAGAAAGCCCCAAAGATTCCACATGCAAAAAAAGCTGTTCAGACTAATGAATGAATTCTGCAAAGTTGCAGGATACAAAGTCAATATAGAGGCCAGGCATGGTGGCTCATGCCTATAATCCCAACACTTCGGGAGGCCGAGGCAGGTGGATCACTTGAGCCCAGGAGTTCAAAACCAGCCTGGGCAACATGGTAAAACCGCATCTCTACAAAAAATACAAAAATTAGCTGGGCATAGTGGCACATATCTGTAGTCCCAGGATCACTTAGGCAAGGGGGGCAGAGGTTGCAGTGAGCTGAGATCGCGTCAGTGTCCTCTAGCCTGGGTGACAGAGAGAGATTCTGTCTCAAAAAAACACAAAGTCAACATACAAAAATCTATTGCATGTCTACTATCGACAAATTATCTGAAAAGGAAATTAAGAAAACAACCTACTTACAATAACATCAAAAAAGTCAAATACTTAGGAATACACTAAGGAAGTGAAAGACTTATACACTGAAAACTATAAAACACTGATGAAAGAAATGCTTTAAAGCAGACACGAATAAATGCAATGATATCTGATACGTTCATGGACTGGAAGAATTAATATTGTTAAAGTGTTCATACTACCCAAAGCAATCTACAGATTCAACACAATCTCTACCAAAACTCCAATTATTTTTTTCCAGAAATAGAAACAACAATCCTAAAATTCATATGAAATTACAAAAAGACACTGAGTAGCCAAAACAATTTCAAGCAGAAACAGTAAATCTGGAGGCATCACACTGTCTGATTTCAAAATACATTTAAAAGCTACAGTAATCAAAACAGTATGGTACCAGTATAAAACCAGACATGTAAACTATTGGAACAGAAGACAGAACCTAGTAATAAACCCACACATGAGGGCAAGTGAGTTTTGACAATTATGCCAAGAACACACAGCGGAGAAAAGATAATCTCTTCAAATAAATGGTATTGGGAAAACTAGATATGCACATGCAGAAGAACGAAATTGGACCCTTATCTCACACTGTATATAAAAATCAACTCAATATGAATTAAAGACTTCAATGTAAGTCCTTAAACTACAAAACTCTTAGACAAAAACAGGGTAAAAGCTTCTCAACATTGGCTTTGGCAATGATTTCTTGGATATGACACCAAAGCACAAAAGCACAAAAAGCACAAAACAACAAAAGCAAAAATAAGTCCGATTACATCAAACCAAAATACTTGTGCAAAGCAAAGGATACAAAGGCAACCTATGGAATAGGACAAATATTTTCAAACCATATCTCATAAAGGATTAAAAACCAAAAAATATAAGTGACTTCTATGACTTAATAGTAAAAAAAAAAAAACAAACACATTGATTTTAAAATGGACAAAGGAACTAACAGGCATTTCTCCAAAGAAAACATACAAATAGCCAACAGGTATATGAAAAGGTTCTCAATATCACTAGCCATCAGGGAAATCAAGTTAAAATCACAATAAGCTATCACCTTATACTTGTTAGGATGTCTACTATTAAAAAAAAAAAAAAAAGACAGCAGAGCGCGGTGGCTCACGCCTATAATCCTAGCACTTTGGGAAGCTGAGGCGGGCAGATCACTTCAGGTAATGAGTTCCTTGATATTTAACAGGAAGAATTTCTAAAAGACAAAATTAACAGATGAGAGGAAAAAGTTGTATTTTCAGATACCTAAAATTTTCTAAAGTCTAGTACATAGTATATATGTTAGCTAGTCTCAGATTTCAAAGAACAGTTACGCTCAAATTATCTCAGGTAACCAGGGAATACTATAAAGATACAGGAAGAAAGATGACAAACTCAACAGCTGCTAAATAGAGAGAACTGGAACATGATTTAGGACACAGCAATACCTATTGTGGTCTAATAGGAACCTTTTGACATGCTTGCCTCCCTAACTTCTTAGAAATGAACATCTATTGATCCCTAATTATTCTCATATTTTCTTCTCTCTAAGTATTATATCTATGAGTTAAAATTTCAACAGAAAAAAATTTGACCATGTTTGGTCTGTTACCAACCAATACAGAATGCCTATTTGGGGCAGAATTCTCACACCCAGTCACATCATAGGTCTTTGGCTATCTTACAGCTAATCACTTGGGACCAGAGACATGGATATGGGTATCATGATGACCTGTAAAGCTGGAACTAGTCCAAGTTACCAGCTACCTTCTCTAAAATACACAGGCAATCCTCAAAAAGCACCACAGACAATCTTCCAGTAAAAAATTTCTCACTTATATCACTAGAAATAATGATCTAGAACATTTACATCTGTGTCTACGTATTCTTCATTTTCACGTATTCTTCATTTTCCTTTGTTTGTTGTCAATATGGCACATACAAAGTATGTGTGAGTATCTGAAATAATTTTATACCTACTAAATTTGAAAAAAACTTTTACTATTAAAGCTAAGATACTTTTACTCAATGTAATCATGCATTTTAAAATATATATTCATAAATACAGTAAACCATAGCATTAGGTTACATTAAAAACATTTACCAAAGCCCACATTATACATATACTGTTCCTCAATTCACAGGCTACTCCTTTTAAGCTCACACAGAATTTACTGCTTGCTTTTCTCTAGACATTTACTCACTATGTCTGCAGTAGACACTATACCCAACAAATACATCAACCAAATGAGGACAGAATAAAAATCTTTTCAGACATTCAAAGACTCAGAAACTTTATCCACCTTGAACCTCTTCTCAGGAGGCTACTGAAGCATATATGCTACAAAACTGTGGTGAAAGGCCCAGAATCCAGAGAATAGGATATCCAGCAGAGGGAAGAGGAAAGGGAATTATGGTCTCTGTGTAATGAATTCTTTCAGGTACTGTATGTCTGAAAAAATCTTCATTTGCCTTTGTTTTAACAAGATATTTTTGTTCTGTACAAAATTATAGGTTGACAGATTTTCTCTTTTGGTACTTTAAAGATATTGTTCCACTGTCTTCCAGCTTATATTATTTCTTTTAAAAAACCTGATCTCATTTTCATCTTTCTTCCTCTGCAAGCAATGTGTCTTTTTCACTAGCTCTATAAAAATTTTCTCTTTATCAATGGCTTTCAGCAATTTGATTATAATATGCCTTGGTGTGGTTTTCTACACTTTTTTTTTTTTTTTTTTTGGAATCTGTGGATGATTTGGGGTCTGTGGGTTTATAGTTTTCATCAAATTTGGAATATTTTTGGCCATTATTTCTTCAAATATTTTTGGTCTCCAAAATGACCTTTACCCTTCATGGTATCCAATTACATATATTAGGCCACTGGAGGGTATCCCATAGCTTGCTAATTGCTCTTTTTTTTCTGGTCTTTTTTCTCTCTGTGTTTTATTTTGGGCAATTTGTATTATTATCTTTCAATTATAAATGTGTAAGGACCTAACAATAGGTATTGAAAATACATGAAGTAAAAACTGATAGAACTGGAAAGAGTAAAAGATAAATGTGCACTCATATTCAGAGACGGTAGCATACTTTTTTCAATAATTGATACAGTAAGTATAAAGAAAAATCAGTATGAATATAGACAGCTTGAACAACTCTATCAAGCACCTTGGGCTAACTGACATTTACAGAACATTCAACCCAAAATAGCAAAATAGATAATACATTTTTCTCAAGCACAAATAGAACATTTACCAAATCACACCATACTCTAGGCCATACAACAATTTACAGTAAATTTAAAATAACTGAAATCATATAAAATATGTCCTCTGAATATAATGGAATTAAACTAGAAGTCAATGAAAATCTCCATCTAGAAAATCTCCAAATATTTGTAAATTAAAGAACATACTTCTAAATAAATACATGGGTCTTATAGGAAAAAATAAATAAGAAAAAATATTAGTTGCATGAAAATTTTAAGATAAAAATTTGTGAAATGTGGCCAAAACAGTGCCTACAAGACATTTTAACATTAAAAATGTATATTAAAAAATAAACAGCTCAAATTATGATCTCAGTGGCCACCTTAAGAAACTATAAGAACATATAAAACCAATTGAAAGCAGAAGAAAATGATGATGATATAAGAGAAAGCGCTAAGTCTGAAACCAATGAAGAAAAAACTTACAGAGAAAAATCAGTGAAACTCAACGCTAATTCTTTAAAATGATCAATAAAATTAACAAACCAGTCATCAGGTAGGCCAAGAAAACAAGAATAGCTACAAATTATCACTTCAGGAAAGAAAGAGAGGATATCACTACAAATCGTACAAACATTAAAAAGATAATGAAGATATATTACAACTTTATGACTGTAAATTCAACGTATTAGATAAAAAGGGCAAACTACTCAAAAGATAAAAACTACCAAAACTCACCTAAGACAAAATAGATAGCCTGAGTAGTCTTATACCTGTTAAAGATATTAAATTTGCAGGTTAAAAATGTATTATCTTTGAATTTTTAATTCCAGCCTTCCAACAAGGAAAACTCCAGGACCAGATGGCTTCACAGGCAATTTATATTTAACATGCAAGAAATAAACAATACAAATTCTTCACAACTCTTCCAGAAAATCCAAAAGAAGGAAACAAAATTCAACTTACTTTATAAGGCCAGCATTAACCTAAAAACAAACTTAGAAAACACATTAAGAGGAAGAAATGAAGATGCTGAAGAAAAACAAAATTCTTCAATAAAATGTGAGCACATCAATCCAACAATATATAAAAAGGATAATGTTTCATGACCAAGTGGAGCTTACATGACAAATGCAATATTCAAGACATTCAACAATCAATCAATGCCAAATGAGTTTAAAACTTACGTCCACTCAAAAAAACTGCACAGGAATATTTATAGCAGCTTTATTCATAATCACCAAAACTTGGAAGCAACCAAGATGTCCTTCAATATGCAAATGGATAAACAGTGGTTCTAACCATACAACAGAATATTATTTAGCAATAAAAAGAAAGGAGATGGTTGGGCACAGTGGTTCACGCCTATAATCCCAGCACTTTGGGAGGCTGAGGCAGGCAGATCACCTGAGGTCAGGAGTTCAAAACCATCCTGGCCAACAAGGCGAAACCCCGTCTCTACTGAAATTATAAAAATTAGCTGGGCGTGATGGTGGACACCTGTAATCCTAGCTACTCGAGAGGCTGAGGCAGGAGAATCACTTGAACCTGACAGGCAGAGGTTGCACTGAGCCAATATCACACCACTGCACTCCAGCCTAGGCAACAGAGTGAGACTCTGTCTCAAAAATAAATAAATAAATAAATAAAAAGAAAGGAGCTCTTATGCCACAAAAAAACATGGAGGAAACTTAAGTGCATATTACTAAGTGGAAAAAGCCAGTCTGAAAAGACCACATACTGTATGACAGCAACTATATGACATTCTGGAAAAGGCAAAACTAGACACAGTAAAAAGATCAGTGGTCGCTTAGGGGTTTGGTAGCAGGAAGGGAGGAAATGAGGGTACACTAATGTAAGATATTAACAATGGGAGAAACTGCACTGGGGGAGAAGGAGTATCTGAGTAGTTTCCACTCGATTTTTCTGTAAACCTAAAATTGCTCTAAAAAATAAAGTCTGTAAATTTTTAAGAGTCCATCAGTATAATTCACCACATGATCATTCCAACAGAACCAAAAAAAAAAAAAAAAAAAAAACCAGCAAGCAAGCATATGACAAAATTCAACATCAATTCATAAAAGAAAGTGCTCAGCAAACGAGGTACTGGGAACTTTGTTAATTTAATAAAAGGTATCTTAAAAATTATAGCTAACACCATACTTAACAATGAAAGACTAGTGACTGGCGCGGTGGCTCATGCCTGTAATCCCAGCACTTTGGGAGGCCAAGGTGTGCAGATCATCTGAGGTCAGGAGTTCGAGACCAGCCTATCCAACATGGTGAACCCCCATTTCTACTAAAAATAAAAAATTAGCCAGGCATAGCAGCACATGCCTGTAATCCCAGCTACTCGGGAGGCTGAGGTAGGGGAATCGCTGGAACCCAGGAGGCAGAGGTTGCAGTGAGACGAGATCACGCCATTGCACTCCAGCCTGGACAACAGAGTGAGATTCCATCTTGGGGAAAAAAAAATGAAAGACTAAATGTTTTTCTTCTAAGATATGGAACAAGAAAAAAATATCCATGCTCACCACTCTTATTCAACATTATACTGGAGGCTCACCCAGGGCAGCCAGGCAAGAGAAGGAAAGAGAATGCAAATAAGTTAGAAAGGAAAAAACAAAACTGTCTCTCTCCACAGTTGACATAATTAACTACAGAGAATGTCCAAGAATCTGCAAAAAGCTTCATTCAAAAACTAGTAGGTGGGTAAAATAGGTTGCAAGATGCATGCTCAAGATGGAAAAATCTATTGTACTTCAATATATTAGTAATAAAGAATTAGAAATTAAGTTTTTTAAAGCATCATTTATAATAACAATACTTTATAATAAATGTAACAAAACATAGCACGACCTCTATGTTGAAAACTACAAATTAGTGATAAATTTTTAAAACTGATCAAGTAAAAGATCTCTATGAATTAAGTCAAACTGACTTTGACATTAAATCCCATTCTTTTTTTTTTTTTTTTTTTTTGAGACAGAGTCTCGCTTAGTCGCCCAGGCTGGAGTGCAGTGGCGCGATCTCGGCTCACTGCAAGCTCCGCCTCCCGGGTTGACGCCATTCTCCTGCCTCAGCCTCCCGAGTAGCTGGGACTACAGGCGCCCGCCGCCTCGCCCGGCTAATTTTTTGCATTTTTAGTAGAGACGGGATTTCACCGTGTTAGCCAGGATGGTCTCGATCTCCTGACTTCGTGATCCGCCCGCCTCGGCCTCCCAAAGTGCTGGGATTACAGGCGTGAGCCACCACGCCCGGCCAAATCCCATTCTCTTAAGTGCTACATTATCCAATTTGTCTTTCTTGAGTAGCAAAAACACTTTGTTAGGCTAGGTAGGTACTGTTATTTCCGTTTTATAGAGTAAGCTGGAGCTGCTATGGTCTAGCACACACACTCTTAGGTATGTATGTACTCATGGAAAATGAAAACTTATGTTCACACAAAATCCATACGTGAATGTTTCTTGCAGCTGTATTCATAATCACCAAAAACTGCAAGTAACTAAACTCAAATGCCCTTCAATGAGTACAATGAACAAACTGTGGTATATCCATTAACATGGAATACTAATCAGCAGTAAAAAGGAGTAAACTACTGGTACACGTAATGAATCTCAAAGGCATTATGCTGAATAGAAGAAGCCAGGTTCAAAAAGTTACATATGGTATAAGTATACATGTGGGACAGTCTCAAATGGAAAAATGTATAATGGCAGAGAACAAATCAGTGGTTGCTGAGGTTAGGGATGAGGAGAGATTGTGACTACAAAAAGTTAGCATGAGGGAGTTATTCAGGGTGACAGAACTGTTCTGTATCCTGATTTTGGTGGTGGTTACATGAATCACATGTGTTCAAATTTATAGAACTGTACACCAATTTTAAAAGTTAATTTTACTCTATTTTAATTTAAAAATGGAATCTAAAAAAACCAACTAATAGCAAACAGAAAAACTAAAGAAAAAAAAATGAGATACCACAACCACCTACTAGAAGAACTAAAATTAAAGACTGACCATACCAAGTGTTGATAAGGATGTAGGACAACTAGAAATCTCACACACTCCTGGTGGGAAGGTAAAACGGTACCACCACTTAGACAGTTTCTTAAGAAGTTAAACATACACCTAACAAGTTGACTCAGCCATTCCATTTCTAAATATTACATCAAAAGAAATAAAAGCATATGTCCATACAAAGACTTACACATGAATGTTCATAATTTATTTCTAATAACCCATAACTAGAAACAACCCAAATATCTATGAACAGGTGAATGGATAAACAAATTATGGTATATACATACAATGGAATATTACTCAGCAATAAAAAGAAATAAACTACTGATAAACACAAAAACATGGATGAATCTCAAAATAATTATGCTGAGTGAAGAAACTAAAAAAATAAAAAAAGAAAAGCAGAATATGTGCTGTAGGCTTCCATTTAAATAAAATTCTAGCCAGGCGCGGTGTCTCACACCTGTAATCCCAGCACTTTGGGAGACCAAGGCAGGCGGATCACAAAGTCAGGAGTTCAAGAGCAGCCTGACCAACATGGTGAAACCCCGTCTTTACTAAAGATACAAAAAGTTAGCTGGGCAGGGTGGCGCACATCTGTAATCTCAGCTACTCGGGAGGCTGAGGCAGGAGAATCACTTGAACCTGGGAGGCAGAGGTTGCAGTAAGCCAAGATCGCGCCACTGCACTCCAGCCTGGGCGACAGGGTGAGACTCCTGTCTCCTTATTTATTTATCTCAAAATAAATAAATAAAAACAAATAAATAAAAATTCTAAAAAATACAAACTAATGTATAGTGTCAGAAATCAGATTAGTGTCTGTCCATGGAAGCAGAAGCATAAGGCAGGACTAGAAAAGGGCACACACAACAAATTGTGGATAGTGGATATGCTAATTTTTTTTTTTTTTTTTTTGAGACGGAGTCTCGCTCTGTCGCTCAGACTGGAGTGCAGTGGCGCCATCTCGGCTCACTGCAAGCTCCACCTCCCGAGTAGCTGGGACTACATGCGATGGCCAACTCACCCGGCTAATTTTTTGTATTTTCAGTAGAGACAGGGTTTCACCGTGTTAGCCAGGATGGTCTGGATCTCCTGACCTCGTGATTCACCTGCCTCGGCCGCCCTAAGTGCTGGGATTACAGGCGTGAGCCACCGCGCCCGGCCAATTTTCTTGACTGTGTTGACGGTCTCACAGATACTACATATGTCAACTTACCAAATCATACATTTGAAGCATTGGCCATTTTTTGGTCAATTCTACTTCAATAAAACTCTCAAAATGCAATTGCAATTATGTAAGAAAATATACAAATGAGTGAGAATATGTAAAAATAAAATATTCATGTTATTTTAGCATAGACATGGCTGTTAATTTGAAACTTCAATGATATTGTATCTCTATAGAAATGAATGATACAAACACTGGTATAAATGTATTTTTTTGTTGTTTTTTGGGGTTTTTGTTTTTTTCTTTTTTTTTGAGATGGAGTCTCACTCTGTCACCCAGGCTGGATGGAGTGCACTGGTGTGAAATCGGCTCACTGCAACCTCCGCCTCCCAGGTTCAAGTGATTCTCCTGCCTCAGCCTCCCGAGTAGTGGGGATTACACCCGCATGCCACCATGCCTGCCTAATTTTTGTATTTTTAGTAGAGATGGGGTTTCACCATGTTGGCCAGGCTGGTCTGGAACTCCTGACCTCAGGTGATCGATCCACCCTTGGCCTCCCAGAGTGCTGGGATTACAGGCAAAAGCCACCGCACCCAGCCATAAATGTATTTTTTAATGAGCAAAAGATTTGAACGATACTTCACCAAAGATCTGTAGATAGCAAATAAGCACATGAAAAGACTGTCAACATACTCAGGCATTAGGAAAATGAAACTTAAAGTCACAATGAGATACCACTATACATCTATCAAAATGGCTAAAATAAAAATAAAAACACACCCAAAAATGGGATAATACTAAGTGCTGGTGAGGGTGTGGAAACAACTAGAATTTTAATGCATTGCTGACAGGAATACAAAATGGTACAACCACTTTGAAAAACAGTTTGGTAGATTCTCATAAAGTTAATCATACACTGATCACACAACTCAGTAATCCCACTACGAGGTATTTACCCAAGAGATATGAAAACTTACGTTCACACAAAATCCTGTATGGGAATGTTTGTAGAGGCTTTTGTCACAATCACAGAAACTGGAAACATCCTAATGTCCTTCAGCTTGTGAACAGATAAACTGGCAAACCTATACAATGGAATACTACTGAGCAATAAAAAGGAACAACTACTGAAACATGGATGAATCTCAACTACATTATGCTATGTGAAGCAAGCCAGGCTCAAAAGTCTAAATCCTGTATAATTCCATTTATATGATATTCCAGAAAAGGCAAAACTATAGGCCCATAAAACACATCGGTGGTTGCCAAAGGGTGTGGGAATGAACTACTAAGGAGTTAGAGGAAATTCTGATGGTGATGGAATTATTCTATTACTTGAATCCAGTGATGTTACTCTGTACTTATTTGTCAAAAACCATAAAACTGTACACCATAAAGGGTGAATGTTACTGTATGTAAATTATATTTACATTTTTAAAAAACTCAACATGACAGTTTGCATATTTTTTTAATTTTACTGATAACTTATGGAAAAGAAACATCTCTCTGCTTGCAATCTGTCAAGAAATACTTAACACCATGCTAGGTTCTTTGTAGGCTTTTTGTGTGTGTGTGTGTGTGAGACATATTCCCTGCCTGACAAAGGAGCTCATTGGGGAAACAAGACTAAATATTAAAATAAGTTACAGAAAAAGGCTAGGCAAAAAAAATAAATTAATAAATTGAGTGATAAATCACAGAATACATTTTATATATGTGGGAAATGAATGGCACATAATTTTGGAAAGGTCTTAGTGCTTCTCAACATTACTGATCTTATATTATCTCTAATTTTCAAGTGAGGATGATGAGACTTGGAGAGGACAAGTACTTTTTCCGTGATTCTCAAGCTATCAGGTGTCAAAGCTGAGATTCTAACCCACCCCTTTTCGCCCAAAGCCTGACATATTCTGCATGCGGCGATGGAACAACAGAAAAGAGGTTATGACGTCGGCTACACAGTGTGATTTCAATGGACAGCAACGCCTCCTTAGTCCCCAAACAACCCGCTCAACTACTTGGCACGAATCCTACACAGAAACACCATGATTAGTGCCAAGTTTCTTAAAGTGAGCTCAACGGGGTCTTGGAACGTAAACTCCAGAGAAAGGAATCAGCGAGCCTTATGGGGATACGGACCCACTTCTGACACGTCTTGGTAGTGAGGAAGGCGCATGGGGCCAGCGCCGGAGCCAGGGTGCCACCGAAAAGGGTAAACACCACGAAAGAGGACACCCGAGGCCCTGAAGATACTCCTCTTCAATTACACCACTCAGCTCTGGGTCACAAGGCGGGGCACAGCGTACGAAAAACCTCTTCCCTGGCCCTTCCTAGCCCCTTTGGTGAAAGATTTGCGTGGACTTTTCCCCGCCTCCGTCGCCGATCCAGGGCTAAAACTGAGGCTCCTCTACCGGCGTGGCTGGGAGGAAAGTGATGTGTGCCTTAACAGCGCGAGCAGCCCGGGGCACGCCGGGGGAAAGCGCTGGGTAGTAGGGACCGCGGTCGCACGAGGCCGGGCCAAGGCGCCCAGAGCCGGGCCGGGTAGGGCTCCGATGGCAGAGTGAAGGGGTCGACAGGGGCCAACGAACTCCAGAAATTCCCTCCGGTGACACCCTAAGTGTCTCATGATGCGTTAGTTGACTAGGGGCTCTCACTTTTCCCTCCTTTACTGACCACGCAATCGCTGCCCTCGCCCCCTCCTCACCTCTCCAGTTCTTGTACTGCGGGATGCAGTAGTATTTGTTCCCGAATTGGTCCGTGCCCACGTGCTCCTTCACTTCCCTTGACAGCGATCTCCACAAGGCGCGGAACAAATCCTGAGACCAACCCATGCCGTCCACCCAGTTTCCAGCGCTGCCAGCAGCAGGATCCGCAGTAGGAGCAACGCTCCAGCACCCAACCCAGCTCACTGAGGCGGAGAGGTCAGGCCGGCCTCCATCCTGGAGCCCTTCTAGTAACGGCGCTCACCATTGGCCGGACGTATCACCGCCTGACCAATGGGAGACTCTGCTGTTCCAGTCCCGCCCCTGAGTTCTGTCATGGCGACGTCCAGTACTCCAGCCGGTGTGAGGACACGCCATGCTGGGGTTTTTGTCCGCGCGACAAACGGGTTTGGAGGACCCTCTTCGCCTTCGGAGAGCAGAGTCAACACGGAGGTAAAGAAAACCTTACTTTTTGGCTAACAGGCCAGTTAGAATCTGGACCAATAACTGTAAACTTTGCCCCACACTTTCCCGTCTCATCGCTCTCCTGCCACCAAACTCTTATTTACCCTCTAATGCGGTGTGGCTTGCGAAAATAGGATCCCTTTTATTTACTGGTAACAACTTGCAGGCGAGGGGCGGCGCGGGGCGGGGGGAGGGGGTTCGCCCGCGGGCTCAGATGAAGATATTATAAACCTAAATAAGGCTACTTCGTTGTACTGTATTCCTTCTCTCTTAAGTTACTGGTAAGAATAACTGCCCTCCAAGTACTCGTTCATTCATTCAGTCTGCATATTTAGTGAGTTCCTACAGTGTGTCAGGCAGCCTATTAAAAAGGCAGAGGACACAGGCCAGGAATTGAACAAAGTTCAGAATGACTAGAGCGGAGAATTGGGGTAGGGACCATTGACAAGAGATGAAGTAGACAGAAACTGGATGAGGAAGAGCCATGTGTACTTGGGTAGAGGTGTGAAGATGAGAATAAGGTAACAGCTATTGCATTTTGTTTTCTGCTTGGAGAATGGGTTGCAACTGAGAACAACAGTGGTAGCCAAGTTAGGTAACTGTTGTGATTACACTTGTCCGGGAGAGAGTTGATGGAAGCCTGGGCCACAGAGTTCCCAAGTAGAATAAAGATAGTGGAGACATTTGAAAAACGTCTAAGAAATAGAATCAGCAGTCCATGGAAATTGATTGGATACGTGAATGACGAAAAGGAAAGAATGATTAATGATTCCCAGATTTATGTCTTGTATAAGAAGTTGAATGTTGGTAATATACTCTGAGAGAGGGTTTTCCAAAGGGAAGAAGCAAGTTTTACTTTTAATTTTGCCCACGTTAATTGAGGAACCTTTGAAGATATTTACTTGGACAGTGGAGAACACAGTTGCATATGAGTTCTGCGTTCCTGAGAAATTTAAATATTAGTTTCCAACATTTTATCTGTTACGTTTTCAGTGTTGTGAAATATCTCTGAGAGTTCCTTTAATGTGTTTTTTTGCCAGTGTCACTTCCTCTGACACATCATCAGCCTTTCATCACAACCACTTTTCCTCATTTATGTCTGTAAGTTCACCTTCACTGATTTCCTCAGTCTGCATATCTAGAATGTCTCAAATGGTGGCAGTGTCATTGTTCCCACAATCAGCATGTTCCCACAGGCAGCTATTTTTTTCATTTGCTCCATTTTATGTTTAATGCAAGTTTCACTTCTAGTATTATCACTCTTTTAATGCATTTTCATTCTTTTGGCCAATTTCCTCTTTTAATCAGTAAAATTCCACGTGGGCTTATCTTAAGGGCACAGAGATATTAATAACAAACCTACGTGCTTTGCAGCCTGTGTGTGAACTTAATAACAGATACACAGTGACCAATCACCCACAGACTTTGAAAGAAGTAAAATTGCAAATTGGTCACTAATTTTGATTCATTTATGTAATTACAGAAATGTTATTTATGTAATTATTTGTGGACTGAAAAGCTAGTAGCAAACTTTTATGCTATTTCTCACAGTTAACAAACTGTGGTAACTGAAATTCATATCAGACTGAGCCAAGTGAGGATTGCTTATATGTTTAAGACAAAGTATAATAATTTTTTTTTTTTTTTTTGAGATAGGGTCTTGTTCTGTCACCCTGGCTGGAATGCAGTGGTGCAATTATAGCTCACTGCAGCCTCGACTTTCCAGGCTCAAATGATCCTCCCATCTCATCCTTCTAAGTAGCTGGGACCACAAGCATGTGCCCACACACCTAGCTAATTTTTAAATTTTTTGTAGAAATGGGGTCTCCCTGTGTTTCCCATTCTGGTCTTAAACGCCTGGGCTAAGTGATCCTCCTGCCTTTGCCTCCTAAAGTGCAGGGATTTTATGTGCGAGCTACCATGCAGCCTAAAATTTTTTAAAAAATATTTCCATCATTAAGTGATGTTTTTGCTTAATTAAACAACTGTAGAGTTCCATTTTATTCATAGGAGATGTCTACTGTTCTTCCTTGTCATCACATAAGGGCAAAAGCATGAACACTGATATGCAGTGTTCACAATTTACACCCTCTAAAAAAATTTTACAACTTTATTGAGGTATAATTGACATATGATATACTGCACATTAAATGAGAATATACAATTTGATGAATTTTGACATATATTTACTTTTGAAACCATTACCATAATCAAGAGAACATCCATAACCCTAAAAATTTTTTCACGGTCTTTTATAATCCTTCTCTCCCTTCTTTCTCTGCTTTACCCTCTTCCTTCTCTAGAAACCACTAATCTGCTTTAGGTCACTATAGTTTGCATATTTAGAATTTTATATAAATGGAATCCTTTTTGTCTGGCTTCTTTCACTCAGCATAATTACATTATTTTGAAATTTCTCCATGTTATTGCTTGTATCAATTCCTTTTTATTGCTGTGGAGTATCCCACTGTGCAGATATACCATAGTTTATCTAGTCTCTTGTCGATAGACATCTGAGTTGTTTCCGGTTCAGGACTAATACATTTACAGCTGCTCTGAAAACTCACGTATGAGTCATTGTATGAACATATGCTTTTATTTCTCTTAAGTTGATGCCTAACAGTGGAGCTACTAGATATATCCTTTACATTTTAAGAAACTGACAGTTTTCCAAAAGCATTTTCCAGTCCCACCACTATGAGAAAGCTAGCTGCTCCATGTTTATGTTTCCCCTTTCCTGCTTTCATTTGACTATTTGAACATTATTTAGTATTCTATTTTATATACTATGATTTCAACTATATCTTTTTGTATAATTTTTTAGTGGTTGCTCTAGGAATTATAAAATACATACTTTGCATTGTCTATTTTGGGTCATTTCATTGTTTTACTGCTTCATTTGGCATGTAGAAACCTTATCAACCTTTCCCCTGCACCATATTTATTGTTGTCTTATATTTTATATTTACATACATTATATACTCCATCAGACATAATTTTTTTCAACCATCAATCATATTTTAAGGAAAAGAATAGCCTATTATATTTAACCAGATAGTTATCATTTCTGTTGCTGTCTCTTTATTCCTGATGTCTGAAATTTCTTTCTTATATCTTTTTCTTCTCTCTGAAGTGCATAGTTTATCAATTTTTTAAAGAGTAGGTCTGCGGCAGGAGGTGGCCGCAGCTACAGCACGAGCGTCGTCACGTGGCCGCTGGTCACCGCCACCACCCCCTCCAGCTGTGTTCTCTTTCAGGTTGGGCCGGGCCCTGCCGCTTCTGCAAGCGCCTGGCTGACTGAGGGAGACAGAGAAAGAGGAGGAGAGGAGGAGGAGGATTCAAGGAAGAGAAGCTGGGGAGCCCTTCTGCGCCACAGTGATATCAGTATCAAGATAAAAGTGTGGAATGGGAGAAAAATTATCAAACCTGAAAGAAAATCTGGAGGTGGTGTTTTTCCAGCAGCTCGGTTGAGGGAGAACTTGGCTTGTCTCTGTTTTTGATTCCTCTTCAATTTCTGTTTCTTAACCAAGACTTGTGTTTGAAGAACTGTATTGTACTGAGCCTAAGTCATTTTTAATCTATAACAGGAACATGCATTTTCACATGTCAACCAGATTTGTGGACCAATAAATTTATCCCCAAAGAGATGGGGTCTCACTCTGTTATCCAGGCTGGAATATAGTGGCGCAATCATAGCCCATTGTAGCCTCCATCTCAAGGACTCAAGGGATCCTCCCTCCTAGGCCTCCCAAGTAGCTGGGATTACAGAGACAGGGTCGCACCATGTTACTCTGACTGGTCTTGAACTCCTGGCCTCAAGCAGTCCTCCCACCTTGGCCTCCCACTGTGCTGGGATTACAGAAATAGAAAAGCATATCCTTAAATTCATGTGGAATCTGAAGGGAGCTCAAATAGTCAATACAATACAGTCTTGAAACAGAAGAACAAAGCTTGAAGACTCACCTCTTCTGATTTTAAAACTGATTTTAAAACTTACTACAAAACTACAGTAATCAAATACAAAAAACAGTGTTGTACTAGCATAAGGAAGACATATAGACCAATGAAATAGAAGAGAGAGCCCAGAAATAAAACCTCATGTATATGGTCAAATGATTTTTTTCCTTTTTCTTTTTTTCTTTTTTCTTTTTTTTTTTTTTTTTGAGATGGAGCCTCACTCTGTCGCCAGGCTGGTGTGCAGTGGCACGATCTCAGCTCACTGCAACCTCTACCTCCCGGGTTCAAGCGATTCTTCTACCTCAGCCTCCCCAGTAGCTAGGATTACAGGCGCCCACCATCATGCCTGGCTAATTTTTGTATTTGTGGTAAAGACGGGGTTTCACCATGTTGGCCAGGATGTTCTCAATCTCTTAACCTTGTGATCTGCCCACCTCGGCCTCTGAAAGTGCTGGGATTACAGGTGTGAGCCACTGCGCCCAGCCAGTCAAATGATTTTTAACAAGAGTGCCAGGACTGTTCAATGGAGAAAGGATAGTCTTTTCAACAAATGCTGCTGGGAAAATGGAATCTCCACATGTAAAAAATGAGGTTGAACCCTTAACTAACACCATATACAAAAATTAACTCAAAATGGATCAAAGACATAAATGTAAGACCCAAAACTATAAAAGTCTTAGAAGAAAATAAGGAAAAAATTTTATGACAGTGATTTATTCGGCAGTTATTTATTGGGTATGACATCAAAGACACAAACAACAACAACGTAGAGGACTATGTGAAAATTTTTAAACTTTGTTAATCAAAAGACACTGTCAATAGGGTGAAAAGACAACCACAGAATGGAGAAAGTATTTGCAAATTATATATCTGAAAAGGGTTATAGAAAGCATATATGGAGAATTCCTACAACTCAACAACAAAACAAACAGCTTGATTTGAAAATGGGTGACTTGGAAAAACATTTCTCCAAAGAAAATATGCAAATGGCAACAGGTAGACCAAAAGAAGCTCAGCATCACTGATCATTAGGAAAATCCAAATCAAAACTGTAATGAAATACCCTTATACCCGTTAGAATGGCTACTATCACATCAAACAATAATATGTTTTGGTGAGGACATGGAAAAAATTGGAACACTTGTGCACTGTTAGTGGGAAGGTAGAATGGTACAGTTACAGTGGGAAGCAGTATGGTGGCTCCTTATAAATATTGAAAATAGAATTTCCATATGATGCAGTGATGCCACTTTTGGGTGTATCCCCAAAATGGTTGAAAACAGGGTCTTAAAGAGATAATTTGTACACCCATGTTCATACCGGCATTATTCACAATAGCTGAAATATGGAAGTGTAAACTAAAAATAAAACTTCAAGCTTCTTAATTGTCTGAATGAACCCATCCTCTCAGCCAAGAGCATTCCACAGTTCAGGACATGATGGGGAGGGGGCGATCAGGCATTCCCCATTATACTCTCCCTTTGGAATTCAGGCACAACTGGCCAGCATTAACATTAAAACAGAGATCTTACGACTTTTTGTAGCAATAAGACACTGAATTCCAGCCTGACTAAAGTAAAGCATCACATGACAGATAGCAGGCCCCAGGAGAAATTGAAGTATTTTGCCCCAAAATATATTCCTTTGACATATTTTAAAATGGCCCTGTAAAACTGTCTCTTATAGGCAGATCTACATTCTGTAGAGAATGCCTTTCCCTTTCTAGGTCTTTTCTTTGATTCTGGAGAGTTATCTGAGTCTTTCATCATTTTAAGTCTCATAAAAAACATTTACAATCTATTCTTTCTGAAGCCTGCTACCTGGAGGCTTCATCTGCCTAATAAGAACCATGGTCTCTACAAACTCCTTATCTTAACCCAGACACTCCCTTATATGGAATTTTAGGTGTTTATTTTTTATTTTTTATTTTTTATTTTTTGAGCACCCAGGCTGGATTGAGTGGTGCGATATCGGCTTACTGCGGCCTCTGCCTCTGGGCTTCACACGATTCTTGTGCCTTAGCTGCCTGAGTAGCTGGGATTACAGGCATGCACCACTATGCCTGGCTAATTTTTTGTATTTTTAGTAGAGATGGGATTTCACCATGTTGGCCAGGCTGGTCTTGAACTTATGACCTCAAGTGTTCCACCTGCCTCAGCCTTCCAGAGTACTGGGATTACAAGTGTGATCCACCATGATCCGGCCTCACTCCAGCTTTTTGTATTTTCAGTAGAGACAGTATTTTGCCATGTTGGCGAGGCTGGTCTTGAACTCCTGGTCTCAAGTGATCCGCCTGCCTTAGCCTCCCAAGATGCTGGGATTACAGGCATGAGCCACCATGCCCGACTGGGTTTCTGGTCTTTAGGTAAACTCTTTTGACAAGTTGCCAATTGGAAAATCTTTGAATCCACCTGTTAGCAGTGGTGAATCTATATGGGTCTGCAACAACTTGATTCTTGCCTCTTTGGAGGAAAGAATTTTGCTGAGGGGCAGTAGTTGGTTTAAGGCAGAGGGAGAGACTGAGGCAAGTTTTAGAACAGGAGTGAGAATTTGTTAAAAAGTTTTAGAGCAGGAGTGAAAGGAAGCAGTACACTTGGAAGGGCCAGGCAGGTGACTTGCAAAATCCAAGTGCCCTGTTCATCCCTTGACTTGGGGTTTTATACATTTTTATGGTCCTGGGGTTTTTGCTGAAGTTGTGCATGTGTTCACTTGAGGAATTTTTCTCTTACCTGTCGAGCGTTCCCAGTGGAAGGTCGTGTAAGAGGCCATTTTGCCTCTGAGTGGGCCTGTTTGAGATCTTACTGAGAAGTGGATAACACCAGCTCCGAGTGTTTTCTATCTGTTAGGAGACTATCTTCCTGGTGCTGGCTGTGACTACTTATCATTTTAGAGAGGCAGTTTAACAACCACCTGACCATCACCTCATGGTCGCCTGACAGTCCTAGGGGCAACAGGTGGTGGGGGTGTGTGTGGGGGTTGCTCTCGTGCCCTGTCTGTATCTGCCTAACCACCTACTCTAACATACCTATGAGCTGGAAGCCTCCACTTTGAGTTTTTGAGTTGTTCTGCCTTTCCTGACTGAACCATTGTACATCTTACATGTATTGATTGATGTGTTACATCTTCCTAAAATGTATAAAACTGAGCTGTAGCCTGACCATCTTGGATACATGTCGTCAGGACTTCCTGAGGCTGTGTGTGTCACAGGCATGTCCTTAGCCTTGGCAAAATAAACTTCTAAGTTGAATGAGGAAAAAAAAAAAAGAGTAGGTCTAATGGTTTCTGAAAAGGAATCTGCAGCCATTCAAATCATTGTTTTCCTATAGGTAATTTATCATTTTTCTCTGGTTGCTTTGAAGACTTTGTCTTTAGTTTTCAGCAGTTTATGATGTGTCTGGTTGCAGATCTCTTTGGATTTATTCTAATTAGGGTTCATTCTGCTTCTTGAACTTGTAGACTTATATCTTTCCGTAAACTTGGGAACTTTCCAGCCATTTTTTCCAATATTTTTTCAACACCACACTCCCTCTCCTTTTAGACCTCCAGTGACATAAATGTTAGTGATTTTATAATTGTTCCTCTGGTCCCGAAGGCTCTGTTCTTTTTCCCTCCAATCTTTTTTCCTCTCTGTTGTTAGACTGTATAATTTTAATGGATCTGTCTTTAAGTTCACAGATTCTTTCCTCTGCCGTCTCCAATCTGTTAGTGAATACATTAAGTTAAAATAATTTTATATTGAAAACTAAAATTTCCATTTGGTTTTTATGTCTTCTATTTCTTTGCTGAGACTTTCTATTTTAACATCTGTTTCAAGTGTGTGCCCAATGACTTGCTCAAGCTTTTTTTTTTTATTTTTAAAAATGGGGCCTCACTGTTTTTCCCAGGCTGGTCTTGAACTCCTAGGCTGAAGTGATCCCCTTGCCTCAACTTCACAAGAGTCGCTGGGATTACAGACTCGAACCACCATGCCAGTGTTGCTCAAGTTCAAGCATTTTACAATAGTTGCCTTGAGTCTTTATCAGATAATCTCAACACCTGCATCATCTCAGCTTTGGCTTCTTTTGGCTTCTTTTGTTTGTCTTTTCCCATGCAAGTTGAAATTTTCATGGTTCTTTATATGCGGGGAAATTTTGGATTGCATCCTGGACATTTTGTATACTCTGGGTATTGTTTTAATCTTATGAAGAATGTTGATATTTTTGTTGTAACATTTAATTAGCAAGATTAGGTTCAGGCTACAAGAACCTACCTACTTGTATGGACTGTAGTTTTAATGTTAGCTCAGTTTTCAAAGTCTCTTAATATCTTCCCTAGGTGTATGCCATTCAGTGGTCAGACTGTGACCTGAGTGGTTAGCTCAATATTCAAAATCTTTTGTATACTACTCAGGGTTAGATCTATGCATGCCTCACTCAGGGATGAGTTCTGGAGTTTATAAACAACTTTATGGGATCACTTTCCTGAGCTCCTTCTTCTCTGTGATCTCTTGGATACTTCCCAATTTTCTGGGACTCCGTGTTTTGGCCATCTAGCCAGAAACTTTAGGGGCCACTTACCCTGTTCTGCCATACACTACCATGTTTAAGCCCAAGTCTGGGCTCAGAAGTGAGGAGAGAGGCAATAAGCAATGGGGATTGCCCCTACCCTCTTGGAATCGGGGCTGTGATGAACAGAGAAAACAATTTCCCTCCCTCAGAGTTCCGGCTTCTGCAGGCCACTGTGTCTAGCCATAGCCATTTCTGTCATGTGATTGTCTGTGACTATTTACTTTTCAGAGTCCTCAAGTAGCTGTCTATGCATTTTGTTTGTTTTTTACAGTAGTATGACCCAGAACTGAAGTATTGAATAATGAATGAAATGATCAAATTCAGTATCACAACTCATAAAACAAGAATTAAAAGTCCAGTAATGTAAGGAAAATGATAAGAGATTAGGAGGGTAGATTCAAAAGATCTAGCAGGCAATAATAATTCCAGAAGAGCAAAACAAACAAACAGTAATTAAGAAAAATAATTGCAAAAAGATCTGGATTCGCAGACTAACAGGGCTCCCTGAAGTCCAGACAAGATTGATAAAAAAGACATAAAAGTATGTATACCCAATAACTTATCTAGCAATGAAGAAGAAATTATTAAAAGCTTCCAATGGTAAAGAATTTACCATTCACAAAGGTAAAACATTTCATTGGTAGTTCTAGAGACTAGAAAACACTGGAATGATAACTACTAACAAAAAAAGGGTATTGAAGCCTGTAATCCCAGCACTTTGGGAGGCCAAGGCAGGCAGATCACTTGAACTCAAGAGTTCGAGACCAGCCTGGGCAACGTGGCAAAACCCTGTCTATACTAAAAATACAAAAATTAGCTGGGCGTGCTGGCGGGTGCAGTGGCAGGTGCCTCTAATCCCAGCTACTCATGTGGCTGAAGCACGAGGATCACTTGGTGGAGGTTGCAGTGAACCAAGACTGTGCCACCGCACTCCAGCCTGGGTGACAGAGCAGGACTCTCTCAAAAAGCAACTAAAAATTATCTAAAAATAAAAAAAAGAAGTATTACAACCCAGGAATCCAAACAAACCAGTCTATCAGAAGAAATATCTGTGCTAAGATTCATAGAAATATTTTACCCCATTTTCCTTCAGGAAAAAAATAGGAAAGAATGTTAATCAAAAAACAAATGTATTTGAATGAAATCTGAAGGTACATAAAAGATGAAGAGGAGAGGAAACCTGTGAACCTTGCAGTATGTGTATGATTAAATGTAAATATATAATAATAAACAAGCTGGAAATATATAATATGGTTGCTAAATTTTTTTAGACACTTCTCAATTGACAAGATGGAAATGAATAGCAACTGCATTAAACTAGCAAAAATAAAGGTAAAAGAAGAAACCATGACATTAAATAAAGAAGGAATAATACCAAGTATATCAGATGTCATAGCAAAGGTGAACAGGCTGATTTCTTCCATTAAGAAGCATATATTATCGGATTAGTTTTTAAAACAAAGTAAAGCTAAAAGCTGTTTCTCATAAATAGATTAAGTTAAAATATTTTAGAATACAAAATTCTTAAATAGTTAAAAAGTTAAAGAATAAGGAGAGATCGGGCAACTATAAATAAAATGTGGACATCACTACAAATACTAGATGAGGTAAGATTTAAGGTTAAAAGCACCAGACGTTTTAAAGAAGGACATTATATAAAGGAAGGACAATATTTAAAGAAGGGCATATATATATACACATATATATGGAGGAAATGAATAAACAACAAATTAGATTTAGTAGATACATGACTTTACATCCCTTAAATGGAAAATGTACATACTTTTTGTAGGTCAGTGGTACGTTTGCCAAAATTGTTCTTGGCCATTAAGTAAACTTTAACTTTAACAAATTCAAAAAAGTAGCTATCTTACAGGCCACCTTCTTTGATCATAAGCTATAGAAACTGGAAATAAATCAATTAATGGTAACATCACCACCACCTCTCATGTTTTGGAAATTCAGAATAACATTTCAGAAAACTCCAGAATCAAAGATAAAATGAAAATTGAAATTACAAATTGGAAATCAGGAAAAGGAGAATAACCACTTCTATAACTTAGGGGACCCAGAGAAACTCACAACCTAAAAAAAAAAGAAGAAAAAAAATACACACACACACATATTAACTCGTTGAACAAAAAGAATATGTAGCCATCTTAAGACACTAAAACAGAGGAGAATGAGAGGAAATGGTGGATAGGAGGCAGGACTAACTGGGCAGCTCCCACTCGGATGGACAGAGCAGTGTGTGGAGATGCATATTGTGAACATTTGCTTCAAAAACTACCACAGGAAAATTCCAGGAAAGCTGAGAGGATCCACGGACCCTTTGAAGGAGGTGGATTGCTGCTGCAGGCACTGTGGGACAGCCAAGGAACTGTGAGTCCTCTGGCTTTCTCAGCTGGGAGACTTGAAGCCTGGGGCAGATTCTCAGCCCTGCTGGAAATAAACTCAGAGCTGTTGTGGGGGCACAGTGGGAGTGAGACCAGCCCTTTAGGCTGCAGGTTGCATGGGAGCTGGGTGAGGCCTTTGGCTGCTGGCCTTCCCCAACTTCCTTGGTGACCTGTGTGACACGGCAGAGGCAGCCATAATCCTCCTGGGAACATAACTCCATTAGCCTGGGAGCCATGCCCCCATCTACCACAGCAGCAGCAGCAAGCCCCACCCAAGCAGATCTGAGTTCAGACATGCCTAACCCTGCTCCCACCTGCTAGTTTTTCTCTACCTCCCTCGTAACTGAAGACAAAAGACATATTCTCCTGGGAGCTCTATGGTCCTGCCCACCACCTGACCCTAGGGCAAGCTTGTATCCTTTCTATACTACTGCAGTTGATGCCGTCTTGAAAGTGCCACCTCCTGGCTGGAGGCCAACCAACACAAAACCAGCGCATTTAACAAAAATACAACCAAGGGCCATCAGAGTCCACTTCACTCCCCTGCTGCCTCTATGGTTGCAGGTGCTGGTATCCACGGCTGAGAGACCTGAAGACAGATCACATCACAGGACTCTTTGCAGGAACTGCACTGTACCAACCAGAGCGCGGTAGCTCTGCTGGTTGGCTAGATCCAAAAGAGAATCATTGCAGTTTGGCTCTCAGGAAACCCCAACCTTAGCAGAAGGAGGAGAGCACCAAATCAAGGGAGCACTCGTGGGACAAAAGAATCTGAAGAACAGCCCTTGAGTCCCAGATCTTCCCTCTGACATAGTCTGCCCAAATGAGAAGTAACCAGAAAAACAATTCTGGTAATATGACAAAACAAGGTTATTTAACATCCCCAAAAGATTACACAAGCCCACCAACACTGGCTCCAAACCAAGAATAAATCTCGGAATTGCCAGAAAAATAATTCAGAAGGTTGATTATTAAGCTAATCAAGGAGACAACAGGGAAGGGTTAAGTCCAACTTAAAGAAATTTTTTAAAAAGATAGAAGATATGAATGAAAAAATCTCCAGTGAAATAGCTTGGATAAAACACTTTCACAACTTCTAGAAATAAAGGACACACTTAGAGAAATGCAAAATGCCTGGAAAGTCTCAGCAATAGAACCAAACAAGTAGAATAAAGAACTTTGGGGCTCAAAGACAGGCTTTAAAATGACTCAATCTGACAAAGACAAAGAAAAAAAATTTTTTTTTAATGAGCAAAGCCTCCAAGAAGTTTGAGATTATGTTAAGCAACCAAACCTAAAAATAATTGGAGTTCCCAATTATCCGAGGAAGAAGAGAAATCTAAAACTTTGGAAAACATGTTTGAGAGAATAAACAAAGAAAATATCCCTGGCCTTGCTAAACATCTAGACATCCAAATACAAGAAGCTGAAAGAACACCTTGGAAATTTATCACACAAAAAAATTATCACCTAAGCATATAGTCTTCAGGCTATTAAAGTTAAGACAAAGGAAAGGATGTTTAAGAGCTGTGAGGCAAAAGCAGCAGATAACCTATAAAGGAAAACCTATCAGATTAACAGCAGATTTCTCAGTAGAAATCCTACAGTCTAGAAGGGTTTGGGGTCCTATCTTTAGCCTCCTTAAACAAAGCAATTATCAGGCAAGAATTTTGTATTCAGCAAAACTAAACTTCATGAATGAAGGAAAGATACAGTCTTTTTCAGACAAACAAATACTGAGAGAATTTGCCACTATGAAGCCAGCACTACAAGAACTGCTAAAAGGAGCTCTAAATCTTGAAACAAATCTTTAAAATACAGCAAAATAGAATCTCTTTAAAGCATAAATCTCACAGGACCTATAATGAAGGGGTGGCCTGCCCCTCCACACCTGTGGGCGTTTCTCGTTGGGTGGAATGAAAGACTTGAGAAAAGAAATGAGACACAAAGTATAGAGAAAGAAACAGTGGACCCAGGGTACCGGCGCTTAGCATACAGAGGACCCACGCCTGCACAGGTCTCTGAGTTCCCTCAGTATTTATTGATCATTATTTTTACCATCTCGGAAAAAGGGAAGTGGCAGGATAATAGGATCATGGTAGGGAGAAGGTCAGCAGTAAGACATATGAATAAAGATCTCTGTGACATGAATAAGTTTAAGGAAAAGTGCTGTGCCTTGATATGCATATGCAGACATCTCCATAAACCTTTTTAGTGCATAAAGAGCAGCATTGCTGCTAGCATGTCCCACCTTCAGCCCTAAGGCTGTTTTCTCCCATCTCAGTAAATAGAACATACAATCAGGTTTACCCAAGATGTTCCATTGCCCAGGGAGGGGCAGGAGACAGATGCCTTTCTCTATCTCAACTGCCAAGAGGCCTTCTTTCCTCTTATATTTAATCCTCCTCAGTCACAGACCCTTCACGCGTGTCAGGCTGGGGGACGATCAGGTCTTTCCCTTCCCACGAGGCCATATTTCAGACTATCACATGGGGAGAAACCTTGGACAATACCTAGCTTTCCTAGGCAGAGGTCCCTGTGACCTTCCGCAGTGTATGTGTCCCTGGGTACTTGAGATTAAGAGAATGGTGATGACTTTTAACAAGCCTTCAGGCACTTGTTTAACAAAGCACACCCTGCACAGCCCCAAATCCATTAAACCTTGAGCCACCACAGCACATGTCTCTTGCAAGAACAGAGTTGGGGATAGGGTTACAGATTAACAGCATCTCAAATACAGAACAAAATGGAGTCTCTTATGTCTACTTCTTTCTATATAGACACAGTAACAGTCTGATCTCTCTTTCTTTTCCCCAAACTATAAAACCATACAATTAAAAAAAAGGTATTCAGGCAACAACTAGCACAATGAATAAAACAGTACCTCACTTCTCAGTACTAATGTTGAATGTAAATGGCCTAAATTCTCCACTTAAAAGATACAGAAACCATCATTCTCAGCAAACTAACACAGGAACAGAAAACCAAAGACCACATGTTCTCACTTACAAGTGGTAGTTGAACAATGAGAACACATGGACACAGGGAGGGGAACATCACACACTGGGGCCTGTCAGGGGCTGGAGGGCAAGGGGAGGGAGAGCATTATGACAAATACCTAATGCATTAAGGGCTTACAATCTAGATGATGGGTTGATAGGTGCAGCAAACCACCATGGCATATGTATACCTATGTAACAAATTCTGCACATGTATCCCAGAACTTAAAAGTGTAATAGAAATAAAAATAAAAAGAAAGGCAATATATGTCACATATAGGGAAACATTAGGAATACAGTCAATGGTAATCATTAGTCTAAAAAAAAAAAGATACAGAATGGCAGAATGGATAAGAATTCACCAACCAAGTGTCTGCTGTCTTCAAGAGACTCACCTAATAAATAAAGACTCACATAAACTTAAAGGGTGGAAAAAGATATTTCATGCAAATGGACACCAAAAGTGAGCAGGAGTAGCTATCCTTATATCAGACAAAACAGACTTTAAAGCATCAACAGTTAAAAAAGACAAAGAGGGACATCACATGATAAAAAGACTAGTCCAAGAGGAAAATATCACAATCCTAAATATATGTGCAGCTTAACACTGGAGCTTTCAAATTTATAAAACAATTACTACTAGACCTAAGAAATGAGATAGACAGCAACACAATAATAGTGGGGGACTTCAGTAGTCTGCTGACAGCACTAGACAGCACTAGACAGGTCATCAAGACTCAGGAAGTCAATAAAGAAACAATGGACTTAAACTATACCCTAGAACAAATGGATTTAACAGATATTTACAGAACATTCTACTCAACAACTGCAGAATATACATTTATTCATCAGCACTTGGAACATCCTCCGAGATAGACCATATGATAGACCCCAAAACAAGTCTCAACAAATTTAAGAAAATCAAAATTATAGCACTCCCTCAGACCACAGTGGAATAAAATTGGAAATCAACTCCAAAAGGAACCCTCAAAACCATGCAATACATGGAAATTAAATAACCTGCTCCTAAATGATCATTGGGTCAACAATGAAATCAAAATGGAAATTTAAAAATTCCTTGAACTGAATGATAATAGTGACACAACCTATCAAAACCTCTGGGATACAGGAAAAGTGGTGCTAAGATGAAAGTTCATACCATTAAATGCATACCTCAAGAAGTCTGAAAGAGCACAAATAGATAATCTGAGGGCATACCTCAAGGAACTAGAGAAACAGCAAACCAAACCCAAACCCAACAGAAGAAAAGAAACAACCAAGATCAGAACAGAAATAAATGACAATGAAACAGCAACAACAAAATACAAAAGATAAATGCAACAAAAAGCCAGTTCTTTCAAAAGATAAATAAAATTGATAACCATTAGCAAGATTAACCAACGAAAGAAGAGAGAAGATCCAGTAAGGTCGATTTGAAACAAAATGGGAGATATTACAACCATTACTACAGAAATACAAAACATCATTCAAGGCTACTATCAACATCTTTATGCACATAAACTAGAAAACTTAGAGGAGATGAATAAATTCCTGGAAATATGTAACCCTCCTAGATTAAATCAGGAAAAAATAGAAACCCTGGACAGACCAGCGACAAGCAACGAGATTGAAATGGTAATTTAAAAGCTACCCAAAAAAGTTTAGGTACAGACTCACAGCTGAATTCTATCAGATATTCAAAGAAGAATTGGTATCAATCCTATTGACACTGTTCCAAAAGATAGGAAAGAGGGATTCCTCCCTAAATCATCTTGTGAAGCCAATATCATGGTAATACCAAAACCAGGAAAGAACATAACAAAGACAACTGCAGACGAACATCCCTGATAAATATAGATGCAAAAACTCTCAACAAAATACTTGCTAACCAAATCCAACAGCATATAAAAAATATAATCCACCATGATCAAGTGGGATTCATACCAGGGATACAGGAATGGTTTAACTGGCTGGAGTGCAGAGGCGTGACCTCGGCTCACTGCAACCTCTGCCTCCTGGATTCAAGCAATTCTCCTGCCTCAGCCTCTGGGATTACAGGCATGCACCACTAGGCCTGGCTGATTTTTGAGTTTTTTTGTTTCTGTTTTTGTTTTGAGACAGAGTCTCGCTCTTGTCCCCCAGGCTGGAGTGCAATGGTATGATCTCGGCTCACTGCAACCTCCGCCTCCCAGGTTGAAGTGATTCTCCTACCTCAGTCTCCCGAGTAGCTGGGATTGCAGGCACGTGCCACCACGCCCAGCTAATTTTTGTATTTTTAGTAGAGATGGGGTTTCACCATGTTGGCCAGGATGGTCTCAGTCTCGTAACCTCGTGATCCTCGGCCTCCCAAAGTGCTGGGATAACAGGCGTGAGCCACTGCGCCCAGCCTAATTTTTATATTTTTGGTAGAGGTGGGGTTTCGCCATGTTGGCCAGGCTGGTCTCGAACTCCTGACCTCAGGTGATCCACCCACCTTGGCCTCCTAGAGTGCTAGGATTACAGGCGTGAGCCACTGCACCTGGCCTGCTTGTCATTGTCATACTATATGTAATGTCTAGAAGACAAAGGGCCATGTATATCTTCAAATCAGATACTTTATACTGCTAAAATGATTTCCAAAATGCTTATAATTACTTGTACTACTGTCAATGAATGAAAGTAAGAGTTTATGCCTTTCCAGCATTGTGTATTGTTATCTTTTAAAAAAACTGACAATTTTATAGGCCAAAATTTTATAATTTGATATTTAAACTAGCATTATTTTAATGAATGAATTTAGAACTCATTCTGGTTAAATTAGTGTAGATGCTAATAACATCCAACAGATTAAGACAGATTCAAATAGTTAATATTCACTAGACTTACAATGTACTCGGTGTTGTAATTAGCACTTTTTATATACAAACTCATTTAATCTTAATAATATGCTCACCAGGATAATGATGGTTTACAGTTATAAAATATCAGAAATGTCATTTGTCTTAGTTTGTGAGAGTACTTGTTAATTATTTGTATTGATATTTAATTGGCTTTATTTAAATACACGTAAGTGTTAAGTTGAACATAGTCTCTTTTCTTTCAAGACAGGATCTCACTCTGTCACCCAGGCTGGAGTGCAATGAATTGATCATGGCTCACTGCATCCTTGAACTCCTGGGCTCAAGCAGTCCTCCTGCCTCAGTCTCCTGTGTAGGAGCCCACTACCATGCCCAGCTTATTTGTATTTTATTTTTTTGTAGAGATGGGGTCTCGCTATGTTGCTGGGGATGCTTTCCAACTCCTGGTCTCAGGCAGTCTTCTCACCTCAGCCTCACAAAGCGCTAGGATTACAGGCATGAGCCACTGCACCCAGCCCATACTCATTTTTTATTTCTGTCCATCTTTTAAGAAACACTTCAAGGAATTTTTTTTAAATCCTGTAATTTTTGTTTTTGTCCATTAGATGTCCTCAGCTACATTTATCAGAATTTAAGTTTTTTAATACAAATTTCAGTCTCTAAATACCTTTAAAAGTTTGCATGTAATTGTTACTACTATTGATATTTTAAACATTTGTACAAGGTCTTTAAAAATCTATAAATACATTAGGATGTATGGTAGAAGATTTAGACATTTCTTGTGATTTTTGTACTATAAGTAATCTTAGTTAAATAAGAAATTTTTAAATGTTAAATTACTTGTTAATTTCTTTCTCCCCCTTTTAATTTAAAGAGTTTTGGGACTGGAATTAAATAAAGACAGAGATGTTGAAAGAATCCACGGCGGTGGAATTAACACCCTTGACATTGAACCTGTTGAAGGGAGATAGTAAGTTTATTATACTTGTATAATCATTTTTCTTTCTAAGTGAAATGCAGTTAAAACCTCCTTTTTTAGATTAATGATGTAGAAGTTTCATTAAAATTAATGAAAATCCCAAATTGTAGCATTTTTTAAATCTGGCATTATTATTTTCAAATAAATACAAAACATCAAACCTACCAAATGTTGTGAAATAAACATTTCCAAGCTACTTTAATATAAATATGTACTTATTGTTAAATTAACAAACATTGAACTTCTTTTGGATGCAGAGGGCTTTTAAGTGCTAGAGTGTGTCTTTAGGTGTTATTTTAAAACATAGTTGCTACTCTCAAAATAGTCTAATGGGAAAATAAATACAAAAAGTGGAAGACTATTTTGAAGAATTAGGTTAGAAACAAATAAGAATTATATTTGAGTTCTTCCTGGCTTTACCACTTACCAGCTTTGTGACCTTGAACAATTTACCTAACCTTTCTAATTCTCAGTTGCCTTAGCTATGCAATGGGAACAACAGTACCTACCTGACAAGTTTGTTTTGAGGATTAATTGAGATAATATGCACAACATGATTAGCATAAGACCTGGCACATCATAAATGGTTGACACCACTGCTGCCACTATTAATCAAAAGCAGTATTACATAACTTTTACTGCTTTCAGCCGTCTCTACACAGCAGCCAAAATGCTTTGAAAAATGCAATTCTGAACATATTCTCCTACTTACAATTCATCATAACACCACATTAGTCTTATAAGACAGTGCAAAACCTAATTATAGGCCACATAGAGCATTAACTAAAGGAAACAGTTTGTGTTATGGTGTGTTTCATGTGCCTATAATTAGGCCACATATAGCATTAACTAAAGGAAACAGTTTGTCGTGTTATGATATATTTAGCATTTGCCCCAGAATTTTTATTTTATACCGAAATGTTATTATTTACATTAAGTCAAGTCAGAACAGATTTGATAAACTTCCACTTTTTACTTCCAGCTTCCACCATGGTCTCATCTAGTAGTATTTGAGAAACATCTTACTTTAGGATGTGGTTAAATCTAAAAGATGATGAGGAATCATTCTTTTCTTTTTCCTGACCTTTTCCAGGCTCAGTATAACACCTTCTATTCAAGGACAGCTTGGGGGCACTCACTTATGAAACATGCAGACATGAGCAGCAAGAGATAGCTGACTTTTGGGTTTGGGTGCTGGTCAGGAAAGTATTCAATACTGTTACTCCAGCCAGCCACTTGGTGTAGTAATCAGTTGTGTGGCCTGTGAAGTATGAGAAGCCAGTGGACTACCAGTTGGCAGAGTTGGTGAGAAATGTGGGAAGTTATAGATTATATGTGCATGAAATATATTTGAGAAATGCAGATGAGGCATCTTTTGGTACAGCACATAGAGAAAAGTCTGAAGACTCTTGCTACAATGGTTTTCCCCTTTATTGCATGGTAGAAGTCTACAACTATTTCATTGTTTGCTAATACTTATATTTTGCATTAACCCCTTTTGATAGCGACAAGAGATATAAAAAGGAAAGTGTACATTCTGTGGAAAACTAAAAAAACGATGTATATATAACTTGTTCAAAATACCTGTTAATATTTACCATCCACCATGAGAGCTGTAAAGATGTCACTGAAAATCAGAATGGAAACCAGAGAGAATACACAAATCTGGTAGAGAAGCATTTATTTCAAAGTTAGGTGTTATTTTACAAAAACTATCTGAAAATTACAGTTTAACAGGTGCAATTGCAGAGGGTGCATTTGCATATCACTCTGTGAAGCTTGAATTTTCTTTTATAATTTTAAATTCTTCTAAGTTAATTTCATTCATCTTTAATATTAAGTTTTCTTGTCCATATAAAAACATGAAACCATATCTCTTCATACTCTGTCAGCAAAAAGTATCTCATAGTTAAATAATGTCAGATACTTCATAGTTAATGCCATCAGATACTTCAAATAGAAAGTTAATGGAATCAGAGAAAAACTTTTGGAAGCCATTTTAACAAAGTCGAAACATCTGACATTATTGCAAATACCATGTCAGTTAAGATTAAAAGTTCAACTTTTAACATAATTTTGTTTTATATTGATAATACATCTGTATGTCAAGAAAAGCAATGTTTTGTGAAGATTAAGTATGAAGCGGAAGTGTTTTGGGAATTGGTTGAGGTATACATGTAACTCACAACTGTGTCCAAACACTTTATCAATCTCAATAAAAGTTGTAGTTGTTAAAATTTACAAATATTTCTCTATGTACACAATTAGAGTAACTGAACTACAAAATTTTTGTAATAAAGCTAATGTGGAATATTTTTAAAAATAACTAAGTAGGGCATTATTAGCAGTCTTTCTTTACTGCCCTTCAACTGGATTTTTGAGCCTTCAAATAACTACTTTTAAATTAACCTTATTGTTTTATAAATTGGTATTGAATTTATCTTTTTTTTTTTTTGAGACGGAGTCTCGCGCTGTGTCACCCAGGCTGGAGTGCAGTGGCGCGATCTCGGCTCACTGCAAGCTCCGCCTCCCAGGTTCAGGCCATTCTCCTGCCTCAGCCTCCGAGTAGCTGGGACTACAGGCGCCCGCCACCACGCCCGGCTAGTTTTTTGTATTTTTAGTAGAGACGGGGTTTCACCATGTTAGCCAGGATGGTCTCGATCTCCTGACCTCGTGATCCGCCCGCCTCGGCCTCCCAAAGTGCTGGGATTACAGGCTTGAGCCACCGCGCCCGGCCTGAATTTATCTTAAAAACAAGTCTATAATTGGTACATGCTACTAGTTCATGAACTATTTGTGACTGGGTCACAAGATAAGGATCTTGGGCTAAAACATAAATCTACTACATCATTACACACACCATTTAAAGAAGTTAAGATATGTTTGTAATAAGACTTTCTCAATGAAGAAAGACGTGTTTGTTTCTGGCACAAGCTCCTTATCTTGGAGTGTTAAATAGCACTGCTCTACTTCTAATTGTATTGTGTTTAAAATCAGGTGAAAATCTTTCAATCAAAATATTCAGTGAATGTAGTGCCAAAAACTGTAGTTTGGGTGCTGTTCTTGAAAGATGACAGGCCAGGCACAGTGGCTTACACCTGTAATCCTAGCACTTTGGGAGGCTGAGACAGGTGCATTACCTGAGGTCAGGAGTTCAAGACCAGTCTGGCCAACGTGGTGAAACCCCATCTCTACTAAAAATACAAAAAATTAGCCAGGTGCAGTGGCGCGCACCTGTAATCCCAGCTACTCTGGAGGCTGAGGCAGGAGAATCACTTGAACCCAGGAGGCGGAGGTTGCAGTGAGCCGAGATCATGCCACTGTATTCCAGTCTGGGCTACAGAGTGAGACTTCTTCTCAAAAAAAAAAAAAAGAAAGAAAAAAAGAAAGATGACAATGTCAATGCAGTTTTTAATGTTCCTCTAGTTCTCCATTGAAACACATACAGAGACTAAAAATGATAAGTAGAAAAAACAAGATTAACACTTACAACCAAACTAGGTCATGAAGTATCCCCACAAACCCCAAACTGTGAATAAGTGGGAACAAACCACTGACAACTACAAGATCTGTGCACTACCAGCATTTTTGCCAGAGGAGGCAGTAAAAAGCAATAAGGCATCTGATATACCTGGATAAGTCCAAAATAACCACAAGCTTAGCAAGCAAATTTGACTATAGCAGCTCAAACTGGGAGAGGATGGCATACTCTATAGGTATGTTTTAATGGTCCATGGTAAGACCAAAAGGAGCTATAGCAGTCTGGACTCTTAATATCTCTCCAAAGAGCTAACCAGTCAAAGTGCCCCTCCAGTACAGAACTACATACTGAGGAAAAACTGCTGGAAATAAAATCCAAATTGAGCAGTACAGAGACAATAGAAACAAAGGAAAAAGATGTCCCCAATAAAATTGGGGAGGTGAACAGAACCAGGAAATCTCTGAAAGCAAGCTGCCATATTTTGAAATCTTACCCATCAAAAAATTTTTAAGGGAAGAGGATGTTTTAATATATAAAATTTAAACATTACTCTTAAGTCAAGCCTCCATTCTAAAAGGTTAAGAAAATTAATTTTACATAAAAATGAGCAAAAGAATAGGATTAAGGTCAAAGTTCCTACAAAATTATTATAAAAACAAAGAAGATAAGAAGTGGACTAATGCTGTTACGGAGAGTGAAGTCACACCAGAAAGAAGTGTCTGTAAAACAGATGAGAACTCTAGCCTAATACTTCAAAACTAGGTAAAAGTTGTTTTATAAACGTATAATAAATGAGAGAATAATGTTAAGTTGGAATTAGAAAACCTCAGAAATGAGATGCTCAAACTCAAAAAATTAGAAATAAAAATATTTGAGAAATGAAGACTGACTAAAAGCATAAGGAACACAAATAAATGGAAGAGGTAATGCCTTAGAAATAGAAACTAGAAAGGAGGAAAATTTTGAAAACCAAAAAGAAATGAAGAGAGGAAAATAATTCAAGAGGTGTATATATAGAATATAGGCAAAGAAGATCCAGCATAACATAATAGAAGTTCCCAAAGAAGAAAACCAAGGCAAAAGAGCAGAATAAATGTTAAAACAATAATTCAAGAAAGCTTTTCTAGGATAAATAAGATCTGGAGCTTTATATAAGGGGGAAAAAATTATATTGTCACTAGACTTTAACTTTGGGCTTTCTGGCCAAAGAAATGAAGCTTCTTACCCAAGACGCTCAAGGAAATAAAATGTGAGTCAAGGATTTTATATCTAGCCAAACTGATTTCAAGTACAAAAAGGACAGATAAATTGTCAAAAACACAAGAATTCAGAGACTGTTGTTCTCATTAGCCATTCTTTAGGAATCAACCAGAGAATGAAATCATTCAACTAGAATGACGAGAGAGACAGCAACGTAAGGATTGATGGTGAGCAATAATATTAGCAGATAGCAACACTTTATATAGATGTATAAATTGATGGATCTAGATATTGGTTTGTCTGCTAATATCACATCACAAGAGCAATGGCAAATAGAAATTATTTTAAATTATAGCACATGAATGCAGTCACCAAAGTCCAGGCTGGACATTGCAGGACACGTGATCTAGTTTTTGCAACAAATAAATTACAAGAGAGGGAAAAAGTACAGGAGGGAGGGAGAAAGAAAGGTAGAGGAGACCTATAGCTTAAAGTTAAAAGACATTAAAATTTTTTTTAAAAGCAAAGCTAATATTCATGTGTACACTCTAGGGTGATGAACTATGAACTGTACAGAAGAGAAAGACAGTGATTACGATAAAAATCATGTTAATGAGTTACTTTGAGGTGAAAAGTAAGGAGCGATGATCTAGAGAGATTGCATTGTTTGGACCTCTGTGAAGAATTTTTGATGGTGCCCCTATTTTTAATTGGGATAAATGTATATTTGTAATTGGGAAAAATGTATATTTTGTAATTGAATAACATTCACAATGTCTAAGATTTTATAATATTTAAATTTGGTGTAGCATCCAAAAAAGACATAAAATAGAGAATTTGTTCAAGGAGAATTTTATCTTGTAAAAAAAGAAGTACTAAAGAAAGGTACTTTGAATTAAGGTAAAAGGAAACAGTGAAAAGAATCTGAAATATTTGCACATTTCAAGAATATCCTCCATTTTGTAGAATTTTCTCTGAACTTACCATATATACCTCATCATCTGTTTCTATTTCCTAAATTAAACATATTATAGCTTTTAGGGAAGTCAGTTAAAGGTGAAAACAACTCCAGATTTAAAGATGATTTTAGACAATTTTATGCAAAAAGAAAAGAAACTAATAAGATCATATTGAAAAATCACATTTAGAAAAACACAGTAACAGTCTTAGAGACAAATATGGTTAAGAAACTGATTAACCATATGTATGGTATATGAAGTACCAAGAATGATGTTTACAAACTATTAAGTTCAATCAGTGTATATAGCTTTAATATATATGCTTGCTACTTTTACTTTTTAGAAATATTTTTGCAATGTTTTTGAATAGAATAATTTTGTATATTCTACCAATATAATAGACCAGCTTGAGAGTCAGTCAATAATTGTTTCCAAAAAAAGAGATTGCTAATTTTTTAGCGCCCTCTTTTACTCTCAAAAGTAAGGCTTCCAGTGGTTTGGCTCCTCCTTCTCATCTCTCACCACTCTTTCCCTTCCACACTGCTCCAGCAACACATCCCTTCTTTTGGTTCCTAGAATGGGCTTGGATTGTTACTTTCACATCTGTCTGGCTAACTTTGAATCCTCCTTCACATACCAGCTTAAATATTACAATCAGGGAAACTGTTCCTGAATTTCCAAACTAGAATAAAGATAAGTTATTGTCACAGTGATCCCAATCGTAACTAATAATTTGTGTGATTATGCCTACTACCCGTTTTCCCTATTGGATTGTAAACTCTGCAAAGACAGGAATCATGCCTGCCTTGTTCACAGTTGTTTTAGCAGAGTGTCTAACATTGTAGGAACTTAAAGTTGAATGAATTGAGTGAATGCATTCATAAGAGAAGGAAGGAATCTAACATTTATTGAGCCCCTATTTTTTGCCAGATACTGTAAAAAGAATTTTGCACTTAACTTTTATTATCGACATTGTGATTCAGATAAAAATGTCCCCCTCCTTTACAAATGTTGAGTCTTGGACAGGTGGTATAACTTGCCCAGGGCCAAATAGCAAGTGTCAGTAATAGTTGGTTTGCCTACTTCCTTTTTCATTTAGCATAGCTGTAATGAGGACATTTAAAATAACTTTGTAATATTTTACTTTCTTAAGAAATCTCTTTTGCCATCTTGTTTCTGTCACCTTTTCTTTTTGAAATTACGGAAGTAAACTTGAAATGATCACAGAATGAATTTTTTTATATTCATTCTTCTATTAAATATTAAGAAATTCTAGTTTATTAAGTCTGTGTTATTGAGGATTAACTTATTACAAATTAATGTATCCTTAATACATTTGGGTGTTTGCAAATCAGTTTTTGGAAATTTGCAGTCATAAATAAATGGACTACATAAAATGATAAACTAATGTGAACTTTTTTATTATCAGCATGTTATCAGGTGGTTCAGATGGTGTGATTGTACTTTATGACCTTGAGAACTCCAGCAGACAGTCTTATTATACATGTAAAGCAGTGTGTTCCATTGGCAGGTATGTATTAAAAATGTAAAAATTTATGAATTTGTAAATAGTTGAGTATTTTTTACATCGAATGCAAAACATGAAAATTGCAGTCAAGTGAATGGTTCAGATGACATATTTGCATGGCTGTTCCTTGACACTTTGTTGAAAATAGTAACTGACATTGAGGTATAGTTTTTTTAACAAGTGTCTTCCCCAAAGCAATTTTGGTGTCAATTTACATCTCAGTAACTAATTAGAGTTTTTAGTACCACTTAGTATAAGATTCATTTATAGTCCTTCAGCTAATTATAAACACAAATTAGATTTTCAACTGATACTAATGGAAGAAAAAAGTTTAGATATACTAAACATATTGGTATTCCTTCACCAAATACACATACACATATACCCACTTACCCTCTCTTGTCTCTCTACTTACTCAAAGATGCCTAACTGAAAAACATACATGTATAATACTTGTCTTCTCTGACTGTTCTCTACTGGCTTACCAATCTTGTGGTAATTCTTTTTAAGTCTCTAATAAAATGTTTTGTGGCATTGTAATTTTTCCATTGTGGTCATTTAATCCTTTCTCGTCACTTATATCCAATGTGATAATGAGCAGACCTTTGAATTAACAGGGAGAATGGGCGCTGAGAAAATGCTTTCTAGAGGGCAAACTTTGTAAACATTAACATCAACAATCTGTTACAGCTCTTCCCAATGCATTAGAATATATGCTATGGAATATTTATGAAGAGATTTGCTATTGTTTGTTGGCTCTGGTGCTTCACATTAGAAATACAAATTTGGGAAAATCAGTTAATCTCAGCTTCAGATTATTTTGTTTTAGAAATCAGTATACATGCCCTGTGGTTCTTACACATTTCTATGAGAATTAAATGAAATGTTATCTTTTTAAAAGCATGTCGAAAACTAAAAGCACTGTGTAAGTGAAAAGCAATGTACTTACAGGAAAACTTAGTACAAAACAAGATATGCCTCAAATACTCTAGAACTTAGAGACTTAGGCCATTTATACTCTCTTCCCACCCTCAATAACAAAAAAAAGTCATGTTAATTAATTAAATTCATTTTTATCTTATTTTATCCTAGCTAACATTTTAACACTGAATTTATTTTGTTACATAGCAAAATAGTATTTTCATCTATTCCATGTGCTATATAATATTCCATGAGGGACTGTGATTTGCTTTTTTTTTTGGTATGTGACATTTTTTGGTAAATGCCTTATTTGTCAATCCTGTTTTACAATGATTTAATTCTTGGATTCAGACTCCATATTTAAAAGTGTGACTTTGAATTTGAAAATGGATGTATAGTATGCATCTTTACAAAATGAGTTATAATAGCATTTTGTATATCTGAAGAGTTCACAATCTAATTTAAAAATAATTTCAATAAAGACTATTATTAAGTTAATGTGACTTAGACTATTTTCTGATACTTACTGTTAGTATACTTAATGTGTTTGTCCTTGAGCACTAAAAAGATTCCTCTACCAAAATTCTTATTAAATATAAATGAGAATAACAGAACATATATAGTAACATAATAAGATATTTTATCGTATTTTAAAATTTAAACTTAAAATATAAGTGAGCTTTTATTTGTTATCACTACATTAAAAATTTGTTTTATTTAAAAGTAGTGTCACTGGAAAAATCTCTGTAGAAGTCAATATTCTTAGGAGCAAAAGGAAATCAGTCTGCTTATCTTAAGCAGAAATTTATTGGAAGAATATTTATTATCTTACATAACTGTCAGGAAGATGGGAGAATCAGACTTAGAAAATGAGCAGAAAACAAGAGAAGTCAGGATAGAGAACACAGTCAGGGTCACACCACGGGAACATTAGTTTGGGTTTTGCTATATGTCATCAACATATACTCTCAACTCCTCAGCTTTGAATAATGGCTAACTCTCCCAGGAAAAGAGAATGTCTAGAGTCGCTTGCTTTCTGTAACAAGAGATAGAGCTCTTATTTTCAGTAAAACAAAGGGGATTCCCCCCAAATAGGAGTTTGAATGCTCATCAGTCAAGAATAAAAGGCACATGTCCCCTACAGTCCACCCATTTGGCTGTCCAACATGCATATACACCTTTCTTCCCATACTTACCATTTTTTAAAAGAACGTTCCAGCCTAACCTAATGCAAGTCTTCACTATACAGCCAAAAAGGTGATCATCCTCTTCCCCAAAGGGTGATGAGCCTAAGTTATTTTAGTTACCACACCTGGCTCCATTTCAGGGTCATGTTCATTTTTCCATGAGTTTAATTTATCCTATATCAGTATTACACAATTTGTGGACTCAATTATATAGTTAACCTATAAAAATAATTAAGAGAGGAAAGAAAGGGAAAATTCGCTAAAATATATAAATATTTACAGAGAAAAAAAGGAAATATGAGTAGGCACTATAGTTCTTGTAATTTTGCAGCTGTTTTTATGCCAGAGCTGGTACTTAAGACTTTCCTTCTTCATGTTCTCATTCCTTCAGATAGCACCACAACTGTTTAAGGTCCAAACCTTCATCTTAAGGAATCCAAAAGCATCATGATTGTATCTGCATAGGGTTACAGAAGTCGTCTTTTAACTTTTGTGCTCTATGGGAAATTTCAAACATATACAAGATTGGAGAGTTGTATAATGACCTGTATATCAATCACCCAGCTTCACCAACCATCATAACCAATCTTGTTTTGTCTCTACCTCCCACCCATCCACCCTCATAAGTATGTTGAAGCAAATCTTGAACAATGTATCATTTCATTCTTAATTATTTATATCTGTAAAAGAAAAAGACTTTATGAGCATAACTACAGTACCATTATCTTAAGTACACAAAAATTATCTATATTAAATATCCAGTCTGTGTTCAAATTTCCCTCTTTGTCTCATAAATCTCTCTTAACAGCCAGTTTGTTTGAATCAGGATTCAGTTAGGTAACACACTATGTTGGTCACTGGTTCAGAGCATATACTACATCCTTCAGGGCAGCATACCACCCTCACAAGGTGGTGTATTGTAGCTGACGTCATAACTGAATCTTTAACATGTTATGTTATTGTGGCTGGTGGGTTACATAAGATGTGAATCTCATGGGCCTTCACCAGTTGCATTCTTTTGTCATAGAGTAAATTCCTTGATAAGAAGCAATATTGTATGGAATACCATGGAGGTGTGTGAGGCATTCAGTAATTCTAAGAATAGTAGTGCTTTAGAAAAGAGACTTTGGGAAAGCAAATCCAAAACCAAAACAGCTGTCTCTTCCAGTAAGACCAAATCACTCTTCCAAGATGAAAGAAGTCCATTGTAGTTGGTTGATCCCTCCAGGCTATATATAGTACAGAAACAGAGAATCTCTCATATTATGACCCTTAGTAGGAGGCATGCCTCTACGTCACACTATGGGAGCCTAAAATTAGAGATGCCTGGACATTGATTCTCGCCTTCTACACAGCCAGGACACAGGCATGTGATCTCAGTTTGACCATTCCTATCATCCTACCTGAGACTACTGCTTGTTCTTAATATAGTACCAGTTTTGAAACTCACATAAGTCAGTTATCTGTAAATTTTGATTGCTGTTTTGTAGAGATCATCCTGATGTTCACAGATACAGTGTGGAGACGGTACAGTGGTATCCTCATGACACTGGCATGTTCACATCAAGCTCATTTGATAAAACTCTGAAAGTATGGGATACAAATACATTACAAGTAAGTACATTAAAACATTTGCAGATTGCTTTGTAGGATGAAGGAGAATTTAATCCTAAACCATTTTAGTATGTTATTTGCTGAGATGTCATATATGTTAAATGTGAAAGCAGTACAGTGGTTAAGAAGAGCTAGACTGCTTGAGTTCATATCCTGGCTGTGCTACTGACCAGCCGTATGACATTGTGCAGATGTCCAAACCTCTGTGTGTCTTTCTCATCTGTAAATGGGAATAATGATTATAGTATGGTTGTGAGGATTAAATGAGCCAATATATGTAAAGTACCTAGTACAGAACATACCATATAGTAAATGCTCAAAAACTATTAGCTAATATTATTATCCCTTTGTGAAAACTAGAATGATCTAGTAATCTAAAGTAGAAAATTGGATTTATCTTTGATCTAAAAACTTGAAGGAAAAAGCTGTTAATACTGTTACTTAGTAAAGGCAGGCAGTGGATAATAGTTTGTATGATATTTGGTCAGATTTACATTCTGAGTACTAATCTTTTCTCTGAGCTCTACTCTGATATTTCTCTACTTTTTTACAGTACCTCTATACTTAAATGTAGTGTCACCCCTTCAAACTTAACATGTTCCAAACTGAACATGATCACATCTCATTAAATTTAGTCATAAAATCTTAGCAATTCTTTCTTCGAACTCTCTCTTCTCTCTTTTCTATTTCCCTTGCCTTTACTGCACATCCAGACTACGAAAATCACTGCCTTACCTTCCTTCTACATTTTCTACACTAAGTTCTACCCCAGAGTTAATCTTATTATAAAGCAGTTTCATCATGTCACTGTCCAAACCCTCTAGGGATTCCCATTATCTAAACTCAGCCTAGCATTCTAATTTCTCCATAACATCAGCCCTTTTTCCTTCAATCCTACATTCTACCAGTTTTCAACACAAATGCTTTGCTGCAACTGAATTGATCATACTTTGAATCTGTTGTATTCCCTGCCTCACATCCCTTTCCCTTGCAACTTTTCCCTTCTCTTAAGGTCACATCCTTTTTTTACAATTACATTGAGCCAAGACTGCAGATACCAGAGTTCTAGTTCCATTCTGCCACTTATGAGATTTGTTGCTTTAGATAAGTCATTTAATTTGTTAGCAAATGTCTCTTCAGCTATAAAATTAAAGTGTCAGACTAGATGGTGTCTAAGGTCCCTTTTAGTGCTATCATGCAGTTTAGTGATTTCAGCTTCCAGAGTACATATTAACCATTATTTTACTTTATAGCACTGTTTTCTGTATTCTTATTTCAACACACTCTCATACTACTTTATAATATCATTTTCATACTTGTTTGTCTTATTTGTTGTTCTATATTGTTACTTCCCCAAAGAAAGTACTATGTCTTATACATTACTAAATTCAGTGCTATGTACAGTAACTGCTGAGTAAATGCTTTAAGGATGACTAACAATGTATGTAACTGGCTACACATTAATAAGTAATAAAATCATGAAGTGTATTGTGATTCTAGTCAGCAAAACAAAACAGTGTTGTGTATATAAATTCCAATTTAATACCATTCTAGTAATTCAAACTAAATAGATGTGATTTTTTGACCTTACTACATTAGAATAATCCTATTATTTCAGATTTCTTTTCATAGCAAAGTGTATTTATTAAAATACATGTCATTGAAAATGAGAATGTATTTTAACAATTAAATGAATGTCATGAGTTTTCACTTCTGACTATAATGGAGTATCTTGTAGCCAAACCAGCACCTCCATTGAGAAAAGCTAGATAAAGCATAAACAAACATCTAGTTGAGGGTTTTAGAAAGCTGCCAAGAAATCTAGGAATTGAGAATTAGATCCTAGAGAGAACACTTACAGAAATGCATTCAACTTTCCACACACTGTTTTTCTCTTTGGACATTTGTCATTAATGTAGGGCAAGAGACTGAGAAGACACACATTGGATAGCTTCTAAGAGGCAGATAAATGAGTGGGACTTTAGTCCATTTCATACAGCTAGAGAGACAGAAATTGGAATGTGGGCTGCCAAGACAGCCAGAAATTAAAGGATCAAGATCACAGAAAGAAGAGAGATGCAGAGAAATCAGCCTGACATCTTGCACTGGTTTTGTCATTGAGGTATTCACTAACCAAGCTATGCGAGACCATAGACTAAGAAATGAAGCAGAAGACATTTGAAAAACAGCAGTTTTCCCCAGTCACATGGTACTGGAGAGAAGAATTGCAGTGCAGTACTTCCTAAGTAGAACAGGGCTTAGGAAAACACCCAGGCTCTTAGGGCACCTAGAGGGGTATATTCTAATAATGGGTACAAATAGGAGGTAGATGGAGCCTGTGGTAAGCAGCATCATGTCCCGCTCCCACATGTCTATGTGCTAATCTCTAGAACATGCAAAGGGGAATTAAGGTTGCCAATCACCTGACCTGAAGACTGGAAGATAATACTGAATTATCCTGGTGGGCCCAACATAATCATGAGAGTCTTAGAAAATGGAAATGGGAGGTAGAAGGAGATGGGGTAAATTTGACTGGGAGAATGGCCAGAAAAATGTAAAATTACTGGCTTTGAAGATGGATAAAGGGGATCACAAGCCAAGAAATGTGTGTGATCTGTAGAAGATGGAAAAAGTATTCTCTCCTAGAGCCTCCAAAAAGGAATGAAGCCCTGTCAACACCTTGATTATAGTCCATTGAGACCTATGTGAGAATGTTAACCTGTAGAACAGATTTATTACAGATAATAAATCTGTGTTATAAATTACTAAGTATGTGGTAATTCCTTACTGCATTGATAGAAAATTATTACAGAACTCTACGATAGCAGACAAGCTTTATGTTTGAATTGATATGATCCTCCCTCTCCTACCTGCCAAAGAGAGACTGGATCTTCTCTGGAGGAGGAGAACATGATACAGAACCTCTCCCAATTTTTTCTATGTAATTTCTAGCACTCTATCAGAAACTTCCAAGCTTACCAACAAATGAGCTTAGGAGGAAAAACAGGCAGTAGAAGAAGACTGACATCTCCAGGCCTAGATGCCTTTACCAGTAAATTATTCTAAACACTTATAAAAGAGATAATACCAATCTTATACAGATGCTTCAAGAGGAAAAAAAGAAACATTTGTAAACTTTTTTTATGGGGCCAGCATATCCATGATTTCAAAATTTACAAGGACATTATTTGGAAAATTACAGGCCAGCGTCTCTTATAAATGTAAATACAAAAATCCTAAATCAACTGTTAATATGTAGAATCTAGCAACATACAAAAAGAATAATATATCATGAGTGAACAGAAACAAGGTTGTTTTAACATCTATAAATCAGCTAATGTAATTCATCCTGTTAATAGAATGAAGGGGAAAAACTACATGTTAGTCATCTCAATAGATATGAAAATTTTGAAATAAAAGTCAATATCTTTTTTTTTTTAAAGAGACAAGAGTCTTGCTCTGTTGCCCCAACTAAAGTGCAGTGGCACAATTATAGCTCACTATAACCTCAAACTCCTGGCTCAAGAGATCCTCCCAGCTCAGGCTCCCAAGTAGTGAAGGCTACAGGTGTGCACCACTATCTCCGGCTAATTTTTTAACTTTTTGTAGAGACAGTGTCTCTCTGTCTTGCCCAGGCTGGTGTCAAAATCTGGCCTCAAATGGTGCTCCCACCTTGGCCTCTAAAAGTGTTGGGATTACAAGCATGAGCCACTGTGCCCATCCTCATTTTTTAAAATTCTCTGCATACTGACACACATAGGGTCAAAATAAAGGAATGGAGGAAGATGTACCAAGCAAATGGTAAGGAAAAAAATGTGGGGGTTTCAATCCTGGTCTCTGATAAAACAGACTTTAAACCAACAAAGATCAAAAGAGACAAAGAAGGCCATTACATGATGGTAAAGGGATGCATTCAACAAGAAGCGCTAACTATCCTAAATATATATGCACCCAATACAGGAGCACCCAGATTCATAAAGCAAGTCCTTAGACACTTACAAAGAGACTTAGACTTCCACACAATAATAATGGGAGACTATAACACCCCACTGTCAATATTAGACAGATCAACGAGACAGAAGGTTAACAAGGATATTGAGAACTGGAACTCAGCTCTGCACCAAGCAGACCTAATAGACATCTACAGAACTCTCCACCCCAAATGAACAGAATATACTACATTCTTCTCAGCACCACATCGCACTTATTCCAAAATTGACCACGTAGTTGGAAGTAAAGCACTCCTCAGCAAATGTAAAAGAACAGAAATCACAACAAACTGTCTCTCACACCACCGTGCAATCAAATTAGAACTCAGGATTAAGAAACTCACTCAAAACTGCATGACTGCATGGGAACTGAACAACCTACTCCTCAATGACTACTGGGTAAATAACGAAATGAAGGCAGAAATAAAGATGTTCTTTGAAACCAATGAGAACAAGGACACAATGTACCAGAATCTCTGGGACACATTTAAAGGAGTGTGTCAAGGGAAATGTATAGCACTAAATGCCCAAAGAGAAAGCAGGAAGGATCTAAAATCGACACCTTAACATCACAATTAAAAGAACTAGAGAAGCAAGAGCAAACAAATTCAAAAGTTAGCTGAAGGCAAGAAATAACTAAGATCAGAGCAGAACCGAAGGAGATAGAGACACAAAAAACTCTTCAATAAGTCATTGAATCCAGGAGCTGGTTTTTTGAAAAGATCAACAAAATTAATAGACTGCTAGCAAGACAAATAAAGAAGAAAAGGGAGGAGAATCAAATAGACACAATAAAAAATGATAAAGGGAATATCACCACCAATCCCACAGAAATACAAACTACCATCAGAGAATACTATAAACACCTCTACGCAAATAAACTAGAAAACCTAGAAGAAATGGATAAATTCCTGGACACATACACCCTCCCAAGACTAAACCAGGAAGAAGGTGAATCTCTGAATAGACCAATAACAGGTTCTGAAATTGAGGCAATAATTAATACCCTACCAACCAAAAAAAGTCCGGGACCAGACAGATTCACAGATGAATTCTACCAGAGGTACAAAGAGGAGCTGGTACCATTCTTTCTGAAACTATTCCAATCAATAGAAAAAGAGGGAATCCTCCCTAACTCATTTTATCAGGCCAGCATCATCCTGATACCAAAGCCTGGCAGAGACACAACAAAAAAAGAATTTTAGACAAATATCCCTGATGAACATCGATCCGAAAATTCTCAATAAAATATTGGCAAACCAAATCCAGCAGCACATCAAAAGTTTAGCCACCATGATCAAGTTGGTTTCATCCCTGGGATGCAAGGCTGGTTCAACATACACAAATCAATAAACATAATCCATCACATAAACAGAACCAACGACAAAAACCACATGATTACCTCAATAGATGCCAAAAAGGCCTTCAACAAAATTCAACAGCCCTTCATGCTAAAAACTCTCAATAACTTCGGTATTAATGGGATGTATCTCAAAATAGTAAGAGCTGTTTATGACAAATCCACAGCCAATATCATACTGAATGGGCAAAAAGTGGAAGCATTCCCTTTGAAAACTGGCACAAGACAGGGATGCCCTCTTTCACCACTCCTGTTTAACATAGTGTTGGAAGTTCTGGCCAGGGCAATCAGGCAAGACAAAGAGATAAAGCGTATTCAACTAGGAAAACAAGAAGTCAAGTTGTCCCTGTTTGCAGATGACATGATTGTATATTAAGAAAACCCCATCATCTGAGCCAAAAATCTCCTTAAGCTGATAAGCAACTTCATCAAAGTCTCAGAATACAAAATCAATATGCAAAAATCACAAGCATTCCTATATACCAATAACAAACAGAGAGCCAAATCATGAGTAAACTCCATTCACAATTGCTACAAAGAGAATGAAATACCTAGGAATCCAACTTACAAAGGATGTGAAGGACCTCTTCAAGGGGAACTACAAACCACTGCTCAACGAAATAAAAGAGGACACAAACAAATGGAAGAACATTCCATGCTTATGGACAGGAAGAATCAATATCGTGAAAATGGCCATACTGCCCAAGGTAATTTATAGATTCAGTGCATCCCCCTTAAGCTACCAATGAGTTTCTTCACAGAATTGGTAAAAACTACTTTAAATTTCATATGGAACCAAAAAAGAACCTGCATTGCCAAGACAATCCTAAGCCAAAAGAACAAAGCTGGAGGTATCACACTACCTGACTTCAAACTATACTACAAGGCTACAGTAACTTGTTTTGGTTACTGTTTGGTATGGTACTGGTACCAAAACAGAGATATAGACCAATGGAGCAGAACAGAGGCCTCAGAAGTAACACCACACATCTACAACCATCTGATCTTTGACAAACCTGACAAAAACAAGAAATGGGGAAAGGATTCCCTATTTAGTAAATGGTGCTGGGGAAACTGGCTAGCCATATGTAGAAAGCTGAAACTGGATCCCTTCCTTACACCTTATACAAAAATTAATTCAAGATGGATTAAAGACATAAATGTTAGACTTAAAACCATAAAAAACCTAGAAGAAAACCTAGGCAATACCATTCAGGACATAACACATGGGCAAGGACTTCATGTCTAAAACATCAAGAGCAATGGCAACAAAAGTCAATTGACAAATGGGATCTAATTAAACTAAAGAGCTTCTGCACATCAAAAGAAACTACCATCAGAGTGAACGGGCAACCTACAGAATGGGAGAAGATTTTTGCAATCTACCCATCTGACAAAGGGCTAATATCCATAATCTACAAAGAACTTAAACAAATTTACAAGAAAAAAAACAACAACCCCATCAAAAAGTGGGCAAAGTATATGAACAGATACTTCTCAAAGAAGGCATTTATGCAGCCAACAGACACATGAAAAAATCTCATCATCACTCACCATCAGAGAAATGCAAATCAAAACCACAATGAGATACCATCTCACACCAGTTAGAAGGCCTTATTAAAAAGTCCAGACAAACAGATGCTGGAGAGGATGTGGAGAAACAGGAACGCTTTTACACTGTTGGTGGGAGTGTAAACTAGTTCAACCATTGTGGAAGACAGTGTGGCAATTCCTCAAGGATCTAGAACTAGAAATACCATTTGACCCAGCCATCCCATTACTGGGTATATACCCAAAGGATTATAAATCATTCTACTGTAGAGACACATGCACACATATGTTTATCGTGGCACTATTCACAATAGCAAAAACTTGGATCCAACCCAGATGTCCATCGATGACAGACTGGATTAAGAAAATGTGGCACATATACACCACGGAATACTATGCAGCCATAAAAAAAGATGAGTTCATGTCCTTTGCTGGGACATGGATAAAGCTGGAAACCATGATTTTCAGTCAACTGTCACAAGGACAGAAAACCAAACACCGCATGTTCTCACTCATAGGTGGGAATTGAACAATGAGAACACTGGGACACAGGGAGGGGAACATCACACACCGGGGCCTGTCATGGGGCGGGGGACGGGGGAGGGATAGCATTAGGAGAAATAAGTTAATGGATGCAGCAAGCAAACATGGCACATGTATACCTATGTAACAAACCTGCACATTGTGCACATGTACCCTAGAACTTAAAAGTATAATTTTTAAAAAGACAGAAAAAAAAAAAATTCTCTGCATACTAGGAATGGAAGAGAAATTCCTTAATTTGATAAAAAGTATCTATTTTTTTAAAAAATCTAAAGCAACCATTATATTTGGTGGTAAAATGTTGAAAGCTTTCCCTTTGCATTATCCCCGTTATTTTCTCTGTTCAACATTGTACTGAATGTCCTAGTCAGTGCAATAAAGCAAACAAAGGAAATAAAAGGGACAGAAACTGGACAGGAGGCATTTAAACTGTCATTCACAGAAGACGTGATTATGAATGTAGAAAATTCAAAAGAATCTATAGCCAAATTATTAGGATTAATATAAGTAAATTTAGTAAATTTTCTGGATACAAGGTAAATTATATTTCTGAATTCCATGAAATTTCAAAACCAGTATTGTTTACCATAGCATCAAAAATTGTCATGTACCTAGTAATATATTTAATGAAAAATATACAAGACTATTCCGAATAGAGAACTTTAGAACATTATTGAGAGAAATGAAGACCTAAATAAATGTGAGATATTCCATGTTCAAGAATTAAAAGGTTCAGTGTGGTAAAAATATCAGTTCTACCCAAACGGATCTATAGAATCAATGCATTTTCTATTAGACTCTTACAAGATTTCTTTTTTGTAAATTGACTAGCTAATTCTAATGTTCACATGGAAATGCAAAAGGGCAGGGCACTCTTGAAAAAGAGTGAAGTTGGAAGACTTCACTATCAGCTATCAAGACTTGCTATAAAGTTATACTAGTTAAGGCAATGTGATATTGGTATAAATAAAAAAGAAAAACACACACCACACAGTGAAACAGGAGAATCAAGAAATGTACCCGTTCATGACAATAATTTGATTTATGATAATACAGGTAACCCTTGAATACTGTGGAGATAAGGGAAGCTGATTCCCATCACAGTTGAAAATCTATATATAATTTTTTATTCCCCCAAAAGAGTAACTACTAATAGCCTAGTGTTAATTGGTAGCCTTCCAGATTACATAAACAGTCGATTAACGCATACTTTATATATTATATGTAATATATACTGTATTTTATTATTATTATTTTTTTTTTTTCCGAGACAGAGTCTCTCTGTGTCACCTGTGCTGGAGTGCAGTGACGTGATGAGTGCAGTGACGTGATCTCAGCTCACTGCAACCTCCGCCTCCTGGGTTCAAGTGATTCTCCTGCCCCAGCCTCCCAAGTAGCTGAGACAACAGGCATGTGCCACCATGCCTGGCTAATTTTTGTATTTTTAGTAGAGACAGGGTTTCACCATGTTGGCCAGGCTGGTCTTGAACTCCTGACCTCAGTTGATCCACCCACCTCAACCTCTCAAAGTGCTGGGATTACAGGCGTGAGCCACCACGCCTGGCCTATATACTGTATTGTTACAATAAAGTAAGCTAGAGAAAAGAAAATGTTATTAAGAAAATCATGAGGAAGAAAAATATATTTACTAAGTCAGTGGAAGTGGATCATCATAAAGGTCTTTATCCTCATCATCTTCACATTGAGTAGACTGAGGAGAAGCAGCAGGAAGAGGAGGGGTTGACCTTGCTGTCTGTAGGGTAGCAAAAGGTGTAAGAAGATTTGGAAGGAAAGGCAGGCACACTTGGTATAACTATGGAAATACGTCGTAATTTCTGTGTGTTCTGCTTTATTTCTCTAAAAATGTTTCTGTTACAGTACTGATCCTTCTTCCACTATTTGCTTTAGTTTCAGAGCCCATATCATCGAAGGGTCCATATCATAAGAGTCCTTTGTGGATTTTTTTTTTTTTTTTTTCCAGAATAGGGCATTTTTGTCTACTTTTAAAACCTGTTCAGGCAGATATCCTTTGTCCTCGATGATTTTCTTAATGATATCTGGAAACTCACCTGTTGCCTTTTGGTGGGCAGAAGCTTCTTATCCTATTATCTTGACTTTTTTAAAGCCAAACCTCTTTCCAAAATTATCAAACCATCTTTTTCTGGCATTAAATTCTCCAGCTTTAGATCCTTCACTTTCCTTTGGCTTCACATTGTCATATAATGACCATATTGACTTTGCTTTTTAAAAGTCATATTAGAGTCTATATATCGATATGCCTTTCTTTTAACAATCCTGCACCCCCATAAAAGTTGGATTCTCAATAAGAGGTCAAAGGTATTTTACAAAACATACAAGGTTTTCACATCTGCTGGCATAGCTGCAGTGACATCATCACAAATTTTCTTTTTTTACAATGGTTCTTATGCTGGACTCATTTATCTTGAAATGGTGGGCAACCACAGCTGCACACCTCAATCTATGGTACATGTCTAGCAGTTCAGCCTGTTCTTGTAATGTCATGACTTTTCTCTGCTTCTTGGGACCACTTGCAGCATCACTAGTGATACTTTTTATGGGTTCCAAGGTGTATGATATGTGAATTTTATCTTGACAAAGCCATTATTTATATATATATATAGGAATATATTTATATATATATATATATATGCGCATATATATATATATAGGAATGACCCCAGGTTTTCTAGCTTGGCAATTGGGTGGATTATATTGTTATTATACTAAGATAGGGAAGGGTTGGAATGATGAGTTCAATTTTTGATTTGTTGAGTTTGAGGGATTTACGGGAAATCCAAATGAAGATAATCCAGGAATCGATCTATACATACCCAGAATTCAGGATTGAGGTCTACACTGAGTATACAGATTTGTGCCTCACTACATATTGAGTGTCCCTAATCCAGAAGTTCAAAATTTGAAGTTTTTTTGAGTTCTAGATTTGGAATGCTCAACCAGTAAGTATAATGCAAACATTCCAAAACCAAAAAAAATCTGAAATCCGAAACATTTCTGGTACCAGTTACTTTGGATAAGGGATACTTAACTCATAACATACAAGTGGCAATTGAAAGGGGTGCATAGAACAAAACCTTGAAGACAAAGATAAATAGGACAGAAAAAGGAAACCAAACTCTGCTATAGGTGATGAAAAGATGTAGCCAAGGAGAGAAAGGAAAATCAGGAATATATGATACAATGGAAGCCAGTAAAAGATTGCTTTAAAGAAGATGGGAGTAATCAGCTGTGTTGAATGCTACGAACAGATTAAATCAGATGAGGAGGTTATTGGTAATATTGGAAGAGTAGTATGATTTAGAGTAGTGCAATAAAAATAAGATTGCAATTAGTTGAGAAATACATGGGAGATAAGGAATTAGAGATAGCCAAAGTTTGGATTTGAAGAGGAGGAAAGATTAGGGAGAACGTAGGGTGAAAAGGCTCTTTGTTTTTGTCTTAGGGAAGGGGTGTTAAGATGAAAAAGACTTGAACTTTTAGTGCTGTTGGGAATGAGCCAGTGGGGACAGAGGTTATAAATACCCAGAAGATAATCTATAGGGTGCGATTTCTGACAGTGCTGAAGGGAATCTGAACACAAGTAGGGGGATTAACATTAAAAATGGGGAGGAATCTGAAGACCAGCCTGGCCAATATGGTGAAACTCCATCTCTACTAAAAATACAAAAATTAGCTGGGCATCGTGGTGGGTACCTGTAGCCCCAGCTGCTCGGGAGGCTGAGGTAGGAGAATCACTTGAACCCGGGAGGCGGAGGTTGCAATGAGCTGAGATTGTGCCACTGCACTCCAGCCTGGGCAACAGAGCAAGACTCCATCTCAAAAAAAAAAAAAAGGCGGGGTTGAGGAATCATGTTTCTATGATAACAGGAGTGAAGAAGGAAAAAGGATAAGTGGAAGTAAATGTGTTTGTAGGTTTGTTGGTAAGACATTAAGGAAATTCTGATTGAGTGCCTCCTATTTTCTCCTTGAAATAAAAGATCAGATTACCTGTTGTGACTTGAGTGGGTATATTTGTGGAGAAGATTTGAAATAGCTGAGGAATACTGCAGAGAAGAATACTAGTGAAATATAGTGGGACTGGCAGTCATTACTGAAATCCAGAGGAAATGAATATTCTTTTATAGTGATGTCACACTGCCCTAATTGTAAGATTTTTTACCTGGGTAGAGCAAGGGATTGGCCAACTCTGGGCTCATGGGCAAGTCTGGCTCATGGCCTTTTTTTGTAAATAAAGTAGGTTTTAGACACAAATATTGAAGCTGCCTTTGCAAAAATTATATCAGTGAGAAAATTGTGGCAGTAGGGGAGATCTGATCTAGCCAACACCCCCTCTTGCCTTTAGCCTTCAAGCTGCCTTAATTATTCCTGGACTTTGGCCAAGCTAACTTTGGAAGACATTTAGTTAATACTCTATTTTTTAATTTTATTTACTTATTTATTTATTTTTGAGAAAGAGGTTCACTCTGTTGCCCAGGCTGGAGTGTAATGGCGTGATCTTAGCTCACTGCAACCTCTGCCTCCCGGGTTCAAGCGATTCTCCTGCCTCAGCCTCTCATATAGCTGGCGTTACAGGCGCCCGCCACCATGACTAGCTAATTTTTGTATTTTAAGTAGAGTTTCACCATGTTGGCCAGGCTTGTCTCATACTCCTGACCTCAAGTGATCCACCTACCTTGGCCTCCCAAAGTACTGGGATTACAGGAGTAAGCCACTGCCCCCAGCCATTTTATAGTTTAAATGATAATAGCCCTTCTCCAAAAACTCAGCCACCTTTGTAAAGCTAATGAGAGACCACCAGACTAGGAGGAGGAGAGGAGCCTGAATTCTGCTAAGATATAGGCTCAGCAGTAGCTCACACCTGTAATCCCAACACTTTGGGAGGCCAAGGAGGGTGGATTGCTTGAGCCCAGGAGTTCGAGACCAGCCTGGGCAACATGGCAAAACCCCATCTCTACCAAAAATACAAAAATTAGCCAGTCTCATAACCTGGTCTCAAAAATAGATAAATAAATAAATAAAGAGACATAAATGATTGCCAGCCATTATTCCAGAGGTCACAAGATATATAACTTCCCCAATTACTCCTGTATATAACATCACAACTGCAGAACCTGAGATTGGCCTTTTGAGATATCTTTTCAGGATTTTTTCATATCTGACACCAGTGGCACCACCTGGACCTACCAACTGCCCCTGTGGCCCCACCCAAAAGTGGCTCAGTGGACAAGAGGGCCATTCCCCATACCCTTATGGTTGCACCCCCAACCAGTCAACAGCAAGCACCCATTCATTGCCTAACCACTCCCACCCCTTCCCTCAAACTACCTTTGAAAAACCCCTAACCTACAAGACTTCAAGGAGATTGATTAATGTTAATAAATGCCATCTCCCACTTGGCACGGCCAGCCTTGCATCAGTTAAACTCTTTACTGCAATGCCATGGTCTTTGTGAATTGGTTTTGTTTGTGCAGCAGGCAGAAAGAACCTGGTGAGCAGTTACAATATGTTCATTTATTGTCTATGACTGCTTTAACACTGCAGTGACAGAGATGAGTAGTTGGTCCTGAAAGCCTAAAATATTTACCATCTGACTTTTACAGAAAGTTTGCCAACCCCTAATGTAGGTCAATTTGGATATAAGTACAGAGAAGGCAGACATTTGGAGTCGCCCAGGGTTGAAGTCTTGACAAATGGAAGGATATTAGCAAAGGAATTGCAGATATTGGCAGTTGACTTTGGTATTGGTATTGGACTTTGAAATCCAAGCTGGAGAGGAAGAGAAGTAGATGAAAGGAACTGATAGGGGTTCCAGAGTTTATTTGGATTTCTTGAGAGTATTTGGTGGGGAAAAGCTGAAAATTATAGAAGACTGTGGTCATAGATAACTGAAATGTAAGATTTCAAAGAAGGGGCAATTCTAGGTAGTGACAGTGTCCTGGGTGTGGTAGCTCAGGTTATATGGAACTGAGATGCAGTGCTGACTACATTATCCATATAGATGCTGAGCTCTCTCCCCACCAGGAATATGGAATATGGAGAGGCACATGCTTGTATTTTCTTAATTTGTGGGATTTATTGGGAAAACATATTTTTTTCTCATAGAAGGGAAAAGAATGTTGTAAATGACAGGATTTCAAATTATCAAGGTTTTTGGGGGTATTACATTCCTATGTTTAAGTTGAATTGCTAACAGTCAATTTAAAAATAGCTACAAATTTAGGGAAAAGTAAATAGAAATCTTATTGCTTTTTTACTTAAACCTTATACTTTTTTAATGTCTTTTGATTACCAGACTGCAGATGTATTTAATTTTGAGGAAACAGTTTATAGTCATCATATGTCTCCAGTCTCCACCAAGCACTGTTTGGTAGCAGGTTTGTGAGTGTATTCTTTTGTCTTTTGAAATATTGAAAACTTTCTCCCTTTTTATTTCTAGTTAGTTTTGATGTAGACATTTTAACCCACAGGAATATCACAATTCTTTATATATATATATGTACTATTTATATTCAGTTCAACAGATATTGTACAAGGCAAGCACTATGCTAGTGGCCAGGGTTCAGAGAATAAGAGCATACTTCTGTCCTCTAAAGAGTTCCTTTTAAACCACCGAAGTTTCAGAGATTTTACATGAATAAAATTTGGCAACTTTCCCAATTTGACACAATAAAACAAGAAAATTATTTCTTTCTCTAAGATTGTGATTCAAATTAAGCATCAATTTATATAAAAGTAACTGCAACAAACATCTTCATATTATAAGGGAGAAAAAATGATTTTCTGGTATCAGGTATCTGGGCCCTGTGATTCATTATTTCTGTGGCATCACGTGAGTCTCTACCTCTGGATATCAGTCAGCTCTTTTATCTGTAAAGAAGAGCTAGGAACTAAGTTGTCTTTGAGGTCCTTTCAGTCTGTGTCCAGAGTTTCCGTGAATCTGTTGCTAGTGATTGGAAGTATATCATTAACTTGGAAAAACTAAGCTTTTAAAATACAATGATTTGATGTGATAAAATGGAGTAGAACTATACATACATACGTACACATTTACCAATATAAATTTCCTGGGTTTGATACTGTGTTTTAGTAAGCTCACACATAATCGTTGGGGAAACCTAGTGAAGGGTACACAGTTCTCTTTATACTAGCTTTGCAACTGCTTGCAAATCTATAATTATTTCAGAATAAAAAATAAATGGAATAATAGAGGTCTCTTACTACTAAAATATAACTGTAGTTAAAATAACTTTTCTAAATGTAAACATTAAAAATGACAATGTATTTTTGGCATGTATCTTTATATTTCTGCATGGATACAGTGAAAATGTCATGATTACTAATGATAATGTCTTGTTTCCTTTTGATGATGACTTATGATAAAATTAAACCGGTTCTGTTTTCACAGTTGGTACTAGAGGACCCAAAGTACAACTTTGTGACTTGAAGTCTGGATCCTGTTCTCACATTCTACAGGGTATTTTTATTTTATTTCAAACAGCAACTACTTTGAGTAAACAATTCAATAAAAAGAAACGTTACTAACAATGTATTCTTTGTAAGTGACATGACTGATGTACTGTGTGCTAGTTGTTAAAAGTCAGCAGAGAAATAAAGATCCTTCCGTGCATTATTCTTATAAAACTGAACCACTGAAAAGACATTTATGTGAACAGTGGTCATTGGGGAAGCTCAAATGATATAAAAAATAGTTCTAACTCAAAACCTTGTGTTATTTCTACATTTAAAAAAACTAACGCAACTCACATCAGTGTATTTGTCTCATGTATTATTTAATATTCTGGCTAATGAGTAAATATTGTTCTTAATATTTAGGTACATTTTTTCTCAGTAAAAACATTTCAGAAAAATATATTGAAGTAATTCTTTGGTAAAGGTGTATTTAAATTATTCTTGCTACTTTTATCAGTATTAGATTGTCTAATTCTAAACAATGAAAAGATAGAATATAATTTATATATTTTTAGTCATCTCAAAGAAACATATAACAAATATATTAAGAAAAGTTGGTGAGATGGGTAGCATTTTTGACATTATTATGAATTTTTATTAATATAAGCTGAGCAGATGGAAATGTCTTATGTGAATAGTTCAGTTAGGTAAAAGTGAATTAAAATATTGAAATCACTTACCCTTTGAACTTATCACCTGTGCTTTCTAGAAAAAAAACATTTTATATAAATGCTTTTCTACAATCATGAATTAAAGTAATTTTCTCATAACTTTATGAGAAATTGGGAAACATTTTTATCCTTTAAAATGTTTATCTTGTATATTTTATTACAGTAACTGAGCTTGAGTTATATGGATTTACTGCCATAGGCTAACTACTGTATTTAAAAAGAAAGACTTACTTAACTCCGTTTTTTCCAAAGCAAAACTAGTTCTTTTACAATAAAATACCATGTGTTAGAAATACTCCTGTAAACTTCACATTAGCATTGAAATGTCAATTATTATAAATCTGAGAAATGACCATATCTATTCACATTGAGTGTTTAGCCTCACTTTCTTCAGAATCAGGCAAAATTATTGGCACTTTATCTTCTGATTTTTCGGGTATCTTGCAAGACTTTTCATATAGTTGTATTTGCAGGTCACAGACAAGAAATATTAGCAGTTTCCTGGTCGCCACGTTATGACTATATCTTGGCAACGGCAAGGTAAAATTATTTGCTTTTGAAGTTAGTAATTAAGAATAAGCATTTTGAAAAGTCTACATTTATGTAATGTATATATTTTAGCATATTTAATTATTAATTCACTCCTTTAAAATGAAGTCTTGAGTTAGAAATTTTAATTCATGTCACCAAAAGAAGTCTTCCTTTGTATTCTAATTCTAATCCTATCCACTTTCAAGGTGTTTCACCTTAGAACACAGAGGAACTGTGTTGTGTCATTCTTACACACAAAAGTATAACACTGCAAATTTTTAAATAGAGCATTTTTATGCATTATCTTTAACCTGGAATTCTTTTGAATGTGATATATCCACACATTAATTGATTCAATTTTCTGATATTTAATGACTTCCTCCCACATGCCAAGCGTTGTGCTAGGGACACAGGTAACTAAGGCTTCGAAAAGCCAACAATCTAATGATCTAATGGGGCATATAGTCAAAAATCAGTGATTACGGGGCATCCTGAAAAATGCTTTAATAGAGGTACATCTCTAGAAGGAGTAATATAGGAAAAGAAAACAGGATCACTTAACTCTGAGAGGATCAAAAGATGTGGGGAGGTTTATTTGTTTGCTGGAGAAAAAAGAGTATTGCATATTTATATGCTGGGGAAAGAGTACCAGTAGAGAGAAACAGGTGAAGATAAGAAATGGAGGGAATAATTGGTGCATTAGGTCCTCAAATACACAGAAGTGGTTAGTATCGAGGATCCAGATGACGGTGGAGGGGACACCTAGTTTGGCACATGAAGAGCACTGTGAGACTAAATGGAAAAAGGAAAAGGTGAACGTGGATACAGTTAAGTTTGTAGCTTTGGCAGAGAAGCTCAAGAAATTCAGACTTAATGGCTTCTCGGTTTTTAGTGGAGTAGAACTTGTTGTCACCTCTTGAAAATATAGGAATGAGGATGCAATTTTGAGGAAAGATAGTATGGATCTGGAATAATAGATTGAAAGAGTGAGGGAGCTGATTAAGGGCACGTAGGATTACTGGGCAGTTCTCAGTTGAAGATGTAGAGCACAGCTGTAATAAGCCACAGAAATTAAAACATTAAATGAAAGAGGCTTAACAATTTTCAGTGTCTACAGGAAAGTACCTCAGTGCCTGAAAATTTAGAAGTCGTGAGTAAAAGGAAAAAAATAAAATCACAAAAAGACTTGTAGAAAGGATCAAGGATCTAATGAAGTAGGAGAGTTAGACTAAGAAAACTTAAAAACTGAAGGGATAGGAAGTAGTAATCAAATATTTTGATATATTTTCATAAAGCTTTAAGTAGAAGAAGAATTATTACAAAAGCTATTCATATTAATTTTATAAAGATCTGTGTCTGGATTTTTTTTAAGTTTCCAGCCCTCGCTCCCTGCCACAGTTTAGGCCCCAAAGAAGCTTCTGTTAATAATTGGCAGAATGTGATGTTGAAATTTACCATTTCTAAAGTGCAGCAAGGTCTATAATGTAGCCATAAGAAGACTAGCTAAAGAGGTATGAAGGTTAGGAACTAGGTGCTGGTTATGCTTGGGTGGATTTTACATTTTTCATGCTTAACTTGTTTTTCATCAGATAAGAGGAGAGCTAAGAAGCTTTCAATTATAAGAATACTCCAGAAATTTGAATCAGTACCAGAATGGACCTAGTAATCAGTGTTAAAAGTTGGATATGTTCAAATCTTATCTGTTTCAGAAGAAACGTAAATCCTCATACTGATTTCGTTTCCCTCACCTGGAAAGAAAGAAAACCAACTTAAGAATGGGAAATGCTAGCTTTTTGCTGACTATTCCAGTTGGCTAGGTTTGATGATCATCTGTGAAAAGAATCGAGATTATAGAAACCAGTACACCCTGTGTGTATATTTTTTTAAAACTTATAAATAAAAAATAGGCTTATAAAAGTGTAATGTAGTGCTCTCTCATTAAAATGACATTGAATAGCCCCCTGGGTTACAATATTGTTGAGGTCCTTGTGAGGACATGATAGCATCAGTTGAACTGATTAGGAGCACATCGGATTGCCGGGCATTTTTCTTTAGAAATAATCTAGAAGCTGAAATAGATGTCTGATCATAGATTTACTTTTCTTCTTTTCGCTTACTTGAAAGAAAATAGAAGTAAGTGTTTAATTTCTAGGCAACATTAAATATAGTTCTCACATATATGGCAAAGATTGATTTGAGTATAGGAAACCAAATGGAAATGCATTGTCCTCATTATTCACCTTACTCTTACCGTTTTTTATATAAAAAGGAAAAAAACACCAAATCATAGCAAATAGATTCTTGAGCAAAGTAAAATTAGTTAACTGCTTGTCTTGACAGCATTTGGATAACAAGCGGTAGAGAAAGTATGGTAAGGAACTTACTAGGGATAAGCTACAAGCCTTTCTGGTCCTTGGGAGAAAAGATGCTCATGTAATTTAAAACGGTATAAAAAGTAGCAAAATTTTGTTCTTGTTATCTGGAAAAGAAAGGTTACCTTTTTTTTTTTTTTTTTTTTTTTTTGCTATTTACTCACTAATTTGAGCTACTGTTGACTATTGAATATTTGCTGAAAAGGCGAAAGTTCAACAACTCTAATGTATGAATACATACGTACCTATATAACAAGACCTCTGTGTGCCGTAAAACTAGAAAGGTGGGTGAGGGGTACAGTCATTGTCCTAGCTACATATGTCAATGTAACATTTATTTATTCTCAGTGCTGACAGTAGAGTAAAATTATGGGATGTGAGAAGAGCATCAGGATGTTTGATTACTCTTGATCAGCATAATGGGAAAAAGTCACAAGCTGTTGAATCAGGTAAGGAAGAACACGTTAATGAAGAAATACGACAATGATAGTATTTTTTCACATTGAACATTTTTAATTGAAGCCAAATAATAAATGCATATTGACAAATTGCGAACTTTATCATTTTTTAAAAAGGCATTCATCATATATCACTTTCTTAATTTATGTAAAAAAAGCCTTATGATTCTCTTTCTTTAAGATACAAATAAAAATGGCAGTTTCATTTGCCCCCAAATTTTCAAAAGTAGAAATTTTTCTGAATTAACTTGCTTTACTTATTTTGTTTTTGCTCCATTGAGGCCAACTATACAAATTCAATGCCATTTAAAAAGTCACAATAAATTACAGAAATAGTAACATTTTGTGGCCATTGTATCAACATAAAATTGTGTTAAATGTGAGTCAGCTGCAATCCATGTGACAAAGTACCTAAACTGCATTTTTACAGTAGAATTTAATTCCTATGTAGAAATTTTGGTATAGAATTAATTCTGGACCAGAAATATATCAGAATGAACTATATAAAACCTATGATTGTTTAAGTTTTTAAACTAAAAAACTATGTATTTTTAAACTAAAAAACTATATAAAACAATCATAGGTTTTATATAGTTCATCCTAATATATTTCATATGTTAGAATTTATATGGTTTTTTTTAAAAACCTTATGAACATGTAAACTATATAAAACATGTTTTATATGTTTTTAAATTAATTAGGCTGTTTTAGAATTATGCTTTCTCGAACTTGTTAATTTTGAAAGTGATATAAATTTTGAGACTACAACAGTCATCCTTCCCATTAAGGTTTTTTTTTTTTTAATGGAAAACACTAGAATTACTGATTTTAATAGTCCATGGAGTTATTTTTAGGTTAGCAATAAAAATATAAGAGAGATGAAAGGCATTTAATTTTAAATTTTAGTGTTAAGCTACACACTTAATTGAATTTCATGGCACAGCTTCCTTGCTGGAAAAAAAAAAAAGTATGTTTGGCAGAAATTTTTTTCCTTTTTTCTTGTTTTCCTCTATTTTTATGGTTCTGACTTATATAGTTTATCCTATTCAAATAATCTGAAGGGTTGGTTAATTTTAAGTATAATCTACTTACATTTTTTAAGTAACTCAAGTAGTTGTCCTTTAATATGTTTAAATAATTATATCATCAAACATTAAATAGGTCCTGAATACAAGAACAGATGAACTGAACCATATTTTTCATTGCAGCAAACACTGCTCATAATGGGAAAGTTAATGGCTTATGTTTTACAAGTGATGGGCTTCACCTCCTCACTGTTGGTACAGATAATCGAATGAGGCTCTGGAATAGTTCCAATGGAGAAAACACACTTGTAAGAGATTTTTAAGTATATATTTGGGTATAAATTAAGAAATGGATCTGTGACATATAATTGATTTTTTTTTAATATATGTAACTCATTTATTCCCTTTGAATGACAACTCTTTTTAAAAATGTGTTTCCATTACGTGGACTAGTAATTCTCAACTCAAGACAACCCACCCTTACCCACTACCTACCACATTCCCCCTAACTAGCAGAGAATCACTGTTCTACTGAGCCACTGTTCTCAATGGGAGTGCAAAGTGTAGTAGAGATAACTGTTCTCAATGGAACTGCAAAGTGTAGTATGGAAAACAAGACTGAGGACCACTGATATAAATTAAAGATATTAAGCTAAGTAATCAAATTTTATATAGGTTGTGTATCCCTAATCTGAAAATCTGAAATCTGAAATGTTCCAAAATCTGAAACTTTTTGAGTGCTAACATGACGCACAAAGGAAGTGCTCATTGGAACATTTCAGATTTTGCATATTCAGATTAGGGATGTTCAGGCAGTAATGCAAATATTCTAAAATCCAAAATACTTCTAGTCCTCATCATTTTGGATGGGGATACTTAACCTGTACTATATATGACTTGTAAGCAAAATTCACAATGAATTTTATGGTGCTAGAATATGTAGTACTTTATTTAAATACTACCGGAATAAATATATTTTGAAGGTGCTATATTCTTATGTGACTATTAATACTACTGGAATAAATATATTTTGAAGGTGCTGTATTCTTATGTGGCTATTAATTTCTGATACTTATGTATGTTGTAGGCTTACCAGGTATGCCTATGGTTTAGTAATTTTCAGAATAAACTGCTAAAAGCTTATAATTTGGTGATAATAATAATAGCTAATATTTATTGAGAGCTTATATGTCAGATACTGTGCTAATAATAATTAGCATTTAATTTGCCAGGCAGTATTAGACAGCAGTGGGCAAAACGTGAAAAAGTCCTATCCTCATGGAGCTTACATTTCAGCAAGAGGATGAAAGGCATCAATCAATTAATAGATGGACAGATGGATAAATTATATATTAGATTGAGTAAGGACTATGAAGAAAAGCAAAGCAAAGAAAGGAGCACAGGAAATATTGGGAAGTTGGAGTTGCTGTTTCACATAGGGCAGTCAGGGTAGGCTTCACTAAGGTGACATTTGGCCTGAAGGAAATGGGGAAGTGGCTCATCAGTTGTTTGCTGAGAGATATCATTCTAGTCAAGAAAGAAAAAAGGTTCAAAGACCCTGAGGCGAGAACTTGCTTGGGATACACAAGGAAGAGCTAAGAGGTTCTTGCCTTGGAATATGAAGGGAATAACAGATGAGGAACAGAAGGAACTAGGGTGCCAGAGCATACAGGCCCTGCAGGCCTTTGTAAGGGCTCAGGCTTTTCTCTGGATGAAATGGAAAGCCACTGAAGGCTTGTGAGTGGAGAAGTGACAGGATCACTCTGGAAGAGTAGCTGGGCATGTGTGTCAAAGTTTAATGTGATAAATATAAATGGTACTGAATGTATATATAAATTGTTCATGTGGTTCTATTCCTTTTTCTTTCCTTCTTGAAGGTGAGTCTCATGCCCTTTGGATTTTTTCTATTAAGTCCATATCTAAAATAGTGTGTTGAAAATGGATAATACATTTTAGAGTGGACTTGATCAAAGTAAAAGTAATTCATGCATAGATGACTAGGGTATCCCAGAAACTGACCTACATAGAATACTTACAATTGATACCAGAAAAGATTACTTTAAGGGAAAACACACTGTCTTCATATTTTTAAAGAGCTATCAGAGAGAACCAGTCCTGCCATTTAGTAACTTCTTTTTTTTTCACTTTAAAGTTGAAAGGCCAGGCATGGTAGCTCACGCCTGTAATCCCAGCACTTTGGGAGGCCAAGGCGGGTAGATCATGAGGTCAGGAGATCAAGACCATCCTGGCTAACACGGTGAAACCCCGTCTCTACTAAAAATACAAAAAATTAGCTGGGCGTGGTGGTGGGCACCTGTAGTCCCAGCTACTCGGGAGGCTGAGGCAGGAGAATGGCGTGAACCCAGGTGACAGAGCTTGCAGTGAGCTGAGATCGGGCCACTGCACTCCAGCCTGGGCAACAGAGCAAGACTCCATCTCAAAAAAAACAAATAATTAAATAAATAAAATAAAATAAAATAAAGTTGACAGATGAAATGGTACATATGTATGTACAGCATGATGTTTTGAAGTAAATAGAATATATACATTATAGAATGGTTAAATCTAGCTAATTAACAAATGTATTATCTCATGGTTATTTTTGCAATAAGAATACTTAACATCCACTGTCTTTGCATTTTTCAATAACACAGTATATCATAATCAACTGTAGTCACCATGCTGAACAATAGATCTCTTAAACCTACTCCTCCTATCTAACTGTAATTATATATCCTTTGACCAACATCTCCCCAAAACCCCCTTTCTTCTAACCACCCCAGCCTCTGGTAACCACCATCTACTCTACTTCTAAGAGATCAACTTTTTCAGATTCCACATATGAGCAAAATCATGGAATATCCATCTTTCTGTGCCTAGCTGATTTCACTTAACATCATGTCCTCCAGGTTCATCCCTGTTGTCACAAATTACAGGATTTTCTTCTTTTTATAGCTGAATAGTATTCCATTGTATATGTACACTACATTTTCTTTATCCATTCATCATTGATGCACACTTCGATTGATTCCATATCTTGTGAATAATGTTGCAGTGAACATGGGGGTGCAGGTATCTCTTTGACACACTGATTTCATATCCTTTTGTTATAAACCCAGTAGTAGGATTGCTGGATCATGTGGTAGTTCTATTTTTAATTTTTTGAGGAACCTCTATACTGTTTTTCTAATGGCTTTTCTAATTTACATTCCCACCAACATCCTTGCCACATTTATTATCTTTTGTCATACTGATAAAAGCCATTATAACAGGTGTGTCTCACTGTGGTTTTGATTTATATTTCCTTGATGATTATTGATACTGAGCATTTTTTTGTGTACCTCTCTTGGCCATTTGTAATTCTTATTTTGAGAAATGTCTTTTCAGGTATTTTGCCCATTTTTTAATAGGGCTATTTATTATCCTGCTCTTGAGTTGTTTGAATTCCTTATATGTTTTGGATATTAATCAAATATATATGGTTTACAAATATTTTCCCCTATTCTATAGGTTGCCTCTTTAATCTGAGGCTTATGTCCTTTACTGTGCAGAAGTTTTTGAGGTTAATGTAATCCCATTAATCTATGTTTGCTTTTGATGCCTATGCTTTTGAGGTCATATCCAAAAAGCCATTGCCCAGACCAATGTCATGGGGCTTCTGTCTTGTCATTTTCTACTAGATTTTTATTTTCAGGTGTTATATTTAAGTCTTTAATCCATTTTGAGTTGATTTTTTTTTGTATATGGTGAGAGAGAGGATTTACTTTCATGTTTCTGCATTTGTAGATCCAGTTTTCCCAATACCATTTATTGAAGAGATTATCCTTTCCCTATGTGTGTTCTTGGCATTGTTGTCAAAAATCAGTTGGCTGTTCAATGGATGGATTTATTTCTAGGCTGTATACTGTCCATTGATTCGTGTGTCTGTTTTAATGCCACTATGATGCTGTTTCAGTTACTGTAGCTTTGTAGTATGTTTTCAAGTCAAATCTCAGCTACAGTGTGATGCCTCTAGCTTTGTTATTTTTTCTCAGGATTACTTTGGCTATTCAAGTTCTTTTATGGTTCCACATGAATTTTAGGATTGTTTTTTCTATTTCTGTGAAGAACGTCATTGATATTTTGATAATGATTGCATTGAATCTGTCGATTGCTTTTGGCAGTATGGATATTTTAATAGTGTTAATTCTTCCAATCCATGAACACAGATGTATTTCTGTTTATTTTTTGTTTAATTTCTTTCATCTGTGTTTTACAGTTTTCAGTGTAGAGATCTTTCACCTCCATGGATAAATTTATTCCTAAGTTTTTTGGGGTTTTTTTGGTGTGTGTGTATATGTGTGTGTGTGTGTGTGTGCGTGTGTGTGTGTTTTAGATGGAGTTTCGCTCTTGTTGCCCAGACTGGAGTGCATTGGTGCAATCTCGGCTCACCGCAATGTCCACCTCCTGGGTTCAAGCGATTCTCCTGCCTCAGCCTCCCTAGCCCGCCAGCACACCCAGCTAATGTTTTATATTTTTAGTAGAGACAGGGTTTCGCTATGTTGGCCAGGCTGATCTCGAACTCCTGACCTCAGGTGATCCACCCACCTCGGCCTCCCAAAGTGTTGGGATTACAGGCATGAGCCCCTGCGCCCAGCCAGTATTTTTCTATATAGCTATCGTAAGTGGGATTGTTTTCTTGACTTCTTTTTCAAATTAGTTCGCTGTTAGTATGTAGAAACACTACTGGTGTTGGTATATTGATTTTTATATTCTGCAACTTTACTGAATTTTTTTACTAGTTCTAATAGTTTTTGGCTTGAGTCTTCAGTGTCTTCTATAAGATTATGTCATCTGCAAGTAGGGACAGTTTAACTTCTTCCTTACCAATTTGGATGTCTTTTATTTCTTTCTCTTGACTAATTGTTCTTGTTGGGACTTCTAGTACTGTGTCGAATAGAAGGAGTGAAAGTGGGCATCCTTTCTTATTTCAGATTTAGAGGAAAAGCTTTTCACTTTTCCCCCATTCTGTGTGATGTTAGCTTTGCGTTTCTCATATATGGCCTTTACTATGTTTAGGTACATTCATTCTATACCTAATTTGATGAGAGTTTTATCATGAAGGGGTTTTGAATTTTGACAGATGCTTTCTACGTGTCTGTTGAAGTGATCACATGCTTTTTACCCTTCATTTTGGTAATGTGATGTATCACATTTGTTGACTTGCATATGCTGAAAAATCCTTGCATCCCTGGGATGAATCCCACTTTATCATGGTGAGTAATCTTTTTAATAAGTTATTGGAGTAGATTTACTAATATTTTGTTGAGGATATTTACATCTATGTTCATTAGGACTATTGGCCTGCCGTTTTCTTTTTTTTTTTTTCTTTTTTTCTAAAATGGAGTTTGCTCTTATTGCTCAGGCTGGAGTACAGTGTCGCAATCTCAGCTCACTGAAACCTCCACCTCCTGAGTTCAACTGATTCTTCTGCCTCAGCCTCCCGAGTAGCTGGGATTACAGGCAAGCACCACCACACCCAGTTTTTGTTGTTGTTATTTGTTGTTGTTGTTGTTGTTTTTGTATATTTAGTAGAGATGGGGGTTTCACCATGTTGGCCAAGCTGGTCTCGAACTCCTGACCTCAGGTGATCTGCCTGCCTCGGCCTCCCAAAGTGCTGGGATTACAGGCATGAGCCACTGCATCTGGGCTGTAGTTTTCTTTTTTGTTGTTGTTCCTGTGCCATCTTGGTATAAGGGTATTGCTATCCTTGTAGAATGAATTTGAAAGTATTTCCTCTTCAGGTTTTTAGAAGAGTCTGAAAGAATTTATACTAGTACTTCTTTAAAGTTTGGTAGAATTCATCAGTGAAGCCACCTGGCTCTGGACTTTTCTTTGATGGCAGACTCTTTATTCGTGATTTAATATTCTTACTTATTAGCCTGCTCAGATTTGTTGTTTCTTCATAATTCAGTTTATTTCTTCTAGGCTATCCAATTTGTTGGTATGATATTGTTCCTAATAGTCTCTTATGGTCCCTTGTATTTCTGAAGTATATCTGGTATCAGTTGTAATGTCTCCTTTTTTATCTGTGATTTTATCTACTCTCTTTTTTCTTTTTATTAGTCTAACTAAAGGTTTGTCAATTTTATTTCTCTTTTCAAAAAACAACTCTTCATTTCCTTCAACTTTTTTTTTTTATTATACTTTATGTTCTAGGGTACATGTGCACAACGTGCCGGTTTGTTACTTATGTATACATGTGTCGTATTGGTGTGCTGCACCCATTAACTCAACATTTACATTAGGCATATCTCCTAATACTATCCTTCCCCACTTCCCCCACCCCACAACAGGCCCCAGTGTGTGATGTTCCCCACCCTGTGTCCAAGTGTTCTCATTGTTCAATTCCCACCTGTGAGTGAGAACATGCGGTGTTTGGTTTTCTGTTCTTGCAATAGTTTGCTGAGAGTGATGGTTTCCATCTACATCCATGTCCCAACAAAGGACATGAACTCATCCTTTTTTATGGCTGCATAGTATTGCATGGTGTATATGTGCCATATTTTCTTAATCCAGTCTGTCATTGATGGACATTTGGGTTGGTTCCAAGTCTTTGCTATTGTGAATAGTGCCACAATAAACATACGTGTGCATGTGTCTTTATAGCAGCATGATTTATAATCCTTTGAGTATATACCCAGTAATGGGATGGCTGGGTCAAATGGCATTTCTAATTCTAGATCCCTGAGGAATCGCCACACTGTCTTCCACAATGGTTGAACTAGTTTACACTCCCACCAACAGTGTAAAAGTGTTCCTATTTCTCCACATCCTCTCCAGCACCTGTTGTTTCCTGACTTTTTAATGATTGCCATTCTAACTGGTGTGAGATGGTATCTCATTGTGGTTTTGATTTGCATTTCTCTGATGGTGAGTGATGATGAGCATTTTTCATGTGTCTGTTGGCTGTATAAATGTCTTCTTTTGAGAAGTGTCTGTTCATATCCTTTGCCTAGTTTTTGATAGGATGGCTGAGATCCAGCCACTGCACTCCAGCCTGGGCGACAGAGCGAGACTCCATCTCAAAAAAAAAAAAAATTTTTTTTTGTGGGAATCTAAGTCTCTTTGTATGTTTCTAAGGACTTGCTTTATGGATCTGGGTGCTCCTGTACTGGGTGCATATCTGTTTAGGATAGTTAGGTCTTCGTGTTGAATTGATCCCTTTACCATTATGTAATGGCCTTCTTTGTCTCTTTTGATTTTTGTTGGTTTAAAGTCTGTTTTATCAGAGACTAAGATTGCAACCCCTATCTTTTATTGTTTTCCATTTGCTTGGTAGATCTTCCTCCATCCCTTTATTTTGAGCCTGTGTGTGTCTCTGCATGTGAGATGGGTCTCCTGAATACAGCAAACTGATGGGTCTTGACTCTTTATCCAGTTTGCCAGTCTGTGTCTTTTAATTGGACCATTTAGCCTGTTTACATTTAAGGTTGATATTGTTATGTGTGAACTTGATATTGTCATTATGATGTTAGCTGGTTATTTTGCTCGTTAGTTGATGCAGTTTCTTCCTAGCATCGATGGTCTTTACATTTTGGCATGTTTTTGCAGTGGCTGGTACCAGTTGTTCCTCTCCATGTTTAGTGCTTCCTTCAGGAGTTCTTGTGGGGCAGGCCTGGTGGTAACAAAATCTCTAAGCATTTGCTTGTCTGTAAAGGATTTTATTCCTCCTTCATTTATGAAGCTTAGTTTGGCTGGATATGAAATTCTGGGTTGAAAATTCTTTTCTTTAAGAATGTTGAATATTGGCCCCCACTCTCTTCTGGCTTCTAGAGTTTCTGCTGAGAGATCCACTGTTAGTCTGATGGGCTTCCCTTTGTGGTAACCCAACCTTTCTCTCTGGCTGCCCTTAACCGTTTTTCCTTCATTTCAACTTTGGTGAATCTGACAATTATGTGTCTTGGAGTTGCTCTTCTCAAGGAGTATATTTGTTGCGTTCTCTGTATTTCCTGAATTTGAATGTTGGCCTGTCTTGCTAGGTTGAGGAAGTTCTCCTGGATAATATCCTGCAGAGTGTTTTCCAATTTGATTCCATTCTCCCCATCACTTTCAGGTACACCAATCAGATGTAGATTTCGTCTTTTCACATAGTCCCATATTTCTTGGAGGCTTTGTTCATTTCTTTTGACTCTTTTTTCTCTAAACTTCTTTTCTCACTTCATTTCATTCATTTGATCTTCAATCACTGATACTCTTTCTTCCAGTTGATCGAGTGGGTTACTAAAGCTTATGCATTTGTCATGTAGTTCTCGTGTCATGGTTTTCATCTCTATCAAGTCGTTTAAGGACTTCTCTACATTGGTTATTCTAGTTAGCCATTCGTCAAATCTTTTTTCAAGGTTTTTAGTTTCTTTGTGCTGGGTTCGTCCTTCCTCCTTTAGCTCAGAGAAGTTTGATCGTCTGTAGCCTTCTTCTCTCAACTCGTCAAAGTCATTCTCCATCCAGCTTTGTTCTGTTACTGGCAAGGAACTGTGTTCCTTTTGAGGGGGAGAGGCATTCTGATTTTTGAATTTTCAGCTTTTCTGCACTGCTTTTTCCCCATCTTTGTGGTTTTATCTGCATTTGGTCTTTGATGATAGTGACGTACAGATGGGTTTTTGGTGTGGATATCCTTTCTTTTTGTTAGTTTTCCTTCTAACAGTCAGGACCCTCAGTTACAGGTCTGTTGGAGTTTGCTGGAGGTCCACTCCCGACCCTGTTTGCCTGGGTATCAGCAGCAGAGGCCGCAGAAGAGTGAATATTGCTGAACAGCAAATGTTGCTGTCTGATCGTTCCTCTGGAAGCTTCATCTCAGAGGTGCACCCAGCTGTGTGAGGTGTGAGGTATCAGTCTGCCCCTAGTGAGAGATATCTCCCAATTAGGCTACTCGGTGGGTCAGGGACCCACTTGAGCAGGCAGTCTGTCCGTTCTCAGATCTCAAACTCCATGCTGGGAGAACCACTACTCTCTTCAAAGCTGTCAGATGGAGACATTAACATCTGCAGAGGTTTCTGCTGCCTTTTGTTTGGCTATGCCCTGTCCCCAGAGGTGGAGTCTACAGAGGCAGGCAGGCCTCCTTGAGCTGTGGCTGGCTCCACCCAGTTCGAGCTTCCTGGCCGCTTTGTTTACCTCAGCAATGGCGGGTGCCCTTCCCCCAGCCTTGCTGCCACCTTGGAGTTAGATCTCAGACTGCTGTGCTAGCAATGAGGGAGGTTCCGTGGGCGTTGGACCCTCTGAGCCAGGTGCGGGATATAATCTCTTGATGTGCTGTTTGCTAAGACCCTTGGTAAAGTGCAGTATTAGGGTGGGAGTGAGCTGATTTTCCAGGTGTTGTGTGTCACGGTTTCCCTTATCTAGGAAAGGGAATTCCCTTCCCCTTTGCGCTTCCTGGGTGAGGCGATGCCTTGCCCTGCTTCGGCTCTCACTCCTTAGGCTGCACCCACTGTCCTGCACCTACTGTCTGACACACCCCAGTGAGATATACCCAGTACCTCAGTTGGAAATGCAGAAATCACCCATCTTCTGTGTCGCTTATGCTGGGAGCTGGAGGTTGGAGCTGTTCCTATTCAGCCATCTTGGTGCCACCTCTCTCACAAGTCTCCTTCATCTTTTATATTATTTGTCCAGTCTGTATTTTATTTATTTCTGTTATGATATTTGTTATTTCCTTTCTTGGACTAATTTTGGGTTTACTTTGCTCTTGCTTTTGTAGTTCCTTGAGATAACAACATTAGATTGTATTTGAGGCCTTTTTTTCATATAGACATCTATTGCTATAAACTTCCTTCTTAGAACTGCTTTTGCTGTATCTCATAGATTTTGGTAGCTATGTTTCTGTTTTTATTTTTCTCAAGAAATTTTTAAATTTCTCTTTTAATTTCTTCGTTGACCCATTGCTTCTTCAAGAGCATGTTGTTTAATTTTTGTGTACTTGTGAATTTTTCAGAGTTCTTCCTGTTGTTGATTTCCGGTTTTATATCATTGTGGTTTGAGACAATACTTGATATTATTTCCGTCTTTTTAAATTTGTTATGCTGTGTTTTATGGCTTAAGATAGGATCTATCCTAGAGAATGTTTTATAGTCAATTAAGAAGAATGCGTATCTTCAGCTGTTGGATGGAATGTTCTGTATGTGTCTGTTCAGTCCATTTGGTCTGGAGTAGAGTTTAAATCTTATGTGTCTTTGTTGATTGTATATTAAATCTTATGTGTCTTTGTTGATTTTATATGTCAGAGTGATCTATACATTGCCAAAAGTGGGGTGTTGAAGTCTCCTGTTATTTCATTACAGTCTATCTCTCCCTTCAGATCTATTAATATTTGCTTTATATATTTAAGTGATCCAATATTGAAAGCATATGTATTTACAATTGTTATGTCTTCTTGCCGAGTTGATCTTTGTATCATTATGTAAAGACCTTCAGTGTCTCTTTTTACCATTTTGACTTAAAGTCTATTTTACGTATTTAAGTATAGCTTATCCTGCTCTCTTGGTTTCCATTAGCGTGGAATTTTTTTTTTCCTACCTTTACTTTCAGTCTGTGTGTACCCTTAAAGGTAAAGTGAGTCTCCTGTAGACAGCATATACATTGGTCTTGTTTTCTTATCCATTAATCATTCTATGTCTTGTGATTGAAGAATTTAATCTATTTATATTTAAGTTAATTATTGATAGGCAAGGAGTTACTAGTGCCATTTTCTTCATTGTTTTGTAGTTGTTTTGTAGATTCTCTTTTCCTGTCTTACTGTCTTCCTTTGTGGTTAAGTGATTTTCTCTAATAGTGTTTCTATTCCTTGTTTTTTGTTTTTAGTGAATCTATTATAGGTTTTTGCTTTGTATTTACAACAAGGTTTATAAAAAACATCTTATAACAGGCTATTTTAAGCCGATAACAACTTTACTTTGATCTCACACACACAGACACACACACGCACATACACAAACCCTGCACTTAAACTCTACTTTCCCCACCTCATATTTTCAATTTTGAATGTGGCAGTTTATATCTTTTAATATTGCATATCTTACAACAAATTATTGTAGTGATTATTATTTTAAATAGTTTTGTCTTTTAACCTTTATGCTAAAGATATGAGATTTACACACCACCATTACAGTATTAGATTATTCTGAATATAACTGTGTACTTCTACTAGGAAATGTAATACTTTCAGATGTTTTTGTGTTATACATAAGGATCCTTTTCTTTCAGCTTGAACTTCCTTAGCATTTCTTGTAAGACAGGTCTGGTGGTGATGAGCTCCCTCAGATGTTGTTTGTCTGGAAGTCTTATCTCTCCTTCATTTCTGAAGAACAACTTTTCTTGGTATAGAATTCTTGGTTGGCAATTTTTTTTTCTTGCAACAATTTAAATATATCATCCCATTATCTCCTGGCCTTTAAGGTTTCTGCTGAGAAGTCTGCAGCTAAGTGTATTGGAACTCCATTATGTGTTATTTGCTTCTTTTGCTACTTTCAGGATTCTCTCTTTGGCTTTAATCTTTATTTGCATTGAATGTGAAAAGATACCTTTGACCTTCTTGTACTTGAATATTTGTATCTTTCTCCCAGTTTGGAAAGTTTTCTGCTATTATTTCTTTAGATAATCTTTCTATCCCCTTTATCATCCTCTACTTTATTCCCAATAACACATATGTTTGCTCTTTTGATGCCATCCCTTAAGTCCTATAAGTTTTCATTTCTTTTCATTATTTTTTCTTTTTTACCTATCTTCAAGCACACAGACTCTTTCTTCTGTTTCCTCAGTTCTGCTATTGATGCTCTGTATTGCATTCCTTGTTTTGTTTATTGCATGTATCAGCTCCAAGATCTCTCTTTGATTTTTTTACAAATAATTATTTTAATCTCTTTGTTAAATTTCTCATTCCAGTCACTTACTGTTTTCCTAATTTCATTGAATGGTTTCTCCGTTTTTTGGTTTGTTTTGTTTTGAAGTTTCGTAGGCTTCCTTAAAAGAGCTGTTTTTGAATACTTTATCAGACCTTTCCTATATCTTCATCTCTTTAGGGCCAGTCACTGGCATCTTATTTTGTCTTTTTGGTGACATCATGTTTCCCAGATTGCTCTTCGTCCTTGTGGTCATTCATCAATGCCTGAACATTAAAGAAGTAGATACTTATTTTAGTCTTTCCAGTCTGGCTTTGTCTGGGAATATCCTTCAACAATAAGCCTGTCCAGAGATTCTGGGCTGTTCATCTGGTGTCATCCCTAAGCCCTTGACAATGGTAGCACTATAGGGTGCCCTATGCCCAGGACTACCATGACTTGGCACAGTGCTGAGGCACATCTGAAACCCATGGCCACTGAGGCTCGCCCATCACTGGAGTGTCCTTGAAGCTGGCAGTTGGTGAGACCTGCCTGTTAATGTGGGTTATTTGGAGGCCAAGCCCAGGGTAGTTGGCCTGTGGTGATGCAGTCCACAACTTGAGTCCATTTCACAGGGAATACTGGTTCCCATGCTGCACCAGGGTGGGTCTAAGACTCAGTCTATGCATTCTGGCCTAGAGTCAGAGGCTGTGGGAGTCTGTCTATTGCTGGGTTTTATTGTGGTAGGCATGGTATTGGGGTCTAAGACAAAGCCCTATGCTTACTTACCCCTGTTTCCCGCAAGCGGATAGTATCACTCTCCATGCTGTGCTGCCTGGAGTTGTGGAAGGGGTAATGCGGGTAAGCTATAGTCAGGTACTATGATGTCTCATCTGGTTTCATTAGCTCTTGTGAAGCTTTTACGTGGATAGTTCAAATTGATGTTTCTGCAGGGGGACAATCACTGGAGAGTCCTTTTGCACCCTCTTGCTTCTTTCTCCTTCCATGTAGTAATTGAGAGCATTAGGCAGTTACTTAAGCTGACATCATGAAAGACTTGTCAGGGTTTCAGTGTTCTCACCCTGTAAATTGGGAATATTGTCTACCTAAAATTCAGTTGTAAGGGTAAAACAGAGGTAAATAAAGAGTAGTATTGTACCTGCTAAATAATAGGCATACTATAAATAGTAACTGTTTTTATTATATATTGTTGCCTTAGTATCTTTACTATAATATTTTTTAAGTATATACTTTTGATATATGTATAGTTATTTCTAAATTATGTGCAAATTCTGTTGTGAGTCAATATGTTTAATAAAGTAAAATCTCTTAATTTTTGGATAAAAATCACATTTTTTCCCCTCATACCTTGCAAACTCCCTGAGGTATGTTAACCACCCTCTGGAGACCATTGCCATAGAGTACAGAACAAGTACCTACCAGGGAACTTCACAAAGTAACAGGTTTTGGCACAAGAAAAGAAAAAACATCTTCAATTTTTGAGCCCACAAGTGATTTGATAACAGCATTACTTTAGAAAGATTAATATGATATTAAGTTGCAGGATAGATTAGAGGAAAAAAGCCTAAAATTTAAAAAGTAGGTATTCTGATGTTTACTATTTTAGTTACTGGTTTTATCAGTCACCCTATGAGTCTATTCTTTATTCTTTCCTGTCCCTCATCCCAACTATTAATTCTTCCTTCTCAATTTTTTTTTATCCGTCATCCCTTCCAGCCTCACTCTTGGGGTTATCTCTTTATTTAATTACTCTAACATCCTTCTAATTTTTCCCAAACTCAAATCCCAGTGGAAAATTCTCAGTAGTTCCCCAGTATTTTCAGGTTATTAAAACTGAATGCCTTTGTCTTTTGAGTATAAGACTTTACTAAGCAGTGCCTTCTAGATTACCAGCTTTATGTCTTACAACTTTACCATTTTTTCCCCTGACTTTGGACTACTTAGCAATCTTTAAATATACCATGTTCCCTCATCCTTTCATTCTGCTGCATAGACTGTTATGTTTGCTTTAGCATACCCTTCTTCTTCTTCCTGTCCTAGCGGCTTCTTAGCTTTCAAGACTCTTCTGTCTTTAATTCCTCCAGTCTAACTTAGATGCTCCCAGAATATCCTGTGCTCCCTTGTATTGTAAGGTACTGTGATGATCACTTCACGGAATGAAAGAAAAATCATTTACAACAATACGGCACAGTGATTTCTTATTGATGTAGTCTAGGTTCAGTTATTCACTAGCCAAGAGACCTTGATCAAATTATTTAGCTTTTCTAAGTGTTTTGTTTTTGTATAGTAATGCCTATCTCATCATATTCCTATTGTGCTGAGGATATGCAATAACATTTGTACAACACTTAGCACATTATCTGGTACAGCAAATGTTGACATTCAGTAAATGCTGTATGTCAGTATTGTTAATTATTATGCTGGTACTTGTTTGACAGTAAAATGAGCTGCCTTGTGATGTAGTCTCTGCATCAACATAGGTATTCACTTAGTGACTAGATATGTATCTTTCCTGGGGCAACAAAAGGAACACATATTAATATAAGGGAACTGGATTTGCCATCATCCTATCCCAAGTCCACAAAATTCTCTTCCCCTATCAAAATCTTTTCAAAGCCTGCCTTAAATGCCACTTTTAAGACATCGTATATTAAAGTAGCCTGTTCCTTAATACTTTCATAATAATGTTTAACATACCACTCTTTATGATAAGCATTTATGTTCATAAAATGGGGTTCTTAGATAATTACCTAGCACAGTGTGTGACATAGTAAGCACTTAATAAATGGTAGATCCCTCCCTTCCTTAATCTGTTATTTGAACTTCATTCCATAGGCATTGGAAAGATTTTGACAGTTTTTGAACCCACAAATGATTTGATCACGATGTTGCTTTAGAAATATAATATGAAGGCCGGGTGTGGTCACTGACACCTGTAATCCCAGCACTTTGGGAGGCCGAGGCGGGCAGATCACCTGAGGTCTGGAGTTCAAGACCAGCCTGGCCAACATGGAGAAACCCTGTCTCTACTAAAAATACAAAATTAGTCGGGCGTGGTGGCGCATGCCTGTAATCCCGGCTACTCGGGAGGCTGAGGCAGGAGAATCACTTGAACCGGGGAGGTGGAGTTTGCTATGAGCCAAGATCATGCCATTGCACTCCAGCCTGGGCAACAAGAGTGAAACTCCATCTCAAACAAAAAAGAAAGATTAATATGAGTTCAAGACCAGCCTGACCAACATTGAGAAACCCCGTCTCTACTAAAAGTACAAAATTGGCTGGGCATGGTGGCGCATGCCTATAATTCCAGCTACTTCAGAGGCTGAGGCAGGAGAATTGCTTGAACCCGGGAAGCAGAGGTTGTGGTGAGCCAAGATCATGCCATTGCACTGCAGCCTGGGCAAGAAGAGTGAAAACTCCGTCTCAAAAAAAAAAAGAAATACTAATATGACATTAAGTTGAATGGATTGGAGGAAGAAACCCTAAGGACAAGACAAAAGTTAATGCACTAGTTCAATATTCATACCTCATTCAACACTTTCCAGTTCATATTTGGAAAGCAATGTGGTATACTGGGAGAAAATAGGTTTTGTAGCTAGGTGTCCTGATAAAACAAATGTGAATAAGCCCATCACAGTCTAGCAGTTTATAATTTTTCCAGGGGGACCAGTGAAATAGTAGTTGAAAACTGTTTTGTACTTTTTCTTCATCACCCCACCCCCATATCATTGTGCAAATTGTTGCACATGTAGCATCAGAAAACACAGATGAGGGAATGTTATACTTTTAAACATGTATAGGAATTAATCTAGGAACTTACTGAATATCTTTGTGTTCCAGGTACTCTCATATGGATTATTTCATTTGCTTTTTCACAATAAAAAACTCTTTAAGTAAATGATGTTAACTCCATTTAACAGATAAGAAGAATGAAATGCCATCCTGGCTAACACGGTGAAACCCCGTCTCTACTACAAAATACAAAAAAACTAGCCGGGCGAGGTGGCGGGCGCCTGTAGTCCCAGCTACTCGGGAGGCTGAGGCAGGAGAATGGCATGAACTCGGGAGGCGGAGCTTGTAGTGAGCTGAGATCCGGCCACTGCACTCCAGCCTGAGCGACAGAGTGAGACTCCGTCTCAAAAAAAAAAAAAAAGAAGAAGAAGAATGAAATGGAGTGGTTAAATCATTATTCATAAGGGACAAAAGAAAGATGAGTGTTTAAAACCCAAGTCCGCCAAATATAAGTTTAATATTTAACCCACTATACTGCTGCTGCCATGAGGTAGCTAAATGCATGTACCCATTTCTGGCCCAAGTTAGTCTAAAGGGAAAGTAAGCCAAGTATAGTGTTCATAGATTATTAGCATATATCCATTTTGACCTCAGGGCTTTTATTTGTGTGTATGTGTATGTGTATACATACACACATATATATGTGCTGGATGACGAGGCCATGAGGAAGCCTCATTACAAGGAGTTCCGTAAGCTGGTAGAATACTCTCATGTGATTCTGGAACACATGTTATGTGTATGAAAAAATGTTTAAAGAGAAGGGATATATATGTGTATATACATACATATATACATATACACACACATATATGTTTATATACATATACACATATATACACATACACACACACACACTCTCCCATCTAACCTTTGGGGAAAAAAAAATTAGTTTTTTTTTTTTGTTTTTTTTTTTTTGAGACAAAGCCTCACTTTGTCACCTAGCCTGGAATGCAGTGGCGCCATTTCAGCTCACTGTAACCTCTGCCTCCCGGGTTCAAGCAATTCTGTATCTCAGCCTCCTGAGTAGCTGGGATTACAGGCACCTGCCACCATGCCTGGCTAATTATTTTGTGTTTTTATCAGAGATAGGGTTTCACCATCTTGGCCAGGCTGGTCTTGAACTCCTGACCTTGTGATTCGCCTGCTTTGGCCTCCCAAAGTGCTGGGATTACAGGCGTGAGCCACCACACCCGGCCAACAAATCACTATTTAAACTTCAGTATTAGCCGTGACGACAAATGGATTTTGTTGATATGCATGATCATGATTCCCAAATGATTAGTTACTGGTTTTACACTCATCCCAAGCTTCTTATCAAAATTATTATCAGGAAGTAAACCCATCAATTTATTTAGCCCAAAGCTTCTCAAACTTGCATGAGCATACAGATTACCTAGGGATCTTGGTAAAATGAAGATGATTTTCAGTAGGATTGGGGTGGGGCCTGGAAGTCTGCATGTCTAACTGCTTCAGGTGATGCTCACACTACTGAGCCTGCACACTACACCTTTGGAGTACAAGTGTAGACTTTTAATTTTTGTCCCAAATACATAATTATTTATTTAAAGGTAAAACTACAGTGTGCAAACTATTTATGGTCTGTGCTTTTTTACACTTAGCCTTTATCCCTGTTTTCTGCATAAGTTTCATAATTATGATTTATATAAATCATAAAATTAATATGACATTAGGAATATACACCTATTCTCAGTTATTTCCCCATTCTAAATAATGCTGGATAGAATTCCTCTGGGCATATAACTTTTGCTATTTAATTATTTCCTTAAGATAAATTCCTGGCCGCGTGCAGTGGCTCAGGCCTGTAATCCCGGTGGAGGGATTGGGAGGCCGAGGCAGGCAGATCACCAGGTCAGGTGATCGAGACCATCCTGGCTAACACAGTGAAACCCCATCTCTACTAAAAATACAAAAACTTAGCCGGGCATGGTGGCGGGCACCTATAGTCCCAGCTACTCGGGAGGCTGAGGCAGGAGAATGGCGTGAACCTGGGAAGCAGAGCTTGCAGTGAGCCGAGATCGCGGCCACTGCACTCTAGCCTGGGCGACAGAGTGAGACTTCGTCTCAACAACAACAACAACAAAAAAAGATAAATTCACAGGAGCAATTACCAAGTCAGGGGGTAAGAATATCTTTGCTGTTTAATGGGTAAAGTTTTGCAAGATGAAAAGAGTTCTAGAGATGGATAGCGATGAGAATTGCACAACATGAATGTACTTAATGCCATTGAGTACCATTAAAAATGGTTATGATGGTAAATTTTATGTTATGTGTATGAAAAAATTTTTAACTCTAAAGGGAGACACCGGCAGAGTCAGGCACCGCCAGGCTGGCATCTGGAAGTCCAAAGTCTGGACCCTAGCAGTGCAAGAAGATCTGTTACCCTGTCTTCTCAGATCCCCGCCGGAAGTGTAGGAAGAGAGCAAGCAGATTTGAGCCTATCTGCTTTCAAGCTGGTGATCGTGATGAAACTTAGAAACAAAAATGAAAAGCCAGGTAAAGGTTCCAAGGGCTGTAAGAAGCCTGCAAAACGAAATGGGAAGAAAGCAACCTCCAAAGTGCCCTCTGCTCCTCAATTTGTTCATTCCAATGATCATGCCAATCAAGAGGCTGAATTAAAGAAGAGAGTTGAGGAGATGAGGGAGAAGCAAGCTGCCCAGGAGCAAGAAAGACAAAAACGCAGGTCTATCAAGAGCTACTGTGAGGATATCCTAACACGCCAGGAGGAGTTTGAGTGTAAGGAGGAAGTTGTGCAGGAATTAAATATGTTTCCTCAGCTGGATGACGAGGCCACGAGGAAGGCTTATTACAAGGAGTTCCGTAAGGTGGTAGAATACTCTGGTGTGATTCTGGAAGTCCTGGATGCCAGAGACCCATTAGGCTGCTGCTGCTTCCAAATGGAGGAGGCTGTTCTATGGGCAGAAGGCAACAAGAAGTTGGTCCTGGTCTTGAACAAGATTGACCTGGACCCCAAGGAGGTTGTGAAGTGGCTGGATTACCTTCGGAATGAGTTGCCAACTGTGGCTTTCAAGGCCAGGACCCAGCATGTCAGCTTTGGAGCTGAAAACCTCATGAGGGTTCTGGGGAACTATTGCCACCTTGGTGAAGTGTGCACCCACATCAATATGGGTGTTGTGGGCCTTCCCAATGTTGGGAAGAGCAGCCTGATTAATAGCCTGAAGCACAGCCATGCATGCCGCGTGGGAGCCGTTCCTGGGGTCACGAAATTCAGGCAGGAGGTCTACCTGGACAAGTTAATCTGGCTGCTGGATGCTCTAGCCATTGTCCCAGGGCCCAGCTCCGAGGTGGGCACCATTCTGCATAGTTGCATCCACGTGCAGAGGCTGTCAGACGCGGTAACCCCAGTGGAGACCATCTTGCAGAGCTGCAACCTGGAGATTTCCAACTATTACCTCCTCTCTGGGTACCAGACCACTGAGCACTTTCTGATGGCAGTGGCCCACCATTGGGGAAGAGAGACTTATGCAGTCAGGAGCAGGCAGCCAAAGCTGTCCTAGCTGACTGGGTGAGCGGGAAGATCAGCTTCTATAACCACCACCACCCACTCACACTGCCTGCCTATCTCAGCACTGAGATCATTAAGGAAATGACCAAGGTCTTTCACATCGAGAATACCGAGCAGGTCAATGAAGACACCATGGAATGCTTGGCCACTGGAGAATCTGATGAGGTGTTGGGTGACTTGGACCCACTCAAAATGGAGATCAAGTTGCTCCATTATCCGATGATGAAAATAGCAGATGCCATTGAAAATAAAGCCACCATGTATAAGATCGGAGATCTCACTGGGTATTGCACCAATCCGAATCGTCATCAGAAGGGGTGGGGCTAAACTCAATGTGGATCACCACCCTAAAAACAACAGTAAAGTGGATGTGTGCCCAGTGGACTGCTGCCCAGTACTGCGGAGGATCATGGGGATGGACTCCCTATAACAGGGCCAGGCTCTGGCATCCTCCCTAAAGAATAAGAATACGCAGAAATGTGCAGATAAAATCGCCAGGGAGCTGTCTGATTCCATGATGTCTGCCGTCAACCTCTCTGGCAATGTTGATGGCGGTGTTGATGACTAACTGTCTGATCTTACTTCCCTTCCGATCCAAGCACCAGTTCCAGTGGGACGGGGGATTACCAATGAAATAGTTTGGTTCTCCCTGAAGCATCTGCGCATTAAAAGAACGCTTCCACAACTATGTTTCTTTCTTCCCACTGTTCTCTGCACTCTCTCCAGGAAAAAGAGTCCCAAGAGACTGGAGCTGACAAACTCAATACCCTTTATTTAACCCCTACTCTGTTTTATAACAGAAATAAAAGAAGTATCAGCAGGAAAAAAAAAGAAAAGAATATAACCCCCCCAAAAAAATACCATTCTTTTGAAAAGAATGGTTTTTGGGGGTATTACCCCCAAAAAATATTCTTGGGGGATAGTCTTTTGAAGCAATATTATTCTTTTGAAAAGAAAGAGCATTAATAAACCATTTGCCCTTTTAGAAAGAATAACCAAATTACACTGCCACCAACATGTTTACCTTGCTTGTACCAGTATTTAATGTCTTAATGTTTTTTAAATTTTTTGCTAAATGGTCTAAAATGATTCTTCAAGGTTGAAGTCTGTATTTTACTTCTATTAAGATTGAAAAGTAAACATTTACCTTTGTGGTTTTTTACTATTTGTATTTCTTCTTTTGTTAAATGTACATTCATGTCATTGGCCCTTCTTCTGTCAACGTTGAACATTTTCCTTAAATTTAAAAGAGCCCTTTTTATAACATAATATTTTAAGTATTTCTCCTAGTCTTTGTTGTCTTTTAAATTTAGATTTAAGAGATGAGTAACTTTATGATTTTAATCCTACAGGTGAACTATGGAAAAGTTTGTAATAACAGTAAAAAAGGATTGAAATTCACTGTCTCCTGTGGCTGCAGTTCAGAATTTGTTTTTGTACCATATGGTAGCACCATTGCTGTTTATACAGTTTACTCAGGAGAACAGATAACTATGCTTAAGGGACATTATAAAACTGTTGACTGCTGTGTATTTCAGTCAAATTTCCAGGTAAGAATGATACAGGAATTGAAAATGTTCAGCTAGCTAGCTTGCCATACCAGTTATATGTAAAAGAATAAATTGTGATTTCATTCTGAGGAGTTATACTTTTAATCCACATTTGTAGTAGGATTTATTTAATAGAGACTAGCACAGTCTAGATTTTTAGATGGCATACAAGATATGAATGAATCAGTATAATGCTGTGCAACTTGATTGGTATGAATTCTCTTTCTTTTGCATATGACCTTCATTTATTTAACAATTGAAAATCTGTGGCGAATTAAAATAATTTCTTGCAAACAGTCTTTTGGGTAAGAAATGAAATACAGGCATTTAATTATAAAATATAATTTGTATATGTTGGTTTATGTATGTGTGAATTATCTATTCTTATTTTCTATCAATGGCTAATAAAGGGAGGTTTTGAAGTTAATACAACCTATATAATTTCTTAAATACCCTGACTTTTGTTTGTTTTACATCCAGACCTTTTCACATCACCAATGGAGCAGATCATTTTTCATTTTTTCAGAGAACATTTGCACAAATTACCTCATGTACTTCTTTAAATGAGTTTAACATTGCAAGATAGTTGGTATTTTCCCTGTTTTGTAGGTAAGGAAAATGAAACTCATGTAAGTTAAATACTGATAGAATGAAAATTACGGATTATTAGAGCTCCAGGAGACAGACTATCACTTTGTGAATCTCCTATTCATTCATTCTTTAATACTGATTGCCTAATTTGTGGCTGACACTGTGCTGTAAGATATATAGACCTGATTTTTTAGCCAGTATATACCATTATGGCAGTATTCATTATTAAAATATTTAAATATTGATGTATCCTACTGGCTGGTAAACAGCTGCTGCACCAAGCCCCCCAAGTGACTGCCAGCCTCAGCCCCTTCCCTGGGACCTCTTAGACCTCACCTTAACCCAGCAACTAAAAGAGGACCTACAAGACCCTACTCCAACCCTATGGCCATTATCTCTTACTAGTCAGTAAGAAGGTGTATACCAGTTGTTAAACATTTTTAGTGTTCTGAGAGAAGAAAACTAAAGCACCAGAGAGGTGACATGACTTGCCCCTAACCTGCAAGTAGTTATTGATAACACATGTATTTGTATTCAAAGAAATTATTAAAATATTGTCCCTCTTTTCTTGTCTAAGGTTACTTAGAGACACAGCCGAAATTTCATCCCAGATACTCTGACCACAAATTATTTCTTTCTACCAAATTGGAGCTTATCTAATACGTGTGCCTAGAATGGATTAAAATCGTGCCAGTGGTTGGGCACAGTGGCTCACACCTGTAATCCCAGCACTTTGGGAGGTCGAAAGGATCACTTGAGCCCAGGAGTTCCAGGCCAGCCTAAGTAACAGAATGAGGCCCTGTATTTACAGAAAATAAAAAAATCAGCCAGGTGTGGTGGTGTATGCCTGTAGTCCCAGCTGTGCAGGAGGCTGAAGCGAGAGGATTGCTTGAGCCCAGGAGATTGAGTGAGCCGTGTTCACAGCACTGCACTCCAACATGGGCAAGAGAATAGAAATTCATGAATCTAGGCTGGGATAAGTAAGTAAATTAATAAATTGAAAATTTGATGAGGATGAGATATTTACATAATCTCAATGTATCACCCTACAAAATATGAAGTACAAAACTAAAAAGATTAATTTTAAGGGGGCGCAGCAAGATGGCTGAATAGGAGCAGCTCCAGTCTTCAACTCCCAGCGCCAGCGACACAGAAGACCGGTGATTTCGGCATTTTCAACTGAGTCTCTGCTGCTGATACCCAGGCAAACAGGGTCTGGAGTGGACCTCAAGCAATCTCCAACAGACCTACAGCTGAGGGTCCTGACTGTTAGAAGGAAAACTATCAAACAGGAAGGACACCTACACCAAAACCCCATCAGTACATCACCATCATCAAAGACCAGAGGCAGATAAAACCACAAAGATGGGGAAAAAGCAGGGCAGAAAAGCTGGAAATTCAAAAAACAAGAGCGCATCTCCCCCGGCAAAGGAGCGCAGCTCATCGCCAGCAACGGATCAAAGCTGGATGGAGAATGACTTTGACGAGATGAGAGAAGAAGGCTTCAGTCCATCAAATTTCTCAGAGCTAAACGAGGAATTACGTACCCAGCGCAAAGAAACTAAAAATCTTGAAAAAAAAGTGGAAGAATTGACGGCTAGACTAATTAATGCAGAGAAGGTCATAAACGAAATGAAAGAGATGAAAAGCATGACACGAGAAATACGTGACAAATGCACAAGCTTCAGTAACCGACTCGATCAACTGGAAGAAAGAGTATCAGCGATTGAGGATCAAATGAATGAAATGAAGCGAGAAGAGAAACCAAAAGAAAAAAGAAGAAAAAGAAATGAACAAAGCCTGCAAGAAGTATGGGATTATGTAAAAAGACCAAATCTACGTCTGATTGGGGTGCCTGAAAGTAAGGGGGAAAATGGAACCAAGTTGGAAAACACTCTTCAGGATATCATCCAGGAGAACTTCCCCAACCTAGTAGGGCAGGCCAACATTCAAATCCAGGAAATACAGAGAACGCCACAAAGATACTCCTCGAGAAGAGCAACTCCAAGACACATAATTGCCAGATTCACCAAAGTTGAAATGAAGGAAAAAATCTTAAGGGCAGCCAGAGAGAAAGGTCGGGTTACCCACAAAGGGAAGCCCATCAGACTCACAGCAGATCTCTCGGCAGAAACTCTACAAGCCAGAAGAGAGTGGGGGCCAATATTCAACATTCTTAAAGAAAAGAATTTTAAACCCAGAATTTCATATCCAGCCAAACTAAGTTTCATAAGTGAAGGAGAAATAAAATCCTTTACAGATAAGCAAATGCTTAGAGATTTTGTCACCACTAGGCCTGCCTTACAAGAGACCCTGAAGGAAGTACTAAACATGGAAAGGAACAACCGGTACCAGCCATCTCAAAAACATGCCAAAATGTAAAGACCATCGAGGCTAGGAAGAAACTATATCAACTAATGAGCAAAATAACCAGTTAATATCATAATGGCAGGATCAAGTTCACACATAACAATCTTAACCTTAAATGTAAATGGACTAAATGCTCCAATGAAAAGACACAGACTGGCAAACTGGATAAAGAGTCAAGACCCATCAGTCTGCTGTATTCAGGAGACCCATCTCACACGCAGAGACATACATAGGCTCAAAATAAAGGGATGGAGGAAGATTTACCAAGCAAATGGAGAACAAAAAAAAGCGGGGGTTGCAATACTAGTCTCTGATAAAACAGACTTTAAACCATCAAAAATCAAAAGAGACAAAGAAGGCCATTACATAATGGTAAAGGGATCAATTCAACAGGAAGAGCTAACTATCCTAAATATATATGCACCCAATACAGGAGCACCCAGATTCATAAAGCAAGTCCTTAGAGACTTACAAAGAGACTTAGACTCCCATACAATAATAATGGGAGACTTCAACACTCCACTGTCAACATTAGACAGATCAACGAGACAGAAAGTTAACAAGGATATCCAGGAATTGAACTCATCTCTGCAGCAAGCAGACCTAATAGACATCTATAGAACTCTCCACCCCAAATCAACAGAATATACATTCTTCTCAGCACCACATCGTACTTATTCCAAAATTGACCACGTAATTGGAAGTAAAGCACTCCTCAGCAAATGTACAAGAACAGAAATTATTACAAACTGTCTCTCAGACCACAGTGCAATCAAACTAGAACTCAGGACTAAGAAACTCAATCAAAACCGCTCAACTACATGGAAACTGAACAACCTGCTCCTGAATGACTACTGGGTACATAACGAAATGAAGGCAGAAATAAAGATGTTCTTTGAAACCAATGAGAACAAAGATACAACATACCAGAATCTCTGGGACACATTTAAAGCAGTGTGTAGAGGGAAATTTATAGCACTAAATGCCCACAAGAGAAAGCAGGAAAGATCAAAAATTGACACTCTAACATCGCAATTAAAAGAACTAGAGAAGCAAGAGCAAACACATTCCAAAGCTAGCAGAAGGCAAGAAATAACTAAGATCAGAGCAGAACTGAAGGAGATAGAGACACAAAAAACCCTCCAAAAAATCAATGAATCCAGGAGTTGGTTTTTTGAAAAGATCAACAAAATTGACAGACCACTAGCAAGACTAATAAAGAAGAAAAGAGAGAAGAATCAAATCGACGCAATTAAAAATGATAAAGGGGATATCACCACCGACCCCACAGAAATACAAACTACCATCAGAGAATACTATAAACACCTCTACGCAAATAAACTGGAAAACCTAGAAGAAATGGATAATTTCCTGGACACTTACACTCTTCCAAGACTAAACCAGGAAGAAGTTGAATCCCTGAATAGACCAATAGTAGGCTCTGAAATTGAGGCAATAATTAATAGCCTACCAACCAAAAAAAGTCCAGGACCAGATGGATTCACAGCTGAATTCTACCAGAGGTATAAGGAGGAGTTGGTACCATTCCTTCTGAAACTATTCCAATCAATAGAAAAAGAGGGAATCCTCCCTAACTCATTTTATGAGGCCAACATCATCCTGATACCAAAGCCTGGCAGAGACACAACAAAAAAAGAGAATTTTAGACCAATATCCCTGATGAACATCGATGCAAAAATCCTCAATAAAATACTGGCAAACCGGATTCAACAACACATCAAAAAGCTTATCCACCATGATGAAGTGGGCTTCATCCCTGGGATGCAAGGCTGGTTCAACATTCGCAAATCAATAAACATAATCCAGCATATAAACAGAACCAAAGACAAGAACCACATGATTATCTCAATAGATGCAGAAAAGGCTTTTGACAAAATTCAACAGCCCTTCATGCTAAAAACGCTCAATAAATTCGGTATTGATGGAATGTATCTCAAAATAATAAGAGCTATTTAAGACAAACCCACAGCCAATATCATACTGAATGGGCAAAAACTGGAAAAATTCCCTTTGAAAACTGGCACAAGACAGGGATGCCCTCTCTCACCACTCCTATTCAACATAGTGTTGGAAGTTCTGCCTAGGGCAATTAGGCAAGAGAAAGAAATCAGGGGTATTCAGTTAGGAAAAGAAGAAGTCAAATTGTCCCTGCTTGCAGATGACATGATTGTATATTTAGAAAACCCCATTGTCTCAGCCCAAAATCTCCTTAAGCTGATAAGCAACTTCAGCAAAGTCTCAGGATACAAAATTAATGTGCAAAAATCACAAGCATTCTTATACACCAATAACAGACAAACACAGAGCCAAATCATGAATGAACTTCCATTCACAATTGCTTCAAAGAGAATAAAATACCTAGGAATCCAACTTACAAGGGATGTAAAGGACCTCTTCAAGGAGAACTACAAACCACTGCTCAGTGAAATCAAAGAGGACACAAACAAATGGAAGAACATACCATGCTCATGGATAGGAAGAATCAATATCGTGAAAATGGCCATACTGCCCAAGGTAATTTATAGATTCAATGCCATCCCCATCAAGCTACCAATGAGTTTCTTCACAGAATTGGAAAACACTGCTTTAAAGTTCATATGGAACCAAAAAAGAGCCCGCATCTCCAAGACAATCCTAAGTCAAAAGAACAAAGCTGGAGGCATCACGCTACCTGACTTCAAACTATACTACAAGGCTACAGTAACCAAAACAGCATGGTACTGGTACCAAAACAGAGATATAGACCAATGGAACAGAACAGAGCCCTCAGAAATAATACCACACATCTACAGCCATCTGATCTTTGACAAACCTGAGAGAAACAAGAAATGGGGAAAGGATTCCCTATTTAATAAATGGTGCTGGGAAAATTGGCTAGCCATAAGTAGAAAGCTGAAACTGGATCCTTTCCTTACTCCTTATACGAAAATTAATTCAAGATGGATTAGAGACTTAAATGTTAG